>NW_025814856.1:39144375-39861250 GCF_022079265.1 Lynx rufus | reverse complement strand
TCTTTCCTTCCTTGCTCTTGCTTGGATTTGGTTTGTTCTTTTTCAAGTGTATCAGGTAGAAGGTTAAAATATTGATTTAAAATCTTTCCTCATTTGTAATGTAGCAGTTTACAACTATAAGTGTCCATCTAAGTACTGCTTCAGCTGCTCTCATAAGTTTTGGTATGCTTATTTTCATTTATCTCAAAGTATTTTCTAATTTTTTCTGTAATTTCTTTTTTGGCCCATTGGTTATCTAGGAGTGTGTTATTTAATTTCCACATTATTTTTGAGTTTCCCAAATTTCTTTCTCTTAATGACTTCTAATTTCATTCCACTGTGGTCAGAGAACATACTTTACGTGACTTCAGTCCTTTTTAATTCATTGAGGCTTGTTTTGTGGCCTAACATGTGGTCTGCCATGGGAATGTTCCATATGCACTCAGAAGAACGTGGGTTCTACCAGTCTTGGGTGGAGGGCTCTATAGGTATCTGTTAGTCCAATTGCTTTTAAGTGTTGTTCAGGTCTATTTCCTTGTTGATGATCTACCTATTGAAACCCATTATTGAATGGGGGCATTAAAGTCTCCCATTATTATTGGTGGACTGCCTATTTCTCCCTCGAATTCTGTCAGTTTAGACTTCATGTTGTATATTTATAATTGTTATATCTTCTTGGTGGGTTAATGTTTTTAGCATTATAAAATGTGCCTGTTTTCCTCTAGCAATTTTTTTTCAGTTCTGTGCTGTCTGATATTAGTATAGCCACTCCAGCTATCTTGTGGTTGCTGTTTGATTGACATCTTTTTCCATCATTTTGCTTCTAACCTATTTGTATCTTTGAACCTAAGGTATGTTTCCTGTACATAGCACATTATTTTTTTTTATCAACTATCTCTGGCAATTTCTGACTTTTGATTGGATAAAACAATCCAATCAATCATAGTTGAATTTATGTCTGCCATTTTACTTTTTCTTCTCAATATGTCTCCTGTCTCTTTTGTTCCCATACTCTTCCTTTACTGCTTTCTTTTGCATTGAGTAGATATTTTCTAATGTAACATTTTAAGATAGTGATTTGTTTTTACCATATTTTTCTTCAGTGGTTGCTCCCGGGCTTACCATATATATCTTATCAAAATATGCTTCAGATTTATACTAAGTTAATTCCAGTAAGGTACACTAATGTCAGTCCTATATAACTCTATTCTCTTGTCTCCATTTTGTGATGTCATTGTTGTATGTATTACATCTATACCTGTCACAAACCCAGTAATATACTGTTGTAATCACTACTTCATGTAATTGTACGTGTTTTAAAGAAGCTAGGAGAGGAAGGAGAACAAGGATATATTTATGGAGTTTGTTATATTAACCTTCTTCTACCATTTCTGATTTTCTTCATTTGTTCCTGTGGATTTGAGTTACTCTCTGGTATCATTTTGTTATCCCCCACAACTTTGCTCAACTCCAACCACCTTTGTGTTATTATTTTTAAATACATTACATTTCTATGTTACAGTCCCAACAATACAGTTACATACATATTGTATTATATAATTGTTTTTAAAGTAAATTAAGAGAATAAATGATAAGAAATATTCGTTATAGGAGTGCCTGGATGGTTCAGTCAGTAATGCATGTGACTTTTGATCTCAGGGTTATGAGTTCAAGCTCCACACTGGGTGCAGAAATTACTTTAAAAAGAACTAAGAAATATTCATTATAATGTTTTCTATATAATTGCCTTTACTAAGGCTCTTTTTTATGAAGTGATTTTGAATTGCTGTCTGGACTCATTTGCTTTTAGCATGAAGAACTTTCTTTAGTATTGCTTATAAGTCAGTTCTGCTAGCACCAAACTATCTCAGTTTTCTTTATCTGGGAATGACTCAATTTTACCTTCTCATTCTCCTTCTTCTTTTTTTTTTTTTTTTTCTGTGAAAAGTTTTATTGTTTCCATTTGGTGCATGGCTTGGGAGAGGGTTGGGAGAGGCCTCAAGGCTCCAGGGTGGTTTAAAAGCTGCCTTGTGGCCTCAGGAAGAGGCTCAGGCATAAGTCCCCACACCACAGGGATGCCAGAAGGCCCCTCAAAGGCTGCTGGGCTTGAGCAGTTTGTAGTCATGCTTAAGTGTGAGCCTTTCAAAAAGATACTTGCCCAGCCCATCCTGGGGAGGTTAGAAAGCTTGTCGTCCATCTTCTTGATGAGTTTCACCTCCTCATCTAGGAAGTGGTTCTCCAGGAAGTCACAGAGATAGGGGTCTGCGTGGGCAGAACCCGGGGCATGCAGATCCAAAAGGGTCTGGTTCAGGTCTTCTCCAGAACAAGGGCTGCTTCCATGGCATCCAAGGTTTTACTCCACTCATCTGGGGATGGCTTCTGCACATCCTGGGCATGGCTGCGGTGCTGGTTTTGCATCTTCAAGGGACAGCTCAGTAGGCTCATTCTGCTTCAGCCAACTTGTGGAAAGAGTGGCCCATGCCCTCCAGAGCTACATCTTTGCAGAAATAGAAGCCCAGAAAGAGGTAGGTGTAGGAGGCCGGTAGATCCATGCTGACCAGGTGGTTGACAGCAGCATCCACTTCTGTGGAATAATTCTGATGAATCTGAGAGTTCATATTGATAGCTAATAAGGAGCTAAGCTCAATACAGGGTCTTGGCTGGTCCCGGAGGCAGAGGGTAGCTGAGAAGATGGCTCTGAAGGTTGAGACTGAAAAAAATTTGGAGGGTGGTAGGAGGCTGGTAGAAGAGGCATGCCTGGGTCTATTCCATCCAAACCCCGTTGAAGCAAGAAACAGATCCAGAGGACTGTTGGGCACACAGCCTATCTCACCTTCATTTTTAAAACAGTTTTGCTAGATATAAGATTTTTGGTTGACAGTTTCCCCCCACCCCTTGGCACTTCAAATATGTCATCCCATGGCCTTCTGGCCTCCACAGTTTCTAATGAGAAATTTGCTGTTAATCTTAATGGAGTTCCCTTGTATGTAACAAGTTGTTTTTCTCTTGTTACTTTTAAGATTTGTCTTTCAGGATCTTTATTATGATTTGTCTGCATGTGGACCTCCTTGAGTTTATCTTACTTAGAGTTCTGTGAACTTTGATGGGTAGATAGTTTTTCATCAAATTGGCACGTTTTCAACCATTATTTCTTCAAATAGTTTTTTCTATTCCTCTCTCTCTTTCCCCTCTCCTTCTGGCACTCTCATCATGCATATGCTCACTTGCTTTATGTGTTGCACATTTCTCTCAGTTTCTGGTCAATTTTAATCATTATTTTTCTCTGCTCCTTGGATTGCATGACCTTTATTGATCTATCTGCAAATTTACCAATTCTTTCTACTTTAATTTCAAATCTGCTGTGAGCTCCTTTAATGACTTTTCATTTCAATCATTGTAACTGTTAACTCCAGAAGTTCAATTTGGCTGTTTTTAAATATAAGTTTCGGGGCGCCTGGGTGGCGCAGTCGGTTGAGCGTCCGACTTCAGCCAGGTCACGATCTCGCGGTCCGTGAGTTCGAGCCCCGCGTCGGGCTCTGGGCTGATGGCTCAGAGCCTGGAGCCTGTTTCCGATTCTGTGTCTCCCTCTCTCTCTGCCCCTCCCCCGTTCATGCTCTCTCTCTGTCCCAAAAATAAATAAACGTTGAAAAAAAAAATTTTAAAAAAAATAAATATAAGTTTCATCTTTTTACCGATATTCTTAGTTTTATGAAATATTGTCATCATAGCTTACTTTACTTAAGTATGGTTCCCTTTTGTTGCTTGAAAATATAATGGCTGCTTTGAAGTCGTTTGTTATTTGTGTGTGCGTGTGTATGCGTGTTAGATTGCTTTTAATTACTGACAGCTGGGGAGAGCTGGGGTCCCAAGTGGTGGTGATGTCCCTACCTCCTGGTCAGACCCTCAGGAATCAGGCTGGTACCCACAGGTCCTGAGCCCACACCAGCAGAGCCCCAGGGCTGTACTATGTCCCTAGGGATGAGACCCCATCAAGTGACCAGAGCGAGGCCTGGCTCCCAAGGGGTGAAGTCTTTTTCTATTAAATCTGACATCTGGGTCCTATCACAGGCATTTTCTATTGCTTGCATTTTTTCCTGTGAATGAGTCACAGTTTTCCGTTTCTTTGCCTCAAATTTTTTTGATGAAAAAATATGGATAACGTATTTAGCATGTTAATGTATTATAGTATGATAGGATGTTTTAGATAATATATTTTAGCAACTCCAACCTACATGGCTTATTTATGTTTTTTATTTCTTTTTTTTTAATTTTTTTAATGTTTATTTATTTTTGAGAGAGAGAGAGAGAGAGCAAGCAATCAGGGGAGGGGCAGAAAGAGAGGGAGACACAGATCTGAAGCAAGCTCCAGGCTCTGAGCTGTCAGCAAAGAGTCCGATGCAGGGCTTGAACTCACGAACTGCAAGATCATGACCTGAGCTGAAGTCAGACGCTTAACTGACTGAGCCACCCTGGCACCCTTTGATGTTTATTTATTTATTCATTTGTTTAGAATCTTGCCTGGACTATTTTAGGAAAGTCCACTTCACCCACTCTATGCAGCCGGTGGTATTGTTCCTCAGTGGGTGCAGCCTGGGGCATGCACACAGCCATCCTGAAATGATAGTGGTTTTATCACCTCTTTTTGACTGACTCTCTAATCTTTCTGTTAAGCTGTCTACCTCTGATGATATTACACCCAGCTATTACCCTCCACTAACTGCCAGCTAATTGTTTTTGAGGCACTAAGTGCTCCTCCATCTGATCCAATTCAATTTAGGCTTATTTGCAGGGATAGTTATTGAGGCCAGTCTTTGAACGTTGTTCTGGCACCAAGAAGGCACTTTTTATCTGTCTCTTTCCCTGTTCTCCCTGGTAAACTAACTAGCTTATAGTTTAGTTTGTTGCTCTCATGAAGGTACCAGCTTCCTCTTAATTAAGGAAGCCCCAGGATGTTGGCTACATTTGCCTGGAATTTAAGCTCTGTGATACATAGCTGTAGAGATGAGAACTCCTCATGGCCTGCCCTCCCTAAGTCAATACCGTATCTCTCAACCAGGAGCTGGGGAGAAAGGATCCCTGTATTCTTGACTGAATTGCCCAGAGTTGACATTCCATCATGCTGAGTTGGAAGGGGAGACCAGAGGGAGGTTCAAATGTCACAGACTCTCCCTCTTTCTTACCAAGTTTTACTGTAACAGGGAGAAAACCAGCATGTCTGACTCCATGTTGCTTCTATTTCCCTTGCTAGTGTGACGGAAGCTTAGAAACTTCTGCTTTAGCCCTAGAGGTAGCCATGTTAATCAGCGAAGACATTTTGCTTACGGCTAAGATTTGGAAACAGTGCTTTCTACCCAAAATCTACCTTACCTGAGGAGATAGGGAAGCACATACAGAAATGACTATGATATGCTTAACATTCACAGGAATGACATGACCAGATTCCTGTACACAAAGATCACTGACCAAGGACAAAAAAGTTACACAACCTTCTTCAGATATCTACAGACATCAGTCATCTTTGGACTCCAATTCCCTCTCAGTTCCCTCTTTTGCTAACAACATAAAAGAAGCTCAAATTTCCTGCCAAGGGGAGATGGTTCTTTAGGACAATGGTCGGCATCCCCTTGGTTTTCTGGCTTTCCAAATAAAGTCACTTTACTTACCCTAATATCTTGCCTCTAGATTATGGGCCTGTTATGTAGCGAGCAAAGCAAGCTTGGATTTGGTTACATTAGTAGATTTTCTTGAATAATCTGTTTCTTTATTTGCTTAGGTCCTTATCATAATGTCCAAAGATTCTAGATAGTTGCTTTAAAAATAATTTTTACCACTTATGCCTATCTCTCTGGGGAACATTTGCACAGAGTTCTTCTGCCACCATTTTGGAAGTAGCCACCCTTTCTGCTTTTTCTGCTTTTTCTACTAGGCTAAGCTTCTAGCATTTGGATCTCAGGCTGCTTCAAGCAATCATTATACTCCTGGAGTGAGCCCTGGAAGGACTGAGGGAGAGGCACTCAGAGCCTGGGTGACAAATGTGAGCCCCCAGATCAGTCCTATGCTTGGGATCATCTGCATTTCACTGTCAGTTAAGCCAAAAAATTTCCTTCTTTCTTTAGCTACTTGGGAGTTGAGTTTTTTCACAGGTAACCAAGAGTTGTAACTAATATCCTGAATGTCAAGCTTTTAATAGTGTGTGAGTAAATGATAAGAAGTGTGGAAAGCTTGTTCAACCAAACTGGGATCGAGGGTCATTTTCAAGGGATCTTTTTGATAGCTCATCTTATCCTAATAATTTATGGCTTCTTAATGTTTAATGAAATACAGAGACATCATTTGTAGTGATTCTAATAGATGTTCCTCTTACTAAGGATTTTTAATATGTTCTCATATATCTGTCAGTATTTGTTGATGTCCAAAGCACTGGTTCCAAGGAAGCCTGAATGTTAACTGCTAACGCTGAGTTATAATATTAATAATAGCACAGAGGCCTGACCTTAATTATAGAAAGTTCTTATAAGTCAGGTAACCTCTCTTGTCCATTAGCTTATAGCTGACTCATTAAAATATTTCTTGTAAGTATACAGTTTTCCAAATATTGGAACCAGTTACAAACCTCTTTAACAAACTGTAAGCAGAAAAAGGAAAGATTACATATTGCTACTTGAGATGTGATGTAGAAAACCTAGGTAATCGAAGATTTCTATTTATTTGTCATGGTATGCCTTTGAAATATTAAAGGATGAGTCAACTTTGTTAGAAATATCGAAATGTCCAGAAAATTCAGGAAGAATTTACAGGTCAAGGCTGTAAGCAATTTTATCCTACCTCTCATGACAATATCCTTCACTAACTTCTTCCTCTGAGATGGATGGTTGTGGCCAAGTGTTGGGAGCAAGAATGACATGAGACATTATTGTAATCTTGGAATTTATCAAAACTTTGTTAAAGGGGGCCTTTCTCCTCGAGTGAGAACTACATAGCACCTTAACCTAATGTAAATTTCCACAATGGATGCCATTTGCCAATAAAGTCTCTGAAGATTCTGCAATTCAATGATCCCTGTCATGTTTTAAATATCTCTAGGGTCCCCAGAAGACCACAATTAGTGAGGACGTAGATTTTTGGAATCAAGGAGGCAGAGTGTGCAACAAAATGTATAGAGCCATTATAAAATCTCAGTAATTCCAATTAAATGGGAGAAGGGTATTATGAATTCATGACACTCCATTATTTTTTTTTTAATTTTTTTTTTAACGTTTATTTATTTTTGAGACAGAGAGAGACAGAGCATGAACGGGGGAGGGTCAGCGAGAGGGAGACACAGAATCGGAAGCAGGCTCTGGGCTCTGAGCTGTCAGCACAGGGGCCCGATGCGGGGCTCGAACTCACAGACCGCGAGATCATGACCTGAGCCGAAGTCGGTGCTCAACCGACTGAGCCACCCAGGCGCCCCAACACACTCCATTATTTTTACCATAGTGAAAGCTTTATGGCTGTCACTAAAGGAAAAGGGAAAAGTACTCTAGGATAAATTTGAATGAACAGATTTGATTTATTTCTAATTGACAGATTGTTTTAAATACTTTCAGCTTCTGAGTTACCTGAAAGTGGTATGCATCTTAGACAGCTTACTAGTACAAGCCGGCTGGAGCTTACTTTGCACTAATAATGGTCCTGCTCTTAGAACCATTATTCACAGAAAGAGAAAATTAAAGGTCCACTGGTTTCTGGGACTTCATAAATCATGAATTGGTGGGATCTGAATTCCACTAACTGTACTTAAGAAACTAATAGGCTTTGGTTGCAGACTTGTACTCTGATCTTATTCTGATAGTGAGATCTTATGTGAGAAGGGGTTTTATTTCTACAGGCTTGGGGTAGATGACACTGCCTCAGAATATGGGTGAGACTGTGGTTCTCAATCGACTGACCTACCACTTGCTAGAATGTTTGCATTTTGGGACCTCCATCTTCACTCTGCTGGCTCAGTAGTACATTTGATTTGGTTTTACAGAGATGAATTTCAAGGAAAACATCACCTAGACTTTACTTCAAATTACCCTGAGGTTCAATACATTCTATTGATGCCCCAAAACGCCATGCTCATAGTCTGCTGTTATGATACACGACTTGGAGAAGGTAAATGTCCTGTCAACTACAATCCCTCTTTATTATTTTTAAGGAGGGCTAGTTTCCATTATCAAAAGCAGATAAGGAATACCAGCACTCATTTGTCATTCAAAATGGAATGCTTACTTAGCTGGGAATGAATGAAAACCATCATGTGGTAGGTTTGTTTTTTTAATCGTGGCAATAAAGGCACAACTCAAGGTCAGGGAAAATTCAAATGTGGCTCCACTGGGTTGCTTATATTTTTTGGATAGGTGGGAGAGACAATTTTCCAATAGGAACCTGGGTTTTGAATACATTTTCCCCCCTAAAACAGAGATAAGGAAAAGAAACCTGACATTTTTTTCTCATCTTCTGACATGGTAATTAGTTATTATATTACCAACACACAGATTTTAGTTCCAGTTTAAATTAGTTGTTCCTTACCCACACTTTTACGCAGTTAATCCCACCTCACATGAAGGTCCATGGCATGTGACAAACAGGCCATTTCATGAGTGAGTGAGCGTGCACAGACACCAAGAGGACCACCAGGCCTTTTTCTTCTCACGGGTTCTAGGTAAGAAATGCTAAAAGGACCAACTTGCCATTTAGGATTTCAAGCCGACACATGGTGAGATTTTTCTGCATGGCCATCTCCCAGGCACCTCTGAGTCAAAATAGGACCCAAATTAAACTCATCTCCCTCCTATGAAAACTGGTCACCCTTTTGCCTTTTCCATCTCTCCGAAGACCACCATGCATTAAGTAGGATGAACCATAACAAGGTCATCAATAGCTGAATATAGGCAATTTCAAACAGATCAGCCTTAATATCTGTTCAGGTCAGAAACCTGGGTGAAATACTTATCACCGCACTCTCCCAATTCAACTCTTACTACTAGCCAATCACGAGGACTGGTAAATACTACTTCTTGGGGAGGTTCTGAATCCATCTTTAGGGCACCCACCATAGCCTACCTCATCAGCAACTGGTCTAGCGATTCCACCATCCACACTGCAATGAACTAGTGTGTCCTCTTTAAAACACAAGTCAGATCATGTCACTTCCAAGCCAGAGATCAGTCAATGGCTTTTCAGTGTCCTTAACACAAAGACCAGACAATACAACTGCTACTGGCCTCTTCATTCACTCTATGTTCTGGTTACTCTACCTTCTTTTATTATCCCAAACATGCTCCTTCCCAATTCAGGGCCTTTGAACATATTACTGTATCTGCTTAATACCCTCTTCTCTCTCATTGCCAACCAGGCCCTTGCCACTCAGTGATCCCCACTTCTCCGGTGTTCATGCCTCAGCATAAATGCAACGTCCCAAAAGAATCTTCTATGACCTTTCTCTGACCAGTGTGGAACCCCAGGTTACATATATCCATGGGACTTCAGCATAGATCATACTTTCAATTACCTGTCCAGTGCCCTGCTAGGCTCAAACTCCAAGGGAGCAAGGCTATCGCTAACTTGCTCATTACCATATTGCCATCACTAACCCAAGGCCTAGTACTTAATGGGCACCAAGTAAATGTTTGCCAAAAGCACAAATCTGTCACAAATGTGAAGAGTGCAATTCATAAGTCAAAAAGCTGCAGGGGCGCCTGGGTGGCGCAGTCAGTTAAGCGTCCGACTTCAGCCAGGTCACGATCTCGCGGTCCGTGAGTTCGAGCCCCGCGTCAGGCTCTGGGCTGATGGCTCAGAGCCTGGAGCCTGTTTCCGATTCTGTGTCTCCCTCTCTCTCTGCCCCTCCCCCGTTCATGCTCTGTCTCTCTCTGTCCCAAAAATAAATAAAAAACGTTTAAAAAAAAAAAAAAAAGCTGCCATCTTTGCTCCATGATAGACATCAGTGTTGACCTATCTTCGGTGAGGGGCACCTGGGTGGCTCAGATGATTAACCATCTGACTTCAGTTCAGGTCATGATCTCATAGTTCATGAGTTTGAGCCCCACTTTGGGTTCTACGCTGACAGCTCCGAGCTTGCTTTGAATTCTGTGTCTCCCTCTCTCTGTTCCTAACCTACTTGCGCTCTGTCTCTTTCTCAAAAATAAACATTAAAAAAATTTTTGATATATCTTCAGTGATTCTTCTATTTAGGATTTTTAAAAAGGTAACAAAAGCATTCAATTAAAAAATTAAAAACTGAAAGCCTGATCCAGAACTCTGGGCCTTTTTTGAACTATTCCCTAGCATGGCTACATCTGGCAATAGTTATTGTTATAAGAGAAATAATAATAATCACAAAGACTCATAATACAAGACATGCTTTGGATGCTCTCAGTCCCTCAATCTTGTGGAAAGACAACTTTTTTTTAAGTTTATTTATTTATTTTGAGAGAGAGAGAGAAAAAGAGAGACAGAAAGAGACAGTGAGGAGACAGAGAATCCCTAGCAGGTTCTGCACAGTTACCACAGAGCCCAATGTGGAGCTTGAACTCACGAACCGTCAGAACATGACCTGAATGGAATCAAGAGTCGGACACTCAACCAACTGAGCCACCCAGGTGCTCCTGGAAAGATAACTTCTTGCACACAAGAACCCTTTCTCTATATCTTGAAGAGTAAGGAAATCTACAGAATCCAAGAGAAACACATTTCCAGCTTTAAGTAAAATGTTTAACACCAGTTAATTTCACCGTGTTTGCAAGAGCAATTGTCTCCTGAGAACACCTTATTAAAGGCTCGTGTTCCTACCGGAAGAAAGAGTCTCTGAGCAGCACACGGTTTGAATAATTTCTTCCATTCCTGAGGGTTTCCAACCGAAAATGTGATGGGGTAGATTCGGTGCTCGAACTTCTTTGTATATGAGTCAGGCCACTGTCGTAACTAAAAAACAAGGAATACAAGAAGAGGATGATTAGGCCCCAGAGATACAGAAAACATCTGAAGCTTCTGCATGTTCAAGTGGACACTATTCAGGCAACTTACACAGAAAATCTAACTTCACCACCACTATTAGTGCTCAGTGAATGAAAGACCATGGCTAGAATTAAAAAAAATAATAATGATAACATCCAGAGTTAGCAAGGGTGTTAGGAGGCTGGTACATAAATAACACAAGGGGAGTATAAATTTGAGTAAACTTCCAAGAGGGCACTTTGGAAACTGGCAATAACGAACTTCAAAAGATAAAGGCACAAGACTTTCAATACAACCTACTTTGTAATAAAAAAAAAAAAATCCTTGTGAACAAACTAAATGACCAATAAGTACGAACTGGGAAAATTAATTATGATAGAACTATACAATAGACTACTGTTAACAGTTAAAATAAGATAGATCAATATTTTCTGGCATGGAAAAATGTTTATGATAGTTAGGTTTTAGAAAAAGCAAAATAAAAAAGAAATTTCATAATATAAGTTCCGTCTTGGAAAACATATGCATATATATTTCATATGGAGAGAAAAATCTCTACAGATGGACACTGAATTGTTACAAGTGGGCACCTGTGGAGGTGGTGGTGGTGATTTCGTTTTTTAAGTTTATACTTCTGTGTTCTTTAGAACTTTTACAATGAGTATATATTATTTTCTTTGCATATGTTATTTCATTAATGGGCTTTAGTTTTCAGAGCAGTTTTATGTTTATAGAAAAACTAAGCAGGAAGCATAGAGTTCCCATCTACCCTTCCCCCTTTCCCTCTCTACCCCCCAGTTTCCATTTCTATTATCTACATCTTGCATTAGTGTGGCATATTGTTGCAATTGATGAACTAGTATCAATATGTTAGCAAGTAAAGTCCATAGCTTATCTTAGGGTTCACTCTTTGTGTTGTACATTCTATGGATTTTGACAAATGTATAATGGCAGGTATGTACCACTACAGAATAGTTTCAGCACCCTAAAAATCCCTTCCCCATTCCCTCCCACTGAATTCCTACAACCACTGATTATTTTTTTTAATGTTTACTTATTTTGTGAGACAGAGAGAGAGAGAGAGAGGAGCAGGGGAAGGGCAGAGAGAGAGAGAGAGAGAGAGAGAATTCCAAGCAGGCTCTGAGCTGTCAGCTTGGAGCCCCAATGTGGGCCTCTAACTCACAAACCGTAAGATAGTGACCTGAGCCAGAATTGAGAGTCAGCCGCTCAACCGACTGAGCCACCCAGGCACCCCTACAACCACTGATTATTTTACTGTCTCTTAGTTTTGCCTTTTCCAGAATGGGATATAGTTGGAATCATACAGTATATAGCCTGTTCAGATCGGCTTCTTATACAGAGCAGTATGCATTTAAGGTTTCCCTATGTCTTTTTGTAGACTGATAGCTTATTTATCTTTTATTTTATTTTTTTTAATTTTTTAAACATTTATTTATTATTGAGAGACAAGAGACAGAGCATGAGCATGGGAGGGGCAGAGAGAGGAGGAGACACAGAATCCGAGGCAGGCTCCAGCCCGACGCAGGGCTCGAACTCACAAACTGTGAGATCATGACCTGAACTGAAGTCGGACGCTTAACCGACTGAGAAATCCAGGTGCCCCAATAGCTTATTTATTTTTTAGAGCAGAATAACGTTCCATTGTGTGAATATACAATGGTTAGTTTCTGCATTCACCCATAGAAAGACATCTTGCTTGCTTCCAATTTGGGGTGATTACAAATAAAGCTGCTATAAACATTCATGTGCAGGTTTCTGTGTGGACAATTTTTCAATTCATCTAGGGAAAATGTCAAAGAGTCTGATTGCTGGATTGTATGGTCAGTCTCCATGTAGCTTTCTAAGAAATGGTCAAACTGCTTTCCAAAGTTGCTGTGCTGTCTTGTGTTCCCACCAGCAATGAGATTTTCTGTTGCTGTACCTCCTCGATAGCATTTAGTGTTGTGGATTTTAGCCATTCTGATAGGCGTGTAGGTATCTCGCTGTCTTCAGCTGCAGTTCCCCAAGGACATTTGATGTTGAGCATCCTTCCGTATGCTTATCTGCTTCCCCACTGACACCATAGTTCTACTTCTAAGAATTTTCTAAGGAAAAATTCCAAAAGTACATTCATATTTATTACAAGGTTGTTTATCATAATGTTGTCTGTGACAGTGAAAAGTTGGAAACAACCTAAATAACAATTTGGTTAAATAAGCTCTGGGGTTTGTCTACAGACAGAATATGATGCAGCAACTAATGACAACAATGTACAATGAGCGTTGGCAAGCTGTTGGTTGTACAAGGATCAAATCCAACCTGCTACCACAAGCACATAGCCAAGAATGATTTGATATTTTCAAATAGTTAAAAAAATAAAAACAAATGTAATATTCTGCGACATGTGAAAACGACATGAAATTTGAATTTCGGTGTCCATAAATAAAAGTTTTATTGGAACGCTGCCACACCTAATTATTTACATATTTCTATGGCTGCTTTTACAATGAATATCAGAGCTGAGTAGCTACGAGACCACACAGCATGCAAAGCCTAAAAAAGTTACCGTCTGGTACTTCACATAAGAAAGTAGCTAGTGGCGCCTGGGTGGCGCAGTCGGTTAAGCGTCCGACTTCAGCCAGGTCACGATCTCGCGGTCCGGGAGTTCGAGCCCCGCGTCGGGCTCTGGGCTGATGGCTCGGAGCCTGGAGCCTGTTTCCGATTCTGTGTCTCCCTCTCTCTCTGCCCCTCCCCCGTTCATGCTCTGTCTCTCTCTGTCCTAAAAATAAATAAACGTTGAAAAAAAAAAAAAAAGAAAGTAGCTAACCCCAGTTTTAGAAGAAATTCAATAATATAAGACTCAGTGATATAAAAGGGAATGTAGGATACGATCTCATTTCTGATGTTTATATGAAAAGAAAAAGAATATAAATAAATACATAAAAATTGCTCTCCCTGACCATTAATAGGAAGGTTGATTTTTTCCTTTATAATTTTATGATTTTTTAATAATGTACATATAATGCTTATATGGTCACATAAAAATGTTTGAAGAGGGGCACCTGGATGGCTCAATTGATTAGGTATCTGACTTCTGATTTCAGCTCAGGTCATGATCTCATGGTTCATGAGTTCAAGCCCCATGTTGGGCTCCCTAGAGCCTGCTTGTGATTCTCTCTCTCTGCCCCTCCTCAGCTCACACACACTGTGCACACACTCTCTCAATATAAATAAACTTAAAAATGAATAACTTTGCAATTTTGAGATGGATATATGGGAGGGAAATCTCAGAATGAGAAAGAGGAAGAGTGATAAAGGATTTAATAACTGATTTATGAAGGCCACTGACCAATGAGAAGCCACAACCAGGCACAAATACCCAGCACAACTGCACTGACACATCAGAACGGACACCGGGCACAAACACTCAGCACAACTGTGCGACGGCACAACAGCCCAAAATCAGCCCTGGAAGGGGAATGGGAAGGTCCCATGGTCTGTTGCTTTCCTTGATTCCTTGATCTTTAGGATCCTACCTTCTAGAAGGGTTTATCTACCTTTGCCAATCTATGTCTTTTAACTGGACTGTTCAGTCCTTTTACATTTAAACCAATGCATGTATTTGAACTCCAGCCACTGAAAGTTCCTGCTGACACGTATTCCCGTGGCAGAACCACATACCACACCCACAAAGAAGGCTGCCATTCCACTGGCCCTACCTATCACCAGAATGCAACGGTGGTTATCCCCACTTCCGGGTCCCACTTTTTCCTGACAGATGAGCCAAGCCTAAAGCACACGTCTGATTCGCGAGTTGCCTAGAGAGGCAAGGAAATCAACCAGCTGGTATTTTCAGCTTCTATATTGGGAGATGACAAGACCAAATGAAACTCCAAAATATTAAGTATCTATTATACTTGGTAAATATCACCAGACATACTGGACTCACACAGCTTAAAAAATTATTTTTTAAAGTCTACTTAAATATAGAATTCACCCATAAAACAGCTTCTAGAGGAGTCATGATATCAACTGGCACTTTGTTTTGTGTTTTGCCCTAAGATATACGGCCCTGAGCTTCACTAGAAGTTATCACAAGAAACTGGATATTCCCACAATGCCTTGGTTTTGTAAGGGACACTTTAGAGGAGGGAGGCGTAACTTGCCCCTGCACACCGGCATCTCCTGTGGCTTCACACAGCCTAACTGCTGCTAATCTACTACTTCGGAGCTAACAAAGTGCCCAACATACTGGAGATACTCCAAAGAATCTTCGTGGAATGAAAGAATAAATAGATGATCTGAGTCAGCCTCACAAGTATGCTCTACAGTAAGATTCATTTGCCCTTCAATACAGGTGAAGAAATTGTGAGTGAGAGAAGTTCTGTAACTTACACAGGAGACAAGGTTTTTTTTTTTTTATCTAAACTGGCACCATAATCCTTGCATGGAAGAGAAAGGGATGAGGCCATATGCCCTGCCTGTCTTTTAGCACCCTAGTACAATTTCCTTTGTTAGTTGAGCTTCACTGGTCTGACAAAGACCTGAGGAAATGAGCCATCAAAGGAATAAAGTCATCAGAGCAATTCAAATGATTTTTCAAATTCAATGATTTTTCCATGCAAGTCAGTTCCTAATTTATAATGCGCCCATTACTATGGCTCATGGCAAATTACCCCCCAACTTAGCAGTGTAAAACAACCATTTATTATGTTCACAGATTCCACGGCTCAGGTGTTCGGACAAGGCACAGAAGGATGGCTTACACTGCTGTATGATGTCTGTGGCCTCGGCTAAGAACTTTAAAGGCTGGAGGCTAGAATCTGAAATCTGGTCCACTCACATGCCTGAGAGTGGAGGCTAGCTACATGCTGGGGACCTCAGCTCCTCTCTGAGCAGGTCTCTCCACACGAGCCCTCTGTATGGACTAGTTTGGGCTTCCTCACATGTTGGCCAGGTTCCTGGGGCAGGTAACCCAAGAAAGAGTGAGGCAGAAGCTGTATCCTTTCCATGCCCTAGCCTCAAATGTCACCTGAATACTACATTAGCATACTCTCTTTTATACATACATACATACATACATACATACATATGTAAGACATAAGTAGATGTGTATGCATTAGCTATTATAACAAGTTATCCCTAAAACTTAGTAGCTCAAAACCACAAAAACGTATTCTCTCATGTAGTTTCTTAGAGTCGAAATTCTGTAAGCTGGGCTGTTCTGGCTTGGGTGGCTCATGAGCGTGCAGTCCAAGTTGTGACTGGGGCTACAGTCATCTGAAGGCTTCATGGGGCGGGACCTTCCATTTCCAAGCTCACTCGTGTGTTACAAGCAGCTTTCAATCCTTATCATGTCGACCTCTACAAGGGCTGCTCTGACATGAAAGTGGCTTACCCCACGGCAAGTGACCCAAGGGGAAAGTGAATGTGACCAAGATAGAAAGCGCAGTGCCTTTTAAAACCTAATTTCAGGGGCCCCGAGTGGCTCAGTTGGTTAAGTGTCCGACTTCGGCTCAGGTCATGATCTCAACTGTTTGTGGGTTTGAGCCCTGCATCGGGCTCTGTGCTGACAGCTCAGAGCCTGGAGCCTGCTTTGGACTCTGTGTCTCCCTCGCTCTGTGCCCCACCCCCACTGATGCTCTGTCTCTCTCTGTCTCAAAAATAAACATTAAAAATTTATTTAAAAAAAATAAAATAAATAAATAAATAAATAAATAAATAAATAAATCCTAACTTCAGAACTGATGTTGCGTCGCATCCTCCCTATGCTGCTGGTCACAGAGGCCAATCCTGGGTCAGTGAAGGAGGGAAGCACAGGAGGATGTGAGTAACACAAGGTGGGGGTGCTGGGGCTTCTCTGGAAAACACGGTCTGCCCCATATACATAATTGTACATACACACATCTTCCTTCCCCTCATCTTTTTTAAGTTCAAGTCTAGTTTGTTCTGCTCCGTCTCATGTCCCAGCCTCTAGCACACAGTGGGTACTCAAGAAATACTTGTTAGATGGATATTGTGTAAGACATTGCTAGAGTTTGCCCACAGCTAGTTTATCCTCCCTTCCTGCACACTGAGCACTTCTCAGCCCCTTGCCGCTGGGTGAGCCTCGTGACTGCTTCTGGGCAGTTACATGTGAGCAGAAAAGACTCACATAGCTGTCAAGCTGAGGGAGTGAAACGCATAGTCATGAAGCACTTGTCTCTCTCTTTCCTGTATGGCATCCCAAGAACTTTAGATGCCAAATGTTCCAGCAGGTGCAACTCAAAGCATGAATAGTCTTGAAGCACCTGCCTGGCTCAGTCAGAAGACCGTAAGACTCTTGATCTCAGGGTTGTGAGTTCGAGCCCCACGTTGGGTATAGGGATTACTAAAAATATATATATAAACTTAAAAAAAAAAAAGAGCATGAACAGTCTTTGTCATCTTCGGTCCCAGACCTGAGTGCCTGTGTGAAACATGTAGCAGGCACAAGGCAAGTCTCTGAGCTTTTCAGGAGGTGTTACAGCAGCCTAACCTAGCCTATCCTGATTCCAGATACCTTAGCTCTTTTGATCAATGCTACTAGCTTCAAGTTACAAACAGGGAAGCTGAAGCTCTAAAAGGCCACCAGGCTTGCTGGAGATCAAGCAGCAGGTGCACAGTGGAGGTGAGGTTTGCATTTGAGTCTTCTGCCTACTAGCTTGAGATGGAGTACGGTACAGTGGTTAGGCTCACGGAGCTTTGAGTCTGTGACCTTGAACTGACACCTGATGAGCAAACCACTAACACTCTCTGTGCCTCGATGATCTGTTTGCAAAACAGAAACGGGAGTGCTACCTTCCCATAAGGGTTAAAGAAGAGTACATCACAAATCAGAAGCCCTTGATAGATGATAATCACCATCACCATCACCATCATCACCATCTCCTGTCCCCACAGCTTCAGAGCAGCTAACCACATGTGTTCCATCCCCTTCCCCTTCCTTTGACTCAGATCTGTTTTCAAGGCAGTTTCCAATCAATTTCAAAGCTTCAAGACTATTTGTTCTTTGGCTTCCCTTGGTGAGGATGTCAAGATGATATTTTTCTTTAGGAAACCTAACATGTTTTCTAGCTTTCTGTTATTAGCCTTTCTCTGCTCAACATGCCTCTCTGGCATTTCTCATTAGTGCGGCCAACCTGGCGACAGGAGGCCGCCCTGCTTTGACCCCAGTCAACAGACACAGAGCAAAACAGGGTCTCACTCTCCCAGTACTCGAGGCCTTACCACAAGAGAAAACTTCCAAGACAAAGCAAAGTTTGGTCTGCAAAGTCACACATGTACCTAGACTGAGGACAAGAGGTGGTTCCAAAGCTCTCCTTGTGTACTGGTAAAAAATCATTACTTGTTCCTCACTGTAGGAAAAGTCAAATAAACAAGGATCCAGATATACAACAAAATACTGTTCAGCCACCAGAAGAGAAGAGGTAAGAATGTTTGAGTCCTGACCTGGAATGATGCTGACAATATGGTTTTAAGGGGGGAAAAGCAAGTTCCAGAACAACACATAGAGAATAACTTTGATTTTGTAAAAGAAACACACTTGAATCCAGGCACATACAATTGCATGTGTTAAACATGTAGATGTTTAATTTTTTTTCAGGGCCAAAAGGTGACTTTATTAAAGCACAGGGATAGGACCCATGGGCAGGAATAGCTCCCCAAACATGCAGATGTTTATATATATAAATACACATGTACACACATATACATATACTCACACAGATACATACATACACACACACACACATCTGCACATGAAAAAATATGGAAAAATAACTCAAAATCGTTAACTCTGATAGTATCTTATGTGAGACTGAGGGTAGCAAGGACTCGTACCTTTTAATTCATAACATCTGTATCATTTGAATTTATTTTAATGAACATCTATTACTTGTCATTCAAAAAACATATATAAATAGATTTTTTAAAAAAGCTACCTGTCCCCCAAATAAGAACAATGTTAACGACACCAGAGGCTCAAGCCCTGGGCTTCAAGGGCATCATCACATAGAACCCTTACAGTATCTCTGTAAGGCAAGTGTAATGATCCCCGCATTATAAGTAAGAACAGTAAGGCTGACAGTCAAGAGTTTATGGCCACACAGCTGAGTCCACAGCAGAAATACATTAGCAACCAGGATATGCATTTCCCAAAATGCAGTCTGTCTGCACTCAGGAATATGGTGCTGCCATTTACACACATTCACCTGCTTCTCAAACTCGGGCTTCAGAGAGTCTTCTGTGAAGATGTGGAACTGGATCTTCCTGTGGCTAAAGAGTACAGCTGATTTGAGCATGACCAGTGTCTCCTCCAGCCGATTGCCACAGGCCACCACGGCCAAGTGGATCCAGAGCTCTGGAGGCAGCACAGCCTGGAAACTCCTGAGTTCTCCAGGCCTCCTAGGAAGAGGAAAAACAAGTTAAAGCTATTACTAAACTCATAAAAAAAAAAAAAACAACAAAAAAACAAAACAAAACAACCCAGCTAGTGAATAGTTGGAACATTTCAAAACATGAACAGGCACAATCTGTTATATTTTATAAAGTGATAAGCATTTTGACAATTCTTCCTGCTTAGAGAAAAATACCATTTATTCCCATATTTATCCTGGCAATAGCAGCATGAGTCACTGTTTGGCCTGCCTTAGGTGTCTGAGACTTTTTCTGCCCCACTCAGCTGTCGAGTGCCTGCTGCCTGCCGAATGGCCCATGTTTGGAAATAGCATTGCTAAGCTTCAACAGCTGACACAGGGGTTGTGGTGCTCACACTCAGAGAGGCCACACAAATTAGATTTGAACGCAACATGAACAAGACAAGGGTGGGTCGTGGCTTTCCCATGTGAAACGAGCAACATGATACTTCCATCATCTGGATGGTTTTAGGTTGCGGTGGAATGCATGACCACCGCACCAAAGGAAAACCATGCGAGTCCAGGAGGTGAGCAAAGAAAAGAACATATGTGCCTCCATCACATCCTCGGAAAGTCTTGAAGAAACAGGTGTTAATCCTAACTGTCTCGCTCAAGATTCCTGAGGTGGTAGACTTGAAATTCAGCCTCCAGCATGTAAGTCGTATTAATGAGAAACAGGCAGGAGAGGAGGCAGGTTGAGCTGAAAATTACCAAGGTATCAGATACTGAGTCAACAGCTGAGAGGGGAATAGGGTCCAAGAGTCCAGAATCATCATCCAGCTATTTCCTTGTAATAAAAGATTTGTTCCAGACAAGGAGACGCAGCCAAGCCTCAAACACACCACTGAGAGACATTCGCAGGCAAGTTGGAAGGAGTTGGCCTGGAAAAGGTGCCCTGAGACAAATGAAACTAATTTACTTGCACAAAAGAGTTGGAGGCCAGGGAAACTTGGACGAGGAATGCTACCTTCCTTCCAAAAGCTTCGAGTCCAATCAGTGCACTGCTCCATTATCCACTGCTCTGCTGAATAATGGAAGTCTTGCTCCAGATTTCTTTCATCAAGAGGAGAGGTGAAGATGTGGGTGGGGCACTCCAGACAGCTTTCCAATTCAGTTACTTACGAGCATGCTCAGGGGAAGCTCAACGAAGTCCAGATGCCGAGAGACACTCAGATTCCACTGACTTCAGGGATCCACAGGAAGACACTAGAGATGTCCTAAGCATCTCCCAATGTTGTCCTCTTCTCTTCGTCCTCCTCCTGCTACGTGATGAGGCCACCATCTTCTCTCACTTCGATTGCTCTGTCAGCTCCCTAGATGGTCCACCTGCCTCCAGTCTTATCCTTAACTCCCACCCTCCGATTTCTTCTTGTTGGCACCAGAGTGAAGTTCTTCTAAAATGCAACTAGTACTGTGTTATTCTTTTGATTAAAATAAGGTAAGGGCTCCTGACTGCCCTCAAGATTGAGTCCAAAGTGACGATCATGGCTCCTATTTACATCTCTAGCAACTGCCTCCAGCACCTCCAGCCTCGGTGGACAGCCCTTCATAACAGTGGCCACAGTCACATATTCATACTTTCCATCCATTTTCACTTCTGGTCAGCAGACTGCTGAGTTGTCTCCAGGTCTTGGCACACGTATTCTCTCTCTCTCTTTCTCTCTGTGTGTGTCTCTCAGAAATTTTCCCCTCTGCTCTTTTTCTTGCTAACTTCAGACCATTTATTAACCAACAAATCTATACTGAGTACCTACCATGCACCAGGCACTGTTTTAGGTACCAGGAAGACAGCAGTGAACAAAACGGACATAGATGCCTGCCCTTGAAGAAATTACATTGTCAACGTGGTAGGGGAAAGACAAAGAAGGAAGTAGCACTCAAAGCAAATAGTAACTAAATAGCTTATATAGAAAGTTATCCCGCGATAAGGACTATGAAGGAGGTATACCCTTGAACAGGGAGGGATACAGGAGTGGCCGATGGGCTGGTAGATATTTTTATGCAGTGCAAAGTTGGGAACGTCCTCACTAAGATGGTGAGATCTGACGACAACTTGAAGGAGGTGAGGATATGAGTCATGGGCATTTCTGGGTGAGGAACATTCCAGGCAGAGGAGACAGTGAGAGCAAAGGTACAAAATCAGGAGCATGTCTGGTAAATTCAAGGACCCCTGCCATAAGGACTCTGATGTCTTCCCTTCCTGAGCCCTGTGGGTGGGTTTTCATACCTACTATTAAAGCCAGCTTCCAATTAACTTATGTAAAAGGATCAGAAGGCTGTGTCACAGATAATGCTAAAATCACAGTCAGTTACAAATCATGCAAAAGACTGGCCAAAATATGCTACTGATAAGATTCAATGCAAACTGGTTTCCTTGAAATTATGCTCCACATTTAGGAGCACAGGTATCATCCAAAGGTTCGAAAACAGTCAATGTAATAGCATAGCTACCTTAAATATGAAATACTGCCCCGTTCCAAATAACTCTGTCCAGTTTAGCTTTACATATTGAGCTTCTGCTTGAACAAAGGCTTTGACATTAGTAATCAGGGAAATACAAATGTAAACAATAAAGCGATTCCATTTTATTTTCAGATTGGCAAAAATTAAGGAATAAAATAAACGTTGGATCATCCAAGCTTCAGAGTGGATATGAGTGTGGGGGACAGCTCAGAAAGAACCAGGGGCAGTATAAGCTGACCCAAACATTTTGGACAACCATTTGGGAATGTCTAGGAGGAATGAAGATGCACATACACCCTCCAGCCCTGCAGTCCTACACCTACACATGTAACCTAAAGAAATCTTATACATTTGCACAAGACCCATTCAACAATGTTCACAGCAGCCCGGTTTGTAATAGTGAAGAACTAAAAATAACATTGCTGTCCATGCAAAGGAGAACATGAATATATGTAATGTGTTTAAGAGGAATACTACATACCAGTGAAAATGAACAAACCAGAATGTCACATATCCACATAAGGCCAAAGAGGAAAAAAGCAACTTTCAAAAGAATAATACCTTAGATGAAGCTTGAAAGCAAGCAAAGTAGCACTCTGTGTTGTTAACAGACTCGTGTAGTAAAAGTAAACATACGGGAGGATGATAAACATCAGATGCAGGATGGTGGTTATCTCTGGGGATTTAAATTTTTTTAAGTTTATTTCTTCATTCTGAGAGTGAGAGAGAGAAAGCAAGAGCAGGGGAGGAGCAGGAGAGAGGGAGAGAGAGAATGCCAAGCGGGCTCCAGGCTGTCAGTGCAGAGCCCAACATGGGGCTCAATCATACAATGACTTCAGCAGATATCAAGAGTCAGATGCTCTACCGACTGAGCCGCCCAGGTGCCCCTAAATTTTTATTTCTTAAGATGAGTGCTAGGTACACAGAAATTCATTATGTTATTATCTGTATTGTTTTGTATGCCCAAACTATTTGACAATTTTTTTTAATGTTTATTATTTTTGAGAGACAGGGAGAGATAGAGCACGAGCAGGGGAGGGGCGCAGAGAGAGAGAGAGAGAGAGAGAGAGAGAGAGAGACAGAATCCAAAGCAGGCTCCAGGCTCTGAGCTGTCAGCACAGAGCCTGACATAGGGCTCAAACACACAAACAGTGAGATCATGACCCAGGCCAAAGTCAGACACTTAACCAACTGAACCAGGTGTCCAGACAATTTTTTTTTTAATTAAAAAAAGCTTGCCCTCCTCTGCAGCCTACAGGCTACTCTCTGCAGGCTTCCATGATTTGGGACTGCACAGTACAAAAAGCAGGGGCTAGGGACTGCAATCTTTCTTGGTGTCTGGTGACAGGTATTAAAAAAGAAAAATAAAGGCCTCTCCTGGTGGCAGGTCAAGTATCAGTGGTTGGGATTTAACGAGACCTTTGCTGCCCCCACTCTCTTACTTCTCACATTACATTAAAAATCTCAGGCTTCAGGTAGTAAGCATTTCTGTCACGTGATCACAATGAATAGTCAAGTTTAAGGGCACTGAAATGGTGTGCCTTTCACCAGCTCCTACCAATGACGCACTCAGCACCTCTCCGATGTCACTTGAGACCTTTGAGGATCAAGCAAGTCCAGTCTATGAACCTAAAACTCCTTAACGCCTTGAATTACAGAGTCTGGGCAGGGAATGGGTGATAGGGAACTGGAACACCGTTCTGACGGATGGCTAACTATGTTCTTATTTATACTTTATAAAAGGAGACTGGAGTAGACACTTGCTGCCCAGGATTTTGAGGAACTTCCAGCTAAGGCGGGAACTGATGGTACCCATCTTGGCCACCACACTGTTGGAACCTGAATGGGAGTCAACACAGTAGAAAGCAGAGCCAAAAGGTGATGGGGGTGGGGTGGGGTCACATGTCTGCTGGCATTACTTGAATACTTGCCTCCAGGTGCCCCTGACCATAACTGGATACAGTTCGATTCTTAAGCCAATACATTTCCTTTTACTTAAGCCACATGGAAACAAACTTACAGTGTAGCAATCACAAAAGAGTCCTAATGCAGGGCTTAAAAATGTTTCCAACCCCCTTTGACTAGCGCCACCTCTCTCATATTCTCACCTTGAGTCAGCTTTTGAAATGCTCACTGAATCCATTTCTTCCTTGTTGCTCAGTGCTAGGGCCCTGATCCAAAGGCTCATCCTTCTTACAGTTTTATAGCTGGAAGAGATACCAATTAGCATCTAGCACAGGGGATTCCCTACCCAGCTGCACATTATAGACATGCTAGGTGCCTGTTAATATGCAAACCTCCACACCACAGAGATTCCGAATCAGTGGGGCTTGGGAGAGATCCTGGAGCTTGCTTATTAACACAGTTGTACCACAACCACCCACAGTTCAGCTATAGCCAAGAACCAAAGATCTGAGCTGACCTGTCACCTCCCCTTTCTCTCCCAAACTCTCCCTCCAGGCCCTCAGGAAAACCCACTCTGTGCTCAGCTTTTCCTCAGGGAATTCTCTTCGCATCTTGACTTAATGAAAACATGGCCGCTTTGTGAGGATGCCACCCACCCCCCAGCAGAACCCCCAAGTGGAGGCTGCTCTTCCTCCCCTGACCCGGGAGCCCCCGGGGCAATGAGAGGACTGGTGTCCTCCTTGTTTCTCACTGCTACACCCAGACATGGCACGTGTCTTCAGAGTGAAGTCTGTGGATGAAAACTCTTCTACCTTTTTTTTTGCTGGCATCTCCCAGCTTCCTGAGACTTAGCTCCTCACTCACAGAATTCCTCCCCCCACCAATCCCTGCTAGCATTCTTGAGGACTTCACCCACTGTTCAGAAGATGCTCAAGCCTCCTGACCCTTGTGTTTCATGACCTCTGCACCCACCACCTTTCCTTCTTTCTACCTGAGACACCCAGTGCTATGCTCACATCCTGGACCTTTAAAACAAACTGTGTCCTCCGCCTGGAATATTCTTCCCTTTGCACAGATCCTCCTTTTCTTTTAAACAGCAGGATGAGCTTCCCTGACTACCTCATCAAGGGAACACCCTCCCTTTTATTCTCTGTCACGGTTTTTGCTTATTTTCTTCCAAAATCTTATCTCAGCTGGTGGTTACAAATTCTTTCCTTTTAATTTATATCAAGGGCACATTATATACCATCAAAATAAGGCCATGTAAGTAAACAAAAAATATCTATCTTTAAAAAAATGATCAGAATAGGGATGCCTGAGTGGCTCAGTTGGTTGTTAAGTGTCCGAATTCAGCTCAGGTCATGATCTCGCAGTTCATGGGTTTGAGACCCACGTCGGGCACTGTGCTGACAGCTCAGAGCCTAGAGCTTGCTTCCAGCTCTGTGTCTCCCTCTCTCTCTGCCCCTCCCCTGTTCGTGCTCTGTGTCTCTCAAAAATAAATAAAAATTAAAAAAAATAAAAAAGATCGGGGCGCCTGGGTGGCTCAGTCGGTTAAGCGTCCGACTTCAGCTCAGGTCACGATCTCGCGGTCCTTGAGTTCGAGCCCCGCGTCGGGCTCTGGGCTGAAGGCTCAGAGCCTGGAGCCTGCTTCCGATTCTGTGTCTCCCTCTCTCTCTGCCCCTCCCCCATTCATGCTCTGTCTCTCTCTGTCTCAAAAATAAATAAACATTAAAAAAAAAAACTGAGGGGCGCCTGGGTGGCGCAGTCGGTTGGGCGTCCGACTTCAGCCAGGTCACGATCTCGCGGTCCGTGAGTTCGAGCCCCGCGTCGGGCTCTGGGCTGATGGCTCAGAGCCTGGAGTCTGCTTCCGATTCTGTGTCTCCCTCTCTCTCTGCCCCTCGCCCGTTCATGCTCTGTCTCTCTCTGTCCCAAAAATAAATAAACGTTGAAAAAAAAATTAAAAAAAAAACTGATAATAAAAAAAATAAAAAAGATCAGAAAAAAATACACAATGTACACTTCCAACTAAAAAATATAAAACATATGTGTTGAAATATTAAAGTTGGTAAATGAAAAAGGATCTTGCCCTATATGACTACTTTTTCATGTTATATCTTGGTCTTTATTCCACTGAATACATATTTTTACAGCTATATTAATAGTATGCATTCAATTTTGTTTTGTTTTCAATTTTATATTCTGTTTCTCATCTGATTTTTATTCTTCTTGTCACTTTCTAAGTCTTTAGAACCATCATTTTCACTGCCTCTCTACTATTCCCTCCAACTAAAACACCATAGCTTATCAGCATTTCCCTTTTGTTGGGTGTTTCCAACTGTTCTGTCGTATTTAAAAAAAAAGTCTGACACTAAACATGTGTGTGCCAACAGACTGTTTTCTTCTTTTCATTATGTCCTTTGACCACATTCCCAGAAATGACATTAGTAGGTCATCATCCTATCGAGAATGTAGTAACCTTGACAGTTTCTCAAATTTACCCAAGAGTTATTAGAAAACACCATACCATGAGAAAAAACAACCCCCCCCCAAACGTAACAAACATGATCCCCTACACCTCTGAGTATTTGTATGACATAATCACGGAGCCGACTGTGGAAACACGATGAGATGGGTTTGCATACGGCATCTGTGCCTCCAAATTCCGCATGTTCTAGAGGGTGATGCGTCAGTTACAATTATCATTAAGACACCGCATCAAATCACTCTGAGTCTCTGAGTGAGAAAGCTATTCCACTTCCGGTTCTTTCTCAACAATGTCAATGAGAGAGTCTCAACTTGGTGCTAACATGTCTTGAACACCTTTCTAATGTTGCCTAATCCTCCCTTTCAACTAAAAAGACAGCAGAACTCAGATACAGAACCTTCAACGGCCAAGTTAGAAATACGCAAGGTTGTTTCATCTTCTCAGTGTCTCCTTTGATGATTATTTCTTATTTACGTTACTGCCGACAATCCATGGCAGCGATAGAAAAGTTTCCCCTAAAATAAATACACTAAGAGGGTGCCTGGGCGGATCAGTGAGTTAAGCGCTCAACTCTTGATTTTGGCTCAGGTCATGATCTCACCGATGGTGAGCCTCACACTGGGTTCTGCCCTGAGGGCGGGGCCTGCTTAAGATTCTCCCTCTGCCCCTCCCCCACCTCTCTCTCAAAAATAAATGAATAAACTTAGAATGTGCAGAAATTAGAACCCTCACGCACTGCTAGTGGGGCTGTAAAATGGTGCAGCCACTTTGGAAAACAGTTCCCCAGTGCTGCAGAAGGCTAAACGCAGAGCCACCATGTGACCTGACAATTCCAGTCCTACGTATCTACCCTAGAGAAATGAAAACTTACATCCACATGCAAACTTGTATACAAGGGTTCACGGCAGCATTATTCACAATAGCCAAAGAGTCTAACCCAAAAGTCCACCAACTGATGAATGGACAAACAGAAGGTGGCATATCCATAAAACGGAAAATGATTTGCCAATTAAAGGAATGAAGTGGTGACGTAACTATAGCATGGATGAACCTTAAACAAGTGAGAACCTTGCGGAAATACAGCAGACCGCATACTGATGATTCCATACACAGGAAAAGTCCACGAGAGGAAAATCCATAGAGACATAAAGCAGATTAGTGGTTACCAGGGACTAGGGGAAGAGGCAAATGTGGACTGATTGCTTACTGGGTGCAGGGTTTCTTCTTTGGGTGAAGAACATATTCTGAAATTAGATGTGGTCATGGTTGCACGCTCTGCAAATAAACTAAAAACCACTGTCTTGTACACCTCGAAAGGGTATTTGGATTGTATCGCTATCAAGCTATTAATTAAGTAAATAAATCACTGATGTTTAATGACAAATTTTTTTTTTTTTTTAATGTTTCAGGTTAGCAATGGTAGTAGAGCCATATTATAAGAATGATGGCTCTGATGCGGGATTGCCTGCAGTTTGGAAAACACTGCCTCAACTGTCCTGGCTCAACCCCTCCCTGTACAAACGAAAAATGATATTCAGAGAAGGCTCAGAGGGAGAGCTGCCTCACCAGCTCCACACTGTCCGACACGAGGCGTCTCCTTAATCGTTAAAAGTCTCAGGAGTGTGACTTAATTAAACTTCAATTTCTGGAGTGTATAAATAATGAAATACGGCACTTATGTGTAGCACTATTTACTTTGTAGCCTATTACTGCAAAACACACTGAATTATTAAAGCAAGTAATTGGTTGTACTCAGACCCTCTTTCCTGCTGTCTCTTGCTACCTCTCTTACCAAGGCTTCTCCTGAACTGACAAGCTAAATTAACTCAGATAAACCTGATGCTGTGATACAGACAAGCTGTGGAAGCTTCGCAGAAAATCCTAGTTCTTTAAAATACAGTCTGGGGCACAGGGGTGCCTCATCGATTGGGCATCCAACTTCTGCTCACATCATGATCTCGTGGTTTGTGGGTTCGAGCCCCTTGTCGGGCTTGGTGCTGACAGCTCAGAGCCTGGAGCCTACTTTGGATTCCGTGTCTCCCTCTCTCTCTGCCTCTCCCTCACTGACATTCTGTTTCTCTCTGTCTCTCAAAAATAAGTAAATAAATAAACATTAGAAAGAAAAAAAATTTTAAATACAGTCTAAAACCGTGCTGTTGGTAACTTGTTTTAAGAGGGAAGGAAATATAGAAATATTTGGGGGGGGGAAGGGCAGAAGATGAATTTGAAGAAATCACATCTAGGGGAAGAATAGATTCCCTCCCAAGTGGAATCCTTCCAGATGAAACCATAGCTATTTGGAACCTGCAGAAGGCCTGCAGATGAGGCCAGAGTGGCAGTTTAGAAGTGGAAACACCTCGATTCAGCCCCTGGAAGGAGTCTGGTAATGGGTAATTATATCCACGTTACATGTTGGCAGTGAGAGGCACTAATAAAGTTCCCTGCAAACCACAGGTCTGGGAACACGTTCGTCCCCTGACAAAAAATTTCCCTGCTGGAGCTGTGAGTACAGCCTTCACTTAGAAACCCAGACATGACGCTGAGGACCGTGCTAACAGTTAAATCACTTTTAATGACCCATGGTTTGGAGTTAAATCAAGTATCATTAATCTTCCATGATAGGCAGAGAAGCTGACGTTTGCCTTGAAGCCATGCTATTATACGAATAGTGTGTACACAGTGCCAAAAAACTGCTGGGGGGAGGGGGGCAGTGCATAATACAATTATTTGATAAGTATGCTCAATTATGAATAGCATATTTTTAGTTTGGATCACGATATCTAAAATATGGCTGTGCTCCTAAACAAAGTCTAGGTCCAATACATAGGAGATGTTCAAAGCATGAAGTTGTCAATCTTATCTATATGTCTATATGTGTGCGTGTCTGCTTTTAGAAACTCTTGGACACATATACCTCCTTTATGGTGAGTAAGTGGCAGTGCAAGGATTCAGACTCAGGAAGCTGGACTTTGAAAAGCTGGAGCTTTTTTTTTTTTTTTTTGAGATTCTCTCAAAAAATTATTTCATCATTATGCTCTATTTGGAACTATACACCAGTGATCTAGAAAAGGAGCCTGCTCCGGGCAAATAAACCCTTTATCTGTACTCAGGGCTCGACACTCAGTGATCTGAGCTTGGGTAGGATTTTAGACCCCATCCATGCACAGCCCCCCCGGGCAGGATGCCTAATGCACACCTTTACCAACTCTGCCTTCGTAACCCATGCATCCGCCATTACCTGACATCATGCACAAATGTATTTATACATATTCCTCTCCCTCTAAATCTGTGATACTGCCTGGACTAATTCTCATTTCATTTGTTCCCCTTATGATTGTTTCTGACACACAGGAGATTCTATTTCTCCACCTCCCTCTTCTTTTCAAATTAAGCTGTTATTGAGATGGCAAAATATGAACTAGCAGAGCTAGTTTGAGATAAATAAATGGCTGGTGACATACGAGGGAAAAGAATGAGGATTACATATTCTGCAAATGGACACTTCTAGCCCATTTCCGAAAAAAGAACATGAAACACCAACTTAAGGGGAGGAGAAATGGTCTCTCCATTTAATTTCCATCCTCCTAGGCCTCAGGCCAATAAGGGATTTTTAATTTTTATAATTTATATATTTTAACTTATTTTGTAAGTTATAAAAGGAATGCAAACATTCATCACAGAAAAAATTTTAAATACAGACAAGCCAAAGGGGGGGGCACCATAATTCCAATTCCATAACCACTGTTAACATACAATGGAATAACCTTCCAGAGTTACATTCAATATATGTGAATGTGTATATATAACTACGTAAATACATTAGAACATTTTTTTTTCAACGTTTATTTATTTTTGGGACAGAGAGAGACAGAGCATGAACGGGGGAGGGGCAGAGAGAGAGGGAGACACAGAATTGGAAACAGGCTCCAGGCTCTGAGCCATCAGCCCAGAGCCTGACGCGGGGCTCGAACTCCCGGACCGCGAGATCGTGACCTGGCTGAAGTCGGACGCTTAACCGACTGCGCCACCCAGGCGCCCCTTAAATTTTTTTTTTTTCAACGTTTATTTATTTTTGGGACAGAGAGAGACAGACCACGAACGGGGGAGGGGCAGAGAGAGAGGGAGACACAGAATCGGAAACAGGCTCCAGGCTCTGAGCCATCAGCCCAGAACCTGACGTATTAAAACATTTTTAAGGGATAATTTTTATAGCCTATTTTTCCCTTACAAATACGAAAAATCTTTGAAAATAAAGAGAGACTTTATCAAAGGATCTTCTTCAAAGGGATTCTGGAAAGCAATCGAGTAGCTCAAATTGCAAGATCTGTTCCCAAGGACAGCATGGTGATAAGCAGTTTGACTTCAAAAGCACATGGGCCTGGCTTCAAATTCTTGGCTGCTCCATCTCAGGCAAATGCTTTAACCACCTCTAACCCTCAATTTCCACATCTGTAAAATGGGCATACTGATTATAGTGGACATCTGCTTCTGGTTTTGGTGTTTCTTACTAGCATCCATTTCCAAGAGTTTCTTTCTGATAAGAGCACCTTAATTGTCTTTTGGGGAAACCATTCCTTTTCTGCTCTCAGTCCATGAGGTTTGGAGGGGCTGATTCATCCACTCCCTAGGCAATGACATCAACAATCAGATATGCATAGGATCCATATCAGGTCAATAGAGGCAACTCTGGGACTCTCGTTGGACGAAGTTTTTCCCTTGGCAGTGACTGAAGGAGGACAAGGTAAGCCCAGACCTGCTGGAATTCTCCAATGGAGAAACCCACGTGAGGGTGTGGCCCACACAGAAGGCAGCAGAGATTGAAGACAGAGGCAAGATGGCTAGAAATCGGGGATACACCTGTAACCTTTGCACTTTACAGCTATTGGTTTTTTTTTTTTAAGTTTAAGAGAGTTTATTTATTTTTTTTGACAGAGAGAGAAAGAATGTGAGTGGGGGAGGGTTGGCCGGAGGGAGGGAAGGGGAGAGAGAGAGACAGAGAGGGAGAGAGAGAATGAATGAATCTCAAGCAGGCTCCAAGCTCCGTGCAGAGCCTGACTTGGGGCTCAAACCCACGACCCTGAGACCATGACCTGATCAGAAATCAAGAGTCAGATGCTCAAGTGACTGTGCCACCCAAGGCGCCCATGCACTGATCCAGTAAACCCCCTTTTATGACTAAGTGGTATAAGCTGATGAGCTGAGACTCTAACTCTTGCAACAGAAAGTGTTCTGACCTATCCAGTAATAGTACCTCATAGGCTTTTAGGAAGGTAAAATGAAATAATGCGTGGAAGTGCTTCATACAGCAGCATGGCATATTTTAAGTCTTCATTAAATATTAATTATTACCATCATCGTTATTATTAAATAACTTGAAATGTATAGGAAGCCTTTATTTTTCTCTATTTCAAATCCATGATAAAAACAGGCTAGGCAGAGCAGTAAAAAGCATATTACTTCAAGTATCAGTACTCTATCTTATTGCAGATCAGATTTGAAGTTTTTGTACACTTTTTAAACTCTAAATGTTTCTTCTAAAATGCCAATTTCCAATGTATTTCCAACTTCTCTTGTGTTTCTTCTAAGCCAGCAATTTGGGGGCCCATGGGTAGTTCAGTCAGACTCTTGATTTCCACTCAGGTCATGATCCCAAGGTCGTGGGATTCAGCCCTGCGTCGAGCTCCAAGCTAAGCATGGAGCCTGCTTGAGAGTCCCTCTCTCTCTTAAAAGGAAAAAAAAAAAAATAATAAGGCAGGAATTCCTAACAACCCATTCTCCCTGAGGGGTAAAATCTGATACTCGAACATCAGAGCTTGTTACTTTAAGGCTGGCAGCCAGATGGCTGAGGTCCTTGTGAGTCTCACAAAACTGGAGGGAGGAAAATGCAGAGCCTTTTCAAGCTCAACTGGAGAGGCAGGCCCCTTGAATAGCAGTGACAGTGGACAAAATTCTGCATTTGGGTGCCCTGAGAACAACCTCCTAATTTCCATGCACATGAACGTGAACGCTTCACTCACCCTCCACTTTTCTGAGCTGGTAAACAATAGCTCCCTGCCCTTGAGGAGACATCAAAGCTACAGAGAGCCACTATTCCAGGCTTGCCACTCTCCAGATCAACAGTCCAACTGCCCGAGAGGCAGTCAAAATGATCCTCCCTAATCTACTCCTTCAGCTTCTACTGAGGATCAGAAGACTGGGGTTGGTGTATTATTTTTTTTTTATGTTTATTTATGAGAGAGAGAGAGAGAGAGAGAGAGAGAGAGAGAGAGAGAGAGAGAGAATGAACATGAGCAGAGGAGAGGCAGAGACAGGGGGACAGAGGATCCAGGACTCGAACTCACGAACCACAAGATTGTGACCTGAGCCGAAGGCAGATGCTTAACCAATTGAGCCACCCAGGTGCCCCTGTATTATTTATCACATATGAAAGCTGAGTCTTGATTTCCTCAATTCATAATCCAAGAAAAGCCTGCCCTAATCTGCATCTGAGCCCTAGCTCCCGTTTGTTGAGAGTTTCTTGCATGCTACATACTGTGCCAGCATTCTACCTGCGATAGTTCATTTCATCATTGAACTTAGGAGAAAGCCATGATTTGCCAAGGAGGAATAATTCAAAGTTAGACTGCCAGTGAGCTGGGTCTAGTTAAGATTCAGTTCCTGACTAATAAACAACAGTGGATAATAACAGTACTTGGAACAATGAGTCATTTGTTGAGCGGCCACCATGAGCTAGCCCTGTGCTAGGTACTTTATGTACATTATTATTATCATTTTACCTCTTTGGACTTCAGTTTCCTTCCCCAAAGGGGTCGTGTTCTCCATTGTCTCTTACTTAATGTAAAGCTTGGATTCTAAATTGTACTGTGATGAATTTCTACTAGACCATTTCAGTCTGTCTGTTGCCAAAAGAGGTTGGGGGGGGGGCATGGGCAAACATCAAAACATCACCTTCATATATATCAAAGTCACTCTTTGCTGGCACAAAATCAAGGAGTCCCAATAAAGGCATCAAGTCAAGAAATTCCTCTTTCCAGGGGCAATTTTTAGAATTTCATGATCTGGAATAAATCAAGTGCTGGGGAAGATTTGGAAAGGAACACAAAAGGAATTTCCTCTTCAACAGAAATCTCTTATTTTCTCTTTTCTAAGAAATATTTTAAATGGTAGTAAAATATATAACATATATAATTCTTTTATTTTCTTGCAGTGAGATAATGTGAAGGGAGGTATCTCCAAAGGAAAAAACAAAATCTGTTGTCAAATTTTCTTCCAAAGAATCTCATCTGTGAATGTGTATGGGGATAAGAGTCACTATAGCTACTATTTACTGAACTTAGTGAAGGTGTTAAAAGCAGTAGCTACGTATCGAAATTAGTCAGAACTCCTTGGTGGTAAGTGACAGAAACTCAATTCATGGATTCTAGGAAAGGGATGAAACAACATGGCCAGCAAGGGGCAGAAGCTGGCCTTGGGAACAACATTAGGCCTCGCCCCCCCACCCCCATTGCTCTGTGTAGTTTCTCACTTCAGGTTCATATACTCTCAGTGCACACCAGCTTTCTCCACATGGCAGAAACATGGCTGTCAATCCTGAATTTCATACCTTAGTCTTAGCCACTAGAAACAGTTTGCCATTATACTGTCTCTGCTCCAATTTTTTAAATCCCTAAGAAAGGGTCTAATTTGGCCCAAGAACCTATCTCTGAATCACCTGCCAACTGGGACAAGGTTGAAGGCACAAAATGGTTGCTCTATGGTGTGGTGGACATTTATATCCTATGTGCTCCCTGCAACCATTCCCCTTTCTCTCCATCAACAGCAGCGGATTTTGATCTAAAGAACCATCTGGTTTGGGCAAGATGACTTTGGATAAAAATGCCAGAAACCTCAACTCCAAAGTATGTAACTACAGGGCCCAAGACAGGGCAGGAGTCAGGATTCGCTGATTCTTGGACTCAGCGATGTCCTCAAGGATCCATATTCTCCTTTCTATTCTACTGCTCACAGTGACGGCTTCATCCTAAAAGTGCTTCTACAAGAATTATGGTAGTAACTAGGACTATTCATTTCCTTGTCCATATCTAGCACATGGAGTCTTTCATCTAATAATACAAAATATGTCCGTCGATTTGGTCAACTTGGGTCAGGTAACACCTGTGGACCAATAACCATTGCCAAGAAATGAATTTATTGAATGTTTCAGTCCTAGATACATGCAGTTCATACCATGAAAGTGGTGGGGCCTGGCGTACACCATCTCCTGGAGGTATGTATGGTCCACCCACAAACTGCAAGGGGTGGGAGGAATATAGGTTGGAGCCAATCATAAGATCTACCATATCACCTTCCCCAGGTGGTTTGGGTGGTCATGGCCTCATCTCTAACTCAGGCGTTGGGTTTTGCTCAGTTTCAGTCAAGTAGTCAATCCTATCCTACCCTTCCACTCCTTTCCAGTCCCTCCTCCATACCACAGGCATTTAAGCCAATCAAAGTCAATGAGATGCGAAAAAACTGGGGCTTGGGGAACCAAAAAAATTCTCTCTCCCTAACAGGTAAGGGAAGGAAGCTATAATGGTCCAGGTAGTAATGTTTAGCTTAACACAGAGACGGTTACATATGGAAATATGTATATGTGTAAATAAGTAGGGTAGTATTAACACATACATGTTTTACTCTGTCAGCTGTGAGGGTCTAAAAGAAATGGTATCCCAGTAGCAACTAGCATGCCTCATACCCAGATCTTCGTTTCAAATACCAGGCTCCAATAAGAGGAATCAGGGCCCTTTGAAGAAATGGCTGATTCAAAAAATGAAGCAGAAAAATATACAAGACGAGCCTGGGGCATCCTATAGGGCCAGAGAGTAAGGAAATGCTCAAAAAAGTAGAAATGGAAACAAAAACCAAAAACACACCGATGGGATTATGTCAAAGAAGAACAGAGGCCAACTGTAAGAGCTCCTGATGGCCAATAAAGAAACAATTCCAGCAACAAAATAGTCCTACTGGCTTGTAACTCAAAGTATAAAATAAATATCCACAGGCTCATAGTGATATAATGACTAAATACATTAATAAATGGAGGAGAAGAATCAAATCTCCCCTGCAGGACAATTTCAAATAATTTATATAGATACTCTACCTTCAAGGAGGGAGAGAGAGAATCGCTTCCCACTCTTCAGGTGTGTGGGCTGTGCAGAAACTTCCTTCCTTTTAAATTTCACAGTATAGAAAGGGAGTGGGGGGAAGGGCAAGCTGCCAGTAGAAAAACCTGAACAAACAAACACCACCTGTCCCAGGTGATGAAGGCCGATAATAGCAGTCATAAATCATGTCGATAGCGTATACACTTGATATGATGCGATGGAAATGGTACTTTACCTCTCGGCTATCCTCCCAATAACCCATAACTTAGTACTATAATGAGTAAAGCATTAGACACATTCCAATAGTGGGGCATCCTACAAAATATCTGACCTCGTCAAAACTCTCAAGGTCACCAAAAACAAGGAAAGTCTGAGAAACTGCCACAATAAAGAAGAGCCTAAGGACATAGGACAACTACATGTCATGTGCTATCCTGGCTGGGATCCTGGAACAGAAAAGGGACATTCTATAAAAACTAAGGAAATGTAAAAAAAATGAAACACTAGTAATAATGTATACTATTAATTCATTAATTATAATATACTACTGTAAGGTTTTAATGATGGAGGAAACTGGGTGCAGGGTATTGGGAAACCCTGTACTACTTTCTCAGTTTTTCTAAAAATCCCAAACTGCTCTAACAATTAACATCTATTGGAAAGCCTGTGTGGCTCAGTTGGTTAAATGTCCAACTCTTGATTTCTGCTCAGGTCATGATCTCAGGGTTCATGGGTTTGAGCCCTGCATAGGGCTCTGCACTGACAGCATGGAGCCTGCTTGGGATTTCTCTCTCCCTCTCTGCCCCTCCCCTGCTCATGCTCTGTCTCTCTCTGTCTCAAAAATAAGTAAAAACATTAAAAAGAAATAAATAAACTTAAAAAATTTTTTTAAGAAAAAAGAACCCCTCTCTTTTAAAGATTTTATAATTAAAGATCTTTATAATTAAAGATCCTCACTATGCTTCTCATTGTTCTTCACTATGAGATTATTTTGAACATTATTAAATATGTAATTTACTCATATAAGTAAAATCTTAGCATAGTGCTGGCACAAGGTGGGTGCTGAATTCATTCACTAGGTCATTTGACAAATATGTATTGAGTACCCGCTAGGAGATCACTCTGTTCTAGGTGGCAAGGTGCAGTGATTAATAAGACATGAAGTGTACATTGTAGGGAAGGAGCAAATAAAATAGAATGTTCATATAATAACGCAAGCTATAAAACAACAACAACACGAACCAGGGTAAGGGTGTAGAGAATGGTGGGAAGGGTCCTTTTTTCTAGAGCAGCTGGGAAGACCCGTCTGAGAAGAAAACACAAAAGCATAGTTTGAAAGAAGGGAGCTAGCAACCCAAGGATGTGAGCAAAGAATATTCCAGCACAGAGAACAAGTAAAAAGTGCTGAGGCAGGAATGAGCTGAGGGTATCTGAAGGCTAGTGTAGCTGAAGCAGAGTGGTAGAAAATGATGTCAGAGACCTAAATGGGGCTGAAATCAGACAAGGGCTTGAAGGCCGGACTAAGAAACTGAATTTTCTCACGGTGACAAGAAGTCTGTCACCGAAGGGCTTTCACCAGCAAAGACCTGATGTGGTCTGCCATCTTTAACATTATCCCGGCAGCTGTACAGAAAACAAACTGTAGAGGGTGCTAGAGTGGAGGGATGCCAACCCGATCCTGTGCTGCTGTGGAGGTCCACGTGTAAAAAGATGGTGGTTAGAAGCCAGTGGTAAGCATGGCAGCAGTAGAAAAGGTGAGAGTGGGGATATTTTTTTTTTTACTTTTTTTTTGGGGGGGGGTTATTTAGTTTGAGAGAAAGAATGCGTGTGCACAAGTGGGGGAGGAGTAGGGGGAGAGAATCCCAAGCGGGCTCTGCACTTTCAGCACAGAGCCCAACATGGGGTTCCATCTCACGAATCATGAGATCATGACCTGAGCCCAAATCAAGAGTTGGACACTTAACTGACTGAGCCCACCCAGGTGCCCCAAGAGGGGGCATATATTTTGAGATTGAACCAGAATGGCTTGCTGATCGATACAAGGCGGAATCATGGACCAATCCACAAAAATGAATGTGAACAGAATCAAGACTCAGCAGTACAGAATATCACAGACAGTACCTTCAACGTGTCGTGGGGCTACCAGACAATTATAGGATCACCGCAGTGTTGGCATTTTGCTCTGTAACACCATGCTGCCTAAGTGAGACCTTTATTCAGGCTTGAACCCTCTGAGAAGACTTATCTCAGACACCAAAGGGAACCGCAGGAAATGGTGTCTCTTGACGAGCGAGTAAACACGCTTCCTCTCACTGGGGCAGCCGGGGCGGCTGCCAAGTGTAACGTGTTTCTCTATTGTCTCCCCGCCCCCATCCCTCCCAAATTCTGGGAGGGCACCAACTCCTTTCACCACTGTACAATGAGTGCCTGGTCCAGAATATACGTGCAATAAACATTTGCTGAATGCAGAATAAAATGGCAGGGGACCTCTGCAGAGTTTAGAGTAGTGTAGAAACCATATTTTAAGAGAGAAAACAGCAATATCCAGGCTAGTGCAAGAATAAAAAGAATAAAGTTCAGGAGAGGGTTGAGATTGAGTAATCAGTAAGGGTTCTAGGCTACAGCCAATAAATGAGAAACTGATTTTGCAAGAGATGGCACACAGGGCCTAGCAATAGCCATTGTTGGGATTTCACAGCTAAACTGGATGATCTCATCACGGGATCATCAAATGTCAGAGCTGGAAGAGATCTTGGAAAACTTTTGGATTGATGTGCTCAGTTCACAGATGAGGAAATTAAGGTGAAATGGCTTGGGGACTAGAACCCAATTTTCTGGCCTCGAGATGCCAAATTCTTTTCTACATTGCACTGATTAGCAGTGCTATTCAACTGCCTTTAGCATACGTAGGCTCACAGAGGTTTTCAGAAGCAAACTGGAGAGACAGTCGTCTAAAGTTTACTCTCCAGTAAAATTCTTTTTCGAATTCATTTCCATGAAAACCAAATCATCCCTCATGAGCAACTCTTACTCTTATCATTCAGTGAAAATAAGGTAGCCCATCGTGATTCTCTTTTTGACATGGCTGCCAGGAAGCTTAAAGCTAAATTTAATACTTAATCCTCATAACAATGGTGGCTCAGTTTTTGACAAACAGTGCTTATTTCCTCCTCTTTTTTATGACTTTTCATTTTTTATGATGATTTCAATGGCCTTATTATATATGTTTTTTTTTTACTGAAAGTCATCTCAAATTCTCTATGGAAGTCAGCCAGGTATAAATCACCAATAAACCAAAACAAAAGGAAGATTTCATTTCTCTTGTGTGCTTGGAACTGCTACTTAGATCGTGGTATCCATTTTCAGATCCCACCCCTGACCTAAAAGCTTAGACCTTACCTCCGGGCTTTATATTTATAGAGAGGAGAGGCCACCGCAGGACAGATTGCCTACAAATGACTAGTTATAAAATTGTAGGGTCTGTCTGCTAACTAGGCAAGTCCCTGGAAACTTCTCTGAAATGAAAACAAGATGTGGAAGGAGAGGGCTATGTTTCCTGCGCTGACGTGGCAGAACTTCACTTCCAACAGTACCCTGGGGGAGGCAAGGCAGCCGGGTCCACGGATGGTCAGCAGGTGGTGGACTGTATCACATCCAACTGCAAGCTTGCTCTCACTACTCCCCAGGCCCGAGAAATGAGATCATGTAACCTTCATCTCTTCTGGATTCTAGCCACATAACGAGATTAAAGCACCCAATTTCTAAAAACACGAGGCTTTCTTTTCCCTCCCTAAAATGAAATTCCTTCTAAACCACAAAAATTTAACCCAAGCAGGATTAGGAAAGCAATAAAGGAGCCCATGCAGAGATCTTTCCTTCTGCTCCCTCAGTGTCTCAGAATCTTCTGTCGCCATTTCTGTCCAGGTAGTAAAAAAAAAAAAAAAAAAAAAAAAAATTACGTCCCAGAAAATGTCAACTTCTCCAGAGGACACTAGACTTTCATCTTTATGCATTTGAGCTTGAGACTTCTGGTGGCTTTTTTGTTTTCCACTCTGCCCTGAGTTTTTAAATTTTGTTCTATATTCCTATGGTGTTGGCCATGACTTCCATGATGATATAAGAGATATGTTCAAAAAGAAAAATGGCTTCAGGAGCTACTGCTGCTCATGGAAATAGTCCTTTCCTAAAACATCCATCTGGATTCTGTTCATGATCTCTTCCTAGTCAGAGCCAATTTGTTCAGATAGAGACAAGAAGATGCTGTCCCATGTTCCCAATACCTTGAAGAATGAGACCGCTGTAAAAATCTATGATGTTTCTTTAGAAAAATCTCAGAAAAACTTACGACACACAGGCAAGACTAGTTAGCATAGGACATCAGCATAGCAGGTAAGAATGTACTGGGCCCAGGATGCCTGGATCTTCATCCTTATCTATCACACGTGATCTATGAACCTTGAACAGGCGGCTGAACTGTGTGCATTACCTTCCTTAACTGTAAAATGGGGATGATATTAGTGCCTACTTCATAGAGCAGGCTCTCAAACGCCGGTGTGTGTTAGAAACAATAGGAGGGCTTGTTAGAACACGGATTACTGACCTCATCCCAAGGGGTTCTGATTTCATGGGGCTAGGGTGGGGCCTGAGAATCTGCATTTCTAACAAGGCTCCAGGTGACACAGCTGCTGCTGGTTCAGACTGCACTTTGAGAACCACTGTCATAGGGTTGCCGTGTGGTTGACATGGTTAATATATGCACGGTATATGTCAACAATGACTATTTTTACATACCCCTGTGAGCACTGTACCTGGCAAAAGGTTATTAGCGATGTTAAATGGTGTCAATTATTATTGATGTAAAAGTTGTCCCATCCACTACAAATCATAGTAAACTTGCAGTTGAACCTTAACATAATACATTCTAAGAAACCTCAGTTCCTAACAGATATAGCCTTAAAGTATGCATACATTCATAAAATGCCGTAAATGGCTCTAACGGCTTAAAAGCGACTCTGTAGATCATTGGGGTTTTTTTCCCCCTCTAAAACTTGTCACTACCCATCTGTACATTTATTATGAGGCAGAAGAGAAACAAAAGCTGACACAGCTACTTCTTGAGGTTTTGTGTCTTTTCTCTTACAGTAAAAGCGGCAAAACAGATCTAATCATTACAGCCAAAAAGAATTCTTCAACTCATTTCAAGTAATTAAGGAGCCCAGCACACGCAGACGCAGCAACAGCAGTTACAAACATCACCAGCTTCCAAAGGGCAGAGGAAACAGACTCGCTGCAAGGGGATTGTTAAAAAGCTCTCCACAACAAAGGAAATGAACGCAAATCCCTAACCTGGGGGCGGTCCAGCAACCCTGAGGACAAAGATAAAACGCTCCGATGAAAAGCGTGGAGGGTTAAACTCCACGCAGAGAAAGAGAATATCAAACATAATGTCAAAGGTTAAGATGTTTTGCTTGTAAGACACTTGGACCGTACTTAAGTCTGAAACACAACGAGGAACAGGGAAACCGTCACTCTATTTTGCCCGTGCCACGCCACGCTCCTTGCAAGAAGAAAACTTTTTAATAAACTTAGGTCGAGTGCCTCTTCTGTTCTAAGCACAGGGCGATTCAAGGTTCAATGAGAGGCAGCTAGTCTTCGGTAAACATCTAACTTTTCCAACTCAGTTACATCTAAGTTTTTGGTATATATATAAAAAAAAACCTCCAGTGAAACATGAGAATTAGATAAAGCATTCTTGCATCGTGATGGCTTTTGAAAGATTAAACAAAGGGCGCACGTTTGCAAGAATGCAAACACACGCCTTGCCTTGACTGTTAAGAAATGTAATATATAAGCCACCCTCCCTGACACTTCTCTTTCAAAAATGTACGTGATCAACAGCACTGGGCTGTCAACAGGACTCCACGAAGGTGGCTCTTACTTTCCAGCGGAGCAAGAAACAGAAGTGGGCAGCCCGCGGGTGAACTTGGGAGTCCGTCCCTCCAGCCCAAAGCCTCCCCTGCACTCGGCACCGGCTGAGGGAGTGAGACACGGGTCCCAGAGGGGATTCTGGGGCTGCCACGACTCACCTCGCCAACTTCTCCAGGCTCGCGGCGCCCCGGCGGCCGGCTCGGGGGCGCGGACGCGGGGGCCGGCGCCGCCGAGCGCGCGGACCGGCCCCCGGGAAGGCGCCCGGGCCCGGGAGGCGCGCGGGGGCCGGCGCGGGGTGGCGCTGCGGGGCGGACGCGGGGCGCGCGGGCGGCGCGGGGGGCTCGGCGCGGCCGGCGCGCAGAGACAGCAGCGCGAGCAGCAGCGCGGCCAGCGCGAGCAGGAGCAGCGCCGCCGCCTTGCTGCGGAGCTTCATGGTGCGGCGCGGCGGCGGCGGCCCCCGGGCGGCGCGGCCCCTCTGCGCATCGCTGCGCGCCGGGCGGCTGCGGCGGGGCCAGCGCAGTAGAGCGGGGCGGCCGCCTCCTCTGCCCGCCCGCCGGGGACTGGGGTCCGGGCGGCCGGCCGGCGGGCGGGCGACGAAGGAGGAGGAGGACGAGGAGGGGGCGGGAGGGAAGGAGGAGGCGCGAGCGGGGCTCGAGGAGGAGCGGCCCGCGTCTACCGTACTGTGTGGAGTAGCCGCCCGTCCGCCCACCCGGCAGCAGCCGGGAGACTGGCGCTTCGGCTTCAGGTAGGGCAGCCTCAATACCTCTTCATTCATTCATTCATTCATTCATTCATTCATTCATTCATTCATTCTTTAATTCATCCTTCCATCTACTCGTCCATCCATCCATCCATTCATTCCCTCCCTAACCATTCCATTTCCTCCCTCATTCGGTCACTCACTCACTTACCCTCCGGTTGCATCTCATTATTGTATGCTTTCTCCCCATCATTTATTTTTATCCGTCTTTCCACACACCCGTGCACCTATTTATACATTTCCATTCAGGCAGGGGCATCTCTGTTCTGTTTGCCCATTGCAGGGCCTGGCACTTGGTGGATATCTGTTGGACCAAATCACTCCAGGTCCACGTAGTCTAAAGAAGTCATAGAAAAAAATTCAAAGTCTGGGTTTAAAATCTGACTCAGTCTCCTACTGGCTTAGTGATCCTGAGCAAGTTGCACAGTTAGAACCTTCATGTCCTTACATGCAAACTGGGAATGATAATACTGCTCTCCACAGCGGCAGTATTATCATTAAATTTAAAAACACATTCAAAGAAACTAGCACAGTACCTGGCTCACAATAGGTGCCCAATAAAAGCTCTGTGATAATCACTACAATAAAACGTAGCTTATCATAAATATGTAAATGCAAATATTTTTTCTCTCTGACACAGATTTGAGATAGAGTAATAACTTTACCCCCAACGTACAAATAGAGTCTTGTGAGACCTTCACAGCTATAGTCACCAGATTAAGTTTTAGAACTTTCAAACTATTCTTTCAGGGCATCTCCAGTCACAAATCTGAAGCATTAGGACACAAAGTGTTATTATTCACTATGAACTGCCAGCCAATGTTCTATTAACTCTCTTTTCAGCATGGCCAAAGAAGATCAGTTATAACAATGTCTCTGAGTTTCTACCAGATTCCATGTTGACTTATAGATCATTAATTTTTTTTAAAAAAATTTTTGATGTTTATTTATTTTAGAGAGAGAGAGACAGAGACAGAGCCTGAGTGGGGGAGGGACAGAGAGGGGGAGAGACAGAATCTGAATCAGGATCCAGGCTTCGAACTGTCAGCACAGAGCCTTATGTGGGGCTCGAACTCACGAGCTGTGAGATCATGACCCGAGCCGAAGTCGGCCACCCAACCAACTGAGCCACTCAGGCACCCCATAAATCATTTCAAAGTCAATTATATTCCTGGGTAGCCTGGGTTGCTCAGTTAGTTTAACTCCCCACTTCAGCTCAGGTCATGATCTCACGGTTCGTGGGTTCAAGCCCTGCATCGGACTCTGTGCTGACAACTCAGAGCCTGGAGCCTGCTTCTGATTCTGTGTCTCTTTCTCACTCTCTGCCCCTCCCCCACTCACTCTCTGTCTCTCTCAAAAATAAACATTAAAATTTTTTTCTTAAATTCAATTATATTCTGAATCATTCTTATATTAACATTATATTTTAATTATTTGGGATCCCACTGTATTTAAAATTTTAGGAATGAGAATGTTTACTAACCTGGAAACTCTTCAAAGCAGGCACCACGGAAATGGCAGAGTGCAAGGTCAAGCGTAGGCTACCATTGGTTCTCTATGAGGGTGAGGTACCATTCCAATAGGAGGCATCTGGAAATGTGAAAAGGATGTTTTGGGTTGTCACAATGATTGGCTGGTTCTACTGTCATATGCTAACCCTCTTACAATGCTCAGGACACAATAGCACAACAAGAATTGTCCTGGGCCAAGTGCCGACATGGACGCCTTGCGGAGAAATGCTGAGCTATGCTAAAGCTTGGTGTATAGGCCTTTCAGATTTAGAAATGGCCACCGTCATGTTGCTATGTGGCCCAGTGAAGCAAAAACTCCCATACTCTGTCTTACCGCCTCTCTTCTTCCTCAAGGAGGACACATACAACAAGGATAAAATTAGGCATAGGGACAATGAAGTAGCACCTGGGGTTTTAGCCTCAAACACCAAAATGGAACTTGGGATAATTATGCTTGACCAAACAGAGGACTTAATTTTCTTAAACTCTACTGACTTACCTCCTTCTCCTAAATCCATACTCAACTTTTGGATTTCACTGCTGTGATTGGCGGAGAAGTACAACTTCTGACATCATGAAAAAGGGGTTCCAGACTCCATACCTATCTATGGCTCACATAACTTCTCACTTGGATGTTTAATACACAAAATGCTTGTTTATTTGACCCCCACCCTCACTCCTGAAATCTGTTTCTCCTCCTGGAGTTTTGATATCTCTAGACACTTAGTTGCTCAAGCCAGAAATTAGGTGGCAGTCATCCTTGATTTCTCTATTTCCCTCACCTCCTGCATTAGTTACCTATCATCTATTATTAGTTATTATTATCTGTTGTTCATAACAAACTACTCCCAAATTTGGTAGCATAAGATAATGCACATACTATCTCATCATTTCTGTGTGTCAAGAATCCAGAACACCTTAGGTAGGTCCTCTGCTTCACAAGCTCTCACAGGGCTGCAATAAAGTGTTGGCTCAGAACTGTGGTCTCATCTGAAGGTTCAACTGGGAAGGATCCACTTCTAAGTTCCCGTACATGGTTGCTGGAAGAATCCAGTTTCTTTCTGGCCAATGAACTGAGAGTCTCAGTTCCTTGCTATCTTTTGGCCAGAGGATGCTCTCTGTTCCTTGTCGGGTGACCCTCTCTATCAGCAAAAGCTTAAGCCTTTAAGAAGAGTCAGAGGAAGGATGCAGCAATACAAAAGTCACAGTCTTTTATAACCTAATTTCAGAAGTGACATTCTGTCACTCTGTCTTGTTCTTCTTGCTAGAAGCAAGTCATTACATCTCATTCATACTCAAGAGGAGAAGACTACACAAGGGTTTGAATATCAGGAGGCCAGGATTATTGGGAGTCATTTTAGAAGGCTGCCTTTCTCACCTCCCATATCCAGAGAACGAGCAAATTCTGTCAAAGCTACTTCTAAAATATGATTGCCATCTGTCCAGCTCTCTCCTTCTGAATTGCCAATCATGATTGCCTGACAAGACCAAATGTTGATAAATTCTTAATAGCCTCATTCCTACCATATTCCATATAAATTGTGACAACTCCACTCCCCACCCCCCAGTCTCCACCCCTGTTACATGATGCGGCTATTTTACAGCCTACATGCAACAGCAATTACCTTCTAATTATTCTCCTTGTTTCTTCCCATGCCTTCTTCCAAGTTTTAAGACAGGACGACTTTTTTTAAGAAACATAAATTGAATCTTATTTGTCCCCTGTTTAAAACTCTGCAGTGATTCTTTATGGTTCTTTGAATAAGTCTGAACTCCTTACCATAGCATCTAAATCCAGCATGATCTGGCCCCTGACTGCAGCTCCAACTACATCCATCCTGGGGCTCCTTCCAGCTCCAGTGCCTTTCCATCAAGGCCTCTACCATTCCTGGATTTTCCTTGCTTCAGTGTCTTTGTGCTTGCGGTTCCTTTTGCTGAATCCAGGCTCTGGAAGGCACTTCAATATTTAGATCTTGGCCTAAAGCCACCTCCTTAGCAAGACTATTGCGGACTTCCTTTTTTTTTTTTTTTTTTTTTAACGTTTATTTATTTTTGAGACAGAGAGAGACAGAGCATGAATGGGGGAGGGTCAGAGAGAGAGGGAGACACAGAACCTGAAACAGGCTCCGGGCTCTGAGCAGTCAGCACAGAGCCCGACGCGGGGCTCTAACTCACGGACCAGGAGATCGTGACCTGAGCCGAAGTCGGACGCTTAACCTACTGAGCCACCCAGGCGCCCGGAGGACTTCCTTTTTTAAGGAGATAGTGTTCCTCTTATTACTATTTGCCCATTTTGTTTCCTATACAACACTTACTACCAATTGTATGTGTGTGTATACATACATAGACGCACACACATACACATATATGAACACACACAGATACACATTACACATACACATATATATGTTTATATGTTTCCAAGTGATTATTTATGGACAGTAATATATATATATAAATATATATATATATATATATATATATATATATATATACATGCATACAATTTAAGAGAAGGAGAGAGAGAGATTGAGCAGGGGAGGGGGCAGAGGGAGAAAGAGAGAGAGAGAGAGGGAGAGAGAGAGAGAGAGAGAGAGAGAATCTTAAGCAGGCTCCATGCTCAATGCAGAGACCAACATAAGGCTCAATCCTACTACCCTCACATCATGACTTGAGCTGAAATCAAAAGTTGGACACTCAACCGACTGAGCCACCCAGGCACCCCTAGCATATATAGTTCTTAATTGTATAACTGGATATACCACAAAAACCAAGATATAGAACTTTTCTAACATCTCGGAAGACTCTTTATGCCCTCTCCCAGGGGTTACATTCGAGGATAATAATTACTCTAGCTTCTATAATCATAGATTAATTTTGTCTTCTCTTTGAAACATTATATAAATAGAACTATATGATATGTATGCTCATTCAACATATTGTCTGTGAGGTCAATTCATGTTTTTCCATGTATCAGTTGGTTTGCTTGTATATATGTTGGTTTGTTTGATGGGTAATATTCCATTATATGAATATACCATAGCTTATTATTTTTTATTCATTTTACTATTTTTATTTTATTCATTTTTACTATTGAGATAATGAAATTATTTCCAGCTATTATGAACATTTTGTACAAATCTACCTCTGGACATAAACACACATCTCTTTTGAGTATGTGTCCTAAAGTGGAATTTCTGGGTCATACAGTGGGCATTTATTTAGTTTTACATGCTGCCAAATGGTTTCTGAAAATGGTTGTACCAATCTGCCCTCCCAATAGCACTCTAATTTATTCCACATCCCCACCTATACTTGATCTTGTGTGCTAATCCAGTTTTAGCCATGCTGGTGAGTGTGTAGAATCTTGTGTTACAGTTTGAATTCTCATTTCCCTTGAGCACCTTTTACATATTTATTGACGATTTGGGTATCTACTTTTGTGAAGTGCCTCTTTGGGTCTTTTGCTTATTTGGGGGTGGGGGTTAGGGCATTTGTCTCTTTCTTATTAATTTGTGGGAGTCCTTTATATATTATTACTATATTACTATATTACTTTTGTCAGATATACATTTTGCAAATAACTTCTCTCTGTGTGGCTCTTCCCTCTTTTAATGGTATCTTTTGATAAAGAGAAGTTCTCAATTTAGTGAAGTCCAATTTTTCAATCTTTTCTTTTATGTTTGGTATACTTGGTGTTTTATCTAACAAATGTTTGCCTTAGTCACAAAGAAATTATTTTATTTCATTCTAGTATATAGTTGTATGATAGTACTTTCTCTGATGATGGAAATGTTTTATGTCTACACTAAATGTTGTATATCTACACTATATTAATATGGTAGCCATTGGCCTCATGTGGCTATTGAACACTTAAAATGTAGCTACTATGATTGGGGAACTGAAATTTTTATAATTTTATATAAATAGTCATATTGGGCTAGTGGCTGCTATATTGCATACTACAGATCTAGACACTTTATTGTTCTAGTTTCCACAAGTAGGTATACAACTCATTGTGGGTTATTTTTGTGTATGTGTGTTTGTGTAAAGTATAAGGTAAAGATCAGGATTATATTTTTCTATATGGATACTTAATTGGCCCGCTTGTTAAAAAACCCATCTTCTCTTCCAGTGCACTCCCAATAACTTTTCATAAATCAGGTGAACAGACTGTAACAGAAATGAAGAATGCCTTTGATGGGCCCATCAGCAGACTAGACGCAGCTGAGGAAAGCATCTCTGAGCTTACAAACATGTCAATAGAGACTCCTAAAACTGAAAATAAGACTGAAGGAACAGACAACCAAGACATGTGGGATATCTACAAAAGGTGTAACACACATGTAGTAGGAATACCAGAAAGAGAACAAAAGAAAGAAAGAAGCAGAAGAAATTTTATAAGCAAAAATGACTGAGAATTTTCTCCAAATTCATGTCATAAAGCAAACCACAGGTCAAGGAAGCTCAGAGAACACCAAGCAAAATAAAGGTCCGAAAGACTACACCTAGGAATATCGTATTCAAGGTGCATAAAATCAAAAATAAAGAAAAAATTTTGAAAGCGGCCAGATATAAAGAAATGTTTTAACTATAGAAGAGCAAAGATAAGAATTATGTCCAACTTCTCCAAAACCTTGCAGGCAAGAAAAGAGTAAGTGTAATACATAAAGATTTATAAGAAAAATTTACCAACCTAGAATTCTGTATCCTCATAAATTATCTTTCAAAGGTGAAGGAGAAACAGACTTTCTCAGAAAAACAAAAATTGGTAGAATTTGTTGCCAGATCTGCCATACAAGAAATGTTAAAAGAGTTTCTTCAGAAAGAAGGAAAATGTGGGCCCCTGGGTAGCTCAGTCAGTTAAGCTTCTCACTTTGACTCAAGTCATGACCTCGTGGTTTGTGTGTTCCAGCCCCGTGTTTGGATCTGTGCTGACAGCTCAGAGCCTGGAGCCTGCTTGGGATTCTGTGTCTCCCTCTCTCTCTGCCCCTTTCCCGTTCACACTCTGTCTCTCAATACAAATAAACGTTAAAAAAAATTAAAGAAAAAATAAAGAAGAAAGAAAGAAAGAAGGAAAATGATATAGGTAAGAAAAAAAAATCAGATCTACATAAAGAAAGGAAGAGCATCTTTGATGCTTAAAGAGGGAATAAGGTAAAATAAAAACTTTTTTTTCTTATTCTTTATTGATCTTAAAAAAGCCAGTTTGGAGGATTCTGGGAAGATGGCGGCGTAGGAGGACGCTGAGCTCACCGCGCGTCCTGCTGATCACTTAGATTCCACCTACACCTGCCTAAATAACCCAGAAAACCGCCAGAGGATTAGCAGAACAGAGTCACCGGACCCAAGTGCAGACGAGAGGCCCACGGAAGAGGGTAGGAAGGGCGGCGAGGCGGTGCGCGCTCCACGGACTGGCGGGAGGGAGCCGGGGCGGAGGGGCGGCTCGCCGGCCAAGCAGAGCCCCCGAGTCCGGCTTGCAAAAGCGGAGGGGCCTGACGGACTGTGTTCCGACAGCAAGCGCGACTTAGCGTCTGGGAGGTCATAAATTAACAGCTCTGCTCGGAAAGCGGGAAGGCTGGAGGACAAAGGGAGGGTGAGCTGCGGAGCCCCCGGACGACAGAGCTCAGTTTGGCGGGGAACAAAGGCGCTCGCCAGCGCCATCTCCCCCGCCCATCCCCCAGCCAAAATCCCAAAGGGAACCGGTTCCGGCCAGGGAAATTGCTCGCTCCGCGCAAACACCCAACTCTGTGCTTCTGCGGAGCCAAACCTCCGGCAGCAGATCTGACTCCCTCCGGCTGCCACAGGGCCCCTCCTGAAGTGGATCACCTAAGGAGAAGCGAGCTAAGCCTGCCCCCCCTGCCGCCGTGCACCTTGCCTTCCCACCCCAGCTAATACGACAGATCCCCAGCATCACAAGCCTGGCAGTGTGCAAGTAGCCCAGACGGGCCACGCCACCCCACAGTGAATCCCACCCCTAGGAGAGGGGAAGAGAAGGCACACACCAGTCTGACTGTGGCCCCAGCGGTGGGCTGGGGGCAGACATCAGGTCGGACTGCGACCCCGCCCACCAACTCCAGTTATACACCACAGCACAGGGGAAGTGCCCTGCAGGCCCTCACCACACCAGGGACTATCCAAAATGACCAAGCGGAAGAATTCCCCTCAGAAGAATCTCCAGGAAATAACAACAGCTAATGAGCTGATCAAAAAGGATTTAAATAATATAACAGAAAGTGAATTTAGAATAATAGTCATAAAATTAATCGCTGGGCTGGAAAACAGCATACAGGACAGCAGAGAATCTCTTGCTACAGAGATCAAGGGACTAAGGAACAGTCACAAGGAGCTGAAAAACGCTTTAAAGGAAATGCAAAACAAAATGCAAACCACCACGGCTCGGATGGAAGAGGCAGAGGAGAGAATAGGTGAACTAGAAGATAAAGTTATGGAAAAAGAGGAAGCTGAGAAAAAGAGAGATAAAAAAATCCAGGAGTATGAGGGGAAAATTAGAGAACTAAGTGATACACTAAAAAGAAATAATATACGCATAATTGGTATCCCAGAGGAGGAAGAAAGAGGGAAAGGTGCTGAAGGGGTACTTGAAGAAATCATAGCTGAGAACTTCCCTGAACTGGGGAAGGAAAAAGGCATTGAAATCCAAGAGGCACAGAGAACTCCCTTCAGACGTAACTTGAATCGATCTTCTGCACGACATATCATAGTGAAACTGGCAAAATACAAGGATAAAGAGAAAATTCTGAAAGCAGCAAGGGGTAAACGTGCCCTCACATATAAAGGGAGACCTATAAGACTCGTGACTGATCTCTCTTTTGAAACTTGGCAGGCCAGAAAGAATTGGCACGAGATTTTCAGGGTGCTAGACAGCAAAAATATGCAGCCGAGAATCCTTTATCCAGCAAGTCTGTCATTTAGAATAGAAGGAGAGATAAAGGTCTTCCCAAACAAACAAAAACTGAAGGAATTTGTCACCACTAAACCAGCCCTACAAGAGATCCTAAGGGGGACCCTGTGAGACAAAGTACCAGAGACATCACTACAAGCATAAAACATACAGACATCACAATGACTCTAAACCCGTATCTTTCTATAATAACACTGAATGTAAATGGATTAAATGCGCCAACCAAAAGACATAGGGTATCAGAATGGATAAAAAAACAAGACCCATCTATTTGCTGTCTACAAGAGACTCATTTTAGACCTGAGGACACCTTTAGATTCAGAGTGAGGGGATGGAGAACTATTTATCATGCTACTGGAAGCCAGAAGAAAGCTGGAGTAGCCATACTTATATCAGACAAACTAGACTTTAAATTAAAGACTGTAACAAGAGATGAAGAAGGACATTATATAATAGTTACAGGGTCTATCCATCAGGAAGAGCTAACAATTATAAATGTCTATGCGCCGAATACCGGAGCCCCCAAATATATAAAACAATTACTCATAAACAGAAGCAACCTTATTGATAAGAATGTGGTAATTGCTGGGGACTTTAACACCCCACTTACAGAAATGGATAGATCATCTAGACACACGGTCAATAAAGAAACAAGGGCCCTGAATGAGACACTGGATCAGATGGACTTGACAGATCTATTTAGAACTCTGCATCCCAAAGCAACAGCATATACTTTCTTCTCGAGTGCACATGGAACATTCTCCAAGATAGATCATATACTGGGTCACAAAACAGCCCTTCATAAGTTTACAAGAATTGAAATTATACCATGCATACTTTCAGACCACAATGCTATGAAGCTTGAAATCAACCACAGGAAAAAGTCTGGAAAACCTCCAAAAGCATGGAGGTTAAAGAACACCCTACTAACGAATGAGTGGGTCAACCAGGCAATTAGAGAAGAAATCAAAAAATATATGGAAACAAACGAAAATGAAAATACAACAATCCAAACGCTTTGGGACGCAGCGAAGGCAGTCCTGAGAGGAAAATACATTGCAATCCAGGCCTATCTCAAGAAACAAGAAAAATCCCAAATACAAAATCTAACAGCACACCTAAAGGAAATAGAAGCAGAACAGCAAAGGCAGCCTAAACCCAGCAGAAGAAGAGAAATAATAAAGATCAGAGCAGAAATAAACAATATAGAATCTAAAAAAACTGTAGAGCAGATCAACGAAACCAAGAGTTGGTTTTTTGAAAAAATAAACAAAATTGACAAACCTCTAGCCAGGCTTCTCAAAAAGAAAAGGGAGATGACCCAAATAGATAAAATCATGAATGAAAATGGAATTATTACAACCAATCCCTCAGAGATACAAGCAATTATCAGGGAATACTATGAAAAATTATATGCCAACAAATTGGACAACCTGGAAGAAATGGACAAATTCCTGAACACCCACACTCTTCCAAAACTCAATCAGGAGGAAATAGAAAGCTTGAACAGACCCTTAACCAGCGAAGAAATTGAATCAGTTATCAAAAATCTCCCAACAAATAAGAGTCCAGGACCAGATGGCTTCCCAGGGGAGTTCTACCAAACGTTTAAAGCAGAGATAATACCTATCCTTCTCAAGCTATTCCAAGAAATAGAAAGGGAAGGAAAACTTCCAGACTCATTCTATGAAGCCAGTATTACTTTGATTCCTAAACCAGACAGAGACCCAGTAAAAAAAGAGAACTACAGGCCAATATCCCTGATGAATATGGATGCCAAAATTCTCAATAAGATACTAGCAAATCGAATTCAACAGCATATAAAAAGAATTATTCACCATGATCAAGTGGGATTCATTCCTGGGATGCAGGGCTGGTTCAAAATTCGCAAATCAATCAACGTGATACATCACATTAACAACAAAAAAGAGAAGAACCATATGATCCTGTCAATCGATGCAGAAAAGGCCTTTGACAAAATCCAGCACCCTTTCTTAATAAAAACCCTTGAGAAAGTCGGGATAGAAGGAACATACTTAAAGATCATAAAAGCCATTTATGAAAAGCCCACAGCTAACATCATCCTCAACGGGGAAAAACTGAGAGCTTTTTCCCTGAGATCAGGAACACGACAGGGATGCCCACTCTCACCGTTGTTGTTTAACATAGTGCTGGAAGTTCTAGCATCAGCAATCAGACAACAAAAGGAAATCAAAGGCATCAAAATTGGCAAAGATGAAGTCAAGCTTTCGCTTTTTGCAGATGACATGATATTATACATAGAAAATCCGATAGACTCCACCAAAAGTCTGCTAGAACTGATACATGATTTCAGCAAAGTTGCAGGATACAAAATCAATGTACAGAAATCAGTTGCATTCTTATACACTAACAATGAAGCAACAGAAAGACAAATAAAGAAACTGATCCCATTCACAATTGCACCAAGAAGCATAAAATACCTAGGAATAAATCTAACCAAAGATGTAAAGGATCTGTATGCTGAAAACTATAGAAAGCTTATGAAGGTAATTGAAGAAGATTTAAAGAAATGGAAAGACATTCCCTGCTCATGGATTGGAAAAATAAATATTGTCAAAATGTCAATACTACCCAAAGCTATCTACACATTCAATGCAATCCCAATCAAAATTGCACCAGCATTCTTCTCGAAACTAGAACAAGCAATCCTAAAATTCATATGGAACCACAAAAGGCCCCGAATAGCCAAAGGAATTTTGAAGAAGAAGACCAAAGCAGGAGGCATCACAATCCCAGACTTCAGCCTCTACTACAAAGCTGTCATCATCAAGACAGCATGGTATTGGCACAAAAACAGACACACAGACCAATGGAATAGAATAGAAACCCCAGAACTAGACCCACAAACGTATGGCCAACTCATCTTTGACAAAGCAGGAAAGAACATCCAATGGAAAAAAGACAGCCTCTTTAACAAATGGTGCTGGGAGAACTGGACAGCAACATGCAGAAGGTTGAAACTAGACCACTTTCTCACACCATTTACAAAAATAAACTCAAAATGGATAAAGGACCTAAATGTGAGACAGGAAACCATCAGAACCTTAGAGGAGAAAGCAGGAAAAGACCTCTCTGACCTCAGCCGTAGCAATCTCTTACTCGACACATCCCCAAAGGCAAGGGAATTAAAAGCAAAAGTGAATTACTGGGACCTTATGAAGATAAAAAGCTTCTGCACAGCAAAGGAAACAACCAACAAAACTAAAAGGCAACCAACGGAATGGGAAAAGATATTTGCAAATGACATATCGGACAAAGGGCTAGTATCTAAAATCTATAAAGAGCTCACCAAACTCCACACCCGAAAAACAAATAACCCAGTGAAGAAATGGGCAGAAAACATGAATAGACACTTCTCTAAAGAAGACATCCAGATGGCCAACAGGCACATGAAAAGATGTTCAGCGTCTCTCCTTATCAGGGAAATACAAATCAAAACCACACTCAGGTATCACCTCACGCCAGTCAGAGTGGCCAAAATGAACAAATCAGGAGACTATAGATGCTGGAGAGGATGTGGAGAAACGGGAACCCTCTTGCACTGTTGGTGGGAATGCAAATTGGTGCAGCCGCTCTGGAAAGCAGTGTGGAGGTTCCTCAGAAAATTAAAAATAGACCTACCCTATGACCCAGCAATAGCACTGCTAGGAATTTACCCAAGGGATACAGGAGTACTGATGCATAGGGGCACTTGTACCCCAATGTTCATAGCAGCACTCTCAACAATAGCCAAATTATGGAAAGAGCCTAAATGTCCATCAACTGATGAATGGATAAAGAAATTGTGGTTTATATACACAATGGAAAACTACGTGGCAATGAGAAAAAATGAAATATGGCCTTTTGTAGCAACGTGGATGGAACTGGAGAGTGTGATGCTAAGTGAAATAAGCCATACAGAGAAAGACAGATACCATATGGTTTCACTCTTATGTGGATCCTGAGAAACTTAACAGGAACCCATGGGGGAGGGGAAGAAAAAAAAAAAAAAAAAAAGGACGTTAGAGTGGGAGAGAGCCAAAGCATAAGAGACTGTTAAAAACTGAGAACAAACTGAGGGTTGATGGGGGGTGGGAGGGAGGGGCGGGTGGGTGATGGGTATTGAGGAGGGCACCTTTTGGGATGAGCACTGGGTGTTGTATGGAAACCAATTTGTCAATAAATTTCATATAAAAAAAAAAGCCAGTTTGTTTAAAATAATAATAGCAATATGTGTCTGATGCTTAGAGGTATGTATAAGTGAAATGAATGGCAGCGATAATAAAAGGAATGGAAGGAGGGCATTAGAAATATTTTTTTACTGTAAGGTACTTGCACTACTTGTGAGGCAGTATAGTGCTGTTTAAGAGCAGACTTGGATTAGTTGTAAATGTATATTGCAAATCCTATTTTTAGAAAGAAGTATAATTGATATACTAAGGGAGGAGGGAAAATTTAATTATGTAATACACTTGACTAAAACCACAAAAAGCAGAAAGGGAAGAGAAAAAAACAGGAATAAATGAAAAGTGCAATGAATCAAAAACAGTAACAAATAGAATACATTTTAATCAAACTATATCAATAACTGCTCTAAATATCAATTGTCTAAATACACGAAATAAAAGAGATTTTCAGTGTGAATCAAAAAACAAGACCCAACTAGGGGCGCCTGGGTGGCGCAGTCGGTTAAGCGTCCGACTTCAGCCAGGTCACGATCTCGCGGTCCGTGAGTTCGAGCCCCGCGTCAGGCTCTGGGCTGATGGCTCGGAGCCTGGAGCCTGTTTCCGATTCTGTGTCTCCCTCTCTCTCTGCCCCTCCTCCGTTCATGCTCTGTCTCTCTCTGTCCCAAAAATAAATAAAAACGTTGGAAAAAAAAAATTTTTTTTTTAAAAAAAAACAAGACCCAACTATATGTTATATGTAAGAAACCCACTTTAAATACAAAGACATATAAAGATTAAAAGTTCAAGGATGGAAAAGCAAAGGGGTGGAGAAAGTTATACCATGCTAACACTCATCAAAAGAAAGCTGGAGTAGCTACATTAATTTCAAAAGAACCAGATTTCAGAGGAAGAAAATTATCAGGGGTAAAGAAGGAAATTACATATTGATATACGGGTCAATTTTTTAAGAAGACATAACAATCCTTAATGTGTATTCATCTAAGAAAAGAGCATCAAAATACGTGAGGCAAAAACTGATAGCAATGCCACAAGTAGGTGAATCCGCTGCTATAGTTAGAGACTTGACTTTACCAGCAGTCTGTCAGATATGGACACATTCATCAGGCAAAAAATCATTAAAGACATAGCACTTTTGATCCATCTATAATTGACATCTATAAACTACTTCATCCAACAAAAACAGAATACACACTGTTTTCAAGCTCACATGGAAGATTCACCGAGATAGACCACAGTCTGAGCTATAAAATGCACCTTAACAAAATTAAAAGAATATAAATTATTCAATGCCTGTTCTCAGAAAACAATGGAATTAAGCTAAAAATCAATACAAGAGATAACTGAAAAACTCTAAAATACATGGAAATTAAACAACACACTTTTCCAAAACACACGGGTGAAAGTAGAAATCTCAAGAGAAACTTTAAAATATTTTGAACTAGGGGCACGTAGGTGGCTCAGTCACTTGAACATCTGACTCTTGAGTTTGGCTCAGGTCATGATCTCAGTGTCATGGGATTGAGCCCCGCATTCAGTTCTGCACTGAACATGGAGCCTACTTGAGATTCTGTCTCTCTCTCCCCATCTGCCCATCTCCCCTGCTCACAATACTCTCTAAAATTAAAACAAACTATATATATATATATATATATAGTTCAATTATATATATATATATATATATATATTTGAACTAAGTGAAAATGGAAATACAACTTATCAAAATTTGTGGGATTCAGGGAAAGCAGGGCTTCGAGGGAAATTTATAGCATTTGATGCATATATTAGAAAAGAGAAAGGTGGAAAACCAATAACCTAAGATTCCACCTTAGGAATCTAAAAAAAGAAGAACAAATTATATCTAAAGTAAGATAAAAGAAATAATAAAAATTAGACCAAAAATCAATGAAATTAAAAGGTGCAAATCAACAGAGAAAATAAAACCAAAAGCTGTATCTTTGGAAAGACCAACAAAATAGATAAACTGCTAGCCAGACTAAGAAAAAGAAAAGACAGAGATGACTCATATCAAAAATGAAAGATAAGGTATCACTACAATTTCCATGGATGGTTTAAAAGATAATGAAAGAATACTGTGAACAACTTTATGCCTGCAATTTGATAAACCAATTCCTTGTAAATAACAATCTGACACAACAACCACCAGAAGAAATAGATGAACTGAAAAGGCCTATAGCTACTAAAGAAATCGAATCAGTAATTAATAAACTTCCCCACTCCTAAACCCGATATTGCACTATAAACTAAGTAAAATATAAATTAAAAAATAATGATAATTAGTAAACTTCCAAAATTGAAAACACAAGGCCCAGGTGGATTCATGGATGAATTCTAACAAACACTGAAGGAAGAAAGTATGCCAGTTGTCTCTAAAATTCTTTCAGAAAATAGAAGCAGAGAGAATGCTTCCTTATTCTATCAGGCTAGCATTACCCTAATACCAGAATCAGAAAAAGACATAAAAGAAAACTATAGTCCAGTATCTCTCATGAACATAGATACAAAAATCCTCAAAAAAATTAGCAAATCGAATCCAACAGTGTATAGGAAGATTTATACACTATGAACAAGTGAGATTTATTCCAGGTATACAAGGGTGGGTTCAACATTAAAAAATCAACTAATGTAATTCATCATGTCAACAGGATTTAAAGAAAAAAATCACATCAAATGTCAATGGGTGCAGAAAAAATTCAACACCCATTCTTGAGAAAAACTCTCAGAAAACTAGAAATAAAGAGACTTTCCTCAACTTGATAAAGAACATTAACAGTAAACTACAGGTTATATCGTACTTAATGATGAGAACTTTTCCCGCTAAGATCATGAACAAGGCAAAGTTTTTCCTTCTTACCATTCTTTTCAACATCATACTGGAAGTCCTAGCTATTTCAATAAAACAAGAAAAGAAAATACAGGTATGCGGATTTGGAAAGAAGAAATGAAACTACTTTGTTTAAAGATTACATAATTGTCTATGCAGGAAATTCAAACGAATAGACAAAAACTCCTGAAATTAATAAGCAGTTATAGCAGGAATGCGAGATACAAGGTTAACATACAGAAGTCAATCACTTTCCTACATACTAGTGTTGAACAAGTGGAATTTGAAATCTGTAAACACAATACCATGTATAATAAATAGCACCCTCCAAAGTGAAATACATAAGTATAAATCTAACAAAATATGTGTAAGATCTATATAAGGAAAGCTACAGAATTTGATGAAAAAATTCAGAGAACTAAATAAATGGAAAGATTCCATGTTCGTGTGTAGGAAGGCTCAATGTTGTCAAGATATCAGATCTTCCCAATTTGATCTATAGATTAAATGCAATTCCAATCAGAATACCAGCAAGTTATTTTGTGGATACTGACAAACTGATTCAAAAGTTTATATGGAGAGGCAAAAGACTTAAAATAACTTGTATAACATTGAAGGAGAAGAACCATATTGGAAGACTGGTGCTACCTGACTTCAAGACTTACTATAAAGCTACAGTAATCAAGACATTGCAGTATTGGTAAAAGAATAGACAATAGACCAATGGAACAGACTAGAGAGCCCAGAAATAGACCCCCATAAGTATAGTCAACTGATCTTCGGCAAAGGAGCAAAGACAATACAATGAAGCAAGGATAGTCCCTTCAACAAATGTGCTGGAACAATAGGACATCCACATGCAAAAAAAAAAAGAAAGAAAGAAAAAAAAATCTATACCTAAACCTTACAGCCTTCACAAAAGTTAACTCAAAATGGATCTTAGACCTAAATGTAAAATGCCAAACTATCAAACTCCTAGAACATAACATAGGAGAAAACCTAGATGACCTTGTATGTGACAACACCAAAGGCACAATCCATGAAAGAAATAATTGATAAACTAGACTTCATTACAATAAAAAACTTCTGCTCTGCGAAAGACAATCTCAAGAGAACTGGAAGACAAACTACAGACTGGAAGAAAATAATCGTTATAGACAAAATAGATCATGGACTGTTATCCAAAATATACAAAGAACCCTTAAAACTCAACAATTAAAAAAAGTCATCGCAGAGCCTTGCATGGGGCTCAAACTCACAAATCTTGAAATCATGACCTGAGCCGAAACCAAGAGTGGGACACTTGACTGACTGAACCACCCAGGTACCCCTAGAAGGTATTCTGTTAAGTGAAACAAGTCAGACAGAACAAGACAAATACCACGTGGTTTCACTTATAGATGGAATCTAAAACATAAAAGAAACAGACAAATAAACAAAGAAACAAACAAACTGAAAACAGAAATAGACTCATAAATATGGAGAATAAACTAGTGGTTGCCAGAGGGGAGGAGGTGACGGGGATAGATGAAATAGGTGAAGATGATTAAGAGATACAAACTTCCAGTTATAAAATAAGTAAGTAATGGAGATGAAAAGTACAGCATACAGGATATAGTCAATATTGTGATAACTTTGTATGGTGACAGATGGTAACTACACTTATTGTGGTGAACATTGTGTAAAGCACAGAATTGTCAAAACACTATGTTGTACACCTGAAAGTAATATAATATTGCATGTCAACTATACTACAATTAATAAGTAAAATTAAAAAAAAAGAATACCATAAAAATAAACCAAGTCCCCTCAAAGAGTGGCACCCTGATAGAAATCTAGAAAACAATCCATCTCACAGAAGATGGGGAAGATATAGCCTGTGTTGACTATGTTCCTCAGATGAGGAAAATAATATGAGAATTTTTAACAACCCACTTTCACATAGGCTTCTGTGAGGCAAAATAATAATAATAATAATAATAATAATAATAATAATAATAACTACTAAAAATAAATTTAAAAAAGAAGAAGAAAAAGAAAACATCCAAGGAGAAATTTTAGGTTAAAACAACCAAAAAGTGGTAGATAGTCCAAGTTCCAAAAGCAAAAGCAAACTTTAATTGGCAAAACACACTTAAATCTTAGGTATGGTGGGCTGAAGAGTGATTCCTTAAAATTTATGTCTAGTCATAACCTCAGACTATGACTTATTTGGGAAGAGGATCTTTGCAGATGTGATTAAGGATCCCAAGATGAATCACCTTGAATGTAGGGCGGGCCCTCAATCCAATGATTGGCATACTTATCCTGGTAAGAAGAAGAGACGACACAGGGAAACACAGATACATGAAAGAAGAAGCCATGTAAATATGGAGGCAGAGATTGAAGTCATACTGACACAGCCAAGAGACGCTGTGAGCCACCAGAAATTGGAAGAGGCTAGGAAGGACTCTCCTCTAAACTTCCGAGAGAGCATGGCCCTGGTGACACCTTGATTTCAAATTCTCAACATCCTGAAGCCTCAGACAGTACATTTCTGTTCCATAAGCCACCCAGTTTGTGGTGATTTTCTATGGTCACCCTAAGAAATGAATACACTAGGTTTCAGGAAATTCACACACATAAAATTCCAAGGAACTTGATTTCATCATCCCAAACTATAAAATACACATATAAAATAAATTATGATAGGGGCGCCTGGGTGGCTCAGTCAGTTAAGCGTCCGACTTTGGCTCAGGTCATGATCTCATGGCTTGTGAGTTCGAGCCCTGCTTCGGGCTCTGTGCTGACAGCTCAGATGCTGGAGCCTCTTCAGATTCTGTGTCTTTCTCTCTTTCTCTGCCCCTCCCCACCTCACACTCTGTCTCTGTCTCTCAAAAATAAATAAACATTAAAAAAATTTAAAAAAATAAATTATGATAGAAAAAAAAGAATCAACATAAAGAACAAAATGTGGAGAACAATCTGTAAAAAGGACAGGCATTGGAACGGTCACTGTGCAAAAGAACATAAGTATGTGCAATACCTTTTTTACAAGAGAGGTTATGGAAACTACATGTAGGTATAAGAGACTACCAAAAGGGAGAGGGAAGATTTGAAAATAAAAAAGCATAACTTCTAGTAATACAAAATTTGTAATAATAAAATTAGAAGCCCAACTTAAAAGTTAAAATCTAACTGAAAAGAAAACTCAAAAAAAAGGAAGATGAATAAAAAAAGATAAGGAACTTACGAAAATGTAGTACAAAGAGATAAATATAAAAACTTAAGTGGTTTTTAAACTAAAGGAAGATAGATTTAAAAAAATGAAGATAAGGAACGGATGAAAATGTAGCATGAAGAGATAAATAAATATAAAAACTTAATAGGTTAAAAGACAAAAAGGATAGAGTGAGAATATTTACTATACTTTTTTTTTTTTTAAGTAGACTTCACACCCAGCGAGAAGCCCATTGTGGGGCTTGAACTCACGACCCTGAGATCAAGACCTGAGCTGAGATCAGGAGTCAGATGCTTAACTGACTGAACCACCCAGGCACCCCAATTTAATATACTTCTAATTAAACTTCCAGAAGCTAAGAATGGGGCAAAAGGGGGCAATGTTAAAAATGAAAGTGGCTGAGAATTTTACAGAACTGTAAAAAGGTACAAATCCTTAAACTGATAGAGCATAGTGAGTTGCAAACAGGATAAATGAAAAGAAACACAGGCCTATATATATTTCAACAAATACACAGAACATAAAGGAAAAACAAGGAAACTTCAATTTGCAGAAAGAAAAATCTGTGTACCTGCAAGGGAATGAAAGCCAGATTTCTCATCAGCCATAACATAGACAGAATATAATGACATGATATTTTCAATGTGCTGAAGAAAAATGTATGAACCTGGACTTCTATGCCCTGAAGAATAGTCATTCAACTTAGAGGGCGTAAACGTAAAAAATATTAAAAATATTAAATCAGTTGGGGAATTGGTTAATGGACTGAGGCTGGAAGAATTTTGAGGCACATGATAGAAAAATCTTAGATTTCTTTCAAGAGATTATTGGTAGAAATATGGATGTTTGAGATGTTGCTGGTAAGCGTTCACAAGGAAGTGAAAAGAGAAGGTGTATGTCATCTCAGGGAATAATTAAATCGTCATAAACAGAATGTTGATACAAATAAAAATGCTAAACAAACTGTTGATGAGGGCTCACGGGGAAATGAGAAACACATTACGGAAAAGTGGAGGAAAGGAGATCCTTAGGACATAGTGTTAGAAGCTTAGGTGAATTGCCTCCCACAGTGACATGCAAAGCAGAATTTGTACTCGACGAACTCTGATACTTAGTGGAATGTTGAAAGTACGGACTGGTTTCTTCTGGCTGCATTTAGTGAAATGTGAGAGGTAAGAAATAAATTTAGGGAAGAACTGTTTGAAAAAAGGTGGAGGGGAACCAGGACTTTTGGGAAATTCTCAGCCTATCCACTTTGCAAGAAATGGAAAAATTTAGAAGATTCAGTGTAAGGAAACTATACCCGGGAGAGAAAGTCATGGATGTGGCTGGACAACATGTTGCTAGTACCTGGAAAGGAGCATATATATTTGGATATTCCACTGCACAGAGGGCTCTTCAAAGAGATTAGGTGTGTGACTCATGGATATCCTCAGTTGTCTCTGCAGAAGCCAAGCATGGAGATGATATTGTCCAGCAAAGACCTGTGTTTAATAGGATGAATTCTCACAACTCACATGAGAGACCCACATGATTTTTGAGAACGTATCATCAGTAGAAACACTGCCAGCTCAGGCAGAAAGATAAGACTAAAGGAAAGAAGGCCATGGGACCCCCAACATTCTACAGGCAGTAAACGGGTTACTAAAATAACTCCATTGCAAACATGTGCTATTTCAGAAAAAGAAAAGGATAACTCAGAAGGCAAAGCTGTGGGCTCAGAAGGCAGAGCCGAGCGCCACAGAGGATTGTTCTCAGGCATTGCAACTAATGGAGTTTGTCTAGCTGGATCAAAATTGCTCGGGACCTAGAATCTCCAGAAGGAACCAGCATTTCTGACACGTTGGCTTTAGCCCACTGAAACAAATTTTAAATTTCTGGCTTCCAGAACTGTAAGTGAGTGCATTTCTGTTGTTTCAAGCCAATAACTTGGTGGTAATTTGTTATAGTAGCAATAGCAATCTAATACAGAGGGTACAATACAGTGCACAAAGTCTGGAAGTGTACCGCCCGGAGATTATTCAGTGAATGAATAATAAGCATATACTTTGAAACGAAGGAAACTGAACTCAAGAAGGAATAGAATGTAAGAAGCAGAGGTGGGTTAAGAAATATGTAAAACAGGAGTGGCCGGGCGGCTCAGTCGGTTGAGCGTTTGACTTGGGCTCAGGTCATGATCTCACAGTTTATGAGTTCGAGCCCTGCATCAGGTTCTGTACTGACAGCTTGGAGCCTGCTTTGGATTCTGTGTTTCCCTCTCTCTCTCTGCCCCGCACCACTCATGCTCTGTCTCTATCTCTCAAAAATAAGTAAAAAGTTTAAAAGAAAAGAAATAGGTAAAACATATTGACAAATATTTTAAAAAGTAATATTTTGGAGGAGTTTTATAATCAGGGTGCGACTAACATCTATAAACAAAAACGTGAAAGATTGATTGAGATAGTTCAGAAGAAAGTTAAAAGGTTAAGATCCCTGCTCTGCCCAGAAAGAGGATAGAAATACTGTTTATATTTTTCCTAATAAAACCTAGATTCTTTATGTTCTTTATGTGTATAGAATCTAAAGCTAACTTTAAAAATGTACATATAAAAATTGAGGGTACAGGTGAACATAAAATATTCACTGTAACATTTCTTTTGACTCTTTTGTTTGCTTGAAAAATTTTGTAATAAAATATTGAGAGGTGAAAACCCACAGTGAGATTTCTACCAGAATAACTAAAATCAAAAAGTCCGATAATATTGGGGCACCTGGGTGGCTCAGTCGGTTAAGCGTCAGACTCTTGGTTTTGGCTCAGGTCATTATCTCAAGGCTGGGGGTTTGAGCCCCCCTGTTGGGCTCTGCACTGGCATCATGTAGACTGCTTGGGATTCTCTCTCTCCCTGTCTCTCTGTACTTTCCTCACTCTCTCTCTCTCTCAAAAATAAATTTAAAAAACTTAAAAAAAAAAGTCTGATATTATCTAGCATTGGTGAGATTGTGAAGCAACCAAAACTCATACCTCAGTGGTAGGAGGATAAATTGGTCCAAATACTTTGGAAAAATTGCAGAATCTACTAACAAAACGTGTGCATAATCTATGCCCCAGAAATCCCACTTGCAGGTATAATGTATATTTAGTAGAAATCATATCTATGTGCACCCAAAGCTATGTAAAAGAAAGTTCATGGCAGTTTCATTTATAATTGCTAAAAGCTAGAAATAACCCAAATGCTCAACAAAAGGAGAATGGATGCATAGTGGTACATATTCATTTGATGGAATACTATATGGTAATGAGAGTAAATAAGCTACTACTACATGCAATTATATGAGTAAATCTGATTAACCTAATATTGAGTGAAAGAAGCCACACACAAAAGAATCTAAATCGATTGTGTTTGTATGAAGTTCAAAAACAAGCCAAACTACTCTTGTTCCACATCAGGATACTGGTTTCCTCTGGGGGGGAGAGAGAGGTAGTGATTGGAAAGGGGATAGAGAGGGAGTTTGGGGGATGGTGGTCATGTTCTGTTTACTGATCTGGGTGGTAGGCATGGGCATGCTTGCTTTGTGATCATTCATCAAGCTGTGCACCTGATATGCTTTCTAAACTAAAAAAAAAAAAAGTATCGTTTTAAAAATTTCAAGGTAATTGCTGGTGATTTCAAAAGAGACACTAGGATCAATACTCAAGGCAGGATGAAAGATCTTCCAGTTATTTGGAGGGAACTGAGTTGAGAGGACACTGGAAAAGAGCCTTGGGAGTGGCCATGTCATAGGTGTTCCCTGGGCTCTGCAGAGTGAGAACACTAAGGAGGAACCCATAGCTGAGATCTTCAGAGCAGACAAGAAGAGGTAAGCTTCCTTGGCCCTGGAGTGGGTCACAGCATGGCTGAAAGTTCTATGTCCTGAGAAGGGCACTAAGTTGAGCAATAGAGACCTATCAGGCCCATCCCCTAGTATTCACAGGGTCTGAGGCAAGAGTATAAATGGAGACCTACCTACCACCTGCTGAAATATTGGGCAGTCATAAGCCAAAGTAACCACTGTCAAATAACATGTGTTCTATGCTCATGCCTGACACATATGCTTTTACAACAACCTGGAAGGTCAGAATGAACTTTAAGGGTTCTATACTTATACATGGAGGTGGTGAGAGCGAATCCCAAGCCTCAGCCTCTGGCCTACCCCCTTCTCCCTCCACCCCTGACACATACAGGGACACCCCACCCACACATCAAAGTTTCGTCCATGGCCCTGCCAACAGCTGACCCTTTGTCACCCTCAGGCGTGAGGCTGTGTACGCCAGAGAGAGTTAGACTTTAGAAGGGTCACTTGGAAAAGAAGCCTACATCAACCTTGCAAGTGGACTTGGGAGCATTTAGATAGGGACTTATCGTGTCATAGCTATCCAGAGGGTGTGCTACAAAGGGGAGGGGCTAGAGCTCTGGATGGGCACTGCCTGAGAAGGGCCAGAATAGGGCCTCTAAAACATGCTAGGGTATACAGACAGGATAGGTCCTTGTGCTGATGAGGGGGTGACTCAGCAGAAGTTGACATGTACTGTATGGCTATGAAATAGAACTTTGGATGCCTTCATAGTTTCATGCGTCTATGCAAGAGCAATGACTCCAAGGGTCAGCAGTCTCCTCAGCTCACCCTGTTCTACTCAATGCCATGATTCTTTGAAAACTTTCTTAGAAATGAGATGAATCAGGGAGGAAGAGAAGAACATTGACCTCTTGAAATGGAGGTCTCTTTCTCCAAAGAGATGGAGGAAAAACTCTCAAGTGACTGGGTTTACCATGAACTGACTGGCAAACTACAGCTGGAAAGAGAAGTTCAGATATGGAAAGTCAAAGTTCCTTTTTTTTTTTTGGCACACCAGAATTTTGTGCATTGAAAATTCCTATCTAATACAGATCATAGCAATGCTGTGTAGGGATGCTATGGTTTCAAGATCCATTTATTTTTTAGAACACTATGATTCACAGCTCACACTCATCTCATCACAGGGACAGGGAAGGAAGTCCAGAGCTCTGGTCTGAATAAAAGATGGTGGTCAGGTGAGGGGGAATGGACAAAGATGGAGAAAGATGGCGGTAAGAGGGAACCATGACTGTATGTATTACAAATAACTTACCCTAAGTTTGCCTTCAACCCAGGGGTTCTCTTGGTGAACTCAGAAGATGATTTTGCTATTAAAATGTGTAAATTGTTTCAAAATTCCCAGGCCATAGATATTAACAAAAATTGGACTTTCCAGGACAACATGAAACAAGACAATGTTCACAAAAGAGGTGTTAACCTCTATGTATCATGATGCATTAGTCAGGTATAATTAAGACAAGCTGGTATGGGCACGTAGAAGTTGCTTGATGAAATAGAATATAGACCTAGAAAAAGATTCAGGGTGATATTTACCTGTGCTGTGCAACGAAGAATGCTTTTTAAGTCAACGTGGAAGGATGGCTTTGGAGTACATACCAAACCACATTCAGGATGAAATAAAAAGTTATGTAAACAATAAACCAGAAAAGATCTGAAAGAAAACAGAAGTAAGTAGTTTTATGAATTGAGTCTGTAGATAACTGTTGTGAGCATAGCAACAATTAATGCTATTTATAATGACAAACAAATGGATAGATCTGAGTTATTTAATCATTGGGATAAATTATTAGCTAGTAATTGGGATCAAATTATGGTATATCAATTCAACAGAACGTTACTGATGTAGAAAAATTATTCATGAAAACATTAATTTTAAAATAAGCACATACTGGGGCACCTGGCCAAGCATCTGACTCTTGATTTTGGTTCAGGTCATGATCCCAGGATTGTGGGATCGAGCCCTGTGTTTGATTCTGTGCTGAGCATGGAGCCTGCTTGGGATTCTCTCTCTCTCTCTCTCTCTCTCTCTCTCTCTCTCTCTCACTCTCTTTCTGTCCCCCTTTGCCCCTCTCCCCTGCTTGCATGCTCTCTCTTTCAAATAAAAAAATTAATAAAAAAATAACAATTTTTAAAAAGTACGTACCATTTAGTATTATAAAGAAAATAATCATATATATGGTTAGAAAAAAGGTGTAGAATACTAATAGCATAAGTGTATCTGAATGAATTTATTTTCCTCTTCATGGTTTTCTGTGTTTTCTTATTTTAGTAAGCAATCCCCTCAAAACCCCCAAAACTTCTGTAAGTAATGTCTCTATACTTAGCAATCCTTACTACGATTAAGACTTAACGGAAGCAGCCTTATTCACAATAGCAAAAAAAGTGGGAACAACTCAAATATCTGTTAACTGATAAATGGATAGATAAGATAGGGTACATCTGTATAGTGGAATACTATTCATCCGTAAAAGGGAATGAAATACTGACGCATGTCACAGCATGGAGGAACCTCCAAAACGTGCTGCACAAAAGAAGACAGACATGAGACAACCTATTGCCTGGTCCCATTGATCGCAAATGTTCACAAAAGACAAATAGTGGGACGAAGTAAATAATTTCTCGTCTGCAGCTCCCGAAGGGAACAAAGATTAACTGCAAATGGGCAGAGAGATTTTACTGGGGCCGTGGAAATATTCTGGAACTGGACAATGGTGAGGCTTGCACCAATCAATACTAAAAAATCACCGAAGAGCATACTGAAAATGGAATGAATTTTATGAAATGTAAATTATACCTCTTTGAAGTTGTTTAAAAAAAACCTAGTGAAGAATGTGGTGAAAGCTCAGAGACTGAAAGGTATTGAGATTCCATTTGGTTTGGTTTCTAGCATGAAGGAAGAGAATGAGGTATGAGTGTTAGAGAAGACACTAACGTCTGGGGGTCAGTTAGTTAAGCATCTGACTTTTGATTTTGGCTCAGGTCATGATCTCATGGTTCACGCTGACAGCGAGCACAGAGCTTCCTTGGGATTCTCACTTTCCCTCTCTCTGCCTCTGCCTCGCTCAGTCTCTAAATAAATAAATAAATATTAGAAAAACATGTTCGAGACTTCACAACTACAAATTACAGCAACTGGCTTTATATGTGCAGTGGCTTTCCAGATATATTAGGGTGGGTATACTGTGGTACTTTGATGCCCAGGGAGACAGCTTATCTAGATTTAGATGCAAAAGAGTGATCCCATTTCCCTAACCAACTGTGGGTTCCTAGAGGAAAGAGATCATACTCTAGCCTTGAGTATTAATGTCTGTGCCAAACAGCTATGTGACTTTCCCTAAATCACTTCTTTCCCTAGGTTTAAGTTTCCTCATTTGTAAAGAAAGAAAGAAAGAAAGAAAGAAAGAAAGAAAGAAAGAGAGGAAGGAAGAAAGAAAGAAAGAAAAAAAAGAAAAGAAAAAAGAAATTGAGTTGTACTAGATTGTTTTCATAGTCCTATTCAGCTGGAACATTATTTTCCTTGGCATTCACCACCCTCACCACTCTGCCCTAGACTCTTTTCCAACCTGAGTTATTGCTTCCATTCTTGCAGTCTTCACATCAGATAAGGTGACCTGGTTCTACACTATTTATCTGTATTTTGTCTCCCTGGAGCCTTTGCTGGGGCCCCAGACATTCTTATCAGAAATGGGATTTTTCTAATTGTTCCATCCCCAGGCATTTCCCTATCTCTGGATCTCCCTGACTTAATCTGTACACCCTTTGTGGTCTTTCATTGCTGTTCCATTTGTCAATTGCTATATTGCAAACCTCTCCAAAACCTAATGACTTAAGATAACAACCATTTTATTATGCTGACCATTGTGTGAATTAGGAATTATGCACAGTAGGGATGGCTTATCTTTCCTCTCACATGGCTTGGGCGTTAGCTGGAGTTACTCAAAGGATTGGAGGTGGCTGGGATGGGGCCATAAGCCGTGTGCCTTGTTTCTGGCAGATGGCTAGGCTCCTCTCTTCTCTGTGTGGAGTCTGCTGGGGCTTGAATATCCAAGATGGCATTTTTACTCCTGTGAACGGTGCCTGGTCTAGGACGGCTGAGGTAGCTGGAGCTGGTTATACACCCTCTCCACGTAGCTAGGTTGGGCTTCCCCACAGCATGGAGGTCTCAGGGTAGTTGGATTTCTTACACTGTGGCTAGCTTCCATCAGAGCATCTGTTCCAAGAGTGTAAGGTGGATGTGGCAAGGCCTTTTACCACCTGGCCTTCAGAAGTCATCTAGTGTCACCTCTGCTGCATTCTCCTGGCCACACGGGCTCAACCTCAATTCACTGTGGGAAGGGACCAAACAAAGTGTGATCATTGGGAGTAGTGGCTCATTGTGAGAGGAGGCGTCTTTGGAAATTGGCCACCGCAGTTCCTAATCCTTCTGTGTTTTATTTTCTCAACTGAAGTCCAAATTACTTGAAGTTGAGAGTCATGTCTTTCATCTTTTATTATCTCCATTCACTTCTCCTCTCTTCCCAGAGCATCAAGAACAGAAACATGTGTTTTATAGACAGTGGGGATAGACATAGGATAAGTTTATGGATCCCAATCCTGGCTGTGTCACTTATAAGCCATGGGACTCGGGCGATTGCTCAACCTCTCCAAGTCCAAGTTTCCTCATCTACAAAATAATGTTGGAGGTGATGTAATAGCTTTTTCCTCATAGAGTTTATACAGAGATCAAGTAATGATATTGTTTGAAAGTCACTTGGGAAAATAATAAGCAACCAATAAATACCAGCTATTATTGTTGACTAAATGTATACCACAAATTTATGATAATTGGGAGCAGTTTTGCCTAGGGGAAAAGTGGAGAACTCAAGCATTATTCTCCAGAATGAAAAAAAAAGTTATATAAACTATGATAATGGAAGTAACTGGCTCTATAGTATCTATTCAAATTCTATCCCATTTGCTGGAAACTTATGAAGACATAGCTGAAGTTTTCATGTTTCTTTTTGTTTCTTAAAGTCTTGTCTAAATTTTTTTTTTAACGTTTATTTATTTTTGGGACAGAGAGAGACAGAGCATGAACAGGGGAGGGGCAGAGAGAGAGGGAGACACAGAATCGGAAACAGGCTCCAGGCTCCGAGCCATCAGCCCAGAGCCTGACGCGGGGCTCGAACTCACGGACCGCGAGATCGTGACCTGACTGAAGTCGGACGCTTAACCGACTGCGCCACCCAGGCGCCCCACTTAAAGTCTTGTCTAAAGAGAGGATAGGTCTAATTGGCTATAAATTATGATTTAAAGAGTCACAATAAAGTGGTTGTTAAGTACTGACCTGATCAAGAAAACAAGTATAAATAAACAAAACCCATAAAGGAAAAAAATAGATGTGAAATGAAGAAAATGTCAGTGCAGGAAAAGAATCAATCGAGGGGTGTAGATCAATTGAGGGGTGAAGGAACCCTTAACAGAGAATATACACAACCCGAGGGCAGAATGGAGCAAAGTGAAAGGAGAAGATTGGGAGGATCCAAGGCTATGTCTTGATTATGTACAATTGACAATAACATAATTACTAACCACATGTTAAACACTAGGGCATCTTGTTGAAAGGGTTTATCTTTATTCAGGAAAAAAAGTGACTAATGTGAACTCTTCTGGGAAAACAATATAAAACAATCCAGTTATGCCATTTTAACTTTATAGAGGAGTGCCTGTAATGAGTTTACAATACATATAATCAACAGAAATTGTTTCAAATTGCAGGGGAAACTATTTTTCTCCTGCTTAGAGCTCATAGTTTTATTGACTATTTTCTTCGCAAGATTGGTTTTCTTCTGAGTGGCTGCAATATTCAAAAGGCATTCAGGAAAATAGAGAGCCCTAGCAATAGTTTTTTTGCAATACAGTCAAAATCATGGCTATAAGACCCCCTTAGTGAGGAAATGTCGGGAAATGGCCTTGCAGAAAAATCAAGAAAAAGGTCATAGAGTTAATTTTGGGAATTTCAGTATTGAGAGGAAAGTGGATCTGTAGCACATACAACATCTTAGTTTGGGACTCTAGGAAACACAGTTTTCAGAAGGACAGTTGAATGCAGATGGTTTTGGGGTGATGCTCTTGGGAACTACACCTGTAAGAAGGGGAGGGTGGGACTGGACAGAGGCCTAAGATGCAATACAACCAAGGCCTCTGCCAATTCTACAGGAAGTTCTGGAGTGGGGATGACTTTCAAAGTTGTCCCACGTGAGATAGGACACCAGGCCTTTGTATATGGCATCCGCTTTCTGGAGAGGGTTAACTCTGTACAGGGCACTTCTCTGCAGTCAAGGGCAATCCCATGTGAGAAACACAGATGTGAGCTATCTGCTGGTAGCATCCAGGAGTGATCCAAATCTCTGATTGGTTTCTAGTCATGCACAGAATCTCATTTTAATTGAGATATTACATACAATAAACATTCCATACAACATACAATATGTAATAAATATTACATTCAATAAAGTGCACAAATCTCAAATATACAGCTCCATGAATTTTTATCTATGTGTATATTCGTGTAATCCCCACTAAAATCAAGACATTGACTAAATTTTCACCACCCAGCTGGTTTTCTCATCTCTCCTCCCAGTCAATAACCACCTTCACAAAGGTACTTGCTATTCTCACATCTATGACTATACATTAGTTTTTCCCCTTTTGAACTTCATATAAATAGAAACGTAGTATATGAACTCTTTTGGTGTTGTATAGAAGTTCATTCTTTCTTACTGCTTTGTTGCAGTACAGAGTGAATATATTACAATCTGTCTTTTGCACTCTTGATAGGCCCTTGAATTGTATCCAGTTTGGGCTATTATGAATGATGCATCTACGAACATTCTCATTCATACCTCTTGACGGGATGATTACCACTCATTTCTGTTATATATCAAAGAGAGAAATTGCAGGATGTTAGGGCATACATATGTCTAACTTTATTAGTATGTACTGCCCAACAATTTTTAAAGGTGTTTGTATCAATGTACAATCTACCACAATCTTTGACGCCAGAAGAGGTACATTTAAATAATTTCTGCATAAAGAATGAAAAACATGTTCACTCTGAATCAAAGACAACATTAGTTAGGTTAATGATAACTAGATTATGAGACCTTAAAAAAAACTAACATAAAATCTCATCAGGTAGTCTCTGTAGATATTGCAGATACTTTTCTCCAGTCATTTTGCAGAAGTGTAAAGAATGTGAAGGAAGGAGTTTTTTAAGATGAGCTCATGGGTCAGTGCCCTAGATCTATTCCCCAGAAGCAGATCCTGAGGCAAGGATTTGGCTGCCTGTGATTTATCCAAGAGGTGTTTGCAGGAGAAACCAGTAAGGGAGAAGTGAAGAAAGACAAAGATAGGGAAAGAACTGAATGAGCATGTGGACTCAGGAAAAATCTACTCTTGGCCACAAGGAACTCTGAAGCATAAGCCACACTGGAGTCATCTGCTCCTTTAAGGCAGTCTCAGTACCCCAGATCAGTTTTCATGGTTGTGGGCCTGATGGCAGAGTGGTAGTGGTGTTGGTGGTAATTATTTCCTGGAGCCTCCAATCAATCTATGGCAGTCATTTTCAACTGTGGGCAATTTTGTCCCCAGGAGACATTTGGCAAAGTCTGGAGATATTTGTGGTTGTCACAACCGCAGGGCTTGGACTGGTATTGGGAAGCTAGAGGCCAGGATGCTGTTAAACATCTTACAATGCACAGGACAGCCCCCCACAACAAAGACTTGTCTTCCAGAAATACTTGGGGTGGAGAAACACTGGACTAAGGCAATTCTTTGAAGAAGTGGTCAAGAGCAAGCCACTAACAACACTCCTGACTAGTGACAGATGGGTTCCCTGTTTTCCTAAAGGGCACCTGGGCAGGGCATCAAAACCGCACCTTTTGTAGATGTCTTTTAGAAATATGATGTTACACAATGAAGGAAGCTTGAGACGCTGTTTGGTTAGCATTCTTATGTGATCTGCGTTTCATCTAATGGGATGAGACTAGCATCTTAAAATATGTGGTGCTAAACCCTTGGCTACACATTGCACAAAAATGTTGCAAAAAGCTTACTGGTGTCAGCTGCAGCCATGTTAGATCTTCTTCAGAACTTCCCTGAGTTTGTATGAAATTTAAATTGCACTAAATCCTACCTGAAATACCCATTACTGTGCTATTGTTATTGCCAGTGCTGTGCTCTTTTAACAACGTAACTTGAATTTGCTGAAGGATTGGTGCAAGGATCAGAAAAAGTGCTTAACTACAAAGGGTTTAAAAAACAGTGGAGACTCAAGGGCTGCTCTATTTCCTGTTGGGACCATCCCTTAAGCCTCTTTTACGATCCAGTATTTATCTGTAAGTTACCCAAGAATTCATCCAAGCCCTCTGGGAATCGCAAAGCTTAGGATATCTAGTCTTACTGTATTTACTACTGTTACATAAAAGGATAATTTTATTTCATACTTCAAAATGTTTTTATTGAGTTTGTATTCTAACTTTCGTATTTTTTGGACATTTATTTATTTTTGATAGAGAGAGAGAAAGAGAGAGAGAGCAGGTGGGGGAGGTCCAGAAAGAGAAGGAGACACAGAATCAGAAGCAGGTTCCAGGCTCCAAGCTGTCAGCACAGAGCCTGATGCGGGGCTCAAACCCACAAACTGTGAGATCATGACCTGAGCCAAAGTCGGATGCTTAACTAAGCCACCCAAGCGCCTCCTAACTTCTGTATTTTTATCCTAGGGTTATGATCTATGTTTATGATTCTACTGTTGGTTTCATTTTTTTCATCTCTCAAAAACAATCACTACTTTGTTCATTTCTTAAGGGTTATGATACTAACACAGGTAAATAAGGAGTGTATGGTTATGATACAATATTCTTGGCAAAAAAAGTGGCCAAATGGAAATATTTCAATGCTATGTTAGGTGGAAAAAATTAAAAATATAGAGGATGATACCATTTTTGTTTAAACGTCTTTCTATACTTCCATGGAGTCTGAAAGGAGGTATGCCAAAATAATAACAATTTAAGGTGTCATTTGCAAATTCTGCATAAGATCCCACCACTTCCTAAAATGGCTCAGAGAATCAACTAGAGTTATAAATAGCTTTTTAGAGGAAGCTATTTCCAACATAAGTTAAAATTCTGTTCTTTGTAAGAACATTGTCTTAATCGACTGTACGAATGCCACCTTCTGGAAACAAGGAGTATTTCACCCTAAAAAACTGCTAGAACAATAGCATTTTGTCATAAGGCTGAAATTGGAAATGTTTATAGAAAAAATATTTTTAAATTTAATACTTAATTTTGAACCTTGAAGATCACAATCAAGTTTTGTTAGAAGAGGGGCTGATTCAATATAATCAAAGATGTAGATTATATACATATCCTCAATAATGTGGCCAAGCAAAAGATTATTTTTAAAACACTGGAATGGCATCCAAAAGTAAGCCTTAAGGAGAAGGAAAAATGTAAACAAATACTGTAGCCATTGAATAGCTCAAAAAATGATGAAAAACTTCATTCCTGTTTGATTTTCCTCTAGAGTTAACACAAAAAAATGAAATATTGTCTTTCTTTTGAAATAATGTCTATATCTAGACATGAACTCAACTGGTTCTATGAGTCAATGTAGATATGTCTAAAAAATTACCAAAGTAAAAAATTAAAATAATGTTGTAGATTTACATCTGTAGTGTGATAACATACCTATGCACAGACAAACAAAGTAACATGGTACCTAAAAATGTATACAGAAATGTAGAATGTTTGCAAGTGTATCTAGAATGATTAACTTTGGGGAAGTGGAAGAGAGGACCAGTTAGATGGCAAAGACTTACATGTAAGTTTATATGGGAAACTTACGTGTATGTAATATTCTATTTTTTAAAAAGAGAATGTATTTAACTTGTATAATTTACTGCTAATTGGAAATACAAAATAAAATGAACTCTTGCTGAGAAGTAAAACAACAGAATCCTGTTATATAGGTACAGCTGTCAATATTTTGTGCTATAGCAGATGCAATGTGTGTTTCTTACATATACTGTATGTGAACCATACAGTCTAACTGTATTGCAATCCTGTGTGTGTGTGTGTGTGTGTGTGTGTGTGTGTGTGTGTGTGGTCAAACACAGAATAAAGTATCTAGGAAGTGCACAGGTCTGATTTGTAAGGTGCTTTCACTTACGGTGTCCTCATGGATAACATAGACTCAGTCTCAGTTAATTCTTTGGCATTAATAATTTAAAAATATTAATGCTTGTGACCTATAGAAATGAGGTCCCCTGGTAGAAGTAAAGATACTTTCTAGACCAGCCAAAGGCCTATCTCAAGGGACCTTTTGAGAGTTTTGCTGATTCCATGGTTGCACCAATTCATTTTCAATATTGAGTGCCTATGATAATACCTGTGGTCTAAATGTGGAACAATTGGGTACATGGTAATATTGGAGGGATTGTAACATAGAGTCAATTCTATAGTATATGAGAGCCTGGGCCCAGGAATCAGACTCATTTGGGTTTCAATTCCAATTGCACCACTCACAGCTGTGAGATACTGTGCCTGCCTTGGGAATATAGAATGCCTATTTTAAAGAGCTGTCAAGGGGTGCCTGGGTGGTTCAGTTGGTTAAGCGTCTGACTTTGGCTCAGGTCACGATCTCATGGTTTGTGGGTTCGAGCCCTGCGTCGGGCTCTGTGCTGACAGCTCAGAGACTGGACCCTGCTTTGGATTCTGTGTCTCCCTCTCTCTCTGCTCCGCCCCCCCCCCCACTCATGCTTTGTCTCTCTATCTCTCAGAAATAAACATTAAAAAATTAAAAAAAAATAAAGAGCTGTCAGGAGGGAAAAGGGAGATCATTATAAAGGATTTGGCACAGCGCTGGCACATACTAAGTATTCAGTTAATTCAATGAATCCTTCTGCTATCCAGGAAATAGATTGATGTTTAAAGAGTACTGTTCCGGGGGCCTGGATGGCTCAGTTGGTTAAGCGGCCGGGTTTTGATTTTGACTCAAGTCATGATTTTATGGTTCTTGAGATTAAGCCCCCAGCCTGGATTTGTGCTGACAGCACGGAGCCTGCTTGGGATTCTCTCTCCCCCTCTCTCTGTCCCTACCCCGCTTGCACTCTCTGTCTTTCAAAATAAATAAAATAAACTTAAAAAAGATAAAAGGTACTCTTTCAAGTGTTTCACACACAACCTCTTATTTTGTGTTTATTAAAACTCCCAGAGTTAGGGCGACTAGGTGGCTCAGTCGGTTGAGCATCCGACTTCTGCTCAGGTCACGATCTCATGGTTGGTGAGTTTGAGCCCTGCATCCAACTCACTGCTGTTAGGCCAGAGCCTGATTTGGATCCTCTGTCCCCTTCTCTCTGCCCCTCCGCTCCCTTTTCTCTCTCTCAGAAGTAAGTAAACTATTTTTTTAAAAAATTCCCAGAGTTATGGGGTGCCTGGGTGGTTCAGTCGGTTGAGCGTCTGACTTTAGCTCAGGTCATGATCTCACGGTCTGTGAGTTCCAGCCCCGTGTCGGCCTGTTTGGCTCTGTTTGGTCAGTTTGGAACCTGGACCCTTCTTCGGATTCTGTCTCCCTCGCTCTCTGCCCCTCCCCCGCTCACGCTCTGTCTCTCAAAATATGGATAAACATTAAAAAAAAAAAACTCTCAGAGTTAAACAGAGTGGTTTTTATTTTGAAATTTTTATTTTATTTGCTCCTACTATTGTTTTCCTGGGTCCTAATTAATTTTTAAGATTCATAAAAATTGGAGGTTGAAAAGGCTTTTGAAGTTATCTGGTCCACTACCACAGAGATGACTCTTACCCCTTTTCCATTGACATTTAAAACCAGGAGGTAAATACTATTTCCTGGACTAATCTAGTTTCTGGTGGAATAACAGCAAATACAACAAGAAGAAGCAAGGCCAAGGGACTAAGTAGGGAAAGATGGACATCAGTGGGACGGGTACTGGGAGAGTATGAGGAGCATAGACTAAAGTGTACAGAGAAAAGTGAGAAAAGGAAAGAAGGGATATGGAGGTACAGCAATTTGTCAATTCAGGCACTAACAGGGTTTAAGAGTCAACGTCCTGGGTTCTGGTAATTGTAAGATGTATGATTATAAGATACAGTGCTTAACCTCTCTTGACTCGTGTTCTTTGAAACTCATAGTAGAGATTAAACGAGGTTAGGGAGATGGACGATCTGTATACGAGAAAACTACTCAAGGAAATCGGAAGGGGAAAGAAAGTAGCAGATAAAGAGAGGGAGAGGGAAAGGGAGGGGAAGAGAAATGGGCAGTGAAACACGGAGGGGGGGCTGGAGAAAGGGGGAATTGCGGACAAGGCAGGTGAGAACTAAGGAAACCACAGTAACGACGCTGCTGTGGCTTCTGCGGTGACTGCTTCCATACAAGGAGCGTTGACAACTTGCCAGGTACCTTGTTAGAGCTTTACTTACGTAATATCATGTTATCTTCACATCTCTGCGGGGTTAGTGTTAGTGCCATTTTATCGAAAAGTTATCCGAAGCATGGGGACGTTTTGTAACTTCCCTAAGGTCTTAAGCTGAGAGGTGGCCGAGAAGGGATTCGAACGCAGGTCTGTCTACCTCCAAGGCCAGTGAGGTTAAAATTAATCTCTTAGGATTTCGAAACAGGGTTGGTGGGTCTAAGGAGGATTCTAGTCCCGGTTTTTCCAAGTTTTGACCTTAGTTCCATTTCTGCGGTCAAATCCCCACGCTCCGCGCCCTTTCTCCACTAACAGCGTCCAGTCTCCATGGAGATCGGCGTGGGGCGGGACTTCCTGCCTCACGCGCAAACACTTCCGTCTGGAGCCGGAAGCGCCTTGGCTACGAGACCCAGTCTCCCGCGTGGGTACTTACTGGGGAGTTTGAGTGGCGGGACTGCGGCGACCGTGAGTGTAAGTGGCTGGGACACCTGAGTCCGGCGCGGCCATGCTGACCCCCGCGTTCGACCTCAGCCAGGACCCCGACTTCCTTACCGTCGCCATCCGCGTGCCCTACGCCCGGGTCTCCGAGTTTGACGTCTACTTCGAGGGGGTCGACTTTAAGTTCTACGCCAAGCCGTACTTTCTCAGGCGAGTTCTCTGTGTCCGGCCCTAGAAAGAATGTATTTAGGGGATTGATTCGTTGATTGATCTTTCATCTCCCAGTTACTCTTGAGATAACTGTTTACCGAGGAAAGAAGAAAGAGCGAGGGATTTAATGATTGCCTTTTCCCGAGATTTCCGCGGCTTCTTTCAGTGCTGAGGAAATGACCTCGTCAGAAGTGCATTCCACGTGTTGTACAAGCTCATTCCGTTCTTAAACTTTGTTAAATCCCCACCGTAAAAAAGATTTCGAGCCATTATAAGACCTGGCGTTTGGGATCTTGTAACGTCTGCAGTTTCTGTCCTACCGCCCTAGTTCTCGTACCTTTTTACTGTTGTTATTGCCCTGCGTTGGTCCTCCTACCCTATCCCCTGCTCCAGGACGGTGCGCGCTGACTTCCCAACTGACCAGTCCTTTTGACTTTTATCAGTCGACCTTCTGCTTAAGAGTTGTGTCGACGCTTGGCGGGCCGCTCCCTACTTCCTGATATTCTCTCCTTTCTTTGCCCCCTTGACACCAAATTAACCTCGTTCTCCTACCTCCTCCTAACTTGTCTGATTTTGCCCTTTGGTTGCGGTTGTCGTGCTTTCGCAGTGAGGGCCCTTCATCACAACCTGTTTGCATTTTTTCCTTACAGAACCATGACAAAAGTAGCAACAGCTCCGTGGGCTCACTTTAACGCATAAAGGCGTATTATGTGTATTTGTGTGTATTATCCCATTTGACCTGGGCAGCGAGAGCTCCTTGGAAATAGGCATTGATTGATATTAGCTTCTTTTTACAGAAGACACTGCAGATTTTTCTTCCTAAAACATTGTCAACCCCTTTCCCTTTCCTGCTACATAAAATCCATTCTCCTAATCTTTCTAATTCAAGTGTAGCTGTAGCCTACCTTTTCTGCCCAAGTACTTTCCTAATAAACCTTGCTCTTGAGTCAAACTCGTTCCTTCACTGGGTGGGAAACCGTTTTGCTCAGATTCCGATTAAGCCCTGACTTAACTTGCATATACTGCACTTTCCTGTTTCTTTATTCATTTGTTCCTTTGATTTATTTATACCAGGCTGGGTTTTAGGTATTGGAGGTGTAGTGGTGTCTCATATAGTTTACATTCTAATGGGGAGAGAACAGCAATAAACGAACAAGTAAAGGTATGACTCCAAATTGTGATAAGTGCTCTGAAGGGAAGTGCACGGAAAGAAAATAAAGGGGATCCTGTTGAAATGTAAAGTGGCCCCGGGAAAGACTTTGAAGAAGTGATATTTAAGGCAGGACATGAAGAATGGGAAGTAGATGGTGATGGTGGTAGCAAACATGTAGTGAATTTTCACTTCAGGTTAATACTTTATGTGGATTATCTCATTTGATTTTAGGACAGTCCTACAACATAGTTTCTGTTGTTAACTCATGTCACAGATGAGGTATCAGAGGCTCAGAGAAAAGATGTTAAATGTGATAGGAATGTAAAATTAAATACAATAATAGGAGTTTCAAGGTAAAAACCATTTTGCCTAAGTTTGGGAGTCTTGATGAAGCCCAAATAAGAGGTTATTTGTGAAGTACTTTAAAGAGTATTCTTTACACCAATTCATCCATTCCTTGAGTAGCAGGGACTGGGGAGTTGGGCACACCTGCGTCTCAGCACGCTTAACAGTTCTGGCACTTACAGCAAATTATGCTGTCTCAGTTTCCTAATCTTTACAATGGGACTAATATTAGTGATCGTACAGAGCTGATGTGAGGATTGATATAATGGATGCATAGTTTTTATTGCCGTGCCCATATGTTCAGTAAACAGTAGATATTTATTATAAGGGCATATTGTTCTAGTTATCTGTTGTTGCATAACCAATCAAATAGTGTTTTAAAACAACAGTTATCTAACTCTCTTGCCCTGGTTGTACCTCAGGAATTTGGTAAGAGCCTGGCCAAGCTGTTCTGACTTGAGATCTTTAATTCAGTTGTAGTCATATATTGGCTGGACCTGGAACAGTGAGGGCCAAAGCAGGTGGGGACTGGTGGAGTGGCTGGGGCACAGCCTCTCTCTTTGTGTACTCTCAGGACTCCCTGTGTGGTGTGTTTGCATGGTCTAGTTTGATTCCTTTGTGGGGGGTGGGGGGGTGGAGCTGAAAGTTTCAAAAGCCAAGTATTCCGGGGGACAAGGCAGGTTCATATCATTTATGACCTAACCTCAGAAATCACACTGTCATTTCTGTTCCATTTTATTGGCCCCAAGGCCACTCAGTTTAAACAACAACAACAACAACAACAACAAAAACCTAGTTAATTAATTTTTATTTTAATTCCAGTATATTTAATATACATTGTTATATTAGTTTCAGGTATACAATATAGTGATTGAGCAATTTTGCATGTTACTTAGTGCTCATCATGATAAATGTGCTCTTAATCCCTTTCACCTATTTAATTCAGTCCCCCCCCCCCCAACCATTGGTTTGTTCTCTTTGGTTAAGAGTCTGTTTTTTGGTTTGTCTCTTTTTTGTTTTCCCTTTGTTTTGTTTGTTAAATTACACATATGAATGGAATATGGGATTTGTCTTTCTCTGACTTTGCTTAGCATTATACTCTAGATGCATCCATGTTGTTGGACATGGCAAGATTTCATTCTTTTCTATGGCTGCATAATATTCCATACTTCTATGGCTGAGCAAATATATATATATATGTGTGTGTGTGTGTGTGTTTTATATATATGTATATACATATGTATATGTGTATACATGTACACACACACTGCAACTTATTCATTCATTTATCCATGGACATTTGCAAGCTCACTCAGTTTTAGGGGGAGGGGACATAGACCCCACAGTTGGGAGGAGTGATGTGAGATGGGCCATCTTTGAAAATACAGTTGGCTACAGTACAGCAGAGGTGAATAAAACCTCCTCACTCCTCTGCTTGGGAAACTGAGAGTCTATCAGGGGTAGCAGATCTGTGGATAAACAGGATTTCACTCTTATGCAGTAAGAATTTAACTCTATACTTACAAAGAATTTAGGAGAAGAACATTGGTATTAATAGCTTACATTTTTGGAATGCTTACCTACTTCACAGTAATAACCTCTTCTTGCAGTAACTCTGGGGGAGATCTGTTATTTCTCACTTTTTACAGATGAAGTGTATGAGCTTCGAAGTTGATTAACTTATACAAAAAAAGTTGGAGAGATGGCGAATGGCAGAGCTGGAACTCAGTTCAGATTCTGAAAGTGAAGTTAGTGTTTGTAACCATTAAAACAAGCTAGTTTATCCATAAACGGACTTCTTATGTTGGACTTAGAAAGGATTTTGGTTTGGAAACTGCATTGTAGCTCCAGGAAGCATTAAGATCAAAGTTAACTAGGTTGTGAAGCCCCGGGCCTTTGGGACCTGCCAAGTTTTGTTATTGTTGTTGTTGTTGTTATTATAATGTTAGAATAGGAAGCATATGAATAGGAGATGTGGGAGGAAAGGAGCCTCACATTTTAAGTTTGGAATGGAATGGAGCTGGTCTCATATGTGGTACTCATGAGTGTAAATTATTGAGTTGATGTCAGGCAGCCATGAAAACTTTTTCACTAGAAAAGTGACACTCTGATTTCTATTTAATTTTTTAAAGTCTGTTTCAGTGTTTATTTATTTTTGAGAGAGAGAGAGAGAGAGAGCCCAAGTTGGGGAGTGGCAGAGAGAGGGAGACACAGAATCCGGAGCAGGCTCCAGGCTTTGAGCTGTCAACACAGAATCTGATGCGGAGCTTGAACCCACAAACACTGAGATCATGACCTGAGCCGAAGTTGGGCACTTAAACCCACTGAGCCACCCAGGCGCCCCTGATTTCTATTTTAGAAAAATTCTTTTGGGACCTCTGTGGAAGACGCGACTGAACCAGAGTAAAACTGGAAACAGGGAAATCAGTTCATTTCCTTTACAGTGAAAGGGGGAAAATCCCTGTATAGTAATAATGAGAGTTGAGAAAAACTTTTGTTTTTTGCTTTTTTTTTTAAAGTATTAATTTGCCCCAAATAAACAATTGGTTTTGTTGTTTCTTTATTGTTTTCCATTTTAAAAATGCTTTTGGGAGGGAGGGGAGCCATTTAGTATACCTTTTTGGAGTCCCTGCTGTATCAGGCACCAGGTATATGATAATGCCCTTACTCATTAGGAAGACGAAAGTACTGTAGAAATAGTGATGACTAATATTTATTGTGGTTTTTCTTTTTAAGCATCGCTTTTATTGGTGACTAGGGAGTATTCAGACAGAAAGATGAGGCAGCTGTGATTTCTTTTATCTTAGCTAGGGAAGAAATGTAAGTTATTTAGTTTGCAAGATGTTAAAGAAATGCTGAAGAATTGCCTTTTAAAATGGTTGATAGATTTCAGTGGTAAACGTACTATCATTGATGGTCACTTATACTCTGTAATTTAAGGACTTGATGTAACCTATTAAATCTGCAGATTAACCCTTCCTGGAAGAGTTGTAGAAAATGGAAGTGAACAGGGATCCTATGATGCGGATAAAGGTATTGCCTTTGGAATTTTGTTACTTTTTTTCTTTGGATTCTTCATGTTAGAATAAGTACATCATAATCTTTCAAGATACTATGGGGACCTTTAGATGTATTGCAAATGCACACTTCTTTGTTTCTTAACGCCCCATGCCTATTGTTCATGGATTTCTTGACAATTACAATTTCCTCAGTCCTGTAAAGTACTTCACAGTATTCTTTAAAGTTACTTAAATACCCTGTTTCTGTTTCCTAGGTGTTTTATTTTCTACTTCTTCTACTTTGAATAAGAGTTTAAAAGTTAGATTATGTGGGGGGTGCCTGGGGGGGCTCAGTTGGTTAAGCGACTGACTCTTGATTTCAGCTCAGATCATGATCTCACGGTTGGAGAGTTTGAGCCTCACGCAGGACTCTGTGCTAACAGCAGAGCATGCTTGGCATTCTCTTTTTCTCCCTCTCTCTCTGCCCCTCCCCCGCCCAATAATAAATAAACTTTTTAAAAAAGTTAGATTATATGAGAAAAGATGTGGATGATTTTTGGAAGCTGCAAATCAAATTTTTCTTGTATACTTTTTAAAGTTAATAACAGGTAAGTGAGAAACTGTTCAAAGGTGGCAATTAAAGGCCGACTGCATTTTCTTCTCATGATTGATAAGCCCTTCAGTTTAGCTAGTGTCGAAACCATTTATTTTCCTTTTGTAGATGCCTCTGGATTTTTCTTTATCAGTGAATCTGGAATAAGAATACCCTGTATAGTCTTGTGTAATTTATTAAGTGAATATTTCTTGACCTCAGTAAACTAGGGTAAGAGAGGAAGGATGGCATGAAAGTTAAATGACAAAGTTATAACCCATAATACAATGTAATTAATGTGATAATGAAATAGGAAACTGCCTTTCTAGGTAGTAAGTGTGCTTTTAATTGCAGGGAAGTTGCATACTGAAACAAATTTATTAAATTTCAAAAGTACCCAGGGATTTAGGAAGCTGCACCTGTGGGTTTGGATTGAGTTGTTTTTGATATATACTTGACTTTCATACAGCGTGGGTTTGAACTGTGCAGATCCACTTATATGCGGATTTTTTTTTGATACGGTATTGTGTTGTAAATGTATTTTCCGTACGATTTTTTTTTTTTAATTTTTTTTTTCAACGTTTATTTATTTTTGGGACAGAGAGAGACAGAGCATGAACGGGGGAGGGGCAGAGAGAGAGGGAGACACAGAATCGGAAACAGGCTCCAGGCTCTGAGCCGTCAGCACAGAGCCCGACGCGGGGCTCGAACTCACGGACCGCGAGATCGTGACCTGGCTGAAGTCTGACGCTTAACCGACTGCGCCACCCAGGCGCCCCCCGTACGATTTTTTTTAACAACATTTTCTTTTCTCTTTAGTGTAAGGGCACAGCATTTAATGTATACAATATACAGAATATGTGTTAATCAACAGTTTATGTTATTGATACGGCTTCTAATCAACAGTAGACTATTCATAGTTAGCTTTTGGGGGAGTCAAAAGTTAAACAGATTTTTGACTGGGTGGGGGTTCATATCCCTAAGCTCCATTTTGTTCAAGGGTCAACTGTATTGAAATATGTTTAAGTGCAATGAAAAAGGTAAAAAATATTTTAAATTCACAGTAGTAAATAATGTAAGAAGTCTATGGGGTAGCCTCGATGAAGTGATAAACCTAGTCAGGGAAAGGAAAGAAGTGCATAGGTAGAATTTGAGTCTGTCTTAGACTTTGGGGATATGTCTCTTGAGATCTCAGATAGCTTTTTAAGCTATAATTGCTTTAAGATTTTGTGAATTTTTGAAATTGCTGCTATTCATTGGATTAGATATCTTGATTTTTCTTTCCTAGTTCAGAAATAAATCTTATAAGTAGTTATGGGCTAATTCTAAGCTACTGCCTTCTCAGGTCATTGAGTTTTAGAGGTTTTGGCTTGGACTTTTAATATTATCAGTAGGTTAAGGGGATACTGTGTAAGACTAAAGCATTCTGCAGTTTTAGCAGATTAATTTCTTATACAGGTGACAGCTGAATCAGTGATTCTGAAAAACCCTACTTGAGCCTTTTTCTTTTTTTCCCAAGGTTTTTTTTTTTTTTTTTTTAATATTTATTTTATTTTTGAGTGAGAAACAGAGCGGGAGCAGGGGAGGGGCAGAGAGAGAGGGAGACACAGAACCTGAAGTAGGCTCCAGGTTCTGAACTGTCAGCACAGAGCCCAATGTGGGGCTTGAACTCACGAACCGCGAGATCATGACCTGAGCTGAAGTCAGACACTTAACCTACTGAGCCACCCAGGGGCCCAAGCCTTTTTCTATCCTGATTTTTATTCACTGTATAACAAGGGCATAATTTTGGAGCCCTATGAAATAGGAATACATATTTCTTGGATGTATTTGTGTGAAGTCTTTGATTTTTTTTAATAGAGCTAAGTATAAAACAAATTTATCTTTAAGGAATTTTTACCATTCGATTGCCGAAAGAAACTCCTGGCCAGCATTTTGAGGGACTGAACATGTTAACTGCTCTTCTGGCACCAAGAAAATCCAGGACTGCCAAACCACTTGTGGAAGAAATAGGTATGTTTTTTGTAGTTAAGAAGAAATAAAGATAAACAGAAAATTTGGAGTGCTTTGTGTTTCTGGGGGAAGAGGGATATAGCAAATAGGAAATGGGAGAAAATGGTTCCGGTGACAAGATAAGGACATCACATGAAAATAAAACTAGCTCATTTGGTGACATATTATTTCATTTATTATTTATTTATTTATTAAACATTTATTTATCTTTGAGAGAGAGAGAGAGAACATGAGTGGGGGACGGGCAGAGAGAGAGAGGGAGACACAGAATTCGAAGCAAGCTCCAGGCTTCAAGTTGTCAGCCAGAGCCCAACACAAAGTTCAGACTTGTGAACTGCAAGATCTATCAAGACCTTAGCGGAAGTTGGACGCTTTACCAACTGAGTCACCCAGGTGCCCCGGTGACATATAATTTAAAGACAAACACATTACTGACTCAGTGTGTCAGTCACATTTTTGGACTAGTTAAAACAGCATCTCTGTCTTTTGCAAAGTAATGGCCTCTTGAGCTTTGATCAAAAGTTTATAAATTCAATGAGTTACATAAAATGAATACCGCCTAGGTCAAGAAATGGAATGTTTCCAATACCCTGGAATCCTACCCTGTGCCTCCTCCTGGTCCCTTCTTCCTCCCTCCTCTGCAGTGTTACTGCTACCTTCAGTTTTGCCTGTTTTTGAATTGTGTATATAACTCAGGCAGTATGTGTTCTTTTTTGTATGGCTTCTTTCACTTAATATTCTTGTGAGGTTTTTCCATCTATAGCTGAGGTTTGTTTGCTTTCATTGCATTTATTATTTATACATCTGACTCTTGAGGGCCTTCGGATTGGTTCCTTTTTTTGGGGGGAAGCTATGAAAAATAGTGGGGTTGGGGCACCTAAGTGGCTCATTTGGTTAAACATCTGATGATGGCTCAGGTCATGATCTCACGATTCGTGGGTTGGAGCCCCACGTTGGGCTCTGTGCTGACAACTGGGAGCATGGAGCTTGCTTCAGATTCTGTGTCTCCTCCCTCTCTGCTCCTCCCCCGCTTGTTCCCGTGCCCTCTCCCTCTGTCTCTCAAAATTAAACGTTAAAATTTTACAAATAATGAGGTTATGTATATTCTTTTACATACCTTTCAGTGCATGTGGGCAGGCATTTTTTATACTTTTTCCCCTCCAAGTTGTACCTAGGAAACCCAGTACTTGAATAAATTAATATTTAACACATTCAGGTGCTTCTGAAGTTTCTGAGGGAGGAGTAGAAGCTGAGGATGAAGAGTTTGACTGGGAAATTGAACAGGTCCCCTATGAAGAGGTATCAGAAAGTGCTCTGAATCCACAGTGCCACTATGGATTTGGAAATTTACGATCCGGAGTGTTTCAGCGGTTACAGGTACGGTTTCTTTCTAAAAGATCTTGTTGTATAGGGTTTTACCATTTTGATATTTTAATTTCAGTTCTGCTCCTACTTGGAGATCTTTAATGAAGATTATAGGAGGTGATGTATTCAGAGCACAAGTCACAGCTGCTTCTCTGTAGTGATTACACACGTTTGTTCCTTTCCATTGCATTGGTGGTTCTGCCCAGTCACACTGTGCTTACAGATGTCAGATGTCCTGTTACTTTCTTTTTTCTCCACTTCATTCAGTATTCTAGACATGAAGTTTCCAAAACACAAAACGGAACTCCTCTTTCCTCATACTTAACTGCGAATCTTTGTGTTACACTTCTGAAAGATGAAAATGATTACGTGATGTTTTATAACTATAAATGAGAGAGAATGTTCCCGGTGAGAATGAATTTGTGTCTTTTGATCGAATTGTTTAGTTCTTGGTGTACAGTGGGCACTTGTGTCTGTTTACTCTTGGTGGGGGTTGAATGTAATCTCTTGTTAGAACCCAATCGTTTGTCACTTAGGCTAAAAAGGAATGACATCAGTCTCTCTTCCTCAAAAAACATAGGAAATTCCGCTTTATTTTAGTTTATGAGGGGAGAATGAAATGGAGAGGAGAGATTTTGAACTATTTTGTACCTGTGTTGTTTTATAGAAAATGCCTCCCTAGAATGTTATATGATGGAAAGTATTTTTTTTTTTTTTCAGCGTTTATTTATTTTTGGGACAGAGAGAGACAGAGCATGAACGGGGGAGGGGCAGAGAGAGAGGGAGACACAGAATCGGAAACAGGTTCCAGGCTCTGAGCCATCAGCCCAGAGCCCGACGCGGGGCTCGAACTCACGGACCGCGAGATCGTGACCTGGCTGAAGTCGGACGCTTAACCGACTGCGCCACCCAGGCGCCCCTGATGGAAAGTATTTCTGAACCATTAGCTTGGAGTTTTGTTTCATTTTGTTTTGTTTGAATTTTAAATGAAAGAAATCGTAACAGACAACTTTTTTTTTTTTTTTTTTCTCAATCCCTATCTGGGCAGAGGACATGAAATCTCTTTAGGCTGTAGTTTATTATAGTAAGACATATTTGAATTTACTAAAGAAGGGTTTACCTATGTTTTAGTCCCACTTCAGCTGCTTAGATTTGGGGTGATAGGCCAGTTATTTGATCATAAACAAGTCTTGTCTCCTCTTTATCAAATAGGGATAAATTTACTCATCTACATTGTAATAGCATTTAGAAAACTTAGGAGATGCTGCATTATAAAAACTCTTTGAAAAAGAATAGGATGCTAGAAAGACTTCTGCCTATGAAAATATAAAATGCTCTCCAGACTCTTTAAAGAGAACAAAATTGGGATTTACTTGAGCAAATAATGCTGATTAGATACTCCCTTCAAAACCCTTATATGCTTTTTTCCCTGAATTACGGTCTCTCCATAGTCTCTCTCCCCAATCACATTTTCTGGTCATCTCTGAGGTAGTTAGAGTCCATTTTGTCTACAGCGCTAACTACAGTGCATGGACCTCACTGTTTAGCTGAGAGCTACTTTGTGGTCCATCACTTGGGGTGTACCTGTGTGAAGCTCTAAATGAATGCTAATACAAGTCAAGCAGGCCAAGTACAGATTGTACATTCAGATGGATCATCATTTCTGAGGCGAGGGCACTTGCTTTCTTGCTGCTGCCGTTGAGGGGAGAGCCTTTCAAGGGATTTCTGCCAGGTTGCTGAGAAGATGCTGGAATGCCATAACGTAAGCCTAGGCCAAGTCCTTTAGGTCCCAAGTTCTTGTATCTGTTGGAAATGTTCAATAAGTAATTTAGATTTATTTTTAAAAATGTTATGAGATATTCTCTGGGTCTTTCTGAATGTCTTAACTAAGGCACCAAATCTCTGGGCACCTATCACCCAGCTTTAAAAATAAATGTCAGCATAGTTAGAGCCCCTGATTACATCATTCTGTTTCCCCTCAGAAATGAAACACTGAATTTGATGTTCATGATTCTCGAGCCTTTAGCTTGATGATCTAAAATCATTAAAATGTTCAAATTTGAACTGAATGAGCATTGCTGTTCTAAGCTGTTTGAATGCATATTTTCTTCAACAGAGGAAAAAAAGAGAGCCATGGATGTGAACAAGCCCTGAGGGGTGATGTAACTGGTAACTAGTGGTGCAGGCTTATAACCCATGTCTGTAGTAACGGGGTAACAGAAAGTTCTCAAAGTAAACATTTTTGTGTGTTTAGTTTTGTGACAAAACCTGATCTGAATCGATGTCTTTATTATTATTTTTTTTTAACATTTATTTTTGAGTGGAGAGGGGGAACAGGAGGGGCAGAAAGAGGGAGACAGAGGATTGGAAGCAGAGTCTGCACTGTAAGCGCAGAGTCTGATGCGGGGGCTTGAACCCACGAGTTGTGAGATCATGAGCTGAGCCAAAGTCAAGTCGGCCCCTTAACCCACTGAGCCACCCAGGAGCCCCACTGATGTGAGTCTTTTATTAGTTTCTTAAATCCCGCTTAGTGTGCATATTGACAGATTTTGCCAGAGAAATAGTAATGCATTTGAATACAGGGTGCTGCCCCAGATTTAGAGGGGGTTAAATAAAATATGTAATGGGTGTGTACCAGTTAACTTCTCTAAATTCTTTAAAAGGTCTGGATGCTGAAGTTCGCTCCTCTCTAGGGGGACTTGAGTAACAGGTACTGGACTTCCCTGTCTGTGCATCAACAGCCAACAGCTACTGACTATGTCGCTGTGCCAGGCACTGTGCGGGGCTCTCGTGTGTATCTGTTCCATCCTGGCATCGTTGCTGTTACTTGTGCACCTTTTACCAGTGGACAAACCAGTAGATGTAGGTACTGGTTTTTCAAAATGATATACATATATTTTTTTATTGAATGATTTTTTTTTTAAATATAATTTATTGTCAAATTGGCTAACATACACTGCGTAAAGTGTGCTCTTGGTTTTGGGGGTAGATTCCTGTGACTCATTGCTTACGTACGATGCCCATTGCTCATCCCAACAAGTGCCCTCCTCAACGCCCATCACCCATTTTCTCCTCTCCTCCACCCTCCCCTCAAGATTGTATGTTCTAATGAATAAAACTAGAAGTTTGTGGTATTCTTCATGACCATTAAGGAATGAAAACTTTCAAAAATCCTCTGTGAACCAAAGGACACCCTCTCTGGGGTATTAACATAGGTGTGTTTTGTGCGATAGTGGCCCCCAAATCTCACATAATTGGTGTTCCTCGCAGAGTTGTTCTGCATTCATGACTGCTCTGTGTATGACACCACTACCCTGTGCTTAAAAACTGAGCGATCATTTGACTAAGGTTAGTGGTGTGGGTGTCTTTCTGCTAGTGAAGCAATGAGAAGAAGCTGGAGTGATTACTGCCTAAATACCTTTGAGAACATCTCTTCTGTTTTCAAGTGATGGACTTAAGAAACGTCAGCATTTTCTCAAAGAATGTTTTCTCACAAGTTTAGACTTTCTCTCATTCTGCCTTTGGATGAGAAAATATCCATGAAGTTTTGTTGATGGCTCATATTTTACTAGTTTTTCCACAGTCTCTTTTTCCCCCCCTTAAGTGAAAAATAGGTTTATTTTCTTTGATGATAAAAGCGATACATATTCATTATAAAAATATAACAAAGAAAGGAAACATCATTCGTAATTCCAAGACCCAGGTATCTGCTCTTAATCGAATAATTTAATCCTTCATGGTGGGGGGGGGATTTATAGTCGATGTTTTTTCCCCTCTGACCATGTACACGGCATATGCTTCGAAACTTCCATATTTCATACTGATAATGAGAAGAAAAAAGAAGTGGTATTTGCTGAAACATTCTTTTTAATGTATCTCTCCCCTCCCCATCCCTTTTTTCTTTCCTTTCTAAAACCGCTGCCAGCCGCCGGGGCGCCTTTGGAAAACTGCCCCGGCTGCTCAAAGTCAGGGCCTCACAACCGGCGTCAGGCGGTGGGGGCTGCCAGGAGCAACCATCCCAGAGTCTCTGGGCGCCAACCCAGCAAGCTCCCGGCACCGCCGCTGCCAGCAGCCACAGGACGCTGGCTGGCCGGCCCTTTTCCTTCCCGCAGCTGCACCAGGGACCCGAGGCTGTTGTCTCCAGGAGGCCTATTGGCCAGATGTGCACACAGTTCATTTTCTCCCTGGAGGGTCTCTGCCATAGCGATGCCAAAATTTAACATAAGCCTGATTTTCATCCTGCATGACCTTTTCTTGGCAATACCCACTTTAAATGGTTCAACTGACAGTGGCCGTAGCAGAATCACCGCTGTTCTGGTATGGCCGAACATTTCCCATCTTCTTATCTTTCTACCTTTGGTTGGTTGATGCCCTAGATGGATTTCTCTTCCCCCACGCTAACTTGGCTTTGTAGTTCCTTTCGGTTCCTCTTGAGAGTCTGGTTTGAACAGGGCCACTGTGTATGACCGTGTGTAGGACGAGCCTGGTGGGGCTTGTACTGCTGGGGATGTTCGTGTTCTTTGGGGTACAGACTGCATAGCTACATGTGGAGGCCCTGAGTCTGGAATCAAGAGGGGAGAGGAGGGAGAGAGGAAGGACAGCTGCATTCTTACTGTCTAATTCTTACTCTCATGAGAGCAGAGACCTGGTGTGTATATTTATTTCTGGGTCTCTAGCACCCCAGGCAGCCCCTCATACAGTATTTGCTGAATGAATGATTTAATACTGAAGGTCAGGAACAGTGCCAGGGATACAGTGAGGAAAAATATTGACCAGACTCCTGTCCTCATGGAATCTTCTAGTGGGAAGCTAGTCCGTAATCCTGTAAACAACAAATAAACTAGAGAATTTCAGATAGTGACAAGTGAAGGAATGGATGGGGTAATGTGGGAGACTGTGGGGTACTCCTTTGGTGAGGATGCCCAGAGAAGGCCTCTTTGAGGAGCGACATTTGCACTGAGTCTTGAATGGTGAGAAGTGTATTGTAAATGCAAAGTCTCAGCGTTTTAGAAAGGGAAGGAAGCCTGGTATGTGGCTTGGGGGATTTGAGCCAGAAGAGGAAGGTAGGAGGTGGGCATGAAGTACAGGACAGGGGCTAGATTGTGCAGAGCTGTGGGGAAAGTCTGGGTTTATTCTCAGTGCAATTAGTATTTTGAAATGCCTGTGGTTCCCTTAGTCCGTTTATCCTCTGAAATGTAGTTACCTACAGAAATTCCCAGATTCTACCCCATTTGTGACCTTATATCTGGTTCAGGTGAAGTAATGAAGCAGCACATTTTAATCCCTATTTTTCTCTTTTTATTGCTACTGGCAAGTGAGGACGTGGAAGGGGAAGGAGGACAGGTATTCCCAGTAGGAAGTTGGACAGTGAGTGCAGGGAACAGCATGGAACAGGGGGACACAGAGGAAGGAAGCTAATTATTGAATGTATTAAGCCTTGTACTTGATGCTTTACTCGTATTATTTCATTTAATCCCCATAACAGCCTGTGGTAGACAGAATGATGCTCCTTCCCTCCCCATTCCCTGGCATGTCTGTGTGTGCCAATCCCTGGAACATGTGAACATACTGCATTATGTGGCAGAAGGGACTTTGCACGTACAATTAAGTTAAGGATCTTACGATGGGGAGATTATCCGGCATTATCCAGGTGAGTCCTATCTAATTACAGGGCCTTTATAAGAAGGAGGTAAGACAGTCAAAGTGAAAAGAGAGAAGGCCACATGATGATGGAAGCTGAGGGAGGAAGGGCATTGTCATGGGACATTTTTTTAATATGCCTGCCAAGAAATGAGGAAGCTACCCTCCAAGATGAAAGAGGCAAAGCAACCGATTCTCCCTTAGAACCTTGAGAAGGAACCAGCTTTGCCTTCCCTTCATTTTAGCCCAATGAGACTGACTCTGGACTTGGGAGCTCCACACCTATAAGAGAATATATTTGTGTTGTGTTAAGGCGCTAAGTTTGTAGTAATTTGTTATAGCAGCAAGGGGAAACTAGTCCCCAGCCTCACGGTGGAGGTGTCACTAGACTCATTCACAGAAGGGAGGCTAAGATTCAGGGAGGATGCACAGTTAGACTGGAGCTGAGGTGTTTTGTTTTTTTTTTTTTAACTTTTTAATGTTTATTTTTAGTTTTGAGAGAGAGAGAGTGTGAGTGGAGGAGGGGCAGAGAAAGAGGGAGACGCAGAATCTGAAGCAGACTCCGGGGTCTGACCCCGACACAGGGCTCAAACTGAAGAACTGCAAGACCATGACCTCAGCTGAAATTGGACGCTTAACCGACTGAGCCACCCAGGCGCCCCTGGAGCTGGGTTTTAATTTCAGTTTGTCTGACTACAGATTCACATTTTTTTCTGCTTCATTGGGCTGCTTTCAGAAGTGAGTGAGTGAGTGAATGAGTACATGTATGGTATGTGCAAGGAACTCCTTGGGGCTAGTAGGGAAGCAAATGTGTGACTTAAGGGTGCTGGGAAGAAGGACTTGGGGTCCGTGGGCAGGAAACGGCTCTCATGGTAGCCATCTGGCTGACATGAGTCCAGTGGGCCCAGTACAACTCGACCTCTCCTCCCAAGGCCTACGGTCAGCACCTTTTCTGGCCATGTGCCTGGAGGACTTCATTTCAGGCAGGTGAGGAAGAGAGGAAGAGTCCAGATTGTCCTGCTTGGGGAAGAGATGTTTGTGGTGGGTTGCAGTGGAACTCTGAAAGCATTTTTTCATGGAAACATTGCCACAGGGTTGTACGCTCTTTGAATGGAGAGTACTCTATTTAAAGTTTATTATAAGTGGAATAAACTTGTGGGTTACCATGAGCACATAAATACTGGTTTTAATAGTATTTCTATAGGGAAATATATTCTTAATCTCCCAAAAGTGAATTGTAAGGGAACTTTTGGAATGCAAAATTTTATTTGGGGACAGCCAAGAATCTGGTTTTTGCCTGGAATGTTTGTAGTTAGAAGTATTAACGTATTCTGGACGTGACATCCAAAAAGTTTTCTGGGCCCTTTCATTGTATTAGAATGTGCTTAGGTTAAATGTTGTTGATATTACTTGAGCTAATTGGATTGTGATAGGAATGAGAGAATTTTTTTTTTTCAATGCAAAAATTTGGATTGTGTGGGGAGTGTTTATGTTAGTGTCTCCTTGGCTCCTTCAGCTTATTGTAGCTCATTTCTTTGTGGTGAGGTTGCCTCACGGCTCTCGACTTTAAGCTCGATTATTAGGCACTAACCTGTCATTCCTTTTGCCAATCTGTTTTCAGTTTCCCTCCATGACTCTCTCGAGTAATTTCCCTGGATTTCTTTTTAGTTAAGGTTCTTTCAGTTTCTATACTTCTCATTTGTGGTCAGTAATTGGAATGAAGAGGTTGAAAAAAAGATGTCGCTATAGGGATATTTTGCATTGTATGAGGTTTTTTGGCTTCATAATTCTAATAATAATAAAAAAAGATTATATGGTTTCCTAGACAGTTTTCCTACTATACCTATTTTCTGTAGGATTTGACCTAAGAAACATGCTCTGTATCAGTGTGTGTGTATACATCAGTGAAGACTTTTACGGTAAAATTGAATATCAATTAGGATTAGATTTTTAAGTTTGCAGATAGAAAGTCATATACATCAAAATTGCCCTTAAAAATTCTTAAATATGCTCATAAAGTAGAACACACACAGTTTTATATGTAAGTTTTATTTGGAAATCCTTATTTGAGACCAGCTGAGTTAGTCCTTAGGAAGAAACAAAAGGAAAGTCTGCATGTAGATGTTCAAAAGTGATTAAAGAAGACAGTTTTCAGTGATACAAACAGACTTTATTTAACGCTTTAGGAAGTGAACAGTCTTCACTGGGAGACATGGAAAAATGGGCGAAAGGCAGAAAATTTTAATGGGATAAAGAATAACAAAGAAGAAAGATAGGAAATGTCTGATTGGCTAAGGCCACACAGTCAACCTTGTTTGGGGTAAGAGGGAACCAGGAAGTAAGCATAGCACCCAGGGTTGGCCTGGCTTCTGGAGATGGGCTGACTGGGTCTAGTGGATTTCTGGTCGAGCAGAGATTTATGGGCACACAAAAGTTACCTAAGGTTCTGTTTGCTAACATGGCAGGAGCATCTCTATCTTCCAGTCTAGAAATGTATTTAGGGGCGCCTGGGTGGCTCAGTCAGTTAAGGGTGCGACTTCAGCTCAGGTCATGATCTCATGGTTCATGGGTTCGAGCCCCGCTTTGGGCTCTGTGCTGACAGCTCAGAGCCTGGAGCTTGTTTTAGATTCTGTGTCTCCCTCTCTCTCTGCCCCTCTCCCACTCATGCTCTGTCTCCCTCTGTCTCAAAAATAAATAAACATTAAAAGAAAAATTGAGAAATGTATTTAAACATGCTGTTAATAACTTTAAAATCTCTAGGAGTAAATGGGGAAGAGATGGAGAATTGAATGTTCCTGTTGCTTGCAGGGAGTTATTCTGTTTTTTGCTTTTTGTTTTTTGTTTTTTGTTTTTTTAATGATGAATGTTCAGGGGTGCCTGAGTGGCTCAGTCAGTTAAGTGTCCGACTTCGGCTCAGGTTGTGATCTCATGGTTCGTGCGTTTGAGCCCCACATCGGGCTCTGTGCTGACAGTTCGGAGCCTGGAGCCTCCTTTGGATTCTGTGTCTCTCTCTCTCTGCCTCTCCTCCGTTCGTGCTCTGTCTCTGTCTCTCTCTCAAGATTAAATATACATTAAAAAATTATGATGAACGTTTATGTCTGATATATATTGATCACTTTGTTGTACGAATTAAATGAGATAACTTATGTGAAAACTTCTAACAGGGAAGCAGTAGGTGTTTAACAAACATTTGCTGGATTTGAATCTACATGTCACAGGTAGTATTATGGCCTGCTGATCAGATTGTTCCTTTGTTTTGGCCTTTCATGCAAAATTAGATTTTTCAATGACAAAATAGGAGATAGCAATTATTCTTTCTTTTCTGGGTGTTCTTAGGATGAATTGAGTGATGTTATTGATATTAAGGATCCAGATTTCACTCCTGCACCTGAACGAAGGCAGAAACGCCTGGATGCTGAGCTGGCCAAGTTTGATCCTGATCATTATCTGTGAGTATTGAGTTTTTTGAGCGTTTAATTGACCTGACGTTGATTTGAAAATTTTTGGAGTGCCTTTTTAACTATGCTAGGCCTGTGGTTTTGGGATTCTCGAAATTAGTGATGGCTCAGAACCTTAATTGACTTTTGAATTAACCTACAAAGTGTTAAGCCTCTGTGATCTTTCTAAGATACCATTCCAGCATCGGAGAACTCTTAATGTACTTCTTTAAGTTTTTCCTCGCCAGGCTAAAAAGTAGAACACTGCATTCGTGAGAATATTTATAGTTCTTCTCAGTAGACTTTTTGTTGTAATTAATGGTCTATGTAAATGAAAAGATGTTTCAGTTTTTTTTTAAGAATTTGAATCTACATTTACTTCATTTCTTGGCTGATCCAGGGTTTTACCAACACTTCATTTCCGAGCACCTGTAATTGAAGATCTGAGTCTAATTAACAAATAATTGTTCATTGCAGTAGGGTATAAATAAAATCTAATTTTAAGTTTTGTTGTATTTCCCATCTGCCTTGATTGTGTCTTTTGCCATAATGTGTCACTTGCAGGCTTGTATTTGCCTAACAAACTTATCTAGTTGATGCATAGGTAAATAATCACTTGAGCATTGTGATGTCTCTCATTGGCCACAAAAGCAGTACTTCTTCCAAGTAAGGGATTGTCACCTGGCTTCTGTGGATACTCGGCTCTCTTAGGATGTGAGTCCTAGGTTGATGTAGGCTTCAATTATTATTCTTCCCAAGCTCTGGGCCAACAATTTCTAAACCGTTATACATGCAGCTGTAATCATCGTATTCCCTTATATTTGTATAGTGCTTTCAGCTTATCAAGTGCTCTCAAGTGATTATTTAAATCCGTTTTCACAACAGTTGGGTAAAGAAGGTTAAGGGACTTGCCCAAGGTCATACCACTACTAAGTGGCTCCGTCAGGACTTGAAAAGAGTCTTTCCATTTGTCATTTTGTATTTCCTTTTCATGTACACTATTTCAGTTTAACTGCTGTTACTCTTGTGATTAACATTCTATCTCCTGTGACACAGTGGGAGACTAATTGGAATGGCAGAAATATATCTTGTGATGTGCAAATGCATTGAGTGATGTGTAGTGATAAATGGTCAGAACTGTTCAACATCCTAGGGGGAACTGGGTAAGAGCAGGGTATGTTATATTTTGGAGGACGTCTGAGAGATTCAGCTCCATTTATATTGCCATTTCTAATTACCTTTATCTCTCCAATTGTGGCTTTAAAGGTCCACTGAAGAGTAATTTGAAGAAACCTATTTAAAATCATGCTGAATATTTAAAGTGGGAAATTTCATTGTCAGCAAATTTCTCAGGCCAGCATGAAAACAGAATGAGCTTTACAAGAGTAAAATTTCAAGTGGGAGGGAGCTTAATTAGAAGAACTGCCTATCTCTTCTCTTCTAAAACTGGAAGAATAACGACATGGCCTGAGAGAATTAGGAAATTGGAATTTATAGTTAGCAGTGTGATATTATATGCAGCCCTTATTTTTCTCCATCTTCTGTGTTTCTTTATCCAGAAGCTCATTTTCTTTAATAGTATGCATGAGCTATTCTTTCCATTATTTAAAGAAGAGTTCTTACACGAGTGGTTTAAATTTAGTCATGGGCAGGTCGGAGAGTGGGAGCTGTGCGGTAAAGGTTCTTTGTGACTTCTCCAGTAACAGTAAGACTTTGGCTAATTGTAGTTTTTGTGTTACTTCTTACCCATTATTTATATTGGCTGACTGACTCACCCAGATGTGTTAATACTAGAGAAGTCCAAGTAAAATTCTTTTAAATTTTCAATTAAAAAAAATTTTTTTTAGCTCAGTGCTTTTTAAATTGTTCTTAATGGTTAATACAGTGGAGGAAAAGGTTTGCTTCAATTTTTACCTACCATGCAGACAATACATTGCGTGTGTCATGTTAGACATTTATGTACGTGAATGTAATGTACACGCGTAATACATAATATATGTCATTGTGAAGTATATGAGACTTTCAAGTTGTGTGACTTCTTACTGGTCGTGATGTCTCGTCACGGTGTCTGATATTTTACAGGCTTAAGGAAAACTAATTTTAATTCTATCCTAAGGCAGAACAACACAGTGAGGTAAATTCAGTATATAGAAAAATTCATACCTTTCAAAGGCACATATAAATGACTTAGGATAATAACTATTTTTTAGGTCTTGTGTTGTAAAATCTAGAGGCCATTCTGTGATGTTATTCCTTGCTGTGTGTTTTGCAGCCCAGCAGAATACTGGGCATATAACAGATGATCCATAAACATGCATTGTTTTTGATTGTCTATTTTTTGCTATTTGTAACTCCTTTTGGGCATTATTTTTACACTACAGTTTGTTGAAGGTATCTGGAAACATTCTTTAATAGGCCTTCCTGTTTTGCCTGTCATAGCCAAGTTTTCATATTTCTCTTGCCGAGAGTGGTTTTTCTTTCCTTCCCTAGGCATATTGTTTTTTTTAATTGTCAGCATATCTTTTACCTGAACCAATTCATAAATCTGCCTATGTCCTTCTTTGGGAGAAAATAGAAGAATTGAGTTAGCATTCTAAATATCTGTGAGATGAGAAGAGGTACAAAAATGATCCCTAGCATTTGGGGTGCCATTTTAAATTGTAACTTTTCAGTGCTGTAAATTTGTTTAAGAGTTTGATACACTCATCTGGCTTTTGGATTAATTGAGGAATGTCAAGGCTCCGAGTACTAATGATGAGGCTGGGAAGAAGATCACTTGCTTCCAGCATGGCTCTTTATTCAAAATGGCAAGCTTAGGAAAAAGCATTAGAGGAAAATCTCATCGATTTCTTCTTTCACATATGCACTAATTTGTTCAACAAATCCCAGTTTGAATGAACTGCATGCCAGGCAGAGTCACACATACTGAGGATTTGTGTGAATACCACAAGGTCACTGCATTCATGGGGCTTACTTTCTAGTGGGGAAGGAGACAAGATTTGGATTGTGATAAGTGCTCTGGAGAAAAGTCACGTTGTTAAGGGTTTGGGGAGCGACTGGGTATTTGCTGACCTCCTCTGCTGAGTGTCCAAAATTGAACTCATCATTTTTACCTGGAAAGTCTTCCTACATTTTCCGTTCGGTGGAGTGTACCATTTTTCACTCCAGTCACTCAGGGTAGAAACCCGGGATTTATCTTCGACTCCTTTCTTTCTCCACACTTCTAATCCATCCAGAAGTGGTACCATTTATCTCTTTGCTGTTTCCTTCACTCAATCTCTTTCTGGTCCTCCTATATGTCTGGCTTAGTGCAGCAGTCTCATGACTTCGTATTTGGTGTATCCACCTCCAGCCTGGACTCCTGCAAATCCATCAACCATAAAACCACCAGTATCATGTCTTAAGTACTGAAAGTGAACATCTGTTTTAAATCTTCACTGGGTTCTCCATCAATTAAAGTATATAAACTTCTACCTCCTTAGCACGGTGTAGAAAGTTCTCTGTGACCTGGACTGTGCTTACGTCTGGAGCTTCTCTTTTGCCTGTCCCTGTCTACCCTATACGCTGCAGCAGTAATGAATTTTAGTTATTTCTCTGCCTGTACCACGCCACTTCTTGCACACTTTGTATTCATGATGCTCCTGTGACAGCTGTTTTCTCCCTTGCTCCACCTAGCTTGGATAACTTTTATCTTTTAAGACTGGGCTCCAGTGTCACCCCTTGGCACACCCCCTCTCAGACTGGCAGAGGAAGCCCTCCTCGGGGCTTCCAAGTGACAGATCATCTTGATGTTACAATATTCTCTCTTTGTATCCATTCCCATTTCATTGTGGAGCCCTGAAGGGTCAGGAGTGTCTTACTGATCCTCATCTCCCTGATGCTGCATTTTCATGGGGCACTCGGTAAATGCTCATTGAGTGAATGACATTTAGAAACTTGAAAATAAATTCATTCTGGAAAGTAGAACATTAATCAACTTCAGATCTTGTTCACAAAACTCTTGAACCATGGACAGTGTAAAGGATAAGCCATCACATTTTCAACTATTGGGTCTATATTAGTGAGATTTTACCCAAAAGAGTCATTTAAACATTTTGAAATTTTTAGAGGGAGGGCGTGGAAGTGGTAGATTTTACAAGGTCTTGTTTTGTTTTTTTTTGCCATCACTTCTTCTAGGGAGACCCAGAATCATTTTAGATGGGCTCTTCAACTCTTGACTTGTGTCGTCAGCCCTCCAGTATGTGGAGTCCTTTTTTCTCATTCTCCCAAGTTCTCTCTGGGTGATTGTGTGTTCTCCCTTGGCCTCCGTCACTGTCTAAATGCTCACAATTCCATGTGTCTCTCCTGAGCATCAGATTTGTGTGGCTAACTGCCTATTGCGCCAGTCTCTGTATGTCCTGCAAGGATGTCTCAAACTCAGCCTGTTCCAAGCGGAAGTCTCCAGCTATTCTGTTTAGTGTCCCTGTGTTCCTGTCTCGTCAGAGGGCACTGTTGTCCACTGAACTGTCTCAGCTGGAATGCTGGATATAGACCTTGACTCCTGGCCCCCTTTATGTCTACATCCTAAGGATTCTAGCCTATGACTGTAGCTCAGATCCACTTTGCTCCATGTCCGTTGCTACTGCCCCCTTCCAGGCCTCCATGATTTCTGTGCTCTGGGGCTTGCTCCTAGACCATGTTCCAGACCAGTGAGAGCAGTGGGCCAAAGCACACTGATATGAGACCCATATGTAAAAGGTTTTAAGTGTCTAGTCGTTTTTAGTGACAAAAATCCACTAGATTTTTTGGACATGGCTTACAGTGTTGTTGTCACTACAGCGTATTGTTTTCAGCTATCCTCAACTCCCCTTTGCCCCCTTAAACGTGCCTTCTTGTTTCCTGGCCTTTGCTACCTATTCTTGTAGTCAGAATACTCTCTCCTATCTGTCTTAGTCTAGTTAACTGTTTATTGTCATTCAGCTATTGGCTTAGATAGTCTTCCCTTCAGGGACCTTCCCTGTCATCCCAGTTTGACTTTACCATAGATGCTCGTACTGTTAGGTCATAGTAGTTATTACATAGCACTTATATTGTGACTGCTGGGCCCTCCTATGACACTGTAAGTTCTGTAAGGACCCTGACTGCATGTTCTTGTCAGCCGTGTAACCCCAGTGCCCAAAATGGAGTCAGTACTACTGTTGGCACAGGGCAGAGTCACTACTTCCTGTTGACTTTTATTAAAGCATTTTAGCTGTTTACTTGTAGTACTTATCTTTTTGAACTATCTGTCATGTACCTGACAAAAATTGATAATTGAGAATTGCTATTTCAAGATCATTGCTATTCGGTTTTGTCCCATATGTACTTTTATTTCCTCAAGCATAAAAATGGAATGTTTATATTGGTTAATGGCTTGGATTCTGGAGTAAGACTTAATTGGGTCCAGCTCCTGGCCACACTTCTTCCTGGTTCTTTGACCTTGGCCACGATATACAAGTTTTCTGACCCTCAGTTTCCACCCATGTAAAATGGGAGTATTAGTAGTACCCCCTGCCTATGGGGATGGTGTGAAGATTTAAGAAAGTGATGGGTGAAAAGTATTTAGTGCAGTGCTTGGCATGTATGAAGAATTCAGTAAGTTATCTGATTTTCTAATCAGAAATTAACTCAGTTAATAACTCAGTTATCTGAGTTTCTAATTTTAGAAAGATTTCATTATCTCAGTTGAAAGAAAAAATATTTCAGGTCATAAAACTATCAGCTAGAAAATCAACCTGTGAAAACAACCAATTCCTTGAGTTTCTAATTAACTGACATATAAATGAATTTTTCACCATGAGTTCTACTTTTTTGTTGTTCTGTTCCCACGAATACCAGTTTTCAGCCTTGAATGCAAGGTGGTAGAATTTCTGAATAAATGTCCTCCAGGAACCTATTTTGAAGGTAGCAGTTATTTTGCAAGTTAAAACCCAGAAAGTGAAGTACACGCAAATTAATTTTCTCTCCTTTACAAACGTTGCTTTGTTCTTTTCCATAGTTTTTTTTTTTTAATTTTTTTTTTTAATTTTTTTTTTCAACGTTTATTTATTTTTGGGACAGAGAGAGACAGAGCATGAACGGGGGAGGGGCAGAGAGAGAGGGAGACACAGAATCGGAAACAGGCTCCAGGCTCTGAGCCATCAGCCTAGAGCCTGATGCGGGGCTCGAACTCACGGACCGCGAGATTGTGACCTGGCTGAAGTCGGACGCTTAACCGACTGCGCCACCCAGGCGCCCCCTTTTCCAATAGTTTTAAGCCAAGGGACTATTAGGACTAGCAGAGCTAAGTAAGAGAAATTGCATCTTGGTAGAAAGTGTGAGGGCACATGCTAATAAATGGTGTGTGTGGGGGGGTGGGTGGGTGTGCAGTATCTCGTATTTCCTGTTGATTTTTTTTTTTTCCTTTGGTAGAATTAAAAGATTCTTTCCTTTATTGTAACCTTACCAGAACAGGTGGTAGTTAAAAACCTAGCCCAAGTTCAGTGCTTCAGTCCATTTTGTGTTCAGATTTGCCTCATCCCATGCCAGTGCAGTACGGGGGTGGGCCTTCAAGGGAAGGACTGGTGCTTTCTCCACTTTGTTTCTGAGGAGAGCAGAAATGTCACATATCCCTTTAGTCTGACCCCAGCTTTCGTTTTATGGTGATTAGTGACCACTCAGAAAGTGAAAACAGTGCTCATTTCCTTGATCTGTACTTTGAATTAACAATCTCTGTTTCTAATACAAAACGTAAGGAGTTAAGATAAAAGAAAAATGAAACTCAGCTCAACTCTATGTAACAAGCTCGTTGACTGTTTTCTTTCCAGAGCTGACTTTTTTGAAGATGAGGCTGTTGAACAGATTTTGAAGTATAATCCTTGGTGGACTGACATATATTTAAAAATGATGGCTTCTTTGGGAAAGAGTCAGGAGCAAGAAAATCATGCTGCATTAGGTAAGCAACTCAAAATTAGGCTCATTTGTTTCCCGTCTTCCCTGTTACTAAGCACACAGTTGTAATTCTCTCATGGAGGGAAGATATTCTTTTGGTTTGCTAATTTTGGAAATGGAGTCTTCACCCCAGACTGGAAAATGCTACTCGATGATTAGACTGGTCTTGGAACAGTCTTTTGAAGTATAGTTGAATCATTGGGATCCTTTTAAAAATTTTTATTTTTTAAGTAAATTTAGGGACATGAACACACAGGACATCTGTAATAGTTGAATAATCTGCTTAAAAGATCTGAACATTCCACTGTAGTAAGGGCATTTGAGTATTAGCAATGGTGGGAAAAGACCTAGTTTTCATTCCCTTTGTCTGTTGATTGAATTGGATATGTCCTCTCCAAGTTTTTCATGATATTACATCTGTATGTTAGAATTATAACAGTTTCAGATAGATCAAGAGTAGAAGGCCCATGTTTTGCGGTATACTGATTTGGCTTTTTTTTCTGTATTAAAAAACAGTAATCACTCTTAACAGTTTTAGGGTTTTTTCAGTGCATATACCGACATCTGAATATTAGCTGTAAGAAATTTATAAACAGACTCACATGCACTCTGTTCTTTCTTGACTTTCTCCAGTGTGTAGCACATGTTGTACCTCTTCCATGTCGGGCACTTAGGGTTCTTCCTGAGCTTTTAATAGCTGCCTGGCATTCTGTTGTATATTTTTATCATGATCAATGGATATTTGGGCTATTTATTACTGATGGGATGTTTGGGTTGTTTACAGTTTTTTTGCAGTACCTTCTTTGGCCACTCAGTCTGAAATAGCTGCAAGTCTATTGCCTAACAGTACTTTGATTCTCTGCATAGTAACGCGGTCGTCTGTTGTTTGCTATATTTCTGTTGTCTAGCAGAGTGCCTGTTGTATACTAAGTTCTTGGTAAATATTTATGGAAGAGATAAATACTGTACAAAGTATTTTTGTAGTTCGGTTTTGTTAGAGTTTAGGTGATTTCTACCAGATGGAAAAATTGCTGCTTTAATCTTTTATAATTGACTACTGCAGTAGAGAAACTCATTTATAAATAATGGCTCTTGTTACATTCTTTTCAACAAATCCTTGGTTTTATATTTGATTTGAGTTTAAGAATCTTTCAGAGACCTCCCACATTATATTGACACATTTTCAGGTAGAGGATTGCTAACACAGTTGGGATAGGTAATTGTATATGCCACGTAGGTCTGCTTAAAATGTCTGCTCACTCTGAAATCATCAAGGCTATCTGCTGGTCTCAATCAGTTTCCCCAAATTTGGTGCAGTGTTTTGATAAGGTGGTGCAGGTGGAAATTGGTGGTTGTGTAGTTAAGTTTTCTGTCCACAAGGGTGAGCTAGTTGCCCTAAAAATCAAGAAAAGGCATTACCTTTCTTTGATTTAAATTCGAACTTGCTTCACTTGGATCCTTTGTAGCTTGCTCTAGGTCCTGTTTTCTGTGAGAGCCAGCCTTTGAGTTAGTTCTCTGTGTGTAATTGTAACAGAAGATTAGACTAGTTCTTCCCTTTAACCACTGCCTCTCCTGTCCCTTCATCTTCATTCCACCTGTGACATGTATCCCGACTGGTGCTTAGAGAACAATTGTAGCCTGCTAAGCTAGTATGGTGATTCATTTTAAAAATCACCTTTAAAAATAGCAAGGACTTGTGATCTAAAGGTAGAAGAACTTGAGCTCTGTGTTGTTGTACAGAAAGCACTTTTCGTAATGTGCCAAATATAGGGTTAAGGATGGATATAAGCTAAAGATGGGGTTCGGGCTTTAACACCTTGCTCCATCACAGGCTAGTTTTGTGATCTTGCAACTTGGCAGGGTTGCTGTGGAAATCTTATACCTACCACATAGAGTTGTCTTGATGACTGAATGAGATGATGTACTTGAAATCCCTAGCATGTTGTAAATGTTAGAGATTATTATTGTAGACTAACATCAATGGTGGGAGTGCCAGAAATTGAATGGCCTCTCTGTGAAATTAAAATTTTTGTACATTTATGAAGCTTTAGGGGGAAGTTTTTTGTTAATGAGATCTTTCTTTTTTTAAAAAAATGTTTATTTTTTTATTTTTGAGAGAGAGAGAGCACGTGCATGTGAATGGGGGAGGGGCAGAGAGTGAGCCAGAGGGAGAGAGAATCCCAAGCGGGCCCTGTGCTATCAATAGAGACCCTGATGGGGGGCTCCATCCCACAAACCATGAGATCATGACTTGAGCCGATACCAAGAGTCAGACGTTTAACTGACCGAGCCACCCAGGTGCCCCTGTCTTTCTTTCTTGGTCAAGTATTGGAGGTCCCCAGAATTGTGAAAATGTTTTGAAGTGTGTTCACCCAGATGATAATATGGGCAAAAAGAAATAAACCAAGAAATAAACTTTCAAGTCCTTAGCCTACTCAAGGAGCATTCTCGTGCTGTATTTTCCCTTCCACTTCCTCTTTGTTCTTTGCCTCCCTGGCTTCCTTCCTTTCTGTGTCACTGCAGTGGGTGTTGCCAGGCAGATACAGCAGTGTGGGTGAGGGCTCTACCTTTGATTCAGTCTCATCATAAAATAGTAAGCTAGATTGTTTAGAATTCCAGATAAGCCTTAGGTGGTGAACTTTGCTCCCTGTCTTTGCCTCAGTTATGATTCCTTTGATTTTATGATTCCTATGATTTTCATTGTAGGCCTGAGTTACAACACGGAGACTTTTATTAATGATCCCAGTCTTCCTCCCCAAAGGCTTGTAAATGGAAGTGTTAAATGCTATGCTCCTGCTGAGCTCTGGTTTCATGAGGATGGACTTACCACATTTCCCATGTTGTCTCTCCGTGGTTAATCTCAGCCCAAGAATCTTGGCACATGGTTGCATGGTGTGACACCACATAACATTTTTAGTCAATGAACTTCCTAGCGGGGGCATCCTGTTTGGCACCAGTGAGTTCTCCAGTGTTTGTAGAGCTAACTGTCAGTGTCAGCTTTGAAAGTTGTAGCGCTGCGGGACTACCCATTTAGGCTAAAGGTTTGAATGCAGCACATTTTCTTCTGGTTCCCTTGATCTGTTTCCAGAAAGTATACAATATAATAGACAGATTTGCATTCCTCCGAGAGGAGCCGGATCAGGGATTATTTAATTGTTGCCCCACAGAAGACAGATATTTGGGAGGGGGATTTAGAGAGAAGGGACGATTTCAAAGTAACACAACTAGAGAATGTTCAAAGTGAAGTTAAGAAGGTCACTTTCCATTTTGATGGGAGCCCCTTTGCAGTCTTCACATGTACCGATTGGGGTTTTTTTTTTAGCATTGGGAGGTGGTCCCGGGCCATTTGCATCATGCTAGTGCACCAGTGTCTTCCCCAAATGAATTGAGCTTTCCGCTGCCTTTGTTTGACTGTAGATTATTTATAGAAGTATAATTAACCGAAATGTTGTGAACTGTATAGCAAGGCTGCTTTGTAGTGTAGCTTAGTCATACAAATGCTTGACAAATGTTACTCATGGTGGCAATCATCCAAGTATTGTTGGCACCGCATCTGTAGTCATTTCCATTGCCGCTGCTTAGTTAGACCTGATTGTGTGCAAACCTCCCCAAGTTCCCCTTTGGGTGATGTGATTTACAGCTCTAATCAAAAAGGCCTTGGGGAGCTAAGACTTTTGGTTTCTCTAGTGATTTCCTACTTTGTTAATATTGTTATTTATCATCTCTGGTTCCTTTGCTTGAATTTCAGAATTTAAATGCATTTGTGTATTATTAATGAGCTATTTAAGCCAAAATGGACTTGAAAACGCTCAGAAAAAGGTGGTGGTGTGTTTTAAGGAAAGGTTAGGGGCACCTGGCATCCAAGAATTCTTGAGTACATTCAAGTAGGCTTTTCTTACATACACGGTCTTGGAAAGTGACTTATGTTATGCAGAAGCCCTTACTTGTGGGTAATGGAACATCAGAACCTATAGTTCCTAGGTCAGTCTTTACAAAGGATTAAGTGTATATACAGGTGTGATTACTTGAGAATGAAGGTATAAACATTTAGATGAATAAATGTATTATTAAATGGTTCTGGGAATGCTTACCTCATGATTTAGAATTATCTGGAAGCAGAAGTCCTTATGAGTCAACTAGGATAAAGGCTTTTCTCAAGTGAGATAATATCATCATGAACACCTGGCACTTTGCTATTAGCTGAAGTAATGAACATCTCAAAACTATACCTATGAGAATACTGTCTCAAACCTTCTTATGAATTACTAGGGGACTAAAATACTTTGTTAGGTATACGTTCTTCATGCAGTGAATATGTGCTTTCTTACATTTTCCTTAAATCAGATTGCTTTAATTGAACTGAGAGCTTCTATTTAAATTAAGGGATCCTCACATTAGCCCTTCAATGAGACATTCTGCACCCAGTTTATCTGTCTTATTAATTCTATTTCCAAATCCCAGTCTTTAAAGAATGCTTCACCTGACACCTACCTGCATTAAGTTTAAAAGTATACACATATCTTTATGTTGCTGCCAGCAAATTAAAGCAAATGCATTCCCATCGTTGTCATTTATGTAAGCAGCACTTGTGCAAATACATTTCCTGTTTCTTCTCATACTTTTTAAACATAGAATTTCTAACATCATTAAAAAATGATTACATAAATATATTTTAAGATCTGGTTTTTTTGCACTAAGTAAATTTTAATGAGTAGAGGGGTATTGCTTCTAGTAATTTCCAATAACTGCGCTTAAGATTTTTTCCCCCAGAGGATAGAGTGTAAAATGGCTGGAAGGAAGCCTTTAAAAAAAAAGAAGCCATGTTAAAGTTAAGGCTCCTAAGAGAGGACAGAAGTGGGTTTGGGAAACTATGTGAAAAGGGCCCAGCATGTGAGGAAATCTCTCTCTTCTGGCCTTGTCCAGTTGTGATGAGCAAAAGGGCAGTTGTTTTTTTTTTTTAACGTTTATTTATTTTTGAAACAGTGAGAGATAGAGCATGAACGGGGGAGGGGCAGAAAGAGAGGGAGACACAGAATCGGAAGCAGGCTCCAGGCTCTGAGCCATCAGCCCAGAGCTCGACGCGGGGCTCGAACTCACAGACTGCGAGATTGTGACCTGAGCCAAAGTCGGACGCTCAACCAACTGAGCCACCCAGGTGCCCCGCAAAAGGGCAGTTTTTGTTGAGCAGATAGAAGGGATGGGGTAACTGGCTAGTAAGAGAGTGATTTGGGAATACCAAAAAGCAACTTAATTTTTGGGCTCCTAAAAGCATCACAGCCACCTGGTGTCTGTTTTAGTCTTCCTCCCCTCAGGGGCTTCCTGAGTTGGAGCTAGACACGTGAGCATGCAGCTAGTGACTTCCCTGTTGACTCCCTTTGCTCTCCTTCTTTGCCCTCAGCGTGGTCCTGTGCCTAAGTCCTGGGTGATGGGAAATGACGGAAGTGGTGTGTGCCCTGGCCCCGGTCTTGAAGGAGCTTGCCGTCTTAGGCTGCTTGCCCATTGGTTAGGAAATTAGGTAAAAACCTGGAACAGCTTTCTTAGATGCATAGTTGGAAGTCATATGATGGAGATGCTGATGCCTCACCAGTCCTGGATCATTCACTCAGAATAGTAGTGTGGGAGACAAACTTCTTTTGCAGAGAAGCCACTGTATTTTGGGGTCTCTTGGTTAGCAGTTTAGCCTGTCCTTACCTAAATGTAACAGGCAATTCTAAAACCTGGAGAAAGAGCCTTTTAAAGTTTTGTTTTGTTTTGCTTTGTTTTGAGCTACGTTAGTATGAACCACTGGGACTGGAAGCAAAATGCTCCTCTTTATTGGGCCTAACTTTTTAAGTGAATTTGAAACTAATGGTCTGATAGGGCATGGAACGAGAGTTAAAGATTACTTTGCAAGGTAAAAGGTTGATAACCTTTTTTTTAGAGGTAGCTTAAAATATCTAGATGCTTAAGTTTCTTTAGAAATCGCTCTAAGGTCTGAGAACAAACTGAGGGCTGATGGGGGGTGGGGGGGTGGTGATGGGTATTGAAGAGGGCATCTTTTGGGATGAGCACTGGGTGTTGTATGGAAACCAATTTGACAATAAATTTCATATATTTAAAAAAAAAAAGAAATCGCTCGAAGGTAAGTAGCAGGCCATGTTTTACTTACACTAGCTAGGAACTGAGTACACTTATGTTGTTAGTTGTTACTCTTTCTGTAAATCTTGCTCTAAGATAAGATGCATTTTACTTCGTATATATGATAATAACCGATAATGCTCATATTGTTTTAAAAAAAATTTTTTTTAACATTTATTCATATTTGAGAGACAGAAGGGAGTGTGAACTGGGGAGGGGCAGAGAGAGAGGGAGACAGAATCCAAAGCAGGTTCCAGGCTCTGAGCTGTCAGCACAGAGCCTGATGCGGGGCTTGAACTTACTGCCTACAAGACCATCACCTGAGCTGAAATTGGATGCTTAACCTACTGAGCCACCCAGGAGCCCCAGAAAATGCTCATGTTTTAATGTGAGAAAATAGATCCTTGACGATAGCTTGTCTATATTGTAAACATCAGAGGAAATTTATAAAGAACTTCAGCCTTATATACTTGCTTACCTTACCAATGTAGACATAAAGGTTTTTTTTTTTTAACTATTAGCATTTATTAAGTACTTTGCTTTTTTTTTTTAGTCAAGGCAGCCAAATATTGGGTAAGGTGGTTTGTGAAAAGAAATAGCTTTTCTCTGTCCTATCAAAAATTACTGGAAATGGGGGGGGGGAGAATATTGTATTTACAAGTCACTAAAGCTGAAAATGCTTGGAAGTAATAGTTAGTAAGAAAACAACAGATCTATTTGACAAAGCTAATAGTTCGGTACAGTGGGGAAAAGATGGATTACTGACCAAACTGTGCTGGTGCAATTAACTGTTTACCTGGAATTAACCAGAATCCTTTAACATAAAAAAATTACTTCCAGATGGATTAAAAACTTAAGATTTTAGAAAGGAAACTGTAAATCTTAAAGAAAAGATGAGAGGTTTCATGTACATTTTCAGGAGTTGGGGAAACTTATCGGAGACTGTCAATCCAGAATCTGTTTTTTTTTTTTTTTTTAAAGATGGATGTATTTGGCTACATGCAAAAAAATAGATAAATCAATGGCAAAGGATCCCATAAACAAAGTCAGTAGAGATACAGTCGATTTGGAGATATGACTAGGGTTCATATCTATAACAGCAAGTTCTTAAAAATTTGATAAGACAAGCCATCCAATAGAAAAAAGTGGGTAAAACACATTGAATGGTTCGTTCAGAGGTTGCCAGCAAACCTATAAAATAATGCTTAAAGTTTAGCAGTTAGAAAAATACTAACCGCAGTAACAGTGGTATATCATTGTATTAGGTTTCTTTTGCTGTGTAACCAATTACCACAAATTAGAAACAGTTCTAATTTGACTCATTTTCCATGGCTCAGGACTCGAGTTTGCTAGCTGGGTTCTCTGCTCAGGGTCTTATCAGGGTGTACATAAATATGGCCATCTTCTCTTTTCTTTTTTCATATGTGTTGGTAGCTATGTTCTTTTCTGGACCTCAGGGTTCTTTTCCAGGCTCATTTGATGGTTGGCAGAATTCTGTTCTTGCATCTGTAGAACTAAGGTCCCAGTGCCCTTACTGGCTGTCAGCTGGAGGCTACTCTCACATCTCACAGCTCCCCACACTCTCCTGCCAAACAGCCTTCTAACAACATGGCATCTTATTTCTTCAAAACCAGCAGTGAGTCTCTGGCTCCAGTCTGTTCTTTAAAGCGACATAATCATGACAGTGACTGTCCGATCACCATTGCCATATTCTTTTGGATAGAAGCAAGTCACATATTCTGCCCACATTCACTGGGTCTCCTCTTAGAATTCTTCATACTACAGTCACTTCCTATCTGTTAAAATGGAAATGAGTAGGAAAAGCTATGATATTTATCGCTGGGTGGGAGGGATGGGTGTAGAAGGAGAACTTGTATCCAGGGCCATTAAAAAGGAGAGTTGTAGCCTTTAAATAAAGTATTCTTAAAAAACAGATGCACTTTTTAACCCAGTGAATTTACTCTCGGGAATCTCTTTTATAGAAATAAAACCTCCCAGTATCCAAGGATGTGTGGTAAGGACATTTATGCAGTCTTACTAGCAGTGGCAGAAAACTGGAAGCATAGTGGATGCCCATCAGTAGGGGGAGTGGTTGGATAGAGCATACCACACCATGGAATATTCTGCGCCTTTACAAAAATTAGCTAAGTGCCAGTTGACTTGGAGAGATTTGCCAGAGTTATTCAGTGAGGTAGGCTAGGTGGAAAAAAAGGATCGAATTCTATGGGTGGGGGAGGGAGGATCATATAAATTCCTTTGTATATGTTTATGTGTCTGTATAGCATTACATGATTATAGAGAAAAATATGAAATGATATATACTAGATTTTTAATGTGGGGGAGGCTGTTGTTGAAGTTGTAGACAGGGTGAAAGCCAGAGAAGAAAAGACACACTGTTGAAAAGAACCACCTTCTTCCCACAAGTCAAATATGTGTGATGTGGTCCCATTTGTGTGTTATGTAGGTAATACTTTGTGTCTAAAAGATATTAATAGATACTTTGCCCTTAACATTGCCTATTATATGGGAATATTCCTATTCTTTTGTATAGAACTTTCAAAATGGATAATGAATATTTACAGAGTGCTTTATTTAGCCATTATGTTTTCTGTTCTCAAACTGTGTTACCTGAATTTTAAAGTCAATAGCTCTGGCATTTAGATGCCTTGAATACAGGACAGTGTAGCAAAAAGAGGGGGCATCCCGGAAGTAAGGAATAAATACTGTTTAGACATTTCTCCTTTATTTAGCTCTACTAGGGTTTGAGCAGATGCACAGCCCTTAATAAAACTGTGAAGCCTCGTTTAAAAGTTCCTTCTATATTCAGAGTTAAATTACTCTTATTTCAGTTTCTATAATCGAAGTTCTAATTTTGACAAATCCTCCGCACTGGGTTTTTTTTTTTTTGCAAAACTGAATGGAGTGTTTCATTTTTAAATGCATTTTTTTCCTAGTGTCTTTTTCTGAAGAAGAGAAATATCAGCTGCGAAAATTTGTCAATAAATCTTACCTACTGGACAAGAGAGCTCTTCGCCAAGTGTACTACAGTTTGATTGATATCCTTCTGGCATATTGCTATGAAACTCGTGTCACTGAAGGAGAGAAGAACGTAAGTGCACACGTGTCTGTGCATGTTGGCATACGTGAGCAGACTAAATCAACTGTACGGCGTCACTCCTGTGGAGAGTAAGCCCTGTTGGGATGATTTATTTGGGGGATGCTCCTGGCAGAGCTGCACGTGCGTGTTAGTGGTGGGTACCGATGTGAGCACATATTGCTGGCTTGTTCTTTTTTCCTTCTCTCTCTGCGCATCAGTGTCTATCACATGGTGGAGTGGGGCAATAAAGCTGAGGGTAGAGAAAGGATATCCTGAACTCTCATCTCTTTAGGAGACGACTTGTTCAAAGAGGGCTGTTTCCATGTGACACTTGACATTGGCAAGAGGTGAACTTTACCATACCCGTTTACATTCTCTGGCCAAGCTGTCCATGAGCGGATGTGAGGTATATCTATTTTACAAAAAAGGGAATCTGAGCATTTTTCTGCAGGTGTCCCTCAATTTATATAGTATGTATGCTTCTGAAAAAATTACATGTAAATTACATTTTGAAAAACCTGAATCCTATCTTTTTTGCTATTTAAAGAAATCTTGTAAAAGTAAAACCTTTTGTAAAGAACATTATTTCTTAAATGGTCTTGTTTTAATAATATAAACATTTTTTGTATCTCTTCTTGATCCACATTTGATTTTATAAATGAAGAGTTTAACGTCTTTCTCACCTATTTCAGTGATCATACATTTTAAAAAGGCTGAAGAACCAAAAAAGTCTTTCCAGTCCATGTGCCCCTGCAGCTGTTTATAATTGTACTTGCTCAAGAGTTGTTTTCAAGCTGAGCATATGCTCTCCTTTTTTTAAAATTATGCAGATAATTCCTATCAGTATAAAAGGAAAATATAGGTATGAAAAAAATAATTAAAATTTCCCATAATGTCAGCCATTGAAATAGCTACTGTTATAAGGAGATACATCTCTTCATCCAGTCTTTCATTGTGTACGTGTGTATGCGTATTTAAATTGGGTCACGATGTATATTATTTAATCTGCTTTTCTCACCATCACAGCATTAGCATAGTATTAGGATTAGAATTTGATATGTGCCAAATTTTCTGTTGTTAGGATTCTGAAAATTTCAAAGGTGACTCTTGGGATTTGCATTTGACTCCCAAATGAATATTAACGAGTATATCACGGGCACACTATAGCTGGAAATGGTTTTTGTTTCTGTTCAGCGTTTAAGGATAACTGTACTTGGAGAAAATATTTTCTTTTATGAAAAAAGTACTTCACATTATTGCTTAAGGAAATGAGTGAGTGTGTTCAGTCATGCCTGATAAAATTGACCATTTTTGATTCTTTTATTTGCATGTTTGATGCCGCGAAGTCTTGCAACTTCAAGACCTTCTCTAGAATGCACTTACTCTCACAAGCCTTCTCTGAAAGGCCATATTTCGAGCATCTTTTTAAGTGCCACAGTCAGCCCTTCAGCATTATCTTTGAGTCCTCTGGCAGATTACTTACAGAATGTTTGGGTAAGTTAGTTGAGAAGGACAGTAATTGAGCAAACATCACTTTGCTTTAAGTTTTAGTTTCAAAGCCCCTGCTTGTTTGCTCTTATGTTCTGGTACTCTTATCAGTGGAAAAGCTTTACTTTGTGAAATCCCAAGGAAAGTAGGCAGAAACTTGCCTTTGATAGCTTCTGCAAAGCAATTATTTTTCCTCAGCCACAGACGCTTCTTAGTTCTTATGTATGGCAGTACTACTGAGACACTGGTTGAGTGAATGGATATATTTACTTTATTTTTGAATGACTTTACCTCGAAAATGACACTGCTCTTTTCTCCAAAACAAATGAAGGTTGAGTCTGCATGGAACATTAGAAAACTGAGTCCCACACTGTGCTGGTTTGAGGTATGATTTTCATTTGCAGTTCTTGCCATTTTGTTTGTTTAGAAAGTTCTTTTTTTCTGTCGCCATTAGTTTGTTGTGGGTAATTCAAGCAATTCCTTAACTTTTTTAAAGTGGAAACTTGATTATACAAGTTTTTTCCCCCCATCTTTTTAAATAAAATTCTGATTGCGTTTGTAACTCTTCTAATGAAGCTAGATAGGGTATTGTAGCATTTGGGAGAAGGAGAGCAGCGTTTGTAAGTTGGTGAGTATTGGGGCTCAGAGCTCAAAGTTGGGAAGCAAACCTAGGTGATAATTCTACTAGGGGCCATTTCCTGGCCATCAAAAGCTGTGCTAATAAGCCTTTTATATGTATTACCTCTCCTGTTCATTCCAGTCAGTCTGTGAGATAAGTATTACTGCTGTGTTACAGACGATGAAGCTTAGATCATAGAGTTTAAATAACTTGTCCAAGGTCCTACAAGTAGTATGGTCAGATCTGATAACTCTTCTAGTATAGTAATCATTGTTTTTATAAATACTTCCCAGTAAATCGTTTTGTAGATCTTATCAAAAATATCAGAGGATGCCATTTTAAAATTTGCTGGCTCTGAACAAATTGTTGAATATAAAAACAGCAGTTAAAAGTAGAAGGGCACCTGATGGCCTGATGGCTCAGTCAGTTGAGTGTCCGACTCTTGATTTCGGTTGAGGTCATGATCTCAAAATTCATGAGATCGAGCCCCACGTCGGGCTCTGCGCTGTCAGCGTGCTCCTCCTCACTCACACACATGCTTTCTTGCTCAAAATAAAGAAACATTTAAAAAAGTTTTTAGGGGCGCCTGTCTGGCTCAGTTGGTAGAGCATGTGACTCTTGAACTTGGGGTCATGAATTTGAGCCTCACACTGGGTGTACATACTACTTAAAAAAAAAAAAAGAAAGAACAAAAGCTAGCATGTAAAATAATAAAAGCTAGCATGTAAAAAAAAAAAAGTGTCATTTTACACAACTAACAGTTGCATCATCAATTAAGTCAATTAGTTTTTTGCTTTTCCAGTTTAGGCCCCCTGAGTGGCTCAGTCAGTTGAACATTGGCTCAGGTCTTGATCTCGCCGTTTGTGGGTTCTAGCCCCAAGTTGGGCTTTGTCCTGACAGTGTGGAGCCCACTTGAGATTCTCTGTCTCCCTTTCTTTCTCTGTTGTTTCTTGCTCTCTCTCAAAAATAAACATTAGAAAAAAAATCCTAGATACAGTACATTGTAAGTTATAAAATCAAGGTTGTTTCATGGCATCACTTTTTTTTACAGTTTATTTGTTTTGAGAGAGAAAAAGCATGGGTGCACGGGGCGGGGTGGTGGGGATGGGCAGAGAGAAGAGAGGGAACATCCCAAGGAGGATCCATTCTTTCAGCTCAGATCCTGACAACGACACGGGGCTCAATCTCACAAACCAAAAGATCATGAGCTGAGCCAAACACTCAACTGACTGAGCCACCCAGGCGCCCTTCATGGCATCACTTTGTTTAAATAATAGATAAGATGGGAACAGGAACTGAAACATTGAGCTTTGTTAGAGAATTTTGCTACTCCAGAGAATGTTCCATGAACTAATGGCTTGACCAGCATCTCAGCTGGGAGCTTGTTAGAGAATCTGAGTCCAGACCCACTGAAGCAGAACCTGTAGCAAGATCTCCAGGGATTCGTATCCATGTTAAAGATGGAGGAACACTGCTCCCTAGACTTCATTTGAGTTCTACTTATTGCCGTGATCAGCATGTAAGGGAGAAACTGGATTTGGTAATAATGGCATCGATTACTGATGTTGAAAACAAAGTAGTCAGTAACTGAAGAGTTTCATAGTTCTTTTATTAAAATCTACATGAATAAATTCACCTATATATGATTTCATTTTGAAATTTTTATTGATTTTGAGATAACTTAGAATTGCCAGAGCTATTGAGAGCTATGTGAAATTTTTATTAGTTTTTGGTAGAATTTTTTAAAAGTTTATAGTTCTTTTTAGGTATAAACTGTTCTTTGTGATATACTCAATATTCTTAATCAGATCTCTCATTTGTTAAGGATTAATATACATGGAAATTTTTCTGCTCCCTTAGTTTTACTTTTATATTTTAAGTTTTATATATGGGTTACATTTTTCATACAGTTTTAATCAAAATCCAATTAAAAAACAATTTTGTGCAAAATTGCGTTCGTCTAGTGTTTTCAGTAAGTTTTGAATTGCTGATGGTTTCAGTTTGATACTATTCAAGATAAAATAACTTTTTTCAAGAAAGCACTTTTCTCTTTGATAAGTGAAAGCAAATTACTGAAATAAATACCATGTTTTTCTCATGCCCTAAACACTAAAAAAGAAGAAAAAGAAAAAGTAGAAGAAGAGGGAGACTGTGAACACACTTCACTAAAGAGTTCTCCATCTTTCATCTACACCATCTTGAGTGGTCCTAAAGGACAAAAACATGAAACATATATCATTTAACAGTGTCTTTTATGTGCATCTGTATTTTGTTAGTACCATGTGTTTTAGATTCATATTTGTAATTCTTAAAGGACTTTTTGAAACTTTCCTGCTGCATATGTGATTTTTAAGGAGCATTTGTGATATCTTGATGAAGTATGAGAAATTACAAGGACTGCAATTAAATATTTTATTGTAAGGTGTACAAAAAGCATCTCATTTCACGGTTTTATATTTCTCTCTTGCATGGCTTTGTGATGATCCAAACTTATAGTTTTTAATTGAGAGTAGTTTCATATTTCGTTGTGTCCTTTTATTTATGTAATATGGAAATGATTACTTATTTAAACTATACTTCACAGACTTGGACTAATGTTCATGAAATCCTGGTGTCTTTTGGAAGAAGAGTTTTATGCTACCCACTTTATCGCCACTTCAAGCTGGTGATGAAAGCTTACAGAGACACTATAAAGATCTTGCAACTAGGTAAGATACTCCTGTGCTTGCAGATTTGAGAGGGAAAAAGTTATGTTTTTAGTCTGTGAGGATGTAGTCATGATTTTTGCTTCTCTATGCATAAATCAGTAATGAAGATCATCAAATCCAATCACTTCTCCCTGCCAAGTATAAAAAGCCATAGTTCGTCTCTGTAGATACACTCTTTTCTGAGAGCTGCTGGGAGGGGCAGTGGAGAAGGTACACACGATTCCAGACCAGTTCATATTAAAGTAGAGTGCATCATTTAGTATTTCTTGGAAGCCTGCAGTTTTCTAGGCACTATGCTAGGATTGTGGGTATAATAATAATAAGATCTGTTCCCTGTTTCTGTGCAGTTTACAGTTTTGCCAGGGCGACAGATGACAAGTAAACAATTCCATTATAGAGTGAGAAGTGCTCTGCTGGGGGATGTAGTGATCACGGGGAGGGGGCACAGAACCTGGACTTGGGAGGTCAAGAAAGACTTTCCAAACAACAGCACAGCTACTCTGAGGACCTTTGACTATTGCAAATCTAACCTGAAGAGACAAACATTTCCTGGTTTTAAGGATGTGGAAAATTTTGAGCTCTGAAACAAATTCCGAAGTGACTATAACAGTATCGTTGGATTAAGTATATAATTTCCAAAGTAATGAATTTGAAGGTGGCAGCATCCGTTTGTATGGATTAGTTCTGGCACATTTATTTAAAAGTCACTTTCCATCCTTTATGGTCATTTCTTCTATTCTTCCCTGGGGAGTCTCATTGTTCCTTGGTCCTTAGGTAAAATACTTCTAGGTGTAGGTTTTCAGACTTGAGGGTAAGAAGGAGAAAGTAAGGAAGCTCTTCCCTTTACACCCACTTGAAGTCATTGGCTTGAAAGGAAGAATCCCATCTCCAACGTTTGTCCCTCCTAGAGGTATTCCTAGGTTTTTCTTTGACTTCTGTGTGACATATCACCTTCTATCCTGGAAGCAGAAAATCAGTTTTGAAGTAGATTCTTTTAAGGTAGACAATAATTATCAAAATGAATTATGGTTAAATGAAGGATACCTTTTTATTAATCCAGTTGGCTTAGGCCATCTGTATTTTATTTCGAAGGATTGTTGCTTGTAAAATTGCAGAGCTACTACCTTTGAAAAAAATCAGTCTTTCTTAACTCATAGGTAGAAAAGAAACTGCTTTGTTTTTTCTTATGTTATTTCTTCTTGCCCCCCTTTTTTTTTTTAGACGTTTATTGATTTATTTTTGAGAGACAGAGACAGGGTGAGAGCGGGGCGGGGTAGAAAGAGAGGGAGACACAGAATCCAAAGCAGGCTCCAGTCTCTGAGCTGTCAGCACAGAGCCCGACGTGGGGCTCAGACTCACAAACGGTGAGAACACGACTTGAGCCAAAGCCAGATGCTTAACCAGCTGAGCCACCCAGGCACCCCTCTTGACTTTTAAGAGGTTTCTTGAATTGTAAAAAATTACCTTGAAAGATCAACCTACTATAAGTGACTTGAACTTGAGTTACATGTCACAATTAATTTCTTGTTTGTATTAGATGATCTTTGCGTTATTCATAGATTTAAACAATGAGAGTAAATTTGCGATTATCCTGTTACATCATGGTTTCCAGATGGAAAACTGGCAAAAACCCCTATGTGTGTGTGTGGGCGTGCCCTCAGGCACATAGTTGCTACTCTTTATTCTGGGGAGTAATCTAGTTCTCTGAATTTTTATTTGAAAAGTAATCAGTTCTGTGATTGCATAACCAGAAATAAATTCGATTGTGTCGACTTACATGGTAATCGGTTACTCTAATAGTTTTAGTAGGTGAGAAGTGGAATTTAGACTTAACTTTACATCTTTATCCATCTGACAAGAAATAGTCTTATCAGCCGTGTCTTGATAGCAACAGAAACCTTAGGTAACACACTGAGGTCTGTCTGCTGAAAATGAGTGGGAAGCCTCTATAAACTGTACACAACATGTTCTGTGGCTGATTTGGGTTGTGGTTAGTTAGTTAGTTCTGAGACAGAGCTGGGTTGTCTAGAATTCCCACCATAAGCTATGGGGAACACAAGCTCCGGATGAGGGTTGTAACCTGTGTTTATCCAGGTGGATGGCACAGGGACGCCATTATTGCCATTGAAGAGTCTTGTGTGTTTGGATACCCCATGATTTCAATGGGGATAGCTCTTCTGTGGCATTGAATGTTTTCCAAAAATGAATTTGTGTCTACTTATAATTCAAAATGCAATCACACTTTTTATTAGAAAGGTCTGTTGAGTGCCTGCATAGTTTGAAAGTAATGAATAACTCTCCAAATAACTCTCCCCCAAAGAAATATTGATCTTAACTGGAATGAGCTTTCAAAACCAATGTAGCAAGGCTTCAGAATCTACAGAAAATTTCATTATAATGGAATGACTACAATCTGAATTTTTATTTTGTTTGTGTAAGATCTGAATCATGAATTTGCCTTGAGTGACTTCATAGTAGCCTTCCAAGGGATTCTTTACTGGGCCTTTGGCTATTTTCAAGTTTGTGTTCCTTCTCTCACCCCTTCCCCACCTCTGAAAGACTGTGTACGCTGATCTCTTGGTGTTGCTGTATGTCTAATCCAAATTCCTTTAAGGGCAGAAAACCTATGTTGTCCTTTTAAGTATTGTTTTAGCGCTTAACGCAGGACCTTGCGCATGGAGTTTCTTTCCCTGGATCAGTACCCTTTGGGCCACATGATCATCCCCCCTTTTTGTTTCTGTCCTGTTTTAAGCAACTTTTACTTCCTCCTCCCTGTTTCATTCTTTAGGATTAAGTAGGTCGAATCCTTGATGGAAGCATTGCTTGGCTGCTGTTACTCACCAGAATTAAATGAAAAAAGAGATGAAAAGAGAACAGCTTTTCTAATATGCCTTGAAATTTTATTCTGTTTAGAAGTGGTATGGTTTAAGTTGATTATATACTTGTTACTATTTATTAGTTGTGCTAATATCTACATTTCATTAATCTCTATGATGGCGCTCGTCATCTTCTCTGCTCTTGCTGGGCTTTTGAACATATAATGTAACTATTATATGGAAGATGCTGAACATCATGGGAAACAGCTTAGTTTTTTCTCTCAGTTCCCCCTTTGAACTCATTCTCTCTGTTCTTTTATTGTTTCTGGATGGAATATATAACCTATAAATATCATATCACATACACACCTATCTTATATAATAGGTATTCTTTAAATTTTTATGTCACTTTAAATTACAAGAATCTCTTTTAAGTACCTAAAACGTCCTCTTTGAACTTGATTAAAAAAGTAAATCTTCCCTTCCCATCCCCGGCCTGCCTCAGGTTGGGAAGCCAGCACTGGGGGTGGAAGGGGTGGGGGTCCTCTTTGCTGTTCCAGAGCAAGCTTCCACACAGCCACCACAGGCTGCTCCTTCCTGCTTCTCACTGGTGGGCTTTTATCAGGTATGAGTCAGTCACCAGTCTTTGTACCCCACAATTTCTAGGGGTGATAGGTTACACTCTCTAGGGGACTCTCTTAAAATTCCCTTTCTCTTGGTTTATGGTGACCAGAAGGTAGTTCCTCCCCTCCCCCATGGAGGGTGGTTGAAACCCCATAACACTGTAGTTTTATCCAAAGAGATTTTCTGGACTTGTTTTCCTTAAACTCCTGGAGGTCACTGTTGGGCTGAGGGGGGTCATAAATCACCAGTTTTTTGTTCGTCCCTCTGTAACTTTAGCATAGAGAGGTTAGTATCTCTTTTTAAAATATGGGAATACTTGCTATTTGTTTTGTCCTTTGTGGGGCTCATTGGAAATGAGTCAGAAAGAGTCCTGCCTTTCTATGCTCGTATAGTAATAAAAACCGCAGCTGCCATAGTAACTATTTTCTGTGGGCCAGTGCTAGGCTTCATTCCTCAGGTACCTTATCTCATTTTGTCCATTTTGCAGATAGAAGACAAGCTCAGAGAAGTTCAGTCACTTGCCCAGGGTCACACAGCTATTAGTTGGTAGAGCCTAGACTTGACACCGGGTCTATCTGCCTCAAAGTCTATGGCTTTTGATGTGTTGAAATAGTTATAAATGAAATGGTATGAAGCCTGGGATTTGCTTCCGAATAATCCACAAGGGGTTGGGGGAAAGTGGGCCAGGTGCAGGTGAAACAAGGTTGGCCCTCAGTTGGTAGCTGCTTAAAGTTGAGTGATGTAGTTCACTATCCTGTAGTCTCCATTTGCATGTGATTTTCCTTTATAAAAGATTTTTGTTTTTGTTTTTTAAGTGTGCGTTCTTAACCACTGTGCTTAAATTTATTCACCATTTTATGGAAAACATTGTAATTCTTGATCAGACAGTTGTATACATATTTTTTTGGCTAATGAAAACATACGTGTGAAATAATCTTTTTTGGTTCTGTGGGTTTTTTTGTTTTTTAAAGACTTTATTTAAAAAAAATTTTTTTTTTTTTTGAAAGAGTGCACATATGCAAGCAGGGGAGGGACAGAGAGAGAGGGAGAGAGAGTACCTTAAGCCGGCTCCATGCTCAGGGTGGAGCCCAACGCAGGGCTCTCTCAGGACAGTGAGATCATGACCTGAGCCCAAATCAAGAGTTGGATGCTTGGGGCGCCTGGGTGGCGCAGTCGGTTAAGCGTCCGACTTCAGCCAGGTCACGATCTCGCGGTCCGGGAGTTCGAGCCCCGCGTCAGGCTCTGGGCTGACGGCTCAGAGCCTGGAGTCTGTTTCCGATTCTGTGTCTCCCTCTCTCTCTGCCCCTCCCCCGTTCATGCTCTGTCTCTCTCTGTCCCAAAAATAAATAAACGTTGAAGAGTTGGATGCTTAACTGACTGAGCCACCCAGATGCCCCAAAAGATTTTATTTTTAAGTAATCTTTCCACCCACCGTGGGGTTTGAACTCACAGCCCTGAGATCAACAGTCGCATGCTCTACCAACTGAGCCAGTCAGGTGCCCTGGTTCTGTTTTGTTTTTAAGACTATCAGAAACCTACCTTTCTATAAATGTTTGACTTCTGAGGACTCGTAGCCACATGTCAGGCTATAACCCAAGAAACAGCCTTCAGGAGATTAGTTATTGTTGCCACCCAAAAGCTGATTTTGCTTCATATAATTAATAGGCCTATGTATGAGTAATTGTCGGACTTAATCCTCATTTTTTCAGAAATGACTGCCTTACTTAGCCCTTCTGTAAATAGATATAATAGTACATTCTATGTGAAAGATAAGAAGAACCATAGCATGGGGCTTGGGACTGTTCTTTTTCTTTAAGGAAAGCAATTGTCCAAGAAATTGGGGTATGACAAGTATATTGTGTGAATCCGAGTTCTGATGCAACCTTGAAGATAAATGAGTTTTTAGCATTTGAATTCTCTTTAGCCCAAAGTCTTCTTTTTATTGAGTTGTAACAGTTACCCCCAACTTGAAAACTAAAAGGTGAAATCACAAGGATTTTCCCATGTTGACATTTATCTGTATTTAATTTTTATGAGTTCTGTATTATGAAAATTTTATTTTATTACTTTTTTATTTTGAAAGGGAGAGCAAGAGAGTGTGAGTGGGAGAGAGGGGCAGGGGGAGAGAGAGAAACGAATTTTAAGCAGACTCCCTGCTCAGCACAGAGTCTGACAGGTGGCTCGATCCCACGACCCTGGGATCATGGCCTGAGCCAAAATCAAGAGTTGGACACTCAACCAACTGAGCCACTCAGGCACCTGTGTTACGGACATTTTAAAGAATTGTTAGACCTTCTAATGTCACTCCTTAAATACCTGATGTAAAACTAGTTTGCAAGTTATTCAACTATTTGTTGAGCCTTCGCTGTGTCAGGGTGCTCAGCTGAGTCTGGAGGTATGCTTGTGAACAGGGGACATGCAAGTCACGAACTCAGGGAGCTTAAGATTCTCATGGGGCGGGGGCGCGGAATTATACAACTATCAGGTTTTTAAAAAATTGCATTCGTAATAAGTAGTTCAGAGGAGAAATACATTCGGTGAAAATAATAAAGCCGGGGAAACAGACTTGCCTTTAAGTTGTCATTTAAGACATGTAACCTCCCGAAGAAGGGAGCTTCTACATTATTTGACTTTTGATTCTCAGTTCTTACTCCATTTTCCTGTCATTTTAAAGTACTTGTTAATTGGTTGATGAGTTCATCTATTAATTTATTCATTCAACAGTTACTTTGTCGGTACCCACTAAAATGCAATTTATTATGTGTAGAGTAGAGTAACCTGTAAATATAAAGAGCTGCAGAAAGATGAATTAGAACCGTGTACTGTATTTGGGGAGTGCATGCACTCATCAGGGAGCTAAGAAGTCCATCACTGGGGTGCCTGGGTGGCGCAGTCGGTTAAGCGTCCGACTTCAGCCAGGTCACGATCTCGCGGTCCGTGAGTTCGAGCCCCGCGTCGGGCTCTGGGCTGATGGTTCGGAGCCTGGAGCCTGTTTCCGGTTCTGTGTCTCCCTCTCTCTCTGCCCCTCCCCCGTTCATGCTCTGTCTCTCTCTGTCCCAAAAAAAAAAAAAAAAAAAAAAGTTGAAAAAAAAAAAAGAAGTCCATCACAACCACAATACATTGTAGATGGTTGTAAGTATGTTATGTGAGGCACAGACGAAATAGTTCAAAAAAGGAGAGGTGACATTTCACTAGGAATCAGAGAAAGATTCACTTAAGGCATGAGATTTGAATTGGGACTTGAAGGGTGAGTGGTACTTAGACATAGCGGGATGGAGGGGAGTGTTCTAAATGCTGTGAGTGAACAGCATCAAGTGTATAGAATAGCGTTTCCTCAGTGACAATTCCGAGTTGATATCTGAGATTTGGCCTACAGCCTGCGAAATAGTTCCCTTTCCTGGATGAGTTAACTGGCTCACCAGAATGGATTTCTCTAGTTCTTCGTGGTTATCACCTAATTCCCTGCCCCCTATCCAGGAGGAACTTAACTTTCTGTTTTCTTTCTCTCTTGAGTTGTTGTTGAACTTTTCATTTTCTAGCCAGTTCCCCACTGCAGTTAAAATGTTTCTAAGAGTGGAACAGTCCTAGTGCTTTAAGGAAATTTAAATTTTTTTTTTCAACGTTTATTTATTTTTGGGACAGAGAGAGACAGAGCATGAACGGGGGAGAGGCAGAGAGAGAGGGAGACACAGAACCGGAAACAGGCTCCAGGCTCCGAGCCATCAGCCCAGAGCCCGACGCGGGGCTCGAACTCACGGACCGCGAGATCGTGACCTGGCTGAAGTCGGACACTTAACCGACAGCACCACCCAGGTGCCCCAAGGAAATTTAAATAGCATGGAACTCGAATAAAATATTGAAGTACCATCTGTGCCTGTTTGTGCTGACCACTTCCATGGCAAAGAAGGAGGGCCTCAGAGCCCTAGGGCACAGGCCCTGCAGCTCGAGTGTGTGAGAGGGAGGACAGGGCTCTGCTGTGCGGTCACGACTCAGCCAGTCCTTGTCCCCTTTCTCTCCTTGGCTTGTCCTGCCATGTGGCAAAGCAGATTCCTTTTCCTCTCTTCCTCAGAGCCGAAATCTGTGTTCCCAGTCTTTTAAATTGGCACATTCTTTCTGTTTATCCTTACTGTTTGTCCTTGGAGTATTTGTGGGTTTATACACACGCTCCTGTATAGAAGGATATTGTATGTGTGCATAAACATTAAGGTGAAGAAAATAAAATTCCAGTCATCTCCATCGGATTCCTTTTTCCTCTAATAATCCTGTCACTCATTAAGTATTGGTATCACTAGAATTTTAAAAAGTTGCTCTCATGGTAATTTATGGGTTACATTTATATAAAACATTCTTTGTTCTTATAAAATACTCTGTAGAGGGCAGTATTTCCTGTATGGTTTACAAAGATAATTTGCCTTTTAATTGCCATAGATGACTAAGAGTTTATAGTGATTCTGCAAAAAAAAAAAAATCACTTGAAATCTTTGTGTCAGGGTTCTTTGGAAATTTGATTTATATATTAATGCTTGCTGGTAAGTATAGCTCAGAATCAGCTATCTCTTAAATATTACTCATATCTAGTCAATTGAAATTTGCATTATATTTCCTATACTATTTAAGGTAAGTTTTGTTTATTTCTGCAGCTTTAGAGCTCAACAGTGTCAAAAACTAGGTTAGTTATATGGTTTGATATTATGGCTTAAAATTTTTTTCTGTAATTAGTGCCTTTTTAAAATAAATCTAAAGTCAATTTTGAGGGATGCCTGGGTGGCTCATTTGGTTGAGTGTCCTGATTTTGGTTCAGGTCATGATACCAGGGTTATGGGATCAAGCCCTATGTTGGGCTTCGTGCTGAGCTTGGAGACTGGTTGAGATTCTCTCTCTCCCCCACTATGCCTCTCCCCCACTCATGGTCTCTCTCTGTCTCTAAAGTAAAATATAATAAAATAAGTCAGTTTTGAGATTTTTTTATTGATCTGAATTTTTTTTTAATATGACTTTATTGTCAAATTGGTTTCCATACAACACCCAGTTCTCCTCCCAACAGGTGCCCTCCTCAATGCCCATCACCCACTTTCTCCTCCCTCCCACCCCGCCATCAACCCTCAGTTTATTCTCAGTTTTTAAGAGTCTCTTATGGTTTGGCTCCCTCCCTCTCTAACTCTTTTTCCCCTTCCCCTCCCCCATGATCTTCTGTTAAGTTTCTCAGGATCCACATAAGAGTGAAAACGTATGGCATCTGTCTTTCTCTGTATGACTTATTTCACTTAGCATAACACTCTCCAGTTCCATCCACGTTGCTACAGAAGGCCGTATTTCATTCTTTCTCATTGCCAAGTAGTATTCATTGTATATATAAACCACAACTTCTTTACCCATTCATCAGTTGATGGACATTTAGGCTCTTTCCATAATTTGGCTATTGTTGAAAGTGCTGCTGTAAACATTGGGGTACAAGTGCCCCTATGCATCAGCACTCCTGTATCCCTTGGGTAAATTCTTAGCAGTGCTATTGCTGGGTCATAGGGTAGATATTGATCTGAATTTTTAAGGAGGTAACTTTAATTTCTTTAAGAGGACAAAGGCAGAAAATTGTATATATTTAAAGACAGATTTGGGAGAACAAAGAAGAAACATTTTATTTGATCCTAATGAATCAAGGTCCTATTGCACAGTAATAGCAACAGGCCTAGATGAGGTTAGTTGAAAAGTACTTCACATGTTGTCTGGAAAACATGGAAGATTTGTATTCTTGCAATTTAGAGTTCTTTAAATAGGAATTAATACTGAAAAATAACGAGCAGGAGACATTTATGCAACATAAATAAATCAAACCCCTTCTCTGTGCAAGGCATCATAACAGAATCAGCTAAGAGTTATAGGAATATATATCACTTGGCCTTAGCTTTTTTTTTTTTTTTTTTTTTTTTTTTAAATTTTGTTTTTCAACATTTATTTATTTTTGGGACAGAGAGAGACAGAGCATGAACGGGGGAGGGGCAGAGAGAGAGACACAGAATCGGAAACAGGCTCCAGGTTCTGAGCCATCAGCCCAGAGCCTGATGTGGGGCTCGAACTCACGGACCGCGAGATCGTGACCTGGCTGAAGTCGGACGCTTAACCGACTGCGCCACCCAGGCGCCCCTTGGCCTTAGCTTTTAAGGAGTTTATTATGTAATAGGAATGATAAGACAAAGGTAAGATACAAAATACAAGGATTTACAAGTTACAAAAGAGAAAATCCATTAGGAAGATACCTTAAATGAACTCATAGGCCAAATCCAAATCTGTACTGTATGTGACCTATGAGCCGAAAATGCTTTTTACATCTTTAGATGTTGAACACAAAATCAAAATAGTGTTTCATGACACACGTAAATTATATGGAATTCAGATTTTAGTGCTCATAAATAAAGCTTTATTGGAATACATTCGTGCTCATTCACTTTATATTGTTTATGGCTACTTTTGGGATATAATGGCAGAGTTGAGCAGTTGAAACATATTATGTGACCTGCTGAGCCAAAATATTTACTCTTCGGCTCTTTACAGAAAAAATGTGCCTACCCTTGCTCTAGATATACATACATACACAGTTGGAGGAGAGCCTTTCTGAGTGAGCGGAAGTCTTTGGCTGTCTTCCATCCTAAACAGTGGCCAGTGTTGAAGGGAATCATTTCAGCTTTTTCTTGTCCTCCCCAGAGGGTGAGAAGTAGCTAATCTTGCTTGTTCCCATGAGAGTAAGGCCCTCAACACTAGGAGAAGCGAATTGAGATGCCTACTTGTCCAGACGGGTAAGTGAATGACAATGGCGGGACTTAAGACAGTCTGGAGTAATGAGGCCTGTGTGAGCCTGGGACATACATGCTCCATTTGTAGCCTGTTGTTGCCATGTGGAAAGGTAGCATTGCCAATTTGGGGACTTGAAAAAAAGAATTAGAAAGCAGTGATCTTTAAGATAAAATTTTTCAAAAGTCTAAGTATTAGCAATGAAGTAGAGGTTGTCAATAATACTCTAAGAGCCATAGCATGTCTCATTGCCCAAGTCAGCCTGTGTGGGTCCCAGGTTTTTCATTTGGACTCCCAGGCATTCCAAGTGCCAGGCTGTTTTTCTCACACCCTCCTGCATCTGCCAGTTTCCAGCTGTGTTGAGGGCTTGTGCCAGATCTCTGCTCTTTCAGTCCCAGCTTGAAGCTGAGTCTCATCCCCGTGGGTTCCAGGAGTAGATTGGAGAAGGATGTGGGAGATAATCTTCATTACCTAAATAGCTATGCCCAGAAACCTTAAAAAACAAAAACAAAAAAACAAGGCAGATCCCTTACCTTTCTTTCCATTTACTTTGTGTTACTCTTGAGAGCCAGAGCCTTGTCAGGATGAAGGGGATGGGTCACAGGATTCTAGTACCACACCTCCCTGTGACCCCCATAGGGTGGGTGCTTTTGAGTAGAAGTGAGGGGAGGGCTTGATAAGGAAGAAGCAAACGCACAGGCCTAATGATCCTGAATGACCTGTTGTCTTCCTTCCCTTGTCATCTGTAAAGTATTCACACGGTCATTGTCTCATTTCCTTCCCTTAGCAGTTCTCAAGAATGTCCCCCTCTGTTGACACATGTGGAAACAGATTCAGATTAAGTACCAAGCAGCTAAGAAATGACACCAGGAGCAAGCAGACCGGGGCTGCATAACTGTTCCACACGGAACAGGTGAAATTGTTACATCACTTTTACATCAGAGGGAAATTAGCTAGGACTGCACAAAGATTATTTATGTGTAGCTTTTTTTCTTTTTTTAAGTTTATTTCTATTTGAGAGGGACAGAGACAGCGCAATTGGGGGAGGGGCAGAGAGCTATAGAGAGAGGATCCCAAGCAGGCTCCAAGCTGCCAGTGCATGAGAGAGATCTTGACCTCAGCTGAAACCAAGAGTGGGACACTTAACCGACTAAGCCACCTAGGTGCCCCTATGTGTAGCTTTTTAGTGATCTTTCTTTAGCCTTTTATAGCGTGGGACCAGAATTCTAAGATCTAAATTTCATTATCAAAACTCTATGTAACCTTTTAATGTACATTAAACTTACATGTAGATACAGATACCTAACCATTTTTACTAAATTATATTTGTTATACTTGATTAAAATGTAAAGAAGTGTAACTCAGTTCTACCAGCGTGCACCTCATTTAGCAGTAAGCATGCTGTCACTGTAGCACATTGCTGTTTTCCTGAGGTTTGGGAATTCCTCTCTTGAGGTACTCCTCCCTAGGTCATATCCCCAGAAAGGACTCAGAAGGCTTTTCAGGCTGGGTTTGTTTTTTCTTCCTATGAGCCATTTGCGGAATCCACTTGTCTTTCGTCCTATATGTTCTTTTTGACTTTATGCACAGTTTTAGCTTTCCCAGTTCTAAACTAAATTAAATCCATAGAATGAGTCAGAACTGTGACTATTAGGTAGTATCTATTGGAAAAATAAAGTCTCATAGTGTGAATAGTCAACAACAAGAATTTATTTGAAATCGAACTACCAGGCATTGACATACAAGCTGTACTCATAAGGTGCAACAGTTGACGTTTTGCCCACAGAATTACATAATTTTAGATTCTTCTTATTTTTTTTAAAGGTTTAGATTTAAAAGCAACTGTTTCCAGAGCTTTTTCCCGTGAATCTTCAGCTTTTTAACCTTTTCTACCTTTGTAGAAAGGTTTTTTTTTTTGTAATGTTCTATCTTAAATTTGGATGCCCAGTTCTTAATTTCAGAAGAAATTAGAAATTAGTCATGCCTCCATTATGCAATTTTGATGACATCCTGCTATGTATTTCTAGACTGAAGCAACCACTACTTTGACAGGTGACTTGAAGGAAAATGGAGTTAATGTCAAGGCTGTCCTTTCAAACCAGCAAACCTTGTAGGAATTGTTAGAGCAGAAAAGGCAAAAGGCAGCCTTGGGTTAAATCTACTACTTGAACTTTTGATGGTACAGTGATACGAGGAAGTTGGCACAGCTGTGTTCTTTCTTGTCAGGGAATAGACATAATAAGGGAAGGCACAGATAAACTGTATATCTCACATGTGTTGTGACTTAATAACATAAATCCATAGATCACATACAGGTTTGACAACTAGACACTGACTGAGCAGTTTGGCCAGATGTTTCTAAACTTGGGCTTTATGTACTCCAGACCACATTAACAACTAGCCTTATTGAACAGACTCCTACAGTTTGTCAGACACTGTGCTAGCCCAGGGAAGAAAGGTGAGGAGGTGCCATGTTTCTTTTGCTGTCCAGGAGTTCACCACACCAGGTGATAAATACTGACATGGTATTTATTGCATATGGTGGCTGGGAGGCAGAAGTACTTATTTTCAACTCCTGACTTACTTTCAAATCCTACAGTTGCTTCCTAACTGTCATCTTGGCCAGCTCCATGTCCTTGAGCCTCACTTTTCTTTATGAAGTGAGGAAGGAAGTACCTAATTGGAAGGGTTAAACGATGTGGAAAGTACTCGGTGTAGAGCAGGTAGGTAGCTACTAACTCCCATATTAGATGTGCCAGCCATCTGGCACCAACCTGAGGGAGTGTTGGAATCCTATTCCTAGAAGAGGTACTGCCTGATCTGAGACTTGACGGTGAATTGGGGTCGCACTTGGGGTTGTTTTCCCCAGGCAAAAGATGTATCTACAAAGTGTTTGTTTGCTTTGTGTCAATTTTGTTTGTGGCTATAATAACAATACATGTAATTCTAAGAACTAACAATGTTTAAAAAACTGGCACAGGATTATAAATTGTGCTCAAAATAGTAACTCTTATTGCTTCATACGTGTTTCTTATTACAATTCCGAAATGCAAGAGCCTAAATAGCTATATGCGGAATTTGAGAATAAAAAAAAAAAACCCGATAAAATGGATTGAAAAGCTTTCTTAAAGCTGAATTTAATGTATGTTTGTGTTAATTGTTAGGGACTTGACTTTAAGCTACTTCCTAACAGGGCCTGGTATTGAAGCAAATTACCACACTTTGATTCTCTTAATTTTGATTAATTTGACACAATTACCCTATCATCCCTTTTTATGGTTAATAATCTATGAAAATTAATGTTAGAAGTAATTCATAAGTTATCCCTCCTGATAATGTGGTCTCATCAAAATCCCAGCAATCTAACTGATATATACTAAGTTGTGCATTTTAAGATGATAGCAATGTTGGCTTTTATTTTGAGATGATTTTATAAATAAATACCAAGCAGTGTTTCCCTTCAAGTATTCCCAGTAACCACCTCTTTTTCCTTTACTCTGATTGGCCTCTTGTCTTATATAGCTCAAAACTCTAAAGGGTAGAACTAGATACTCAGAAAACAACAGCCATATAGCTATAATGTATCAGTAGTTGAAAAGAAATTTAGGTCTTACTATATAGAGTTAGCAATTGATAGTTTTTTCTTTTGCTGACTTTTAGCCAGAAAAAAAAAAAAATCCACTATTCTGATAATCTGTTAGTGATGGGAGCCCTGTCTTTTAAGTGCTTACAACCATGAGCTGGTCTGTCAGTAAGACATTATTGCCAAACCTGATCTATTAATAGGGAGATTTCAAGTAGCCAGTGTCTTCTAGTTTACAATAGCTTAGTCTTGTTTCTCTTTTAAGATCTATAAACCTGAAATGCCACATATGTCAGAACAGGAAAACACTGCTCTTAATTTACCTACTGTTTAAAGGAAAGCTGGAGAATGAGTAGCCAGAGAATGTGTTAAATACTGTTCACTGCCCACCTGCTTGTTGACTGGCATCCCTGTTTTCTTTATGTTTCTCTTTGTTGCTATTGTGCATTTTTCCTGAGGTAAAACGTTCATGGCCCTTGTCATTTATAATACCAGGATACTGATTTTAAACTGCCTTCACAAATGAACAAGAGATCTTGGTCCCAGAAGCCTTTCTTCCATGGTTACTGTTGGCTTAAGGAAAGACCACGTCTATCTGGAGAATCCCTAACTCTCTGGAGATACAACATCTTGGAGAGGCCTGTTGGGGCATTGCTGTAGTGACAGTAGTTACTGTGGTTACTGTGCAAAGCACCTTCTTTTTTTTTCCTGCTTTGGACCAGGCAGTGAACTAGCTGAAAATGGTCAATTTTCTCCAGTCCCGTTCAGCAGAAAAAATGTTCTCAGACTGAGGCCTGAGAAGTTTTTTTATACCTGTATGCTCTGTGATGAGCCCACAACTGGGTGAAGCCCCTCAGGAGCCAGGTACTTTGAGTCCCCGAAGGCTTCTGGCCACTGGTCCTGTCAGAGCTTGGAGCAAGGCCAGTTTTTTTCTTTGCTGATCGCTATTAGATAAGTGGTTGACAACCTGAGAGAAAGAGCAGTCAATACAACAGAGACAGAAAAACCTGCAAGCTTCCTGAATCTCTTGGCTGTGTGGCTGTAGTCTGTGGCGGTTTAGTGAGAACAAAAGAGATCAAGTATGACCTTGGGGTAACAATACACATTGTTGGGGAGAGGATAATTTAAATGTACTTATTGTTCTAGATTGTCAACTGCCAGTAGCCCAGTTCTCTTTTACCTTTTTTTGTCACACAGCTTACCGTGAAAATACTTTGAATGAGACCTGCAGTGACAACACGGCTTTTGGGGAACGCACAACTTTTCTTTTCAAAACTGCCTTGCATGTGATTTTCTAAAATTACCTGATCTAAATGTTGCCTCTCTGTGGTTCAAAACTACAACTTATAAGAAAATTTAAATATGAATTAAAACTTTTTAGCATTCTTGCCACTATTTCAAGGGTTGGCTGTGTGGCCAAATGTGTCTAACTTTTTGTTAAATAAATGTTTATTGTGGAGAAGCTTGAAAACAGGGGAAAGTTTAAAGCAGCAGCAACAACTGTAATCCCACATGTCAAACAGTGGTGGGCACACACAGGCACTTAGATATGTTCAGTGAATGTAGAGATAAACTGTAATATTATTCAAGCGTATATATGTTTAAGGGTTTTTTTCTATGTGTATTTGCCTTTGTTTTTTTTAAAGAAAGTAGGGATTAAAACATGCAAGTAAAATGTAACTTCTCTTTAAAAAAAAAAGATTATTTTTGACATTTCTTGTATTATTATTCTTCTGTGATAATGAAGATGTGAATTTGCCCATGGCCCTTAGCAGGGGGGCAACCTTACTTTAGGCATGTCTGCTAACGGAAGCTATAGAATTTCATTAGGGGAGTGGTTGCTATGGATTTTCATTAAACACATGACCTTACTTCCATACCCTTCTTAAGTAAAAATCCTTGGAGTCAGGCCTCTTATCCTTGCACAGCTGTGTTTAGGCCTGTGCACCTCATCCTTAGGACACCTGTCTCCCCATCCCTGGTTACACTCTTCTTCCCAGCTCACCTGCCTACTCTCCCCATTTCCCATCTGCTCCAGTCTAATGATCTTTTCTTGTTGTTCCCTGAATCTACCCCATTTTACGTCTCCTTTCTGCTCCATTTCACACCATCCTTCAAGCCAGTGCATCTCCCATTTTTCCCATTTTTCTTCACTCGCTGAATTATTTACTGTGAGGTCTTGCTCCAAATCCTGCATTTTTTTTTTTTAAGTTTACTTATTTTCAGAGAGAGAGAACACAAGGGGGGAAGAAACGGGGGGGGGGGGGGTAGAGAGAGAATCTCAAGAAGGCTCTGCACTGTCAGCACAGAGCCTGATGCGGGGCTCCAACTCACAAACCATGAGATCATGACTTGAGCCAAAATCAAGAGTTGGTCTCTTAACCTACTGAGCCACCCAGGCGCTGTCTCCACCTCCCCCCGCCCCCAAATCCTGCACTTTCTATTAATCGGCTTGACAGTATTCTGGGGTGTCACACTGTAGAAGGGCTTTTGTAAGTTTAAAGTAAATACTTTTTCGTTTCTGATTTCAGGGTGTGTGTGTGTCTGTTTTTGGTAAAGATACATGGTTAACTTTTTAAAACCTTCAGTTGGTAGTTATAAAAGTAAACTCCTTCTCCCTGGACCCCTGCCCCCCATAAAAGAGAGAGAAAGAAAGTAAGAAATTGGCATATGCTTACCCTGACATTTTCTTCTCTGTGGCAATTAAAACTGTTTGAGAAATCCTTAGACTTTAGGGGTGCCTGGGTGCCTCAGTCATTTTAGCCTCTGACTCTTGATTTCAGCTTAGGTCACGATCTCCTGGTTTGTGGGATCAAGCCCTGCATGGAGCTCTGTACTTAGAGTGGAGCCTGCTTAAGATTCTCTCTCTGCTCTTCCCCCCTCGTGTTCTCTCTCTCTCTCTCTCTCTTTCTCTCTCTCTCATACACACACACACACACATAAACATTAAAACACATTCTTACACTTTAGTTAGTTCTCTCTTGATTTTTTTTCTTCTTGGGTTAATGTGGCTAACTTGGTTTCATCACTTCTGTGAGTTTTGATTGTATTTCGTGCCTCCTGTCATCAAACTGTGCATACAGCATTACATAGGCATGTAATGAAAATAGGCCTGCCGTGGGGGGATTCACATGAATCATTTGATATAGTTAATCTGGGCCACTGTGATATATCACAGTTCTGGCCGTGACTTAGCCAAATATAGTTTTAGGCCTTCAAAGTATTTGTTTCTCTTACCCAGTTGAGCATTGGGGTTTTTATTGGCATTCTTCCCATCTGCACGTGAGGAAGCCACATAGTTAAAATTTTTGAATAAGTGACGGCTCCTGCTTTGAACGTACTATTTAACTCCTGAGTAATAAAAATGTGCTGTAGACGGAGTGGGCCATGAACGTATGGGTAGTGTAGCACGGTGGCTCGCTACAAGCTGATGAGTTCGGAATTTGGATCCTGTAAATACCTTATCAACCTTGAGCCTCAGGTTCTGCTTCTGTGAAATGAGCAGGGGGACTGTGGGGAGAATCATCTCTTTCTTTTCCACATTCCTTTGCAGGGTTCAGTAAAGAGCTCTGAAGACTAGGAAGTGAGCCGAGGCTCCCTGAAGGGTGAAGTCTTAATGCTAGGCCGTGAAGGCAGGCTGAGATGTTATTCATTTTCTAATCCATAGAAAAGGCATAGCAGGTATGGGAGCCAGTTGAGCACAGGACTTTGAAAGCATGTACAGAGAGGGGACTTGAGGAAAGCAGTGCATAAAAAAGTGTGTCAGAGGTCTAGAAGGACAGTCTGGAATGCAAGGGAGGAGGAGGAAGATACTATAATCCAGGCATGAGGTGTTGAGAGTACAGGTGAGGATAATTGCCCAGGGAGTTGTGGGGAAAGGGCAGCTACAAGGGCATATTCAGGAAGAATCCTCAGGGCTGGTGTGTGGTGCTGTGGATGAGAGGAATTGCAAGGGTGTAAGGCAGGCGAGAACTGTGTCATTCATTCATTCATTCATTCATTCATTCTTAAGATACTGAAATTGACAGTCTGCTGCTCCAAGGTTCTGTTCTAGGTATTGGGGACTAATCCCTAAATAAAACAGAAGTTCCTGCTCTTTTGAAGTGTATTTTCTAGTGTTAATTGTGTTAAAATTTTAGTGGCAGCAATTTTGGCACCTTGAGATGTCATTATCTAGCTCATGATTCTTTTATCCTGTCTAAAAGTCAACTGGGAAATGTCGATTTAAGCATATCCAATACCTTCAGGAAATCAATAGACAGTATTTTTATGTTTCAGGACTGTAAAGATACGAATGGAACTGTTAAACTGAAAATGCTGTATTTTACTGATCAAAGGAGGTCGGGCTACTATACATTTAGTAATTTGCCTCATAGTTTATACATTTCAGGGAATGTCATGAAGTTGGGACACCTAGGGACTTGTTGAGTTGTCAGAGGTTCCTTTGGTAAGCTTTTGGTGGCATTAAAATTAGGTTCATTCACTAACCAGGAGGAAGTAATTAGATTGAACAAGAAAGACTTTAGTACTTGATGGCTTTTTTCCAAGAGATTTTGTCAGCTTATTTTTGAATGAGTGCTGTGATATTTTAGTTTTCAGCCTCAATTTTCCTCAGTTCTTTAAGGTGAAAAAATTTTAAGCTAATACCAGATAACTCCTTGACAAAAAATGTTGACATAAGAAATAAAGAGGCTTAAAAACCAGAATATAATTTTTCATGGTGTTTTGAAAGCTTGAATTAGAAGAACATTTTATAATTAAAACTATGGTGCATTTAAATATTCATTTAGTTTGGAGAACTTTCCTTGTACCTAGTTGTATTTCATAGTGTTTTTATGGTAAGCACAGTTAATCTGCTATAGAAATAGAGCATAAGAATTACTCATAATTCTTTTTTTTTTTTTTTTTTTTTTCAACGTTTATTTATTTTTGGGACAGAGAGAGACAGAGCATGAACGGGGGAGGGGCAGAGAGAGAGGGAGACACAGAATCGGAAACAGGCTCCAGGCTCTGAGCCATCAGCCCAGAGCCTGACGCGGGGCTCGAACTCACGGACCGCGAGATCGTGACCTGGCTGAAGTCGGACGCTTAACAGACTGCGCCACCCAGGCGCCCCAATAATTCTTTTTTTTAATGTTTGTTTATTTTTGAGAGAAAAAGACAGAGAGAGAGAGGGCGGGGGGAGAGACAGATTGAGAGGAGGATGGGCAGAGAGAGGGAGACACAGAATCCTAAGCAGGCTCCAGGCTCTGAGCTGTCAGCACAGAGCCTGATGTGGGGCTCTTAATCCCGCTTTCTCAGTTTGTAGCATGCACCCTGAAAGAGCACCTACTTTTCAGGAGAGAGGGAGAGAGAGAATCCCAAGCAGGATCTACACTGTCTGCACAGAGCCCCATGTGGAGCTTGAACTCACAAACCGTAAGATCATGACCTGAGCCCAAGTTGGATGCTCGACCAACTGAGCTGAGTCCCCCCCAGGTGCTCCTACTCATAATTCTTAATGAAGGAAATAAAGAGCTTTGGGCTTTATAGTACTGATAAGATTTTATGCAATAAAGGAGTGTTAAAAATATTCTAGAAACATGGTTAAGTTTCTTAACTGATATATGTATGTTACCTTGCAGTATCTGATTTTCTCAGTTTAAGATAATCAAATGTTTTTTTCTTATGAATGACTTGATTTTTTAAAAATTTCCTTTAGGTAAAAGTGCAGTTTTAAAATGTCTACTGGATGTTCACAAAATTTTTCAGGAAAATGACCCAGCTTACATTCTGAATGATCTCTACATCTCAGACTACTGTGTGTGGATTCAGAAAGCCAAGTAAGTTTTGAGTTACTTATGAATTTTATATGCCCCCATTTCTGGAATACCTCCTGACCCAGGAGGAAGAAAATGAAATAGCCTGGGAGACAAGTTGTAATGAAAAAGAATACTCCATCTAGATACCAAATGCTTTAAAAAGTGACTAGATCAACATGGGGAGCTTGGCAAATTGGCTTTGGGAAAGGTACAGATGGTAAAAATTTTACTGGAAAACATGGTTATAGCCTAGAAAGTAGATGTGAGAACAGACAGTTCTGATTGGTTGTGGCTATGCTATTGACTGTCCAATATGAAATCTCAAGATTTCATACGTGGGTGTCCAGACTTGTGTCTTTGGTGTACTCACAGTGGGCTGTGAGTGTGTGTGTATGCATGTGGGGGCACCTTGTGCAAACTCCATTAAGACACCAGCCTAATCAGCCGTCATCCTGGTGAGAGTTGTGCACTCATTGGCGAACCACTGGCTTACAGAATCTGTTACACAGAGTATAAAAAGTACAACCTTCAATGCTTCATGTGATGATTCTTGGTAACACTGGTATCTACGGGTCTGAACTCTCACAAATAGGCTCCTTGCACGTGGTATGTAAGATTTTAAAAAAGCGTTTACCATTTCCTCCCTCAGAGAGGGAGTTTAATAAGTTTATTAAGTTTAAAAGGAGGTGAGCTTTTAGGGTGCCTGGGTGGCTCATTTGGTTAGGCATCCAACTCTTGACTTCGGCTCAGGTCATGATCTCACGGTTCATGAGTTTGAGCCCTGCATCTGGCTCACTGCTGTCAGTGCAGAGCCCACTTTGGATCCTCTGTTTCCTGTCTCTCACTGCCCCTCCCCTACTTGCTTCCTGTCTCTGTCTTAAATAAAAATAAACTTAAAAACTGAACTTTTCTCTTGTGAAGAGGTTCAACAGACGTATGCAAATTAACCATTTCAGTAGCAGGAGACGATTAACTGAGAGCATACAAACAGAGCTGTTGATGAGAACGCTTCTTACGGGTTATGGGGAATGGTGGCACAGTATCACTCGTGACTTAGAAGAAAAACAGCCACGATAGTTGTACTGTTGCTGTGATTGGTAAATGAGTGCTTTAGCATGCCTTTAATGCCTGTTTTGAGTGAGCCATTATATAGAATTCACTTTTGGCCTCTGTTCACGGGGAAGCAGCCCTAATGCCGAGTGAGATGAGAAAACCTTGTGGCCATACCTGTGGTCGGGAAAAGCTGACGGTCTGCTCAGCATAACGCCTAATACCATACAGCAGGTGGTGGTGGGGTCTGTGGTGGAAATCTCAATGGCTCCAGATGGAGAATTGCATCTTTGACCCCTGAGGTCATCATGGCGTGTCATCACTCCCGTTTGATCCTCCTGCTAATTGAGCTTGTCAGGTACCCTGCTGCCATTTCCTGTTGTTTTCATAATAAAATTAAATTGAAATAGTCTATTTGTGTGGGTTTAGATTTTTCTTGTTCCCTTCAGGGTGAGGATTTTATAAACATGCAGTGAGCACTGAGGTTTGTTGTGAGGATCCCATTTCTAGGAGTGCCTCCTTTCTCTATGGCATTCCTCATTAACTAGAGAAAAGATTGTGTTCCATTAAAGTAGAAGGGCGTGTGCCCCTGTGTGCATGTGGGGATTACCACACCTCCTTGCGCTTAAAAAATCCTTTTTCCCTTGGTTTTAAGTTGCACTTATCTTCCTAATAATTGTTATGATAATACTAATTTTTTCAAAGAGATAATGGATTGGGAAATGAGACAGAAGAGGGATACCAGCAGGAGCTCTTCATACTACTTTTTTTTTTTTTTAATGTTTATTTATTTTGAGAGTGGGGGGAGAGACAGCCAAGCAGACAGAGAATCTCAAGCAGGCCCTGAACTGACAGCACGGAGCCCAACGTGGGGCTTGAACCCATGAACCTTGAGATCACGAACTGAGCCAAAATCAAGAGTCTGATGCTAATTGACTAAGCCACCCAGGTGCCCCTCTTCAGATTACTTTGGAAAAGAATTTTTTTATTATTATTTATTTATTATTTGAGAGATAGAGTGTGAATGGGGGAGGGGCAAAGACAGAGGGAGACACAGAATCCAAAGCAGACTCCAGGCTCTGGGTGGTCAGCACAGAGCCCAATGCAGTGCTCGAACTCACGGATCGTGAGATTGTGACCTGAGCCGAAGTCTGATGTTGAACCAACTGAGCCACCCAGGCACCCTAGAAAAATTTTTTGGACTTGACCAATTTGACCATAACTTTCCTTTCCCTAAACAGGCTGTATTGGTTTCACTTTGTGTGTTACATTTTAACTCTAGTTGAATCTGGCTATTTTTTTCTTTCTCTTGAAATAATACATTTGTTCATTTACCTGATTTTTATTCAGTTTTCTGATTTAATCCTTAATTTTTCAAGCGTAACATAATTGAGGTTCCATGGTCATCTTTACCCTGAACTGTCTTGGCTCTAAATCATTTATACTATAGTGAATGTTCATGATTTCCATAACTAATTTCTTCCTCACCATTCATCTTCTTTATTTCTTTCCCATAGGGTTTATCAGTGAGATCTTGCACCCAATTTTTATGTTTTAAAATAGTTCTGTAGGGGCGCCTGGGTGGCGCAGTCGGTTAAGCGTCCGACTTCAGCCAGGTCACGATCTCGCGGTCCGTGAGTTCGAGCCCCGCGTCGGGCTCTGGGCTGATGGCTCAGAGCCTGGAGCCTGTTTCTGATTCTGTGTCTCCCTCTCTCTCTGCCCCTCCCCCGTTCATGCTCTGTCTCTCTCTGTCCCAAAAATAAATAAACGTTAAAATAGTTCTGTATTTTCTTTAATTTCTATTCGATGATTTTGATTATAAAGACTGAAATTTTATTTACAATATCAGACAAGTGCTAAATTCTAATGAACACAAAGAACAGCATTTCATTTTTATAGTCTGACATTCACTTTGGCAAAAACTTGTTGGAATTGGGTTGCGAAGTCATTCTTATATTCAATTAATGAAGTTAGGATAACAGTTATCCTGCATTTTGCTTTATACTGTGTAGTTCTTTTTCCTTGTGATGCCTGTGTCTTGTAGAGCATATTTGCAGATTTTCAAAACTGAAGGTCCTATATTCTTATTCTGGGTTAAAGTCTGCGAATTATTTTTCTGAAAAGGAACACCCCCTGCCATCCTTCACCGTAAGCGTCATTGGAAGTTTCGAGAATGGTGGTCACTGCAGCAAATGCTCCCTGGGTGGCAGCATGAGGAAGTGATTTGCTTGAAGTCATGTAGCATCTCTGAGATAGGTGTGTGATAGTGTCAGAGTTTCTGGATCTGGATTTCATGTTTTCCCAGCCATGCCTCCTAGATAACCAGTTTGTCTTTACCCATGGCATGTGGGGGGAAAATGCCAGAAGACACAAGTTCTCCATTTAGAGAGCTTTATCTATTGGAAGAGGAGTTAGTGACTCACTCATCTTCCTCCTAGATGTTCCCATAGCTTTTGGTTTAAGATCATGTAGGCATATTTCATGCCTGCCTCATTTTGTAGTAATTGTAGTGCTTATCTCTTTCCCCTTCTACAATTTTAAAGTCCATGTGAATGAGCATCTCTCTGGGCCTGTCAAAGTCCTTGGGAGCACAGTAGGTTTTTGTTGAATTGAATGGTACTCAGTACAGACAGTTACATGAGCATTTTTCATCGTTTAAAAAAAAAAGAAAAAAGCATAGCACTCTAAAAACTATGCATTGGCTCTTACTTATTTTAATTGACATTTCCAGCTACATTCAGTGGATTTTGCCCTTCCTTGATTTCTTTCCTGGTGTGCTTCCTTAGCAGTTAGCAGGGATTGTTCTGACCCTCTGAGAGTTTACACCCTTTTATATAAACGTGGCTAGAAAAGCATGAGCTGTAGTGTATGTGCCAGTTCTTTCTTTTCATTGGCGGCAATGCTTGAGCAAGTCACTTTCGTCAGTTTATCTAATGCAGCCAATGTTAGTATTTTAGTATTCCCTCTATTTTCCAGTGCATTTTTAATTTTTTTTTCAACGTTTATTTATTTTTGGGACAGAGAGAGACAGAGCATGAACGGGGGAGGGGCAGAGAGAGAGGGAGACACAGAATCGGAAACAGGCTCCAGGCTCTGAGCCATCAGCCCAGAGCCTGACACGGGGCTCGAACTCACGGACCGCGAGATCGTGACCTGGCTGAAGTCAAACGCTTAACCTACTGCGCCACCCAGGCGCCCCTCCAGTGCATTTTTAAACCATTGGAAGTAATAGTGCACATGTCATTTTGTAACTTGTTTTCTCTTTATAATAGTACCCTATGAGTAATTTTCCTTTACCACATAATATCCATAGCATAGTATGTTTTTTAAACAATTTGTTTCTCATTGTAAAAGGAGTATGCGCCCACTGAAGAAAATGTGATAGTGCATGGTTTTAATGGGTGGTGTATTTTGAAATACAGGGGGTCAAGTAGGGTATTATTTTGTTGTTGCTACGTGGAGAAATTTTGGTTGCTTCTTTTTAAAAAACTGAAATTAAAATCTAAAATCTTGGGTGTCTTTCAGTCTCAGTTTGAGCTAGTCATGAAGGTCTGAAATCATACTTTTTCTAATATAGTTTTTTTAAGGTAGTTGGTTATGGAGAAAAGAACAAAAACGTCTTTGAGGAAATGAACCACTTTGCGTCAAACTGATAGTTTACTCTGCTTTATACACTTGGTGCATTTATTTTTTTCACTTCTTTTTAGCATACTTTGCCCACCAGATCTTACTTTGTGGCCCTTTGGACACTAATATGGAAAGTTTTTAGAGGGAAACTGTCCTACCACTGAATCATTGTATCTTATTTGATAAATCCTGGACCTCAGTTTCCTCAGTTGTAAATGAACATAAGCCATTTCAGCCTTGAAATCTTAAAATTCTAGAAAACTTAGGACCTCATCGTTGCTTTATACTGTTTCACCTGCTTCCTCTGTGTATGTGCTTTGGTAGGGGATAGGTTATGCTCCTGAGAATAGCACAGATCTCTTCCTTTTGGCTCTCTCTTGTTCTTGGTTCACCTGTCAAAAGTCATGGGCATGGGGGTAACTCAAATGCCAAGGTAGAACGTTAACATTGAGTGTAAAAGTGGAATTACTTATTTTTTCAGCCGCTAATTGTTGAGCCTTACTATATGCTAGGTCCTGAGGTGGGCAGTGGGGATACTGTGGTGAACGAGAGGCACACCATCTTAAAGCTGATCTTGTGGTGGGGAGTACAGATGTAAGGGGAACACAGTGCTGTAGCCTGATAGCAGCTGTAGTGGGGAAGCATGGATGCTGTGGAAGCACTTAGGAAGCCACATGTTTAGCCTTGGAATAGAGGAAACAGCTTCTGGAAGGAACAGTTGAAGCTGAGAGCTGAAAGACGAGTAAGAGTTGGTCAGATGCAGCCGGGGAAGCTGGGGCAAAAAGTATTTCAGACAGTAGGGACAGAAGAATATGATTCTTTTAGAGAGCTCAAAGGCTCAGTATGGATGGATCACAGTATAGGCATGAGAGGGAAGAAATGAGGCCAAGGAGTTCATGTGGAGCCTTGGCCACTTGAAGATGCTTGGACTTTGTCCTGGGAGAGTACGGGGTGACTGAAGAGGTTAAGCCATACAGTGTCTGGGTGAGTGATGTGATGAGATTCAGATTCTGGGAAGAGCCATCAGGTCCCCTTCCAGGGAATGAACTGAGTGGGGCAGAGCTCAGACTTAAGACTGAAGTCCTCATCAGGATGTGGGTGATGCTGGCAAAAGGTGTGGACTAAGCCAGAGGAGTGAGCAGGGAAGGAGACTGGTGGTCATATTTGAGAGGTGGATGAGCCAGGACTTAGTAATGATGGGATGTGAGGGGAGAGGGAGAAGCGGAAGCATCAAAGAGAAGATCCAGACTTTGACTTGGCCAGTTAACTGGGCCATTTGAAGTGTATTTGCTGAAATTAAATAATAGTGGAGAGAGGGTGTAGGTTGGAAAGGAAGAGAGAGGGAGGGAACATGTCAATTTGAGGTCTTTAAGGAATATCTGTGAGGAAGTAGTCAGGAACATTTGGATCACAGCTGGAAAATATATATGGAAGAGAGTTTGGACAAAGAAGGGATCTAAATAGCAAAGCATAAAAAACGGTATCTAGTTGCATAGTACTATTACACATATGAATATAATAATAATCAGGAATGGATCCGTTCCAAGCTGGGAAAATAACATCATGCAGAGGAGTAGATGAGTAAAACATGTAAGTAACATGATGAACAGATTTCCTGGTTGTAGCTATGGTGTGTTGGAAGGGTGAGAACGGATGTAAGGCTTTTTCGCATTTAGATCAGTTTTATCTGTCCTCGTAGTATCTCTTTATTACTGAATAAGAGAGTTCACAGTTAGCTTGGGGTCGTGGTGTTTTGGTAATAGAACCACATTTGAAATCCTTATTTCTCCCATTTGGTTACACAGAGAAACCCACTCAGACTTTTATAGTAAACATAGCAACTTTGTTAGGAGGCTCTAGGTTATCTTCTGGAACCCAGGTGCAGGGAGTACAGCTGGACTTCATGAGCTCAAGTGATGAAGAAGTAACAGCAGTCAGCTTACTCTCTGGTGACATGAGGCCTCTCGTGTTGCTTCCTCATGGAAGTCGCTGCCACCCTTCTCTTTTGATGCACATGGGCGAGAATGGCTGTTTCCGCAGCTGAGTTCATGTGTACCTAGTTTCAGTAGAGGTAAACTACGAGTCCCTTGCTTGTAATTCCAAGGGAGGAGGAATGGTGGGCCCAACCACGAGTCAGTGTCTTCCTGGTCTAATTGCCTTGGTCACAGTGGGCGTGGGGCAGGGATGCTTCGTAAGGCGGTACACGCATGACACTGGGGCCCACTTTGTCACTAGTGGCATTTTGGAGAGGGATGCATGTGGGGCATGCAGACACCTTAATAGACACTGCTGTAATTCCATGATGCAGTTCTGAGCCATAGCTGAGGAAGAACCCTAACACTTGACCATCACCCATGTCACCGATAGTCATAATAAAGGTACAGTGTTGAAGGTGATTTCAGGGGTCTGTTAAATTCAGGCATACCACCTAATAATCAGACACTCTAGGTGGGTTTACTTTTGTATGGGAAGTTACTTCTGTGATAAATGGTAAAATGTTAAGTGTTACATGAGCTGCTAATGATTAGCATATAGAAATTTCAAGAAACAATTGTGCATAATTTCAAGCAAGTTAAACCTCTCTTGAATTGAAATCATTCTTGGTAAGGTGCTTATTCTGGCATGTCAAGTTGCTCTTTGGTTTTACTGTTTATTTTTAATTAAATCCACAAATTCATCCTGGATGGGAGTGGGTTTTATCTCTATAAGAAAAGATTAGTGCATGCCAATATTCATTCACTTGTATGCCTTCTGTGGGGTTTCATATGGAAAGGATTTACTTAATGGTTCTTTACCTTATCACCAGTAGTTCAGCAGTGCCCACTGGGGACTGTAGCTCTTCATTAGACTTCTCTTACAAGAAATGTGCCAATAAATCATAGGATTATGAATGTTCCTACAGATTTCAGACTAAAATAACTCTTTGTATAGATACCAATGCTCTCTGCAACTATGTGTATTGAGAAAACTAGCAAAAGAATTCTGTACCGGAATGTTAAAGTTTTGTGGCTTTTTTTTTTTATTGTAGTTGTTTTGCTTATTATGTTTTTCTTGCTTGTAAATTTTTTTTTAATGTTTATTTCTTTTTGAAGGAGAGAGAGACAGAGAGTGAGCGCGGGGGGGGGGGGGGGATGCAGAGAGAGCGGGAGACACAGAATCCGAAGCAGGCTCCAGGCTCTTAGCTGTCATCACAGAGCCCGACGTGGGGCTCAAGCTCACAAACCGCAAGATCATGACCTGAGCTGAAGTCGGATGCTTAATTAACCGACTGAGCCAGCCAAGCGCCCCTCCTTATTTGTAATTTTTACCCTACTTTTTCTTAAAGGTAAACTTTTTATTTTGGTACAGTTTTATATTTCTAGAAAGTTTGTGAACATGATACAGAGTTCCCAGATAACCTATGCTCTGTTCTCCTATGATTAACGTCTGATATCAATAATGAACCATTATTGATACATTATTATAAACTGCAGTCCATAGTTTATTTAGGTTTTTCCTAATTTTTACCCAATGGTTTTTCCTATCCCAGAATACCATGTTTTGTTTTGTTTTTACTAAGAACTGGAACTCAAGAATCAGTAATGTTCAGTTTCTTGCACATTTTGATTCTTCAAGAGCTTAAATGCTATTGAAAGGTAGTAAAGTGTTACTGAGATACTAAGATAGCGGATATATACAAATACTCCAACCATCAAGATTCCAGACCTTTAAAACACTAGTATTAACATATTTTGATAATTTTTAGATATTTGGAATTACATAAGTCATTTATTATTTTTACTTCTACATGTGCTGCAGGCATCATTATTATGATCTATGAATAAACATTAGAAGTTTGCAAAGATATAGTGGGCAAGACTTTATATTTTCATGTTAACTTTCTTAAGGTAGAGATTAGAGGTGAAAGTGTGCCTGTGAGTTCTTGTAAAAAGTGGATGAGAAGTCCCAGAGGTGAAATAGGTGGCTTCCAAACTGGAAAATGCCCCCATGTTTATGGTACATGGGGGCTTGTGTACATCAGGCCCATTTTAGAGCTGTGACTGGGTGGCTGTGTTAGGTTTGTGTCTGTTCTTGTTTTTGGTCTTGGGTACTTGGCCAGACTTCTCAAATCCTTGGTTTTGGCTTGCTGGAGTCAGGGCTTTTTATAGTGTGTAATTAGCGACTGTGTGAACAAATTGGCATTTTCCCACACCTCCTTGTTCTGAGGCTTGTTCACCCATCAGAGGTCTTTGGAGGATTCTCCGAGGATGCTCACAGGATCAAGTGAGTTCGGGGTGGGCTTGATTTAGTCCGGTTTTGTAAACCAGTATTCTCTACTTGATGTAGAATTGTCACAGTGCTCGGATTGTCTTCACATCTCATTCCGAGAAGAGGCTTACGTTGATTAATGTGGCGTACGTGTGGTTATCGCACTTGGAAAGTGCTCTGTTTAAGAAGAGCTTTGTCAAGAGCGTCCTTTGAATGGAGTCACACGAAACCTTTTTAAAAAAACTGTCAACTTCAAGTACAATTTTCTTTTTCTTCTGCCTATTATGATTGAAACCCAATCCTTGTTATAACATAATTATCTCAACCCAAGGCAGCAGGGAGTTGCTGCCTTAATGTAAGGGGTGTGAAGTCCCCTAAATAAATAGAGGATTAATTACATTCACAGCATGTTGTGAAGGTGATGAGATTGATTGTGATCATTTGACTTGTCCCATTTCCTGCTCTGTCTACTTTTCTGAATAAATACAAGCTGGGAAAATAATAAATAGAGCTACAGAGCATATTGTCGGGACTGGGGTGGGGAACGATGTGGGGAATGGGTCTGCTTGAAGTAGAGTTCCACATTTTGAGTGATACATGCTATTTATCTTACATAATTTTATCAGTGATGATTCGCTTACTATTCTCAATTTAAACAGCTTTCTGGGAAGTAGTTTTTATCTAAAAAAAATAGATATTAGCGGAACATTGAAATAATTTGACAGATTGTATTTTCAGTGGGTGGATATCAACAAATTTCTGATTCATTTTTAAATGTTTTCACTTAGTGTGGCTTTTTGAAAGGTTTAAACTAAAGAAAATGTTAGCTGTTATATGTTTGTATTGTCTTTTCCTTGTAGAGGCTCTGTGCTTTTCTTAAACTTAAAATGATTAATTGGTACTTTCCTAAAGTAGATCATGTTTTCTGTTTTTATTTTATGTTTGTCTTACCTCCTTTGCCTGGACAGTTTTATAATGTTGTAAATTGTGATTTTGATTTATACATTTATTCTCCAAATTTTTTATAGCAATGGCCTCCAAAGGGAAGTGTATTTACCCCATGGAGCACATTGAACAGTCTTTTTGGAGTGGAGGAAGACTAGAATAGGCATATCTGTTTACTTTTAAATGTTTATTTATTCTTGAGAGAGATAGGAAGACACAGAATCCGAAGTAGGCTCCATGCTCTGAGCTGCCAGCACAGAGCCCAACACCAGACTCAAACTCACAAATGGTGAGATCATGACCTGGGCCAAAGTCGGACACTTAACCGACTGAGCCACCCAGGCACCCCTTCTGTTTATTTTAAAAGAAAGAAATCAAGGTCATTAATGGATTTCTAGCAAAATGTCATGTTTTGTGAATACCAAACATATTTTTAGTGACAGGATACTTGATCAGAAGTTTGGAGCAACGACCATCTTCATTTCCAAAGAGAATCACATATGTTTATTCTGAGTGATGACAGGGGAGGGTCGTCTTGCCTAAGCCATTGGAGTTCAGGTTCAGGGACTCAAGTTGGTCTCTTCCAGTTGCTTGAACTAAGTTGAAGACATGTAGGATTCTGTGAGGAATGATTTTGTGATTTATTGTTAATTACTGACTCAAGGAGAATGGGTCCAGAGAAACCTGGACTGTGAATGTTCTCAGGGTCAAAGGTGTTGCTCAACTTGGTACCCCAGCACCTTAGTCAAATGCGTGTTGCTTATTAATGACGCTCAGTAAATGCTCATTGAACTGAAAATATCTTTTCTAATTCAGTTAAAAGCTTCAATGAAAAGAAGCAGCTTTACCTTCTTTTTACATGATACTGAACCTACCTCTTGTAGGACCTGTAGTGTGTGTCCTGCTCTTCATATCCTAGCATAAAACAAGGATGCCTGCTTTTATAGAGGTGGTATGTATTGGGATAAATGACAAAGGAAACCTATAACTTCCTGCTTGTTTACTTACGTATGAGGAAGTCAGAATGAGTTGGAGGTATGTAAGAGAGAGCCAGAGAATAGTGTATGGGTGTTTGGATTATCAGGTAGATGGATGTTTAGATCTCCTGCATGCCATCTATTTATTGTTGTGCAGAATTGGCTCAGAGTGTGGTGTTGGGAATGCCATGTACCTTTCCCAAGGAGTCAGGCTCAAGAACTGACCGTCTTAGGATCTGTACCCACCTGCTGTCCCTCCCCAAGTCTGGAGACAGAGTGTGTGTACGGTGGTTGGGAAGGAAGAAGAGATTCCAGCCATCACTTCCAGGATGTTCCCCAGACTGTCATCCCCAAATTATGCACATGGCCAGGAGACATACTGAGCGATCTGTGGTGTGATTGAGGGATATCAGGTATAGCCATTCGATTTAATCCTGTTTCCCGTCGGGAGATAACCTGTGAAAAGTTTTATAGATTACACCACATCTATCTGAAATATTTATGTCTTTATTAATGATTAATACCTTATTCTTTATAATTATCAATTATTTAATTGTTAAATGTGATTATTTATAATGATAAATATTTCTGTTTTCTGTGGCTCATTTGTTTTAAATGAGTTTACAGTGTAATTAAACCTGAAATTTATTGAGCACCTGCTATGGCTGGCATTGAACTCTCTGCTATAGATAAGATCAAGGTCAAAATTTCGGCAGCAGGGAGCCCACTGTCTGGGAGGGTTAAGGATACTGTACTGCCATGAAAAATCATAACTGGAAAGCTAAATGGCAAAAACAGTGTATAGGAAGCTGTATGTGCTGAAGTGTTGCAATCACATTAAACACATATTCACAGGGCAAAAATCCTGGAAGGAAGCTCATTCATGTTCATAAAAAATCATCTTTGGTTTGTGGATTCATGGGCACCTTTTCTATTTCATACTTTTTGGTGAGCATGTATTTTGTTTCCCCCCCAGATATACATCTTACTTTCATCAAGTATAACAGGATATTACACAAGTAAATAAAGTTAAAAGTGTGGTGGTCTACACTCAAGGCTCAACTACATAGATAAAGGCATGAAAAATGGAATCCCTTATGCCCTGAGTGGAATGAAATAAATGGAATAATTAGGTAATCAGTGCTTGTTTGAGCTCTCTCAAATATTAACTTGCATTTGAGTCACTGTTTTATTAATTTTAGGAAACCACATAGCAGAAAAGAGACCACCATTAGGAGTCAACTGTGTGCATGTTCTTAGTCTTACAAGAACACATCAAGCAATAGAAAATATGTCTATTATAGTACTTTTGCCTTTCGTTTAGTTAAATTTTTGTTAGTGTTGTGGTGGATATATTACCTCACAGATTTATAATGTGGTGTGCTTTAAATGACAAGAGTGAAAAGTGATGTCTGTTCTGACCATCTTGCTTTCTCCAGACTCATTCTTGCCCTGCAACCTCAGGTCACCTACATACCCAGAGTTGTTTTGGGGGAATGTTATTTTTTGATGCCTTACTAGAACCCAGAGTTAGTTTTTTGAGCAAAGAATAAAACACCTTTGCACATGTAGTATTAGGTACCTTTGTGCTATTCCAAGTAAGCTTACCAGCCAAGTTAGATGTTATTGCTGTCCTTAGAGCCCCCTAATACTTCAGGAAAACAAGGGTTTAGTTCTTATTGGGAGAAATTGCCTTCATTTTGAACTTGATGTTAAAAATTACAGTTGTCAGCATATGTCCTATATTCTTGTTTTAAATGGACACAGCAGTTAAAAGGGTTTCACTTATGAGCGGTGTAGACTAAAGCTTTGTGAATAAAATGATTGGCAAAGGCTCTCCACTCTATTAAATACTGGATTAATTATAAAAAGCAAGCTTTAAAAACTCAAGAAGTTGCAATGCTTGTATTCTCAACACAGCAGCACTACACATACTAAGGTTTCAGAGGCTTTATTATAATCCATGATTTCAGGTAAAATTGCAAATCTAAAATGTTCAGAAAGTAAATACTGGGTTTATCTTACCTTTTTATCAGAAAAATCCAGTCTTGCTCCAGGTTGTAAGAGAATATTTTGGTTTTGATTTTAAACAAGAGCTATAAGCATGTTCCCATCTTCTTTGTAGGACTGTGTAACATTTTTCCACGGATCCTACTTTTTCAAGGATCACCTACCAGTCTGAGATGGGCTCTCCCTTTGAGGCCTGGGAGTGAGAGGTGATACCATACGTCTGTTTTGTTTCATATCTGTTGGGGTCTTGTTACCCTACTGTGGTGGTTGGGAGTGGGGGTTGTGACTGCTTTAGGCTTGAATATCTCTTCTTCCATCCATCCATCCACCATCCATCCATCCACCCATCCATCCATCCACCCACCCATCCATCCATCCGTCCATCCATCCTTTCATTCAACAGATTGTTACAAGGTTCTACTCTATGTGACATTCCATGCCAAGATTCTGAGCCTAGGATGGTAAGCGAGAACCAGACGTGGCCCCCACCCTCCAGGAACTTAAGGTCTAAGGGAAGAGAATTGTTAATCAAATAACCAGTTACACAGAAAGTGGAGTCAAAACCTTGGAAGGGGCTACAGAAGAAGTTTGTTGTCGCTGAGAAAGCACCTGATCGCTGACCTAGTCTACTTGGGGGGATGAGGGGTGAGGAGAGCTGTGTCAGGGAAAGGTGTGCTTTGGGTACTCAAGTACAAGTAGGAGTTAAGACAGGTGGACGTCAGGAAGGTGTAGTAGGTCCAGCATGTGCAGAAGTCCTGTGGCAGGAGGGACTTTTGTGTGTGTTCAAGAAACTGAAACAAATAGGGTGTTCAGTGTGGCTGAAACAGACAAATGTGTGCATGTGGAGGAGGTGGGTGCCGAGGGGCCATGATGAGGCTGGTGATTTAACCACGGCCCAGATATTACAGTACCTTCTAAGTTGTGTTCAGAAGTTTAACTTTTACCCTTAGAGCAACGGGAAGCCAGGGAAGGCTTTGGGGCATCTGGTGGGAGAAGATCCATGGCAGGGACAGTAGTGTGAATTGCTTATTAGGCCAGTTTGAAAGGTCCTTGGGAGGCATGAGTGTAGCCTGACCAGGGCAGTAGCATTAGGAACTAAGGTGGATTTGGGGAGGGTGGGGGAAGGCAATAGGGAGCGTGACACCTGATGCCTAGGTTTATGGCTTGTGCAGCTGAGCGGATGAAGAGCCCTAATTAGCATAAAGTAATTCTCAGGCTGTTGGCTTTTCTTAGAGAAATTCTTCTCTGTACAGAGCCCTGCCTCTCTGTGGGTGATCTGTACTTTAGTTTATAATTCTGGGTAAGGGATAGTTGTCTTTCTTTGTTATTGTTCCCTTTATTATTTAAAGGAACTGTTGGACTCAGGTATTTATGGAAGGTTACCTTTTGTGTACCATTTTTGTTTGTAGAGATATTTCTTAAAGTATTTTTTCATGAAATACAAAATAATAGAATACATAAAATATATGTGTACATTTTAAAGAATAATAAATTGAATATGCCTGTACCCACCATCAACCTGAAGAAATAGATAACCAGGAGCACCTGGCTGGCTCAGTCAGAGGAGCAAATGACTCTTGATCTTAGGGTCGTGAGTTCGAGTCCCACATTGGGTGTAGAGATGACTAAAAAAATAAATAAGATAAACTTAAAAAAAAAAAAAAAAAAGATGACCAGTTTCCCAGAGGCTTCCTGTGGAACCAGCCCCAATCATGTTTCCCCCTCTACCACAACCCTGACTTTTGTGTTAATCATTACCTTGCTTTCCCTTAAGGTTTTACCATCTATGGATGTACCCCAGTTTACTTTTAGTTTTGCTCACTTCTCATACTGTGTGTGCTTTTCTATCACTTGCCTCTTTGGATGTAATGTTTTTTTTCTTTTTTCCTTTTTCATTTATCCGTGATGATGTACAGTGGTGTAGTTTATTATTTTTTTTCCTGTGGTGTACTTTGTCATTGTGTGATACATTGCAGTTTGCTTATCTATTCTCTAGATTGTTTGTTGGTGAATAGTTTCTTTCCAGTTTGGGTTATTAGGCAAACACTGCTCTGAACATCTTTGTGCGTGCTTCATGGTGTGCTTATGTACAGCTTCTCTAGCAAGCTCTGTGCCTGGGAATGGAAGTGCTAGGATTTAGGGGATGGCTGTGGGTGAGACTTTACTGGGTGATGTCCAGCTGTCTTCCACAGTGGTGGTACCAATTTATTTCAAATGCTTCACCCACTGGCAAAGTACAAGAATTTCCCTAGTTCAACCGTAATGCCAGCACTTGTTTAGATTTTAAGATTTGACAATTGGTGAGGGTGTTGAAAGAGTTCCTTTTGTCGTTTCCATTTTCGTTTTTTTGATAGGTTATGAGGCTGAGCATCTTTTCATGTGTTTATGGGCCTTTCGTGTTCGCTCTTCTTTGAGACGTCTGTCTGTGGTATTGCCTATTGCTCATTAGTGCTCTCTTTCTCTTTTTGATTTTTAGGATCCTTCTGGTATTCTGGATATTAGTCCTTTATTAGTTAAACATGTTGCAAACATTTTCTCCCAGTTTGTAGTTTATCTTTTTAGGTTCCTTGTAGTGTCTTCATAAGCAGAAGTTTTTAATTTTAATGTTGTAGAATTTATCAATATGTTCCTTTATAGGCATGCTTTTTGTTTCTCATTTAAGAAACTTTGTATGATGTGGATGTCATAAAGATATTCTCATATAGTATCTCCTGAAATTTTTATTCTTTTGCATCTAGCATCTAAGTCTTTAGTCCACCTGGAACTGATTTGGTGCATTTCATGAGAGAGGGGATCCAGTTTCATTTTTTCTCATATGGATCACCTTACCCCAGCTTCATTTATTAAATAGTCCATCCTTGCCTCATGCATCCTGCAGCGCTCACCCTGCCATACATCAAGTTTACATCTATACTTGGATCTGTTTCGGGGTTGTCTTTTCAGTTCCACTGCTTTGCTTGTCTGTCATGTGCGCATACCATACATTCTTAATTACTGTGGCTTTATATCTTAGAATCAGCTTGTCAAGTTCCATGAAAAACATTTTGATTGGAATTGCTTTGAATCTATAAATCCATTTGGGGAGACTAAAACATTTAGTCCCCTTCCATAACATGGTATGACTCTGTATTTAAGTTGTCTTTAATGTCGTTCAATAAAATTTTATCATAGTATCCTTAAAAACTTTGTACAATCTTTGGTTGGAATTAACTGCTATAGATTTTGTGTGTTGCTGTTGTAAATGATAGTTTTTTTAAAAAATCACTTTCCAACTGTTTAAGCATCTAGAAATGTTAATTTCACATTTTTATATCAATTTCTGTATCCAGCTACCTCGCTAAACTCTACTATTAACTGTTAGTATGGGTTCTCTCCAGTTTTCTGTATAGGCAATAGCAATGCAAATAGTGATAATTTGGTTTCTTCTTTTCCAATTTTTATATTTTCTTTCTTTTTCTTTATTCTTCATCTTACTGTACTGTTTACACCCTCTAGCACAATGCCCAATAGGTAACGGTGGTCAGGTATTTCTCTATCTTGTTCTTCATCTTTAAGAAAATGCTTTTGATGTTTGCTGCGGGCTTTTGTAGATCGCCTTTATCAAGTTAAGAAAAGTTCACATTATTCTTAGTTTGCGAAGAGTTTTTGATCTCAAATGGTCCTTGAATTTCATTGCGTATTTTCCCTCATCTTTTGAGATGATCTTAAGGTTTTTCTTTTTTAATATGTTGATATAATGAATGGCATTTATAAAATTTCTAACTTAAGTCAGGCCTTGCATTCCTGGGATAAACCCATCTTGATTGTGATGAATTTTTTAAATGTGATTCTGGATTTGATTTGCTTGACTGTGTTTGTGTATTATACACACCAAGAAACAGAAATGGAGAGAGAAGGAGGGAAAAGAGAGGAAGAAGAAGAAAGGAATTTGGCTCATAATTTTCCAGTCTTGTACTGTCCTTTTTTGTTCTCTGAGGTAATTTCTATGAATTGTAATCTCTTCCTTGATTCTTCAGTAAAATTCACCAAAACCATCTTTCTTCTTTTTGAGATTTCTAACGATTCAGTCACATTTTCCAATTGTTATAAAACTGTTCTGGTTCTCTATTTCTTCTTGAGTTGGTTTTTGATAGGTTGTGTTTTTCTTGAAATTTGTCCACTTCATCTAAATTTTCAAAAGTATCGGACATTAAGTTATTCTTATTTTCTCTTAACTGTTTTCTTTACAGCATCTATGTGTTGTTTTACTGTAATAATTGTATTATTGTGTCCTATCTTACTGTAATATTCATGTTTCCTTCTTTTTTAAAAAATTAATCTTTCAAGAGAGTATATTTGACTAGTTTATCAAAGAACCAATATTTGCTCTTTTGATCTTCTAGTTTTGTCTTCTGTGTCATTACTTTCTGCTTTTTTTTTTTTTTATTTGAGAGAGAGAGAGACACTGAGTCTTAAGCAGGCTCCATGGTCAGCAAAAACCCCTCTGCAGGGCTTGATCCCATGACCCTGGAATCATGACCTGTGCCAAAATCAAGAGTCTGATGCTTAACCGACCAATGACCCATGTGCCCCTACATTTTGCTGTTATCTGTATCATTTAATTCCTTCTCTTTTGGGGGGTTTCTTAGGCATCCTCTTCCCCCACTTATCTAGATGCTTAATTCATTAGCTTTGGGGCCTTTATTTAAGCCTATACACTTTCCCACAGGCGTCTGCTTTGTGTGCACTAACAGGGTTTGAAACATACTGAATTTTCATTATTATTCTACTCCAGATATTTTCTGATTTTACTCATGAAATGTGGAGAAGTATGTTTCTCCTTTCCATGTAAATGGGGTTTTTATAATGCTGTCTTTGTTCCTGATTTCTAATGTCCTTGTATTTGTCAGAGAATTTTACCATTGTTTGAAATTTGTTGAGATTAATTTTATGTCTCGTATGCAGTCACTTTCATAGATTTTAAACCTTGAGTTCTGTGTCCATTGGGTGAAACTCATCAGTTGAGCTGTTTAAAGTTTTTTATCCTTGTTGGTTTGTTTTGTCTGTTTCATACATCAGTTTTTGCCTTGGAAGAGTTGTGTGAAAATCTCGTACTGTGTTGGTTGTGTCATTATCTTCCTGTAGACAGATAGTCAATTTTTACTTCATATTTTGACGCATATTTTATTCATTTTTGCTAGTTTAAAATTGTTACATCTCCCTGGCAAATTGCAATGTTTATTATGTAGTGGTCTTCTTTATCACTAATAATGCTTTTTTACCTTTGTTTATTTTGTCCTATATTAATATGGAGATCCCAGCTTTCTTTTGGTTAGTGTTTACCTGGCATATCTTCTTTCTGTCCTTGGAGGAATTAACTTTTATAGACATGATTCTATAAGCTTTTGGTGACTGGTTTCACATTCAAAGATAATTACAAAATCTTGTATTTTTTGTATGTGAAAAATGTACTCTGAGCATAGGATGTAAAGCTGTGATGGGATAGTAGTTTGGGACCCAGTTGTGACTTTAGATGTTTTGGGGGTTATTTTGGTCTTAACTGTTGGGCATGTTGACATATGTGGGTTCCCTGATTCAGGTATATCTGTCTTTGACTCTCCACCCCACACTGAATCATTCACAAAGTCCTTGTAATTCTTCCTAGATGATGTCTTTGATTTAAATTCCTCTTTTTGGTCTTACTGCTTGTCTTTTAATTCAGGCTCTTGTTTTCTCACTGATGCCGGAGCGTTCTGTCTGTTCTTCTTGCCACCAGAACCTCATTCCCCTCTTGTTTTTCCTGCAATAATGCCAGTCTGATCATTCTGAAATGCCCGTTTTGATCATGGCTGTCCACAGAAGTTCTCGGTGATTTCCCCTTCCCAGCAGCACAGAAGCCTGAGTGACTCAGCTGGGCTCACGGCCCGAGCTCTGTATCCTCCTCCTCCTCATCTTTTATGCTTCATCCTTCACTCCTGCTGACTGAGCTCCCTGTCCTTCTCCTGCCAGACAGATACTGTCACCACTTCCCAAGTTTGCCATAAACTTCAGCTTTTCATTGCCTTTGTGTATTCCGTTTTCTCTGTTAGGGATACTACATTTTGTTTGAAGCTTTCTCTCGTCACCCCAGCAAAGTCATCTCCATTGTACGGCTTTTCTTGGCGATGAACATCTTTAATTCAGTCACTCATAGAATTGAAATGCTGCACAGTCTTCTCATTTGGGGATCAGTTCCCCCTGTGCTGTTGTCACTGTGTGATTGCTTAGCCTTGTCACAGATGGCTCCAGTGCCTAGAAACCCTCTCATGAGTGAGAGAGCCTGTTCTACTCTGAAGCACCTTAGATTGGTTAAAAAAGTTCTCCCTTAAGTTGGACTGAAATCTATTTTCTTCATGTGAGATTGATTGATTGACTGATTGATTTATAAGTAGGCTCCATGCCCTACTTAAGTGTCAAACTCACGACCCTCAAGACCAAGACCTGAGCTGAGATCAAGAGTTGGACACTTAACTGAGCCACCCAGGTGCCCCACATTAGTTTTAATTCTGAACCCATATAGAATAAGTCTGTTCTCTCTTCTACCATGCCTTCAGCTATCTAGAGGATCGCTACTATATCCCTTTTCAGGGCTCCCGATCTACTTTTTTTGTCTTGAAGTTATTCTTACAGGTTCGTGCGTCCCAAATCTTCAGCGTTCCTGGTCTTCTTTTAGGCAAACTACTTTGTCAGTACTTCCCCTGACAGTACTTCCCAGCATCCTTTTTAAGTATCCTTCAAGCTAAACAAAACATTCCAGGTTTGGCCAGGAAGTAGAGAGGAGCTTTTGAGCTGTTACCTTTCAGGGTTGTGTGTGTGTGTGTGAACATTACCGTATTCATTTAGTCTGGGTGCACATCTGCTTATTATTGGGAAACCTCAACACACTATTCTTAGAGTTTACAATTAGCCAAAACTCTTAACAATTTAGTCTCAGACATTGGTGTTTAACTGTAATTCTGCTTCTCTATAAGTGGTTGAAAACTTTGTATTTGTCCCTGTTTGTTTGCACCTTTTTGGATTGGGTTTATTCTGTCCACCTGTATTAATAATATTTTCGGAACTGGAATCTGCCATCTGCTGTAAGATAGTTTGTAAACTTCCTCTTGAAATCCCTTCAGCGATCATTTTTTTTTTTTTTTAATTTTTTTTCAACGTTTTTTACTTATTTTGGGGACAGAGAGAGACAGAGCGTGAACGGGGGAGGGGCAGAGAGAGAGGAAGACACAGAATTGGAAACAGGCTCCAGGCTCTGAGCCATCAGCCCAGAGCCCGACGCGGGGCTCGAACTCCCGGACCGCGAGATCGTGACCTGGCTGAAGTCGGACGCTTAACCGACTGCACCACCCAGGCGCCCCAGCGATCATTTTTGAAGTACCTACTGTATGCCAAGCATAAGGCAAGGCCCTGGGGAATTGAAGAGGCGTTAAGTTAGATAAGGCTTCCACCCTTAAGGAATTAGAATGAACATTTTCTGATTTCATCTAAGACAGTGAATGAAATGTGCAATGAGGAAGTCTGTTGTTAACAGCTTTGTGCTCTTCACTAGATACTTTCCTTCAGTTTTTAAATTGCTCTCACCTATAAAGTCAAATGTGCGTCCAGTCAGCTTTATAATCATCCACCCTGTTTTCTGTATTCTGCCCATAAAGAAGACACAGGAAATTGTCATATGCCAGCTTAAAACCCGGGCCCTGTCTCTGCGCGAGGCTCCTGAAGGCCACCGTTTCCCCCTCTTAACTGCCTGCCGTTCGTGGATTTTGAGTTCACTGTCTTTGATTTCATCATTTTCCTTTTACCTTTTTGAAGTGAAGCGGGATATAGATGCCTCTTTTCTGTCTTCTCTGGATGTTGGAGGCTAGAAACATGGTTCTGATTCCGTCCCTAGTTATTTTTTCTGTGATGAGCAAACTGTCTTTTCTGTTAGTGTAACCTGTGTCACAAGTTTTGCCTTCCCTAATACCAGCTATCATGTTATGATTTGGGCATTTTTTCTTTTCTCTTCATTCTCAGTTTATTGAACAGACCGACAGACCTTGGTCACACAGAGCAGCAAACTCCATGAGTCTTCAGAGATATAGTCTGGCCCAAGCCAGGTCCTGATCATTCTGTCGTCTTAAGCCACGGCCCACAAAGCCAAATCCTGCTTTTAATCCTCCTGTTTGCAGGAGCCAAACCCTCCTGCAGAAGGTTGAGGTCAGAATGTGTCCCTTGCCATCAGGAATGTGGAGAGACCATAGAGTATCATGGTTAAGAGTGTGGGAGCCAGCTGGCTGACTTCACATCTCTGCTCTGCCTGTATGGCCTTGGACAACTCATATAAATTCTCTCTGCTTCAGCTGTTCACAAAATGCGGCGAATTAGATGAGGAAACACATGCGGTATGATTGGAGCATGTTAACACAGAGTAAGCAGTCGATAAACGGTTCGTGAATAACAAATTGCCAGCCATGCAGTGCTTGCTTAACAATAACACCGGCTGGGTTAGGCACTGAGTCTGCAATAGTAATAGCTCACTGCATGGCAGGTGTTGTACTGTGCACTTTACGTTCATCATCTCTCCTGATTTCACAGGTACTATGTGAATTTGGGGTCTGTGTCCATTTTGAGAGCCCCTGGTTAGAAATATGGAAATTGAGGCTCAGAGAGATAAGGTAATACAGGTCTATTTGTTCTTCAGAACCTGAGCTTTTAGCCCCCTTGCTGTGGTCCGTCAGTTAGTTCCCTGTCATCTTCCAGAGTGACTGACACCAGACTGCCCCCCATTAATACTGCACGCGCTGTAGACAAAGTTTCAGCGTGGTTTCCCTAATTGAGCATTTAGTCTGGTTGGGGAGAAGATACACAGATGGCAGAATTAGAGCACTGTGGAGTGGGAGCCCCTCCACATCGCCAGTGGTACAGTCATAAGAAAGATCGGGATTCGAGGAAGGGCGACTCGGTGTGGTCTAGGAGGCTTGGAAAGTAGAGTGTTGAATTGGGAACTTGAGATGGGTGGAGTCTGGCCAGGGACAGAAAGAAAGGAAGGGGAAGTTCTAGGCAAGGGCACAACTGAGGCAGATCCCCAAACTTAGGGTGTGCTGGGTATGGGAACAGAGGTAAACTGGTCACACTAGTGGCAGGTCCTTAAGGGGTGTACACGATATGTTAGGGCATAGGGGAGAAGGAGCGAAGTCTGCAGAATGTGGAAGTTGCACGCCAGGGGCCCTTGGGTCACATTTGGCGCTCAGTGAGTTTTTAAAAACTTTGAATTGGTTGTCAGCACTTAAAAATTGAAAGATTTTATGTAAAAGTCTGGATTTACAGCTGCTCTTGAAATACCGGAAGTCCTGGCAGTTGCTGGGCCCACATCCCCACATGGTAACAATTGGCTAGAGCTGAGGCCAGCTGTCTCCATTATGCGGGACTGGCGCTGTCTGCTGTGGCACAGACCCCCGCCCCCTCCACTAGACTCCATCTGCACGGCCGGTGAGAGCAGCACAATTGGTGGCCTTGGCCGAGTGGACAAGGGGTCTGATACCGGATCAGAAGTTCCTGTACTTTCTTCCTGCCAGACTGCAAGCTCCATGCAAGTAGGAGCCATGCTTTGCTTGTGTACCACTTTACCGCTGGGGCTAGTGAAATGCCCAGCAAATCCCAGGCACTCGATAACTGTGGCACCTGTGTGACGGCAGTGACCACGTTATAGTGGAATCCATCTCAGAAGCTGCAGCAGGCCTCTCGAACGCTTAGGAGAAAACAGAGAAAACAGACTGATGACGCACACACCAGTGGGCTGTATGGGTCATGTTGAACCCTGTTTTTAAGGCAAAATGTGGATGACCAGTAAGCAGCAAATAGGCTGCTTATAAAGGAGAGAGTGGTCTGTGTGCTTGTCAGGGCAAAAGCTGGTCAGGAATTGCTGTTCCCAGCACCTCTCCCGCAGGTGGAGAGCTACCCTGTCGGTTTCTTCTTCAGACACACACTAAACAATAGGAATGCGTAAGTAAGGTTTGTGGCATGTACGTACTTCATTGCCTCCCTCAGCAGGACAGTAGCATGACGGAGATCACAGCTAGAGCTCGGGCCTCTGTGTGGCTTCACGAAAACCTGTAACACCGATTTGCTTTTAACCAGGAATATGATCTTTCTTCTTGGCTGCTGCTGTTTCCCCTCTCCGCTGTTCAGCCTGTGTTCTTGTTTTGTTTATTTATTTACTCGCCTTTCTTCTGCACTTGGTATTCCTCCGGGCTCCGTCTGAATGCACCTTGCCGTCGGGAGCACTAGGAAAGAAGAAAGTCAAACTGTCTCTCCCCTCGGGCTCCAGCTCTGGAAAATCAAAGCCAAGCAGAGGCAGCCCTTCGCCGCCTGCAGCAGGGTCAGCGATTTGTGTAATGTTTTCCCTGTCAGCTCATCTCTGCTGATTTCTTGTGTTTTTGAGCAGGGGAATGAAAAGCTGTAGCGCTGTGGCTGCCTTTTTTGAGCAGGTGGGAACCGCAGCTGGGATCAAAGCCCAGCTCCGGTGCTCCCGCCGACAGCAGCCCCTGCTTTTTTGTAAACCGCTCATCGCAGGGGCTGGATTTGTCTCTGTGGAACGAGGTGGCTCCAAGAAAAACCACCAGCACAGATGCCCTGACAAGGAATGAAAGGAGAGAGCATTTCTGCCTCTCACCCCATGCGGGAAGCGTTTGATAACATCATTTGAATCAAACCATAATTAGGCTTCTGCAACCAGTTCGTGTAGGAACATGAAATGCTGTTCAGCCAACAGGTTTGGTTCTAACAACCATCTGACTGGCGGTTTAAGTTGTACTGTGTAGCCCTATATTTAGTCAAATAATATCTTTGAGCCACTTTTTCATTCTTATTTTTAGCCATCAGTAATTTTTGTAGGTAGTAATTTGGGTCTGATTGGGAAACTTTGGCAACTCTTCAGTTCTAATTATAGAAGACTTTTTGCTTCTATGTCTTGATGATAAAGCGAACAGGGGATTGTAAGGAGCTGGCCAACAGACTAGTTGAGTCCTAATTTTTGAGAATCGTGGTTACCACCTTAAAATATGGAACACATTACAGTTCCCGTCCAGATAAAACTACCCCGGGAGACTTAATCTGCATGCATGTTTTGTCAAGGATTGGATCCCATGACATAGGAAAGATTCTCCAGTGGTTTTCCTGGCAAGTGCCCTCTTCAAGAATCTTGTTTCATGTAGTAAATGACCTCTAATTACCCACATGGTATCACTACCGCACTGTGAGCCAGGACCTAGTGGGTCTGCACATCAGCAGCTCTGGCCGTCCTTGGGATTAACCCTTTGCCATTAGGCACATGTTTGCTTCTGAGCACCGATGAAGCACGGACAGGTGTACAGACCTGTTTAGCTCATGTGGCCAAGGAGAGGATCCGACAGGCTCATGCATATGAAAGCCGTTGGAAAACCCTCCAGTCTGATGCCGGTGTGGAGTATTAGTACTCAAGGTTGTGGTTAGTCCTGTGGCCTTAGCTATGTCTAGGCCTCATCTTTGTCAAAGAAAATTAGATTGGTGTGGTCCAATTTTGTATGCAGAGCCACATGAGGCTCTTTTAATGTAATCAATTAAATAAGATTTAAGATTCAGTTCCTCAATCACATTGGTAACATTTCAAGTTCTCAGTAGCCACATGTAACTAGTGGCCACCTTGCTGGACAGCATAGAGAACTTCTCTGTCATTATGTAAAGCTGTACCGGACAACCCTGGACTCGGTTATTCTCTCAGATATCTTCTGATCTGAGGTGGTGTAGACTTCAACAAAGTGACATGCTTGGTTCTTAAAGGAGAATTGTGCCCTCAATGTCATCCCTGCCACCCGTAACAGGGGGGTGGATAGGCTGAAATCTGTACTCCTTGCTGTCCTGGTGGCTGAGCATGAGGCCTTCCTATGGCATCGTCTCCAGTTTTTTACATGAGATAAGTTCGTTGTAGAATGATACATTTGGGGGCCCTCAAATAGTTTGTATTTGTAGTACGAAGTAATATAGAATTCTGACTTGGCCACAATTGTTCTTTTTTTGCTAAGCTTCTGGGTCTTCCTTTTTAGGACAAGGTAACCTGTTGCTGTTTCCCCTGAACTTGGGACACTGTAGGGTGGGTCTCAGGACCAGGTGAATAAAAGGTACTAGAAGAAGCAACAGAGGCATGGCAACATGATCTGGAGATTACAAGTAGCCAGGTGGCTGTCAATGCTAGGAGAGGGGGTAGGTGTGAGTAAGCTTAATAGACTAGAGAGGTCAGCCAGGAAGAAATGAGAGAGGTAAAAATCAAGAATAAAGCTAGGTTCCACAGTTCAGGCTATTCAAATATATTGGTCCCTTTCATCACCTTTCAGTCAGTGAGGCCTTCTTGAAGCACTCCTGAAAATTGAACACTCCCCACCCGTAGCCCTCCCGGGCCACCTTTTTAGCTGTTTTTTTTTGTTTTTTTTTGTTTTTTTTCCACAGCACTTATACCATCTGGCACATTCTATATTTTACTTGCTCTGTGTTTATTGTCTGTCTTTTCCTATGAAAGAGTAGAAGCTCCATGAGCACAATGATTCTTGTCTGTTTTGTTCATTGCTTGGGCACGTTAGGAGTTTGAGTACTGAATGAATAAATGAAAAGAGCAGACGGAGAGAGAACGTTTCTGAGAATGAGCCTCAGATCAAGAGAGGCCAAGTTGGTGACTCTTGAGCCAAAAGGACCTTTAGAATAGGGCTACTTTGCAGTCCCTGTCAAAATAACACCAGCATTCTTCACAGAGCTAGAACAAACAATCCTACAATTCGTGTGGAACCAGAAAAGACCCCACATAGCCAAAGCAATCTTGAAAACGAAAACCAAAGTAGAGGCATCACAATCCCAGACTTCAAGCTGTATTACAAAGCTGTAATCATCAAGACAGTTTGGTCCTGGCACAAAAACAGACACTCAGGTCAATGGAAAAGAATAGAGATGGTGCTGGGAAAACTGGACAGCAACATGCAGAAAAATGAACCTGGACTCCTTTCTTACACCATACACAAAAATAACCTGAAAATGGATGAAAGTCCTAAATGTAAGACAGGAAGCCATCAAAATCCTCGAGGAGAAAGCAGGCAAAAACCTCTTTGACTTCGACCGCAGCAACTTCTTACTCAACACATCTCCGGAGGCAAGGGAAACAAAAGCAAAAATGAACTATTGGGACCTCCTCCAAATAAAAAGCTTCTGCACGGCGAAAGAAACCATCAGCAAAACTAAAAGGCAACTGACAGAATGGGAGAAGATACTTGCAAGTGCCATAGCAGATAAAGGGTTAGTATCCAAAACCTATAAAGAACTTATCAAACTCAACACCCAAAAAACAAATAACCCAGTGAAGAAATGGGCAAAAGACATGAATAGACACCTCTCCAAAGAAGACATCCAGATGGCCAACTGACACATGAAAAACTGCTCAACATTACTCAGCATCAGGGAAATACAAATCAAAACCACAATGAGATACCACATCACACCTGTCAGAATGTGTGCCTTCTAAAGGCGGTCATTGAATACTCCAAGCCTTAGCAGACTTTTACATTGATTCCCTGCCTGTGAGAGGTGGTTATACCCTGGAGGGGGTGTGTGTATGTGCTAAGCCATGGATCAAAATGGCCCTCTAGGGACCTGGGTCAAAGTTACAAGTCGGTTTTTATGGTACAGAGAAGCTGACAGCACCTGACTCACTCTGAAGGCTCACTGTACCTTTAAAAAAATTAGTGTCCTGGAAGATTTAATGAGAGGCAAAAGGAGCGTTCAGAACTATGGACATTTCAGCTTTTGGGTCTGATAGTCAAGGTCCCTTGTGAGTAGATGTTCTTATGTGCACCTCTCTTTCCTGCCCGTTCCAAGATACAGTTGACCTTTGAACAACATTGGGGGGTAGGGCTGCCAAACCTCTCCCCCTCCCCAGTCCCTGTCTCTGTCTCTATGTAGTCAAAAATCTGCATATAACTTTTGACTCTGCCTGAACTTAACTACTAACAGCCTACTATTGGCCAGAAGCCTTACTGATAACATAAGCAACTGACACATATTTTGTGTTACATGTATTACATACTGTATTCTTACAATAAAGTAAGCTAGAAAAAAAAAGGCCGTGTTACTTAGAAAACTGTAAAAGAAAATACCCTGACAGCACTGTACTGTATGTATTGATAAGAATCTGCATGTCAGTGGGTCTGTGCAGTTGAAAGTCATGTTGTTCCAGGGTCATACGTATTTAGTTCTTGTGGAATGTTGTCAGTCTGTCCTGTGGTCCAGGGATGTAGCCATGGACCTAACGGTGCTGTTGTTCTTGTGCTGTGATCCTCTGGTTCCCGTGTCACCGAACCCTTCCCACTTTTCTCACTTGGACTGCTCTCATAGGCCTTAAAAATGTTTCATTGTAGATTACCACCCCTTTTGTAGGAGACCTTTTCTGCTATTGTCCCTTCCCTTTACCATTCCACCCTAAAGTGGCTGTCCTTCCTCTTTGGTGTCACGGCCAGGACCGAATTACGGTCAGTTCTTATTATTCATAGCAGTTATGTTCCATTAAGTTTCTACAAACCCTGACTTAGCAAACTCAATCATTGCTCCTAGGGGAAATACAGGGTTAGTTTCCTATGAGCCTCTGGTTACGTTTTCATCAGTCATTCAGTAGGTATCCTTGTTTTATGTGTGTTTATGTTTAAAGGCACCGTATTAATATGTATTGTTGATTCATTAGCAGTGAACCTCATGGCAAAAGCTTGGGAACTCAAGCCTGGACAAAGCTTATCTAACACAACTGTTTTCTTTCATAAGACACATTATAACCTTCAAGCACTTAAGAATACTAGAAAGTAATTTGACACTAAGTGTGAGTGCCATTTTAAAGAGTGAAATTATCAACAAAAAGCCCAATGTGGCACTATCTAGACCATGAAAATGACATGTTTTTCACAGTATGAGAGCTAAAACAAGAAGTCTGGAAATGCATTGATTTGTAACTAAAATTTTCATCCCTCTGTGCATGTCCGTGAATGACCATATAAGTGCTAAGGAGTGTTGACTTTGAAGTTACAAATAAAATTTAGTAAGTAGGCGAATTCACAGATATGGAATCTGCAAATAATGAGAATCTACTGTACGTTATAGACTGACTAAGCATTGATATAGGGATTAGCACACAAGAGACAGAAAAGAATATATATGTGTTTCCTCAAAGAATTTAATATTTAAAATTTCTTAAAAAATTTATTTAAGTTTATTTTGGGAGAGAGAAAGCAAGTGGGGGAGGGGCAGAGAGAGAGGGAGACAGAATCCCAAGCCTACTCCATACTTTCAGCATAGAGCCCAATGTGAGGTTCAAACTCAGTAACCATGAGATCATGACCTGAGCTGAGATCAACAGTCAGATGCTCAATTGACTGAGCCACCCAGGCGCCCCTTATAGTTGAAATTTCAAGAAAAGCATTGAAGTAGTCAACCTGGGCAGAATTAGGATTTGGGTGGATTCCTTGCCTCCATTTAAAAATACAGAATGGTTTTTGCATAGAACTCTCTGTAGGAGGAGACTGTCTCCTCTGTGCCCAAGACTCTCAAAGCCCCTGAGCTAGACATTCGCTGGGTACCTTGTGTTAATCATTCTCATAAACTTACTTCACCGTGCTCTAATGGCTTGTTTCTTGCCTTCCACAGACTGAGATGATCTGATCTGCAAATCGGAGACTGTGTTTTGTCTTCACCATTATATATACCAAACCTGGCAGATAGCAGGTGCTCGGTGAATATTTGTCAAAAGGCTGATCTTGGACCTGGGCACTTGAGCTGAAAAGCTGCAGCTCAGTCTGCTAGCTTCTGGTTCTAATGCTCAACCCCTTGTGTGCAATTCTGAAACCCAGAAAATTTTGAAAGCACAAGTATCTTCAGGGCAATTGGCAGCAAAACCTGACTGACCTGAACTCACCTGACATGAGGCTATTTATAATCTTTCCTTATTCCACTTGGAGAGACTAGCTGTACATTTTGCTGCAGAAAAATATTACTATATTTGATTACAGGTTGTTGCTGGGGGTGTTCGGTCATAGATGGTATAGTAGTACATATCCAGGATTACCTTTCGGAAATGCAAAAGAAACAAATGGAAATTCCTACAGGTCCAAGGGTTTCAGATAAGCCACTGTTGACCTGTAGTAGAATTTAGAGATTTTCTGTAGAAATTTTATTGGAGGAAATTGACAATTTATTTAGAAACAGATTAGCCAGAGGCATAAATGGTTAGTCTCTGGCTGATGAGAGTAGAATTGAGTGATGTAATCTGTGGCATAACTCCTGAGGGGACAGCAGGTAATATAAAGTAAAGCCCTAGGGTTAGTCTGAAGAGTGCTAAATAGTTCTTTTTTGTGAAGAGGTAGCTTAAATAAGGAAAGGGAAGGGAAGGAGTGGATTCCTCTAGAGACTTTATCATCAGTATAAGAAATATTTACTTTGAGTGTTAATCTACACATGAGTGGAGTTTATTAGAAAACGAACTCCCTTGGGGCACCTGGGTGGCTTAGTGGATTAAGCAACTGACTCCGTCTCAGGTCATGATCTCATGGTTTGAGAGTTCGAGCCCCACGTCAGGCTCTGTGCTGACAACTTGGAGCCTGGAGCCTGCTTCAGATTCTGTGTCTCTCCGGCTCTCTTCCCCTCCCCATCTTGTGCTCTCTCTCTCTCAAAAATAAATGAACATGAAAAAAAATTAAAAAGGGGCAGCTGGGTGGCTCAGTCGGTTAAGTGTCCAACTTCAGCTCAGGTCATGATCTCATGGCTCATGAATTCAAGCCCCACGTCGGGCTCTGAGCTGACAGCTCATAGCCTGGAGCCTGCTTCGGATTCTGTGTCTCCTCCTCTCTCTGCCCCTCCCCTGCTCACACTGTCTTTGTCTCTCTCTCAAAAATAAACATTAAAAAATAAAAAAAAATAAAAAAGAAATCTCTTGAATTTCGGAATTGATTTGAAAAGTCTGACCATAGGTGCACCTGGCTGGCTCAGTCGAGCATCCAACTTCAGCTCAAGTCGTGATCTCTCAGTTCGTGGGTTCACGCCCTGCATAAGCCTTGCTGCTGTCAGCATAGAGCCCGCTTTGGATCATCTGTCCTCTTCTCTCTGCCCCTCCCCCACTTGCACACCTGCACTCTCTCTCTTTCTCTGACAAAACTAAATATTAAAAAAAAAAGATAAGAAAAGTCTGATTATAATATCCAATTCTGTTATGTCGCAGAGAAATGTGTTGGTGAACATCCTCATGTGGCAAAAAAATAAATGTCAGCATTGAGGCAAAAACCCCTCAGCGAAAAAAATGTGTCCTTGTTCAGTTCCCTAATCATCATCATAATAAATGAAGCATCTCAAAACTTGGTCTTGTTGTTTCCCCCCCCCCCCCACCCCACTCCGCAGGTGGGAAGTTTTTTTCTTGTTGCTGTATAAAGTTTAATTGGGATTGCTCATACAGAACGTAGTCTTCTAAATCTTTAATGCCCATTAAAAAAAAAAAACTATTGTATGAAAGTAAGCTTTATTCTGTAATACACAAATTAGATAAAATCTCTCACTTCAAGTAAAATATTCATACAACTGGTATAAAGACTTTTGGTGGCTCATCTTTAGGTTTTTGATAGATAGGATGCCGTTTTAGAGGCTTAGAAGCAGTACCAGAAGGAAAATTAATAGAAATTATTATTTTATATTTCAGAAAGTACTAGGGTTGGTCTGTAGATCAAATGTCCAGGGGACTAGGGGGCGAATACCTTTAAAAATATCATTTGAAATGCCCCCACAGACAGGTTTTCACCGACACCAGGGGAATAACCTCCATGGCGGTGAGCTGTGTACTTTGCACAGAACAACTTTCTGTGTCTAGTACACACATTGAAAGAGATGACTAATGGGTCTTTCTCTAGGCACATTTTGAGATTCTCTTTGTATTTGTAGAACATGCCATGCCTTTTAAAAAGAAGTTTGCAGTGAGGAGTGTTGTATTAGAGGTCCTGCCCAGTTTGCCAGAGGAAACCGGAGCCAGCTCCATGATCCTGTCCCCTCAAATGGACACATTCCTCCTCTCCAACATTCCATCCCCTTTTCCAGAGCAGATTGTCCAAAGCCTGTGACTTCTTTTCCAGGACTCGTGTTTCTTATTGTGATGGTTGTTTTAAGCTAATTTTTGTCGAAGTGCGCACAGATGATAAGTAGACTAAGAATGAATTCTGGTGTGGTGTAGTGCCACCCAAATCAGGAATTGTGCCTGAGAGGTTTCCCAGAAGCTCCTTAGTGCACTGTCATTCCCCAGCCGCCACCCTGTAACCACTGTCCTGACTTCTCTCACCATCTCTTGGTTTTGCCCATTTTCGAACATTGTACAAGTGAAATAATACAATCTGTACTCGTGTGTGTGTGGCTTCGTTCCTTCAGCGTTATTTTTGTGAATGTTCCAACCCAACACCAATCTTAAAGGTCTCTTTGGGGCACTTAAAAAAAGAAAATCTGGCACAACGAGAGCATTAAATCTGAAGAAGGTGCACAGCCAGTAGCGTAGTAACGTAGCTGTGTGGGGAGTGCGAAGTAGGGAGACCAGGGAGTCCAAGTGCTGACTAAATTATATGTGGCATATTTTCAGAGCACTCTCCTCTTCACCTTTGCTGACCAGTTCTAAGACGTGCCAGCAGGACCCCTTCCCTTCCAGGGTGGTCTTCCGGGTGCAACAAGGAACAGACGTGGTGGATCTCCATTTAGGAGGGGGCCGAATGCTGCAGCTCTAGGTCCGGCTTCCCCACAGAGGCAGACAGGTCAACCAGCTGCCCTTGTTATACCAGTGAACTGTATGGGTGGGCACGGCACGGAGTGATTTGTGTAAGAGCAGAGGAAGGTATGGCGGGCCGGCCCCAGAGGTGGCCACTTAGCACTGTCACTGCTCCTGTCTGTCCCAGAACTGTGTCCTGTCATGTCGTTCCTGTTTTCTCACTAGGAAAGCAAAGGTTCCAAACTTCCCTTAGAGAGCGTATTAACCGTGGTTCACAGTGAGTGGCGAGAGGCAAAGCTTATGTGACAAGTCAGACAATTAGTAATTCTGGAAAAGCCAAACCAGCGAGCAGTGTACCACTGTCATTCATTTTGTAGGAGAGGATCGTCATTAAGAAACCATAGAATGGCTCAGGATTACGTGCTTCGTGCCATTGCAATGTGTGTTTCAGAAGACGTTTCACTGTGTATCATACCAGTGAGTGGATAAATATTTCGAATTTTCAAAGTTTTTGACGCTTGTCCTAATCTGGAGAGCTGCAGGCTTCAGCCTGTGCATGTGGTAAACATACCAGCACGTAAGTATTTTCCCGTCTTAGTATTGTGAAAGCAACATAGCGCACTAACTTTATATTTTGTAACCAAGGAACATTTTAGCATTTAGAGCAAGCGCTCAAAGAAATAAACACATTAAATCACTTAACCCTCTTTTTCAGAGGATGCCAGGAAATTTGGAAGCAGCCATTTTCATTCTGCTTTCAAGAGGGAAGGTGGAGACAAAAAGGACATATTTGAAAAATTCAGCCAGAACTTCCACTTGTGTAGACCTCAAAACTGCCCTGTTCCACCAAGTTCCTAATAGGAGGTCTGCGTATGAGAAGTTGGAGGGCGAAGGGCAGGGTATACCGGCTGGTGGTCCATGGCACCACAAATGGGTGTCAGGGGAATGAGAACATTGGCCCCTCACCTTCAGGATGGCAAGTAGGGTGCAGGCCCAGTACCATGCCAGGCAAATACCACTTTCTTTGTGTTCCAGGACATAAAATAGGTCTGGAAGCACTGCTTTTATAAGACTGAGGTGGTATTTTAGCTGATATTGAATGAGTAAGACCCAGCATGGGAAGACTTAGGGGAAGAATGTTCCAGATGGGGGGGTGCGACAAGTGCAGGGGCCTTGAGACACAATGCAGCATTAGTGTGTCCTCAGGATGGAGAGAGGGTGGTGAATGGCACACAGTGACTTGGACACATATGGCAGGTGACCTCGTTGAGAGGCAGGCAGGTAGCACCCAGGGGCCAGATCCCTGGGACTTTGTCCTCAGTGGGGAGTTTGGATATTATCCTATTTTGGGGAAGCTGTTGCAGGTTTTTACACAGGGAAACATCATGATGATAGCACAGAACTGTAGAACCAAGGTGTTGAGATTCAGACAGGAATCGAAACAGACCGTTCCATTCTCTGCATTTTATCAGTGAAGGCAACTTTTCTGTGCCCTGCTGCTGTTGATATTTTTGGTGGTTCCACTCTGTCATCTGTCAAACCAGGAACTTGTATGAGCTTCTTTCTAATTTGTGTTCAGCTCTAAAAATCCTGATCTTTATATACCCCTCTTTGTTAGTTCCCGAGGACCAGGGTAACAGATGACCACGGACTGCATGACTTACAACAACAGAAAGTTAGTCTCTGAAAGTTCTGAAGGCCAGAAGTCCAACACCAAGGTGTCCTCCACAGGGCTGGTTCCTTCTGGAGGGTTGAGGGGAAAATCTGTTCCATGCCTCTTTCTTCCTTCTGGTGGTAGTGAACAAGCCTTGACATACCCTGACTTGTACATACGTCGCTCCAGTCTCTGTCACTGTTGTCACATGGCCTTCTCTGCATCTCTTTATCTTCACATGGTATTATTATTAGGGCAGCAATCCCTTTGGAGTCATTGGGTTGAGGGCCTGCCCGAACCCAGTGTGACATCGTCTTGACTTGATTATATCTGGAAAGATCCTGTTTCCAACTGAGGTCATATTGACAGGTTCTGGGGGTTTAGGACTTCAACATACCTTTGTGGGGGACACATTTCCACCTATAACACCTTTCTTCTGACACCACCTTCATAGTAATGCCTTCTCCATCTTTTTGATTGACCTCCACTTGGTTTAATGGAATCCAAGCAGCCATTTCATCTGAACATTTAAGAAGAGGTCAAAATACTGTGCCTCTGTTATTAAACAGCACCATCTGCCCTTTTCGCATAGATGAAATGTAGAAATATTGTCAAAATGGTTCAAGTCTGAAATACCCAAAATGTCGTGCTTCATGGAATCATTTTGAGAAGAAAATATATCTGTCTCAGGCTGGAACCCATAATCCTCATTTCCCCATATCCTTTTCTGTCCAACAAAAGTGGGTTTTTTGTTGTTGTTGTTGTTTGTTTTGTTTTTGTGTATTTTTTACTTAACCAGCTATTTTATTTCACTCAAATGACTAATTTTTTTTCTTTGCCTTCTACCAGAAATTATTTAAAGCATGTGTGTGTGTGTGTGTGTGTGTGTGTGTGTGTGTGTGTGTGTGTGTAAAACAACGTGGCATTAATTAAAGGTAAGAAAACAAAAGCAACAGAATGAAAAGGAAGGCAGGAGGAGCTCTGGGTACATTCCATTACACCAGGCGGGTCACAGATTTGACTTCCCTAACAGCCAGCAGGGAAAGGGAGCCCTCTGAGTTTGACAGTTCCAAGAGTTTCATGGGGCTGGTTTTGAAATTGACCCTGAACACCCAGTTTTGGAGGATTACAGTTGAGCACATTTCAGCAAAAGCATTTCTGCTGAGATGTGGGGGAGTAGAGGGAAATGTGGCAAATTTATGGGACTCACATTTCTATCTCTGCTAATCTGATTCGGTCTGACATAAATAAATGCAAAATAGTTTCAAGGAGGAGTTGAGTCCACTTCTTTTGAACAGTTCTTTATGAACTTTGTATCTTTCTTAATCTGTTTATCACCTTCACCCTTCCACTTCTTAGATGGATATCAGTGATGAGGCGAATGATAGCCTTTCTAGATCTCTGGATTTGGATAAACCTTCATCCTTCATTTATCCTACCTGAGGCATAGTCTTCAGTATGTGGGATTACTATAGCAATTTATTTTTTTACCTCAAGTCTAAAAATGTGTGTGTGTGTGTGTGTGTGTGTGTGTGTGTGTGTGTCTGTGTGTGTGTGCAGCTGTGTATGTATGTCATGCAGGGGGTCTTTATTTCTGAATATTCATTATTTGAGTTTCTGACTTCCAGAGTTAAAGAGAAGTGATGATAGTCAAAACACAGAAATATTCCCTAATGACCAAGTCACTTAATAAATTTAGTCCCACTGTAGCATATCATTTCCTTTCTAGCTTCCTCCCTACCCATCCATCCAGGCTTTTTGTCATTTGACCTCCTGCTGATTGTTGGTAGTGTTTGATACAAATAAATTGCACATTGTGTGAAAGATCAAGGACTTCACAAAGACAGTGAAAGTGATTAAAGGAGCTGTGCTTGAGCCACACAACCACGGACACTGATGCTTTGAAGTGTGGGATTAGTTAAGTGCAGGAGGGGGCCCCTGGGTGGCTCAGTCAGGTAAGTGTCCCAACTTCAGTTCAGGTCACGATCTCACGGTTCATGACTTCGAGCCTCGCATTGGGCTCTGTGCTGACAGCTCAGAGCCTGGAGCCTGCTTCAGATTCTGTGTCTCCCTCTCTCTCTGTCCCGCCACCATTTTGCTCTGTCTCTCTCTCAAAAATAAATAAACATTAAAAAATAATAATAATAGTTATTTGCAGAAGAAAACTCTACAATAATAATGGCATTAGTGACAAATCTTTAAATACCAAAGGAATCATTTGAGTGTCACATGATTGAAAGACCCTTGAGAAAATGGATGATGCTTCGATGGTTATCTGTTCTCTGATTCGCCCTAGAAGATGATGAATATCATTTAGTGCCATAATGTAATTTTGTTAGAACAGATGTAAATACAGTTAATATCTGGTTCATTCTTTGTTCATTTAGAGAAATGGTACATAGTCATAGTTTTAACCTACATATTAAATGATTAAACATTTTATGAACTTGTTTATGTAGTTTGTAATTTTGTTTGAAGGTGAAATCTTAACTTTTTAAAAATTACTATTTACTATTAAATTTTGGCTTTTTATGTTGCTTTACCTTGAGTGACCTTTTTTGGTTTTAATTTATCTTCCATTAATGAGCATCTCCACTGTCTGTTTCAGCTCTAAGGAGTACAGTATGTTGGAGAGTGTCCCCTCAGAATTCCCAGAACCTGAGAATGTGACTTTATCTGGAAATGGGGTTGCTGCATATGTAATTGATTGTGAAGATGAGGTCATGCTGGAGTAGGGTGGTCCCTTAAGCCAGTATGACTGATATCCTTGTAAGGAGAGAAGAGCCAGAGACACTGCCATAGGGAAGACAGCTTGTGAAGAAACAGACACACGCAGAGAGTGCCGTGTGATGACAGAGACCGAATTTGGAATGATGGGTCTATAGGCCAAGGAACGCCCAGGATTACCAGCAATAGGAGAAGTGAAGAGCGAGGCATGGGACCGGTTCTCCCTCAGCCTCAGAAGGGACCAGCTCTGTCAACACCTAGATTGAGGACTTGTAGCCTCTAGAACTGTAAAAGAAGGAATCTCTGTTGTTTTAGCCACCAGTTTGTGGTAGTTTGTTATGGCAGCGCTAGGAAGCCAGTGCGGGGAGTTTTCAGGAAATTATTCAGTGGCTCTGTAGACTACATGTTAATATGCATAGCCCAAGCCCACAGTGGTGGTACGTGAAGTCAGAAATAGGGTGAAAACTGATTTCACTGGCCCAAACTCAATATGGGTTAAATAACTTGTAGTATTTTCTGTATTAAATTAGTAGCTTCTTATTTAAAGAGATCATTTCTGTTAATGATGGAGCTGGAGGCAGTTTTCAGTAGTATGGTATGATGGCACATAATTGTGTGATCATCTGTGCATCAATTGGTGTGTGTTTTTCAAGTCAAGACAAAAGACTGTCATTAGCAACTTCTACTAAAAGCTAATGTACTATCTTTTTTATCAGGCTACATCACTGTGTTTCGGGCAGGGGATTTTGAAGTTTGGAACCGGTACTTTTCAATAGGGAGGAGCTATGATCATATGCCATTATTATCAGTGTACCCTTTAAAAAGATAGTTGATGTACTATTTGTTCCCACACAGAGCCTGGTGTGTATGTGTCCTTTGAAATTAAAAGGCCAAGTCATTGTGTCCTGTCGTCCCGTATGAAATGTTTGTTGCATTGCCTCACTGGCGTCCTGTCTTACGTTATCAGTTGCTGGCTCTAGTGTCAGTATGTCACGCCTGACAGGTTAGTGGCTTTTGGCAGAGGAAATGAAACCTAGTCAGTTACTACGAGATTTATAGTAGATCAGCTATTGCAGGAAGTGGTGAAAAGCTGATTGATAGTTGGAAACAAAACTCTACAACAAGAAACAGGATGTATGCTTTCTATTTATACATCATTTTCCCTTCACTTTAGAGCCCTTTTTGGACTTTGTTTTGGCTATTTCATAAGGCCTTGGATCCCTCCCCCCCTTCTTTTAACTCATTCACCAAAATATAAAATAATTGAGGAAGTTGTGTATTAGCCTAGCGTTGGTCAAGGCGTGTACTTCCAGCTGTTGCTATTAGTCACTGATCGTAGTTGTATTTGCTACAACTTGTCAGAGAGCATTTTTAATTAAAAAAAAAAAAATCCTCCAAATAGGTGATTATTTCACATATACAAACAGAATGAAAGCTTTTTAAAAAGCTACGTGGTAGGATTACATTTCCAAAAACTGTCTAAGGAAAACCTATTTTGAGTATAGTTGTGTTAAAATATGACATTACCATTATCCAGTTGTCATGGCTCTTAAATAATGAATCTCTTCATTCCTTAATAAATACATTCTTAACAAGTAGGCGCTCTTCATTTCAATATAAAATATGTACCGTAAGTAAAACTAGTAACTCAGTATATTCATTGCTTGGATCAGAATGTACCTGGTTTTTGTAAGCATTCTGGTTAACTAATAATGTCACTCGGCAAAGCTTTCTGACATGAACTAGCTGGTCTGTTTTGACTGTGACGGTGGAAAACCACTAACTACATTAAATGAGGTGCTCTCTGAAATGGAAAGCGCCGTTGCAGAGTTAGGTTCTAGAATATAAGAGTGGCAGATTTAGAACCAACTCTAATTTTACCCGTGGTTGAAAGGACAAAAAGGCTACTCTTTCTCGGCTTAATTTTTTTTCTCTAAACAGATAGTTTCTTTTATTGTAAACAGTGATTGCTAAGTTATCTGCATAAAATAATTTAATAGAAACAAACCCAACTTTAATTCTTTGGACTGTTGGGTCACATTCTCCGTCAATGATGTTTTGAAATTTTTAATTCCTTTTTATTCTCGCATTCTTTAAGTGGAGAATTCAGAATGCTTCCTCTATAAACTTAAGGTTTCTCTCAGAACTTTAGTATTAATTTAGGAAAGTAGCCAGCTTGAGGTAGTAAAAGTGGGATTAATAAGAAACAGAGATGGGTCAGCACTGTGAAGAAGCAAAAATGAACATAGGATTCATTTTTTACATATTTTATGTGAATGGGTCACTTTAAATGAATGCAGTACTTAAAGTGAGAAACAAACTGAAGGGTGAAAATTCACATCACCTGGTAACAGGCACAAGTCCTGTTGGGGGTCATATGGCTCATCTGGGCCACTTTCCTGCCTCTTAGAGTAGATCCTTTATAGTCTCACAGTGTGTGGGGTTACACTGTGTCTGAAAAGAGCCAGGATTAGGGGTGAGGGGCTTTGAAATTCCAAATTTGTTCTGTTACACATGACACAGATAGTGGACAATAACAAAGATCCAGATGGTTTCAACCTGAGAGTTCACCATATCCTCACAAATAATTCAGATGTTTTGCTTCAATTTTAAACCTCTGTAGTTAAGGCTTAGTTAGATGTATACTCCGTTTAAGACTGCTAAGCTAAAGAGATCACTGTTTGCAGCCTTCTTTGCCTATGCCTGTCAGAACTTGCTCATTTGGAAGATGTTGAATTGAGCTCCACCTGGGGAGAAGGGAAGAATGTGGTCATAGGACGGGAGACTTTTCAGAGCCTGGATAATTTGTGGGAGGCCCGGTAGTGGAGGAGGAAGCCCACTAGAGCTCTGCAGCATGGTTTTCCAGTCTTGACTGCCCCTTTCAGCTGGGGAAACTGCAGCAGATCTCTTAACCCTCTAGGCTTCTGTTTTGTCATCGGTAATGTGGACAAAAATGCAACTGACCCATGAAGTTGTCACTTGGAACGAGTGTCGGGATGTGTGTGGAACATTGTCTTTCATATACTGTCGATAGTATTTGTCATGGCTAATCAGAGTGTGAAATGTATGGTCATTGAAGGAAGAGCTTTGATTTTAAAATCTTTTTTTTTTTTTTTTAATGTCTATCCTTGAGAGAGAATGTGTGAGTGGGAAAAGGGCAGAGAGGGGGAAAGAGGATCCAAAGCCAGCCCTGCACTCTGGGGATCAAACCCATGAACTGTGAGATCCTGACCTCAGCTGAAATCAAGAGCCAGACACTCAACCGACTGAGCCACCCAAGTGCCCCTGTTATTTTTTTAAAGTTGATTGATTGATTCATTGATTGAGCGAGTGAGATAGAAGCAGAGAGAGGTAGGGAGAGAGAATCCCAAGCACATTCCAGGCTGTCAGCATGGAGCCCAGTGCAGGGTTGAACTCATGAACCGTGAGGTCATGACCTGAGCCGAAGTTGGATGCTCACCGACTGAGCCACCCGGGCACCCCCAGATTTTATTTCTAATATTATAATTTAGTAAGAGGCATTGTCTTCTTTCCTAGATTCCTTGCTCTTTACCTCTCACAGGTGCACATCACTACCCAGAGAGGGCCCACTTCAGTGAGAAAGATGGCCATGAACTAGCTTCTAGGCTGACAGGGCCTTGGGGCAAAGATATTGCAAACTGGTCCACTAATTCAGACCAAATTCTTTACTACTGGCAGTCAGGGTTTCAGCATATATGGTTTGTGGATGTCATCTACAGCTGTCTTGGACATGGATGTAAATTACATTGCGACCATGTGATTCCATAACTGTGCTTTTAGAGATGTCTTAAAGTGATGAGAGTTCATCCAGAGTTTGTAGACCATTGGTGAATCATAAGCTGACTTCAGCTGATCCCATCCTAATTTTCTTCTTTACCCTACCTGCCGTTCTTTTTCTAAGCTCTGGGAATCCCAGCACTGAAACTCAGGGGTTTCCTCACATAAGAGGAAGTTGCCCTCAGTGATGGCTGTTGCCCTTGGCCATTCACCTGGCAGTACCTCAGCACCCACCCTGGGACACTGCAGTGGGGCTTCTGGGACTTGACTGTGCTCATGGAGGGCAGCCGGGGCACAGAGCATCCCTGCACAAAGTCATTATTACACTAAATATTCTGAGATCAAAGGGTCTCAGATATACCTGGGCACTTAGGTGAAAAACACCACCTTTGTTCACTAGTTCCCATTGCCCCACCAGTCACTTCTGCTCCAGTGAAACAAAGCCCCATTTTCTTGATATTATGGGATGGACTACACTTTTACAAGTGAATTTATCTTGTGAACTCACCGTCATCCAGTTTGTCTCAAAGCCACTAAATGTTTTGTACACTCATTTCAGCTTCAGAGTTAGAGAAACGTAGAAGCCAAGGTCAGCGTGCTGATCATTTTCACTTGCTCACTGCCGCCCTTTTCAGTTGTCACTTCAGATTTTCCTCTAGGGAGGAGTAAAGCCATGAGTTTTGGACACCTGCAGTATGCTTTTTTTGCTTCTTTCGAAACAAAGGAAAAGTACGAATGCCTCTAAGTTTAATAAAAAAAAGTTTAGTATAATGTAATGTTACAAATTGAAAATTATCCTCTGAAAGAAGATGGCATGATTTTCTGATAAAAATATAAAGGGGGTGCCTGGGTGGCTCAGTCAGTTGCACATCGACTTGGGCTCAGGTCATGATCTCACAGTTCATGAGTTTGAGCGCCATATCTCTCCACTGTCAGCACAGAACCTGCTTCAGATCCTCTGTCCCCCTTCTTTCTGCCCCTTCCCCGCCTATGTGCGCTTTCTAAAAAATAATTAATAAACATAAAAAAAAAGTAAAAAGCACGTCACACTGCTCTCTATAGTATTGCTTTTTTATCTTTTGTATACTTAAAATTTTTGAATAGGTGTTACGCTTGCAGAGTTTAAAAGTAAACAATTGCAGTGAAAAGCCTCCCTCTTATCATCCTCCTCTACCTTTCCAGTCCCCACCAGACCCCCCCACATAAGCTAGTGTTTTCTGCAGCTTTCCAGAGTTTATTGATAAGTATACAAGCAAACAGAAGGGTGTTTTTATTTCTTTCCCCTTGTTTAACATAAAAGGTAGCCTCCTCATAACGGTGTGCCGTTTGTTGTTGCTGTTACACAGTGTAACCTGGGTTAGCCCATAGAGCGCTTTGTTCCATACGCAGCCATAGACTCTTCCTTTGCATGGATATCCCATAAGGTAGTTAACCAGTCCTGCGGTCGCGGGCACTTGGTTATTTACCATTTTGGGGTATTGAAAACAATGTCAGTGAATACCCTGGGCCTCTGTCCTGTAGCATGTGCGTTTAATTTCCAGATGTGGTATTGTTCAGCCAAGGGTGTGTACATTTTCAAGTTGGGAAGTTATCGCCACCTTTTCCACAGGGGCCGTACCTGTTTAATTTGTCGCCAGTGGTGTGGGGAGGGGTCTTTCCCCCAAGCCTCTCTAGTGGTATCATGTTTGGATGTTTGCCATTGTGATAAATGAGAAATGTATCTCACTGTGACTTTAGTTTGGGTCTCTTATTTGACTGGAGTCGAACATCTTTTCATACGTTTAAGAGGCATTTATATCTCCTTTTGTGAGAATTGTTGCTTATGTCTTTTGTCCATTTTTCTGATGAATTGTTATGTCCATTTTTAAGAACCGTGTTAGGGGAATTAGGCCTTGCTTTGTGACATGAGTTGCTAGTATTTTTCTCAATTTTCTATTAGCCTATTGACTTTGTTTATGATGTTTTGTTTTTTGGTTTTTGTCCTATAGGTTTTTTTAAATTGAATTTATCAGTTTTTTGTGGCTTCTGGATTTTAAGTCATAGATAGAAAGGGCTTCCTCATCCTAGGGTTATAAAGGGAATCTCCTGCATTTCCTTGTAATACCTCACCACTTCATTTTCTTTTACGTTTCTTTGATCTGTTTTGGGATTTATCTTGGTGTGTCACGTGAAGTATGGACCCATCTTTATTTTCTTACTTCTTTAAGCTATATAAAGAAGCTGTTTCGTTCTCAGGCCAATTAATGAATTGTCCTAATATTTCTTCTTCAAATGGCTTTCAAGGTCCAATAAGTTGGCAGCTCTTGCAGAAACCTTAAAGGAAGTGTCCCTGACAAAGGCCCAGCTGGGATTAGAACTGGAAGAACTGGAGGCCGCAGCACTTCTTGTCCAGGAGGAAGACACTGCATCAAGAGCAGGCCGTCCTGTTTCCAGGCAGCAGACACCTGCCTGCCCTCCTGAGGCAGGTGACACGGAGGAGTCAGACAGCACCACCTCACGTGAGACCGAAGGCTCGGACTCCGAACAAGGGGAGCTCTCAGTTGGTGAGTCTGAGACAGTGCGTTCCTGGCAGGGTCCCTTTCTCAAGGAACGCGGCGACCTGCTAATTGATGACGGGGTGTGCAGAAACTCAGCCGTCGAGAGATGTGGTGGTAGTCCGAGAAAGCCACCCGCCTCCCCCCGGGCTCCTGGAGGCTCTGGGCCGCTGATAGAGGAGCTTGGAGAGCAACTGAACTCGAGAGTTCAAGTGTCCGGACCTGAGGACTCCGCGGCTGCAAGCCACAGCAGCGTGCAGGGCAGAGGCGACTGGCAGACACCAAGTGATTGACTCTGCGTGGTTTTCCTCACTGCTGAGAATTATGGCGGGTTTGGTTTCCTTTACAGAACGAGAATCCACTTCCACTTGGTCCTTTTTCTTAGTGTATGCAACACTTTTCCACGGAGCTTATGTTGATACCTGTTGGTTTCCTTGTCACAATCTTAAAAATAACGTTTTAAAGTATTTTCACCAAAGTATAATTAATATTGAAGATGAAATAACAGTTCTGGCAGAATCTCTAGAAGGTAGAGCCCATGAATATATTTTTCTTAAAGATTTTATTTTTAAGTAAGCTCTATAACCAACGTGGGGCTTGAACTCGCAACCCTGAGATCAAGTGTCGCACGCTCTACTTGCTCAGACACTGTACATTAAGTATGCATCTCCTAGGATTTAATATAAATGGAATTATGTAATATGTACTCTTTTTTAAATTAGGCTCATTTCACTCACTGTTATTATTTTCAGATTCATCAATGTAGCCTGTATTGAGAGGGCTTTTTTGGTTTTTGTTTTTTCCCCATATCAGAGTAGTAGTTCATTGGATAGATTTTTCCATTCACCTACTGATGGACGTTTGGGTTGTTTCCAGCTTTTGGCTGCTCCAAATAAAGCTGTTACGAACATTTGTGTGCTAGTCTTTGTGTGGACATATGCTTGCATTTCTCTTAGGTAAATATCCAGTAGTGGGATGGCTGAGCCGTATGGTAGGTGGATGTGTAACAGTTCGAGAAACTGCCAAACTGTGTCCCAACATGGCTGTCCCAGTTCACGTTTCCACCAGTTCCAGGTCTTTTGCATTCTTGTCATCACCGGGTATGATCTGGCTTTAACATTTTTACCGTTTTATTAGGTGTGAGGTGGTATCTCCCTGTGCTTTTAGCTTGCATTTTTTAAGGCTTCTATTGCTGTGCGTCTTTTCATATGCTTATTTGTCATCCACAAATCCTTGGTGAAGTGTCTTTTCAAATCTCTTGCCTTTTTTTTTCTTTTTAAAGCTGGGTTGCTTGTTTTCTTATTTTTGAGCTTTGAGAGTTCTTTGTAAATTCTGGATACAAGTCCTCATTATGAGTCATCTTTGCATGCCTTGTAATCTTCGACTGAGTGCCAAACGTTATAAATTTTACCTGGCTGAATATGTATGTATTCTTACGTTCTGTGGCTTTGTTTGGGGATGCAGTTAAGTTACTTGGAAATAGTGTGATCTTTGTGGGTCTTGCTCATGTCATTTGTTAGGCAGGTCTGGAACAGTGTTCAGCCTAGGACAAACTATTTCCTGGTACTAAGGAAAGATTTTCCCATTGCCCTGTGAATTACAAATTTTCCAGTCTAGCGGGTGGAAATAGGCCCCTGTATGCGTGCTGAGCACGGTTCCCTCTAATACTTTCAGATGCTGCCTTCCCACGATTCCACACTCTTAGCAGTAGGTACTCGCATGAATATCAGAGGGGCCCCTCTCCAGGTATCTGGGCTTCTCTGCGGCTCTCTCCTCTCTGGTACTCTGTCCTGCAAACGCTGGCTGCCTCAGTGTCCCCTCACCCTCAGCTCTGTCTCCTGAACTCCAGGGTCCCCTGGGGACTGCCTACATTGTCCCTCCGTGTGCAGCTTGGACAGTGTCTCAGGTCAGGTGATGATGCGGCTCACTGTATTCGTTTCCCGTTCCTCAGGATCACAGGCTTTCATTGCCTGCCGTCCAGTGTCTTGAAAACCATGGTTACGTGTATTATCCTGTTTTTCTTTTTTGGTTATGTTGGGTGGGAGAGTAAATCTGGTCTTTATTACTCCATCTTGATTGGAAGCGTAAGTCTCCATTCATATTTTAAATGTGAATTTTCCCACTTGAGGGTAAGCTCCCAGGGAGCAGGTTCTCTGCCGTGTCTGGTTACCACTGAATCATCAGTGCCTGTATTCTCAGCGCTCCATAAATATTGGCTGGATGAATGAATAAATGAAATAAACCAATTTGCTCTAGGGAGGAAATGAAATGAAATCTGATATGTATTAATCTCAGCATTTTTATTTCAAGAAAGGGTATGCTCCCTTTTACTCTGGGTTTATATAGGTTGTGAGTATTTGTATTTCCAATATAAATTTCAGTTTGTATTCACAGGATAGTTGGGGTGACTTTGCCATTCGACACGCATGTTAACTCCTGAACACTATAACAGCTTTGTCAGAATGTGTTCAAGACTTTTTTCAGGCTCCCTGGAGAGCTTCAAAATGCCTATGACCATTGAAAACGCATTTCTTCTCAGTGGCACATTACCTGAAGCCAGTTTGAAGATGCATTATCTGTTACTCCCCTCATTTACTTCTACTAATGTCAAGTTGAGCAGATCCACTCTTGTCAAAAAGTTTAAAGCCATGGAAGTTCTTCCTTCTATCAACTCTGACCTTAACTTAGGAATCTGCACAGGATCTACTTCTGTGGAAAAGCCTGTTACCCCCCCAGAAGAATAAGCAAACATGATCCATCCTAGAAATCCTCAGAACAGAGGAGCTCATTAAACAACTCTCATGAGTATCAAAGACCACATGAGTGGGTGCCTTAATTGTCGACTCCAAATCTGTAGTGTTTCTTTCACCTGCCCTCTCTTTGTTCACAGAGGGTTAAAGCTTTGTTATATCACATTACCCTGTCTTTGTTTAAGATGAGTTAAGAACACTACACCATGTCTGTAACCCAAAACAAGTCCAAAGGTGCTGCCTCTTGTTTCATTTTTTTTAAACTAGACAACCTGCCAAGCAACTCTAGGGATCTCCTGTAACCGTAGGAGTTTCCCAAGAACCCTGGGTGATGGGAGAAAAAAAATATGTTGGGGAAAGAACAGAAGGGGACCTCAGTGACAGTCACGGGTCAGCAGAAGAACTAAGGCTTTGGGGTTGATGAGACAAAGAAGTGAGTTCCAGAGCTAGAGCTCAGGTGTTGACCAGCCCCCAAGGGGGTACCCCAACCTCTGAACCTCCTTTTTCCTTTTGAAAATGGGGATAGAACTTTTTTCTTGCTTATCTTAAAGGGTGATGAGACTGTATGTTCAAAACACTTTCATGAACTGGAAAGTATCAAACCAACATCAGGGTTGGTTATTATTCTCGGACTTCCCAGAGCTGAACAGGGCTCTCTGTTCAGCTACCTGACAACAGGTCACTGGGGGAGCCGGCACTGTGAAAATGAGTCAGCCCTGCTAATCGCTTCAGAGGCATGCCAGTGGTAAAAGTCTACACAGTTCAGCAGATTAGATAGAAATATTAATTATGTCAATGAATCACGGCACTGCCTCATCTTCTGGGTTCGCATTATCATTGACCTATTTTTCTATGTTCTGTCTCTCCTCTGCCATTATCCTTGAAGAATAATCCGAGGCCTTGCTGTGGGCATGATGGGTTTTAGGTGCCAGTAACTATGCTGATATCATCTTTCACTGGCACAGGATTAATTTACAAATGAGACAGGGCTGCTCCCTACCACTTTCTGAGTTAGCTGAACAGCTGCGGGGCGGTTTTCACACCTGCTAGTGGAAATCCACTTTGGTTGTATGGATCAAATTCTATTACGAAGAACTGGGGGAAGGAGAAAGAGGGTTAAGTTTTCTTTGTTGTGAGACTTCATAAAAAACTTTTTATATCAGAGGGGCTCCTAGATATCTATTTTTTTATTGAAATTTTTGAGAGAGAGACACAGAGCATGAGCGAGGGAGGGGCAAAGAGAGAGGGAGACACTGAATCTGAACCAGGCTCCAGGCTCTGAGCTGTCAGCACAGACCCTGATGCGGGGCTCGAACCCACAAATCGCGAGATCATGACCTGAGCTGAAGTGGGAAGCTTAACCGACTGAGCTACCCAGGCGCCCCCTGGATATGTATTTTAATACAAAGATTTTTATTATTTTACATCTTGTAACTAAAAATTGACCCATGTAGTCAATGGTGACAAAAAAAAAAAAAAAAAAAGGAGTTAAAGACCATAGAGGGATAAAACCTTACTCAGATGTATACTGAATCTTCATAATGTATATAAAATATTTGAAGATGCAAAAGTCCCCTCGTATAGACTGATCTGTCATGAAATGACATTGCATGTCAGGTACATTGAAGTTAAACTTCATAAACAAATCTCTATCTGTTTGGTCAGGCATCTCCATTAAAGTGAATCAAACTCTACAAATGTTTCCTTAACATCATTCCATCTAAATCCCCGACGGAGTTTTTGTTTGTGATCTGTTCCCTTTCCCTGCCGTTTTCTGAGCGTGTTATATATAGTTTCAATCCATACCAAATGAAGGAAGCATTGATTAGACTTGATTTAAGGCAGCAAGTGATAAATGCAGCTGGAAATTGATTCATGTCTCTCAAGTGACTGGGGCACAGCCATCCACAGTTGACACAACTCTTGTGTCAAGGCTGGAGAAAACAAACAGGGAAACACATGTCAGACAGATAAATGACTTCGCTGTTTTGAGCTCTCCGTGGAGGCCATTTGTTTCCCAGATAAGGAAGACTGCTCTCCAAAGTCATGAAAAGATAAGCTAGAGGAAAAGGATGAATGTGGAGCTGGATGCCTAAGCCCTTGGGGAAAAACGAACAGAAAGGATTCACCTCTGGGAAGTCTTGCCACAAGGCTGTACTCGGTGGTACTCTGCTTTTCTCCAGGGGCACTGCAGGCAGCGATTTTACTGGGCAAGCCTCCTCTGTCCAGCTAGGCCCGCGTGCTGGAGGCTGTGTCTCCGGGATTTTAAGGGATGGCAGTGGTATGCCCTTGTCTTGTAAGTTCTTTCCAGGGAGACCTTTCCCACCTTCTCTCCTTGGGCTGAGCATTCAGGGGAAGAAGCAGCAGGAATGGCCGAGTGACTTGAGAGCCCAGCTCACGGGCCTCCAGCCTGAAGTTCCAGCAGTTTGACGACGGGCCCAGGACCCCTCTGAACACAGTAGCCCTCTTGCAACCGAGTGCCTCGCATCGAGCTTCTTCCACAGTATGTAGTAAATATTTACTGTATTTATGCTTTGTGTTTTCCCACCTTGACATGTTTGCTCATGCATCGCTTTCTCTTCTCCCTGTCAGTTTGCATAGCTTGACATCTCATAGCCTTCAAGGCCCCATTCAAATGCCACCGCCTCCAGGAGGTCACCCTTCATTCTTCTTGGCTGGAGATTATTTCCCTCCTCTGAACTGCCACTCAGTCAGGGCCAGGTCCTGCCAGAAGAGCCTTGAATCCAGGGAAAGCTAAAGGGATCAGCTTGGGGAAGTGGGATTCCTGCGAGGCTGTGCCCCAGCGCAGTGGGTTCCAGGTTCTTATATTCAGACTTCTATACAATTAAAATTAGGAAAAACAAACCACGGTAGCATGTAGAGGGGCTGCTGATGTAGAGCTGCCAACATTTTATTTTGCATATTCATTTGGCCCATGAACAGCACAGAGGTCAGATGTGCTGACCCCTCATGCAGCTGAAAATCCACATAGAACTTTTGACTCCCCCAGACTTAACTATTAGCCTACTGTTGTTCACCAGAAGCCTTACCAATAACGTAGTTAGCTAACACATATTTTCTGTTACATGTGTTATCTAATGTATTCTTACGATAAAGTAAGCTAGCGAAAATGTTAAGAAAGTCATAAGGAAGAGAAAATGGACTTATAGTACTGTATTAAGTGAAAAAAATCTGTGTGTATGAGTGGAACTCTGCCTTTCAAACCCGTGTTGTTCATGGATCAACCATACAGTATGCTTGCCCAGCCAGTGCTCCGCTGAAATCATCCTTTCGTGAAAGCAGGTTACCATCAAAAAAGTAAAAGGACATTCCAAAATAAAAGTCTGTCCTCTAAATTGAACATATTTAGCTTCAAGAAAAACTTCTCCCTGAGAACCAGAGTTACTGTTTTGGTGTCTCTATTTCCAGTGTTTTTTCTTACTGTGTATACTTATACAAATATATACTCACATTAAAAAAGAATTAGAATCATGCACTATATAAATTTTATATCTTTTTTTTAAAAAAAACTTTTTAAATGTTTATTTCTGAGAGAGAGAGAGCAGGGGAAGGGCAGAGAGAAAGGGACACAAAGAATCCGAAGCAGGCTCCAGGCTCTGAGCCGTCAGCACAGAGCCCGATGCGGGGCTCGAACTCACGGACCGCGAGATCATGACCTGAGCCAAAGTCTGACGCTTAACTGACTGAGTCACCCAGGCGCCCCGGTATCCCTTCTTTTCTCTTAACATCAGGTCGTGAGTATTTCCCCAGGTCACTGAACAGCCTCCCCAAATAGGACTTTTCCTAGCTGCATCAATAGGTCTTACTGCAATGGAAGAAATTCCTCTCCAATGTAAATAGAATTAATCAGAATTTTCCTGTGGTGCAGTGTATTTGCCAAGCATGGATGTCTAGCTGACGTAGGTTGCCTCCTCAGCAGCTCTTCCTCAGCTGTGGCACAGCAGCAGCCTAGTGTACTTTAAAGACAGTGCACCTTTGGGGCACCTGGGTGGCTCAGTGGGTTAAAGTGTCTGACTTCAGCTCAGGTCATGATCTCGAGGTCCCTGAGTTCGAGCCCCACGTCCAGCTCTGTGCTGACAGCTCAGAGCCTGGAGCCTGCTTCGGATTCTGTGTCTCCCTCTCTCTGCCCCAACCCCACTCGTGCTCTGTCTTACTCTGTCTCTCAAAAATAAATAAACGTTAAAAATAAAATTAAAGACAGTACACCTTTGAATTAGAGAGGAGACTAAACTTTACTAACCGCTGTCACATGTTGAGTCACTGCCTTGTGCCAAAGTCTGTGTGAGGCTTCTCTTGTTTTAAGCATGTCAAGCAGGACCTGTCTACACTTTAGTTCTGTACCCGCAGACCCACCACTGGAGGAGGCTCTGCTCTTAGCTGACTGGATTGAAGTTGAACTTGACCCAAGGACAGGCCGGGCCTTCTGTGGACCTGGAAAACTTGACTGAAGTGACTTGGGCGGCACACTTGAACCATCAGAAATTTTTAAGAAATACTGATACCCAGCCTCCACTGTATACAGAATCTCTTTGTTGTGTAATGAGGCAAGAGCCGGGACAATCAGATTTGTGTTCTCAGAAATTTGCAGGGGGAAGTGCAGAGCAGATCAGGCCATTGGCAGTAATTGCTGAGGGTGAGAGATTCATTGAGTCACGAAGTGGGTCTGGAGTCAGTCCTGCAGGCTCCAGAAGGAGAAGTATGAATTAGAAGAATGTGTGTAGTGGAGAAAATACCAAGGAGAGGGTTATGGTCATGGCAAAGAGAGTGGCTGGGCACCCAAGGCTGCAGACACGTGCGGTTGTCACATTACTCTCTAACAGGAAGATTCAAACATTTCTGCCCTGAGGTCCCAGAGCACCCTAGAATCCCTGTGCCACCCTTTTCTCGTCTCAGTTCCATTAGACTTGACCCTGTGACTGTTCTTACTTGTGGAGTTCGGATAGCATCCCATTTCCCATATTGCTGATCAGATTGGAATCCTTTCTTATAAAACAGGAAAATTGACCAAACTGCTTCCAACAATAATGAGCGTTTATTAGTTCATGAAAGAAGTCCAGCAACAGAATGGATTTCAGGAGACACTTAACCCAGCTGCCCAACCATGTGACCAGAGCCCTGTTTCTTGGAGTTTTCTCTGCTCTACCATCCTCAAATGGTTGATTTCATCCCAATTTAGATATGTCTCATGTCCCAAGGTGGCTGCCAGGATTCCCTAGAGCTACCTACTTCTTGTTAACGTCCACGAGAAAAGTGATTAGCTGTGTTCCAGCATCCCCAGCAATTGTCCTCGTTTTCAGTCTAATTAGATCGGTTTAGGTAAATTCAGAATCATTCACAGTTGGCCAATAAAGTGGAATGTGCTGGGTGGTTTTGTCTCAGTCATGTGGCCACCCGTGGTGCTGGGGTTAGCCATGGCCGTGCACTACTGAGCTCGCTCTGCAAGGTGAGAGAGCTCATCCTGAAGAGGATGCGGTGTTCACTTGGAGGCCGCACTCTCCCCAGACTGCTCCTAGCCACCGACAGCCACAGCCAGGTGCTAGAACTGGGCCATTCCTGCCTCATGTGGGACCCTTCCCACAGGCTCTTTGCTCTAGGCTCTCTGCTGTCCTCCCAGACTTTCTGAGGTTGCATGGCTGGTGGTGTGGAGTCTCCCTCCCTCCACAAATGCCAGTCCTTGCTGCCCTGGGCCTTCCTCTTATACTCCTTTCCTCTCCTCGTCCTTCAGTGAGTTTGCACTTGTAATCCTTTCTTGGCTTCCCATTCCCAGACGACCCACCTGACACACCCTGATTATTCAAACTACCCTGAAAGAGTCTCTGATTTTCACAAAGGAGATCAGCTCAAACATACTTTACCCCACAAGTGCCTGAGAGGTGGAGGTTATTCCCACAAAACGAGAGGAGACGGAGGCCCAGTAACTTGCCAGTCACCCATGTAGCCAAAAGGCAGCCCAGGGTGCAAACCCCATCTTCCCCTTGGAGGCCCGGCTCTTCCCCTCATTAGGTGCAGCCCTTTGTAGAGCCTGGTGAAGTGGCCTGAGTTCATCTGGCTCCTCTGGGGCGGGGCCGGTGAATTCCAGCGCGTGTCTGCTCTCGTGGGCTTTTCTGGAAGCATTCACCCCGGGGGACGGGGGTGGGGGGAGTCAGGGACTAGGGCTGTGCTGCGCGTGGATGAGCTGAAACCGTCGCTGTCTCTCCTACCGCGCCAGCGGCGGGACCCACTGCCACCGTGTCGTGCTTGGACACTTGACAGGTGACACGTCCACAGGAGTGGCATCCTTTGCACAGAAATCAGCCCGGCGCGGTGTTTAACAAGGAAGAGCAAAGGCACACGCCGCTCGAGCGGGCCGGCAGAGCCACGGCGCGGCTGCAGCAGGCGGCCCCCCCACCCGGAGGCGATCGCGGTGCCCCTGCTCCCTCGGGGCCGGGCGTGGGTGGGAGCGCCGCGCGTTTCGGCGCGCCGCAGATCAATGAGGATGCCTGTTCTCCCTTATGCGAGCCCACCCCCTCTAATCCGCCGCATTGTCCACTGACGTGTCTAATTATGTGTCTTACAACCACAGAACTCCCCCCAGAGTAGCGGGGCCCTTCTGGCGGAATGAGGAGCATGATTGCTCCATCTGTTCCTCGGGCGCCGGCCGGAGGCGGCGGCGGGCGCTGGAGCTGACTGCGCGTGCGCACGAGCGGGCCGGCGGGGAGGGTGGGGTGGGATGGCCGCCGAGCGCAGGTGCCTGGAGAAAGGGGATCCCAGTGGCAGGTGTGGATGCCAAGCTTGCCGCGGCGGAGTCTCTGTTTAATTACTGTCGACTGAGGGGGCTGTTTTATTTAAGATTTATAGGAGGCAGGTTCAGATGGAGTTCTGAGCCGAGCTAGAGAAGGTAGCAGCCTGGAAGCTGCTGGGGAGAAGAGACACCTGCGTCTTTAATTGAGCATGGCACACTCTGAATTTCCTGATATGTAAAAACAATCACTTGGAATTTGGGGAGGCTCTAAGGGAGAGGTCAGCACCACCCCGTTCTCCCCCTTCTCCCAAGCTGACTAAACTGTTGTTTGGCGAAGCAGATCCCCAAATCACAGGCGTATCATTCCCCTCCCAGTAACACTGTGCGTGCGGAGATCTGGCTCGAAGGGACCATGAAAGTATCACCTGGAGAGGATTACACAGAGAAGACCAAAAATGGGCCAAATATCAGCTTCCACGTGCCCAGCCCTTTACAGTTTGCAAAAGTGCTTCTGCCTTGCCTTGCTTTCAACAGGGACAGGCAGGAGTGGCCCCATTTTGAAGGGAGGAACCCAAGAGGCACTCAGGCTTTTGCAGGGTGAGGACACAGGGCAGTGAGATTCCAGGAGTCATGAACGATCTCTGAAGAAAGGATAAACAGGAGTTGGTCAAGTGGAGGGTGGTTGGGGAGGGGAGAGTGTATCTCAGGTGGAAGGATGTGATGAGTGAGGGAACCAGATTACTTGGGATGACTGGGATGGAGAGGAGTGTTAACCCAGATAGAATATTGGGAAGTAGCTCAAAGAAAGCCACATAAAGCTGTGGCCCCAGACTCAGGTGTGGATCATATAAAGAAACGGAGGGGAAGACAATCCAGTACCAGTACCACAGTAACCAAAAAGCAATTGAGTATTCACTGGAGTCCTTTGTGAATTTCATCGCAAAGCACAGCAAATATTGTCAAATCTTCTCCTGTTCTCTCTTGCGTAACCTCACTCTCTTGCTCTCTGTCACTGTTTTATTGTAGTTACTGCCCCAAAAGAGTCCTCTTCCTCCCTCCAGACTTCCTCAGTCTCTCTCTCAGACTCTACCTACCATCACTGGTTTCCTTCCTCCCTCCCTCCTTCTCTCTTTCTGTGGCTCTGATTTGGATCCTACAGTATCTGTCTTCCCTCCTGCCACTTTAGATGGCTCAGGGCAGGAATGGACCAACCGGCACTCTAAGGTCAAGTCCATCCTGCCACCTGTTTCTGTGCAGCTTTGCAAATGGACTATATTTTTTATTTTTTAAATATATTTTAAGCGGTTGAAAAGAACTTGTACAAATTTGTTCTCTCTCTTGTTCTATAAATACCTACAAAATAGCTGTGAGCTGGCCTCTTGGCCTACAAAGGCTAAAATACTTTACAATTGGCTTTTAACAGAAAAAGTTTGCTGACCTCCCAGGTTAGGAGAAGTAGGAAATGGATACCTCTCCAGTAGCATCTTGGATGCCAGGCCTAGGGCTTCTGGGATTTTCCAAACTGTCCTGGAGGAGGTTTTGCAGGAAGGACCCTTTTTGCAAAGTCCAGGAAACAATAAACTGAGAGATTTCATATTCCAGAGATGGATAACATAGCAGGTCAAGCCTGTCTCAGTGGGTTATTTTTGACCAAGAGGTAAAAAGCCTACCAGAGATGCCTTTCCAGAACATGTAACACATATAACCATATAACACATTCTTCTCCCACTTTTGGGAGAATACCTTTATTGCCTTTTATCTTGGGAGACCTTTTCTTGTTCTATTTTTTGAGCATTTTAAGAAACTTGTCATCCTAAGCATCTTCCCATAATCACCTGAGTCACCTGTCTGGAATCCTCTCAGGGAAGCCATTCCTGACCTTCTCTGTAATAATACTGCTTATTCCCTGCCTATCTTAAGGGCTGATTGTACCCTGTAATTCTATCATAGGGTTGGACCCAGGGCCCAGGTCTGGCCAATCAAAATATCTGTACCTCTGGCCACAATTATTGGTTCAGGGATGGGCAGATGTGTGGCCAGCCAATGAAAGTCCTCTTCAGAACTTTGACCAAAGCTATTAGAAATGATGCTTTTCTTCTCAACTGGTAAACTGGAAGGAAGCTATTTGTGAGCTGTTGATGTTTATCTTTGCAATCATGTGGGTGAAATCTTCCTGGAAAAGGAATATCCTATACAAGAAAGCAGAAATGGAGAGAAAGAAGGAAGGAGATAGAAAAGAGAGAGAAAGAGAGGGAGAGCGAGAGATCTGATATCATATCAACCTCAGCGTTCAGCCATTCCTGAAGCTAGTTCAACCCTGGATCATTCCATTACCCAAGCCAGTAAATTGCCTTTTTCTTTTTTTAAGTCAAGCTGACATGGGTAGGGTTCTGTTACTTGTATCCAAATACATCCTGAACAATGCAGGGTTTTACCAGGCTCCTTGGTGTGTTGGATGCCTTCCTTTGGTGCCCACAGCCCTTTTTGTCATGTAATTTTCCATGCCCTCGGGCTCTGACCCTGGACTTAGAGCAAGCTGCTTGGACCGCCAGGATGTTTGCACATGTGATGCATAAACAGTTTGCAACTCTCGGATCCCTTTTGCTATCGTGTGAGCAAGTCCAGCTTAGCCTGTGGGATGATACATAAAGCCCAGATGAGCTGTGCCCACTGAGGCCCCATAGACCAGCCTGCCCAAGCTTCTCTGGAAGCTGACAGTAGCCCTGAGAATGAGGCCTGCCAAAGAACCACCCGGCTGAGCCCAGCCCGGACTGCCAGCCCCAAGACTTGTGAGCTAAATAAATGATAGAGGTTTGAAAACACTTCAGTTTTAACATGGGTTGTTAGGCAGCAAAAGCTGATACACAACAAAAGGTGGAAAAGGTATTTGAAAGGCACTAAAGGAGCGTAGCTTATCACCCTGTGGCCTTTTGCGTGGATAAGGAAAACAAGAGGCTGTGGTATTAAGCTTAAACCAAGACTGGCTCTAGATCGCCAGTACTTAAACAAGGAACCCATGGCACTTACTGTATCTGAGCCGAGCCCTGTAGGTTGACAAATCCGTCCCTGGCACTGTCACCCATAGCCATTCTGGGCAGTACTCACTGAGGTCATCATGGCCAGCATAGGACGAGGGATCAGGCTGCACACCTAACAATTCAGAATTCCTCCTGGCCATATCCTACGGTTATGATAAGAAGAGTCGGAAGGCAGTAGCTTGCTGAACACCTACGATATTCATAATACAGCAACCATTTTTTTCTTCTGTAGGTCTGACTTAGTGTGCTCATAGTAAGTCTCTCTGACTTAGTACACTTTTATTCTTTTATTAAGGTTATTTGCCACCTATAATTTTTCATTTTCTCCTTATGTGTGATTGTTCATATCAAATCAAATATTAAAATACCACCACTACTACTCAGGATGGCTCACATGTATTGAGTACTTATCAGTATCACCCTCTGGACAAAGGGTCTATAGGCCTGGTCACCTCTAATCTTCCCGACAATCTGGGGAGATAGGTGCTGTCAACCCCAGTTTACAGATGAGAAAACTTCATCCCTCGCTCAGGTTCACAAAGTTATTAAACATCGCAGTTACAAATGAAGGGAGACTGATTATATGAGCTAGAGAAGGGGGGAGGCTTCCTGATAGATGCACTTCACCTGCTGTGAAGACAGATCAGGATTTCTCACCTACTAGCTCTGTGACCTTGGGCATCTTACTAAGCTTATCTGGGCCTCCATTTCTTCTCCTGTAGAATGGGAGTCATAATCTCATCTTTCCAGGTGGTTGGGGGAAAAAATTAAATGAGAAATATAAAGCTCCTAGCACAGCATTAAACCCACAGTTGGACCTCAATCCCTTTTCTTTTTTCTTCCACCGGAGGAGACTAGATCGTACTGATTTATGGTCATTTTGTCCAAAGGAATGTAAATTCCATGAGAATGTGGGTTTTTTGTTATTTTGTTTACACTGTATCCCCTGCCCTACCACAGGGCCTGGCGTATTATACACACCTAATGCTTCTTCAGTTGAGTTCTGTACTTCTGTGAGCCTGTGATTCTGTGAGATGTGACCAGCAGTGACTTCCTAAGGGCTGGTTGGGACCAGGAGGTAGAGGAGATCAAGGAGCAAAGCTTTGCAAGGAGGTGGAGAGAGATCGGCTCTTGCCTCATTCAACAGCCCTCCGGGAGCCAGGCCGAGTGGCTTGCCGTGTTGATAAGAAGCACTCACCATCCATCCTGGGGAAGTGGCTTGTTTGTTGCTGGAGATCCTGGAAGAGGGTCCTAAGCACAATCAGTGGATGCAGCTTCTCCCCTCCCCCCCACCCCCCTCCCAAGTTTGTCATGGCCTCTGCCCCGGAGCCCCCACCCATCTGCACAGTGGCCAGGCTTGGAAAGAATTCTACTTTGATGCCAACTATCAGCAGGGCTCTCAGAGGGTGTGAATTATTCATCGACAAACCCAGCACCCATCTGTCTCCAGTCGCGCTGCCGGCATCTCCCTGGGCCCAGAAGCTGCCCAGGGCACCTCCAACCCAGGCCTGCCTGTGGGTTCCTCATAATGAATTTTCGGCTGCCCTGAGGCTTTTGCCTTAATTGGAGAGATGATGGGGTAAGCAAGAGGCTCTAAAGTGTGCATTTGAAATCAATTTGCTTCTTGAAGTGGCATGAAAACCAAAGTCTAAAGGATGCCCACTGTGAGGGGATTTCCCTGGTGCCACTCGGCTCAGTCTCTGCTAATGGCCTGTGTTTAATGGCCCCTCGCATCTTTTGCTCTGAAGAGGTTGGCAGAAACTGTGATGGGGTGGAAGTGGCTTTGTGGGAATGAAGGCCTTTCAGTGGTGGAGGGCCCACAGGGTGCAGCCTCTGAGAATCAAGGTTGGAAGATGGGGTGGCCGCGATAGCTTGCACATGCATTGTGGCTGCTCCAGCGGAGGTGGGGGGGACCTTAAGGGGCTCAGCAGTAAGATTTCAGAGATGTGTAAAAAGAGGTTAAGTTGCCTGTGAACTCAGCCTACTTCCTGAAATCTCTGGAGGAAACAGCGTATCTGTAGGATAAGAGGCCAGAGGGAGGAAGGCCTATGGGTTGGTGGTCGTGAAGTCTCTTAATTCTAAGGAAGAAGATGTTATTTGTGTACATCTTTAGTGACCAGTGACTGACTTTCAAGTCTGCATATCCAGGGTTAAAAAAATAATAGGGTCCTCATTGGAAGGTGTATACAATAGTAAAGAGTTCCCTGAGAACTAACAATAGTAGTAACTATTGACATATAGCAAGCCATTTCAAGATGTTTATTGGCCCTAGTTACTCTTAGTTTTAGAACCTGACCCTACAGGATATATTAGATCAAACCTTATAATGTACCATTATCACATATGTATATGATTTATATATATTATATAATACATACCATACATATACATACATATTGTATATTATATATTATAATGCATCCATATCAATATGGAGATTTATTCATTTATTTATTTAAAGGAGTGCAGTGGCCTGCAACATTTTTTAATTTTTTTTAAGTTTATTTCTTTTTGACAGAGACAGAGTGCGAGCATGAGCTGGGGAGGTGCAGAGAGAGAGGGAGACACAGAATCCAAAGCAGGCTCCAGGTGCCGAGCTGTCAGCACAGAGCCTAATGCAGAGCATGAACTCAGGAACTGTGAGGTTATAACCTGAGCCAAAGTCAGACGCTTAACCGACTGAGCCACCCAGGGATCCCTGCATTTTTTAAAAATAATTTTTAGAATTTGCTTTTGAACTTATTTGGCTATGAACAGTCACTCATTTAATTTACTGTTAGCTATGTTTTGTAAGCAGTCATCATGCCTCCTTAGAAGTTCACAAAAAACAAGGTAATCAAATCATGAATTTCTTTCAGATGTAATAAAATCTTTATGAAAACAAAACTCGATAGTGAACCCAGTGGACCCAGTGTCTGTAGACATTTAATGAAACATTTATTCATCTTGTTTTTTTTTTAATTTTTTAATGTTTATTTATTTTTGAGAGAGAGAGAGAAAGAGACAGAGTGTGTGAGTGGGGTAGGGGCAGAGAGAGGGAGACACAGAATTGGAAGCAGTCTCCAGGCTCCGAGCTGTCAGCACAGAGCCAGAGGCGGGGCTTGAAGTCACAAACAGTGAGATCAGACCTGAACTGAAGTCGGACGCTTAACCGACTGAGCTCCCCCAGGTTCCCCACATTTATTCATTTTGATTTTGCATATTTTTCTTTGCATATTTTAGGCCCACACCTTTTATTCTTTCCTGGTCTCTAACATGTTTGTGAGAGCCGGACTCTGTGGCCACGTGTTGTCTGTTGTGTGTGTGTGTGTGTGTGTGTGTGTGTGTGTGTGCATATTTGTGTGTGTGTCCTACTGGACAGAGCATCCTTGCCTGGGTGGCTGTGCATATGGGGAGCCAGAGGAGGTACTTTCGAGGGGTCTTCAGGCTTCCGGAAGTCTTATTTCTCACAGGTCTTACTGGTGGTTTCTCTTGGTCACGGTACTAAGCCTGGCAGGGTGTGCACTCAGGTAAGGAGGTCTGCTGCTTGTGTTCAAATCAGCACCTCCAGGTGAGGAAGACCTGTGGCTGTGCCAAACCCACTAGGCCCTGCTAAGAAACCCAGGGACAGCTGTGGATGTTACCCTCGGGGGGCACAAGAGTCAAGAAATAAAGAGGGAAGGCTTGGTTCTCTCACCTGGCGTGGGGTCTCTCAGGGGCCTTGGTTCATGCATCACCTCACTCAGCAAAGGAATAGTAAGGAGCTGTTCTCATGCCCAACTGCAGTGGGAGGAGGTCAAGGACAGATGGGACAGTGAGGTTTGTCATCACCACCTGGTCGGTGGCCTCCTCTCCATTAACGTATTTACCTCTTGGCCCTCAACAGCAGTGAGCCTTCAATACTAGTTGGGGGCTGACCTGGTTCTGAATGTCAGGGACTCATGCCATGGGTCCCAGTCAGGCCCTGACCGCTTCAGAAGTCCAGCAAGAGGAACGAGGAGGGCTAAGTGTGAAAGGACATCTTCTGGTGTCCAGACACTGCCCTCGTGTTTGGTTGTTTGCTTCCTAACCTTATGCCCCAAGCAATCATGTCCTCTCTTTCAGTTGCAAAAATGGAAATTGCAGAGAGTTGAAATGGTCGCCCCAAAGTGGCAAAGGCAGGATTTGAACTCAGAGCACTCACACTCAAGCCCTGTTCTGTTTCTTCCACACCCCGTTTGTTCCTTGAATTCCTAGGAATGTTCAGACTGTCATGAGTATGTGTTGGAATTTCCGATATGCCTCAAAAATAGATTAGTGGTAAATTGTTCCTTCGTGAAGCCAAGCAGAGAGAAGTGGTGAATATGCTAATGGCTGCCAAGGGGCCTCTTTCCCGGGCAGAGATGCACAGCAGGAGTCGGGTGGAGTCTGAAATCCAGCCCACACATCACCTGCCCATCAGTACCACGATGTGGACTTACTCAGACCAGAGAAGGGTTTCTTGCCAAGCTCTGCACCCCTGAGCTCACATCCACCCGTGGATGCCCCTTAGTAAGTTTTGCAAAGGCACTGCTTTGGTTTAGGTTTTCCTGGAAGCAGACCTGGAGAGAAATACTGCAGTGTGAGTCTTCTGGGAGGTGATCCCAGGAAGCACCGGTAGGGAGTAGGGAAGACAGGGAAGGGGCGAAACCATCCCGGTGTGCATCAAGATGGTTATCCTTGTAGATACATTTGGGGCACAGTAGGGAGCATCGCCTGAGTCATCCTACTGCCCCGTCAGTCATCATTAGGGCTGCTTCCCGGGGCTCCTTTGCCGGCCCTGTAGGCAGGCTGTGTGTTCCAGTTGGCAGAAGGCCTTCCTGGAGGGTCACGGTTGTTTCTGATGAGCTGCTCTGACTGCAGGTGTGTGCACAGGGCATCCGGGCAGGGCGGGGAGAGCATCCTCTCTAGGCACCTTCTAGGTGAGCATAACTTCTGTTCTGCCGGATGTAATCAGCCAAGCTATTGTCTGTGACCTAGTCCCCATCCATCACCTGATACATCCACCTGTTGACGTTGTCCTCCCACAGTCTAAACAGGGACCGCTTCCGGAAAAAAACCAAAACACCCACCACTGCTAAAACATAACTGTGACATAAAACTTCCTGACCCTGCAATCAAGTCTGAGATTTGTTCCTGGCTCTGATGTGTGTGCCTAAACCAGTGGCCTGGCTTCATCTCCTGCCCACCCACCCACCCCCCCCCCCCCGCCCCCATCTCTTCCTCCCCTCTGCCTCTAGAAGCCCGTAAGGAAATCCAGGTTTCCTGGCTTCCTGCCTTCCTGTTTGTATCCTATGGGCCTCCGGAGGGTTGGCAGGGAGCTGGCCCGGCACTGCTCATAGCTCAGGAGGGAGGCTTGCCAGGGGGCCGAGGCTCGGCTGGAGGTCCGGGGGCCTGTCTGGAAGCCCTGTCTGTCACACAGCTGTACGTTCCCTTCCATGGTTTATTTACCGAGGGCGGCCGGTGGATATTATGGGAGGTTGGAACCGTGCTTGGCATGGGCCCCAGCAAAGCTGGATTCCTGCCTCTGTTGCCTCCCCAGACCTCTCCCCGGGCCACCTGGTTCTGTGGTCTTGGGGCTTTGGCGTGACCTCAGAAAGAACAGAAGGAGGAAGGAGTCTGACAGAAGTGTAAAGAGCTGATTCAGATCAGAAACCCCCAGACGCAGAATTGTGACTATTTTAGTCTCTATTTCGTCCAGCTCTGTTGCCGTTGTTCGCTGGAGGTTTTTGATGTTACTCTCCCGTTGCCACTTTCCGTGTTTGCCTGAACAGAGACTGCTCCTGAGGAGGGGAGGGCTCAACCCTGTTGCTTCCTCTGTCACCGCCGATCTAATGAGGTGTAAATCCCACAGATGCCGCTCGGGGCGGCCGACGTAGTAATTTATATCAATTGGTGTGATTAGAGGAAGCCCTCAATCATCCCGTGGTGTCTCGTCGCAATCTGTCATAGTCGTAATCACATGAGCGTCACCCTGAGTTTGTGCCGGGAAGAATACACTGCTTTCCTGGATTCTGCTCAAGAGCCCAAATATAAGATTGAGAGATGGGCCCAAGGAGGTAAGTCACATCCCTCCCATTTGCAGGGGGAGGCCACCTGGCCGAGAGGTCCCATGTGTCCCTGTGACCTGTTGGCCTGCCCTCACATGAACTTCCTGGAACGTCGGTGGCTCAACTGGACATGAGACCCCCAAGTGCGGAGTCTCTGGGTCCTGAGCAGAGAGAGCCCTAGGCTATGACCCAAGGGTGCCGCCACCCTCTTTACCCTCTGCCTTAGTCTCTCCGGTTCTAGCTCTGCCCCAGGTATCCAGCGACGAGTCAAGCAGAAGCACCCCTACTCTCAGGAGGTTTCTATTCCAGTAAGGGAGCCAGACTTTCAACCACTAGGTCTATGGAAGGCTAACCTAGCCTAGGGGAGTTAGGAAGATTCCCTTGAGGAAATGACTTACCTGAGAGACCTCAAGTACAGTAGACCTGGGGAAGGGAGAAGTCTGTGATTCCATCCAAGGAAGCAGCTGTGTGGTCCAGAAATGAGAAGGAACTTGCCTCAGGCGGGCAGCAGTACCGACAGGGCTAGGAGCAGAGGAGGAAGCTCATTTTGTCCGCCATGTTGAAGACTTAGAACTGTTAAGAAAAATTGTCCGAAACTTAGAAATATGTTAAAAAGGAAGACTATAGACTCTTTCAGTGTCAGACTAGAGCATTATCTACCAAGCCCACCCAAGAATGACTTAATTGTCTATGGGGTTGTACCTTTGTTTGATTTTGCTATGAACTGACTGGGGCTGATCTCCGGGAGGTTACATATACGCTTGTAGATAGCTGTCCTCTGCAGAGAAGCCAGTGCTTTCTGTCTCGTAGGAAAGGTAACCCCAGTGATGATCACTTCACTGTGAAGGACGTTAGTCAGTTTTGCCTCCAGCTTGGAAGATGAGCAAGTCCATTAAAACTCACTTCTGTACACTTTTTGTGAGGGACTGTATCAAATGCTGCTGGAACCAGCTCTACAATATCACTAGTTCTGTCATGGAACCAGCTCTACAATATCACTAGTTCTGTCATTGATGAGTAAATCAATGTTTGACACATATTTATTCTTCATCAGTGTAAGAGTTGGGTTTTCAGAAATCACTGTCTTGAGGGCACCCCCATGTGCATTGTAGCATTATTTATGATAGCCAAGACATAAAACCTTAGTGTCCATTTACCAATGAATGGTTAAAGAGAATGTGGCATGTATATATATACACATATATATATACACACACACATACACAATTGTATACATACATTGTGAGTATCTACATATACACATTGTGTATGTATATATATTACACACACACACAATGGAATATTGTGCAGCCATATAAAAGAAGAAAATTCTCCCATCTGTGACAACATGCAAGGACCTTGAGGGCATCATGTTAAGTGAAATAATCCAGACAGAGAAAGACAAATACTGTATGATCTCACTTATACGTGGAATCTAAAAGAACCAAGCTTACAGGAACAGTGAACACATTGATGGCTGCCAGAGCAGGAGCTGGGAGGTGGTGAAGTGGGTGAAGGTGGTTAGAAGGTACAAACTTTCAGTTACAAGATGCCAAAGTTCTGGATGATGTTACCTAAACTTACTGTGGTGATGGTTTTGTAATATATGTAAATATCATTATGTTGTACACCTTAAACTAATACAATGTTGGTGGCTCAAGTTGGTTAAGCGACTGACTCTTGATTTTGGCTCAGGTCATCATCTCATGGTTCATGGGTTTGGGCCCACACCGGGCCCTGTGCTCACAGCTTGCAACCTGCCTGGGGTCCTTTCTCTCTCCCTCTCTCTTTCTGCCTTTCCCCTTCTCTCTCTCTCAAAATACATAAATAAACTTAAAAAATGAATATAATAATATAATGTTATATGTCGATTATCAATAGAACTGGGAGGAAAAAAAGAGTGGCGTTTTCCTCATCAGAACATTATTCTTTGACAGAACTTTCTCCTCAGAGTGATAAGAGACCGTGGTGAGTTTTAAGCAGGCACCTGCCATGATCACAGTTGCCCGGGGACGTAGTGGTAACGTTCTTCTGAGGAAATGAAGAGACGCAACTCCTACTTTTTTTGTCAAAAGGTGGGGTGGCAGGGGGTGGGGGGTGTTGACAACTGAATTTGGCTTTCCCTTTTGGGACAAATAACTGGTTCGGTCGAGGGCCAATATGCTGTTCTTACCATCAAGTGTAGGTTTATTATAGGGTCTTTGTGCAAACAGAGGAGACTCTAATCATTGCGGTGTCCATTTTGTTAAGCTTTAAAGCTGTGGCTAATAATTTATTGTAATGGGATCCAAACTAATGAACTCCACTTACAATTGAAATGTTTTAGAAAGCTTTCTTTCCTCCTGGGTCTCCCCGGGAGGCCGGGCTCCGGCAAAAGTGGAACCACTCTGCCACCGGGCAGATTGCTCATCAGCTGTGTCAAGTGTCAGAAGATTGGGCCGTCTCTTTAAAGTGCTTTAAAAAAAAAAAAAAAAAGAGGGGAAAATACCAGCATTCATTTCCATAAATTATTGAATATGAATTTAAAATCATCTAGTCGGAGAGGTGTTGAAATTACCCATGCTAATTGGCAAGTCGGGGAAGCAGTGGCGGGGCTGCAGAGAACAGCGCAGTAATTGTCGTTCCGGGGCTGCAGTGGCCAGATGAGGAGGATGAGCAAGGTGGGGCAGCCGTGCAGATCCAGAGGGGGCTCAGGAAGAAAGCCCCCGGGAGTCATGCCAGCACCTTCGTCCCCGTGCTGTCTTCTTTGATCCTTCTTGCACTCTTCGGGGACCGTTATCGCTCTGAGAGGTCGAATGCCAGAGGTCACATAGCTAGTGGGTAGGTGGCCTAGGTGACTTGTGAATCTGGTTGTTTCGGGTTCAGTGTGCCAACGTGCCTTGCCTGTGATCCGTAACCATTCTTCACTCGTCGCCTTCTCCGTGTTTACGCTCCCGTGTCATCGAACTGGTACAGTAGAAAGAGCGTGACTGCCCCATCCCCCAACCCAACCCTGTAGAATTAATGCCCATCAGGTTTAGTTTTAGTTGACAAATGATTACGTCGGGAAATTATGATTCCTCCTTCCCTGCCTCCCTGCCTGTATTTTTTCCTTTCCCTCCAAAGTATGTATCCTTCAACTTTTTGCTCAAACATCATCCACTCAGTAAAACCTATGGCTATACTACTTAAAATCGCAGGCTGCATGAGCCCTGACTCAACAGTCTTGTCTGTCACCGTATTCCCTTTTTTCGTTTTTCCCCCACAGCATTTATTATCTTGTAACTTTATATATAATTTGTTTATTATCTTTATTACTTACTGTTTGTCTTCTCTTAGTAGAATTTAAATATCAAGAAGGCAAGACTCTTCGTTTTGATTACTGATGTATCTCAAGTGCTTAGAACAACACCTAGAATGTAGTAGGTCCTTATTAAATATTTATTGAACGGATGAACGAAGGGATACTTATTATATGGCCATTTATAATGTAATGAAAACCAAAATCAACAAAGAAAGCAAGCCAGTATTCTTGTGCACACCCATGTTCTAAGTGCTTGCATATCTTTTCTTTCATTCTTATGATGTAGCAACTGTCATTATCATCATTTTACAGATGAGGAAACTGAGGCCCAGAAAAGTAGACTAACTTGCCCAAGGTTCCACAGCTGGTACTTTTAGAATCAGTTTTGTTGAGGGATAAATTTCATGTAATAAAATGCACCTATGTTCAACATACAGTTGAAGTAAGTTACCCAAGTAAGGTGTGGAACTTTTCCATCACCCCTTACACTTCTCTTGTGCTATTCTGTAGTCTGTTCACTCTAGCCCCTGGGAACCCCTACTTTTGCTTTTTCTAGAATGTGGTGTAAAATGGAATCATGGCAGGTACTCACTTATGCTTAGCTCTTTTGCTCAGCATAATTATTGGAGATGACTCCATGTTACTGTGTATATCAAGAGTATATTCCTTTTTTTTTAGTGCTGAGGAGTATTCTATTAAATGATTAGACCACAGTGTCTTTATCCATTTGTTTGTTGATGGACACTTGGATCGTGTCGGCTGTTAGAAATAAAGCTACTGTGAATATTCAGGTACAAGTTTCATGTGGACATACGTTTTCATTTCTCTTGGGTAAATTGCTGCATTGTATGGTCACCATCTTAATGAGAAATGGCCATATGGTTTCCCAAAGCATCTGGACCACTTGGCATTCCCACCAGCAGTACATGAGATTTTTTGTTCCCCATCCTCACCACCATTTAGTATGGCCAGTATTTTTAACTTGAAATTAAACTCTTTAACTTCAAGCATTGAAGTGGGTGTCTAGCATTGTCTCACCATGGCTTAATTTTTCATTTTCCCAATGACTAATGATAATGAACCTTTTTCATGAGCCTCTTGGCCAACAGTACATCTTCTTTGGTGAAGTGTTTGTTCAAATATTTTGCCCATATTTAAAAATTTTTATTTTAGAGAGAGAGAGAGCATGAATGGGAGAGAGGGGAAGCGGGGGGAGAGAGAGAGAGAGAGAGAGAGAGAGAGAGAGAGAGAGAGAATCCTAAGCAGGCTCCACAGTGATCATGGAGCTCCACATGGGGCTCAGTATCACAATGCTAGGATCATGACCTGAGCCAAAATCAAGAGTCAGATGCTCAGCTGACAGCCACCCAGGCTCCCCACACCTTTTGTCCATTTTTAATTGGATTGTCTGTCTTATTATTGACATTAAAGAATTCTTTATATATGCTAATTGTTTTTCTCAGATATATGTAATGTGATTGTTTTTTCCCCCAGGGTGTAGGTGGTCTATTCATTTCGTAAATGGTGTCAGACCTATTTTTGAACCAAAGTCTGCCATGCCCTTCATTCCTTTCCATTTTCTCAAGTAAGGTTTATCTCAAAGAATAAGATGGACAAGTTTGACAAAAAGTCTGCCACACTCTTGAGGGGTTAAAAAAAATCATAAAGAATAACCAAAATAGAGGAAAAACAAAATCTTGGCCTGTGTTTGTTCAGAGGGTTCAGAAACAAATTACCCTAATGGGAGTCTGAGGGAGGTGGAGAGAAAGTTAATCACTAACCCAGGCTCAGCGTTGTTTTAATTAAGCATAATAAGAATAATGAAATTATGCACCTCTTAGGATTTATGGCTTAGCTCTATTTGTATGGCACCAAGAGGATTTCAGGAACAAATAGAAATGATGGGATCCCAGGGACTCCTCCCGTCTCTCTGGATTGTCCTTCCATAACTTCCAGGGTGCTGGAATGAGGTGGGAGCAGCAGCCCAGGGTAGGGGGTCAGGAGCCCCGGGTATGTGACTTGGGGCAGACATTCCACTCCCTGGTCCCCAGTCGTCTCAAATAGGGAGGATTTAATACAGCAGTGTGCAACTGAATGTTTAATAATAAGTGCCTGGGGCGCCTGGGTGGCTCAGTCGATTAAGCGTCCGACTTCAGCTCAGGTCATGATCTCACAGTTCGTGGGTTTGAGCCCCGAGCCAGGCTTTGTGCTGACATCTCAGAACCTGGAGCTTGCTTCAGATTCTGTGTCTCCTGTCTCTGCCCCACCCCTGCTTGTGCTCTGTCTCTCAAAAATGAATAAATGTTAAAAAAAAAAATTAAAAAATTACGTGCCTAATAAATGCCTCTCCTCCCCCACCAAAAGTACATAGATATCTACATATGTACTTGCACATGTACATATATATGTGTACTTGCAAATATTATATATTTAGTGTACATGTAACTAATATTATTAATGTATAGTATGAAATTTTGCATAAATAAATGTAACATACTATGCAATTGGAGTATATAAATACACTACACAATTTAGTATAAGTTAAACAAACAATATTGTACATCCACATTGGCAAATGATTTTCACAAAATGCTTTTGTTGATTTCTGCCCACCTCCTCTATCAGTATCTGGCCAACAATTTCAACTGACAAATGGATGGAACTCCAGCAGGCGGACTGGTTGATGATTTTGCTTATGTTGCAGAGTAAGATGGAAGTGAAACAGTGAAGACGCGTTTTCATCAGTGGCATGAGTGACTTCTTTGCTGAACTGGATAGCAGTGTTTGATTACCTCAAGAATATTTCCTTGATTTTTGTGCTATTTGCAACTTAACAACTATATACGTGATGCACCTGATTATTGACATTTTCTCAACCACTTTCTTAAGTCGAGACAATCAACAAAACAATAGATGAAGCTCTGAGTTAAAGTGTTTGCCAAAATGTCTGTGGTGCAAATGCCAATGTCTGTGGTGCAGTGTCTGTGGTGCACCTGTGGTGCAGGTGTCTACACCTGCAAATTGACCTCTTTTACGCCACCAACGCGATGTACCTGAATGGGGATCTAGGAAGAGATGTGCGGTTGTATGGTTTACCCACTGTGTAGATACACGACAGTAAAATGTAGTAAAATACTTAGGAAGGGGTGGTTTTGAGCATTTATTGTCTTTATGTTTAATATAATTTATTTACTAAATTTTTATGTAATTTACTTTTTAATAATGACCGTGTTTGTTGAAAATTTTACAGTCAGCTCTCGGGTATCTGTGAGCCAGTGGCAGCACAGCACTGGTTTGGACGAGACCTGCTGTCTGGTGGGATTTCCAAGAAGGACCCATGTTGCAGACCTTTACTCTCCAGGGTCACCGTGTCTCCCAGCCAGGGCCAGGCCTGCTTCCACTCTGAGAGGAGCAGGTATGTCATGATGTATTAGTCTACTTGGGCTTCCATAACAAAATACCACAGACTGAGGGACTTAAAATGACAGAAATTTATTTTTCAGTTCTGGAGGCTGGAAATCTAAGATCAAGGTACTGGCAGTGCTGGTTTCTGGTGAGGCCTCTCTTTCTGGCTTGCGGGCGGCTGCCTTCTTGCTCTGTCTTCACATGGCCTTTTCCCTGTGTCTCTCCCTCTTCTGATAAGGACACCAGTCCTATTAGATCAGGAAGCTCCCCTCCATAACCTCATTTAACCTTAATTAGCTCTTCAAAGTTCCTATCTCCAAACCTAGTGTCTTTGAAAGTTAGGACTTCAACATATGAATTTGTGGAGCACCCAATTCAGTCCATAACAAGTGGTTTCTGTTCTGTTAAGAGAGAGGAATAGAAACAGAGGTAATGAGGCAGTACTTGATGTCAGAGGTAGGTCTGGGAGGTGGGGCCCCTTCTTCAGTGTGCAGTGTGTGGTTGGGGCCAGAGGCTGACCAGGTGGGGAGGAAGTGGGGAAGGGAGAAAGTGTAAAGGCTGATGCAGGGCTGAGAGCCCAAGCCCAAGGGGAGACATGACAGTGCCCTCAGCTCTCACACTGTGCCATGGCTGGGACCTTTGCCCTTGGAGCACTGTCACCCTGAATTGACAGTGGAACACAGTGATCAGGGCCATGGACACAGAGCCAGGCTTCCTGGACTTCAAGTCCAGAAGCATCATTTACTAACTGGGTAACCATGGGCAAATTACTCACCCTCTCTGTATCAGTGTTCCCATCTGAAGAGTGCAAGTAATGCTAGTACCTTCCTCCAAGATTGCTGTGAAGATTAAGTAAAAAAAAAAAAAAAAAAAAAATATATATATATATATATATACACACACACACATGTATAATCAGAATATAGAATATATAAGTGAATGCAGCATTGCAAGTGATGTATCATTGTTAGCTACTGCAGCTGCAATTAGTCTGTTTCTGTCTCTCGAGTGTGTGTCTTTGTCTCCTCTGTCTTTGAACCCTCTGCCCCTAGCACCATATCTGGCACTTAATAGATGTCCAATACCTGTGCTGAATTACAAATAAATACCAAAGGGTATTGGAGTGATTAAACAGTCAGGAAACAAGAGTCCTCATTCATACATGGAATCATCCAATTATTTCATCCTTTATTCATTTAACCAATAATTTTTAACAGTTTTATTGAAATAGAATTCACACAGCATAGCTTGGCTATTTAAAGTGTACAATTCAGTGATTTTTGGCATATTCAGAGTTGTGCAACCATCACCAACATCAATTTTAGAGCAAAGCTTATGAGCAAGCATTCTCCATTTTCCCCCAGTCTCCCAGCCCTAGGCAATTACCCATCTACTTTCTGTCTCTATCCATTTGCCTATTCTCAACATTCCATATAAGTAGGATCATGTCATGTCTGGCTTTTATGTTGTAGCAGGTATTGGTACAAATGATTTTTAAACATTTAAACATCTTCTGAACACTGTGAAATAAACCAGACAACCTGCCATAAAAATCTTATAGTCTAGAAAACATATGTTCACATAAAGAACTGCACACGATTGCTCTTAGCATCTGGTTCACAATAATCAAAAACTAGAAAGAGTCCCATCAATTACGAATAGTTAAAAAAACAGCGGTCTATCCATGCACTAGAATACTACACAACAATATAAAGGAACAAAGTATTAATACACAATAACAACATGAATGGATTTCAACATCATTATGCTAAGTGCAAGAAGTCCAACACGAAAGACAGAAAACTGCTCTGTGATTCCATTTAGATGAAATTCTAAAAAAAGGCATAACTGTAGTGACTTAAAGCAGGTTAGTGGTTGCCAGGGGCTGGGGGTCATGGGAGAGGCCCAACTGCAAAGGTCCTGGAAGGTGCTTCTGTGGTGAAGGCGCTCTCTACATCCTGATTGTGATGGTGGTTACACCGACACATAGAATTACTGAAATTCATCAAGCGCTATATTTAAAATAGGTAAATTTGGGGGCACCTGGATGGCTCAGTTGGTTGAGCGTCCAGCTCTTGATTTCAGCTCGGGTCACGACCCCTGGGTCTTGGGATCAAGCTTCACATCAGGTTCCGCACTGAGCATGGAGCCTGCTTACGATTCTCTCTCCTCTCGCTCTCTGCCCCTCCCCCACTCGTGCTCACTCTCTCTCTCACTCTCTCTCTTAAATAAATAAACTGATTAAATAAAAATAGATGAATTTCATTGTACATAATTAAAACAAAAAATGTATAATCTATAAGCTACAGTTTATTTTTTTTTTTTAAATTTTTTTTTTCAACGTTTTATTTATTTTGGGGACAGAGAGAGACAGAGCATGAACGCGGGAGGGGCAGAGAGAGAGGGAGACACAGAATCTGAAACAGGCTCCAGGCTCTGAGCCATCAGCCCAGAGCCCGACGCGGGGCTCGAACTCACGGACCGCGAGATCGTGACCTGGCTGAAGTCGGACGCTTAACCGACTGCGCCACCCAGGCGCCCCAAAGCTACAGTTTATTAACTGGCACTTAATAAGGGCCAAATGCTATAAGACACTTTACAGTATTATCTTTTAATTCTTACATTAACTGAATAGGGTAAATGCTAACAGCTATGGACTGAATTGTATCCCCTCACCCCGAATTCATATGTTGACATAACCCCCAATAGTGTTTGGAGATGGGGCCTGTGGGAGGAAACTAGGTTCAATGAGTTCATGAGAGTGGGGTGCCCATGATGAGATTAGTGTCCTTACAAGAAGAGGAAGAAACATGGACTCTTTCCCTCCATGCGTGTGCATGGAGGAAGGGCCAGGTGAAGACACAGTGAGAAAGTAGCTGCCTTTGAGCCAGGAAGGGAGCTCTCATCAGAACCCAACCACACTAACACCCTCATCTTGGACTTCCAGCCTCCAGAACTAGGAGGAGGTAAATTTCTATTGTTTAAGCCACCCAGGTTGTGATATTTTGTTACAACACCCTGAGCTAAGACACTACAATAATTCCCATTTTACAGAAGGGGAAATTGAGGCATGGACAAGTTGCTCTTTTGTCAAGCATGTCTGAAATCTATTCAGACTTGTACTAACTATTCCCTAATTTCCTGGAAGAACCACCCCTTTCCCCACTGTCAGCAAATGTGCTTGGGAGGCAGTTCTATCCCCGGCTCAGACTTAAAGCTCATGACTCGGCCCGAGCCAGTCAGTTCATGACGATCCTCTGACCCCTACGGATTGGCTCAGGATTCAGCAGAGACCCCATTAGAACCACTGAAACATAACATACCTTTACTGGGACTGCTAGGGCTGAGGCGCTTTCCTAATGAACAGGAACCTGGGAAGATGTGGGGCAAAAAATGTGGCAGCCATGTTGCCTGTGTGAAGGGAAATCCCATCTAGAATCGGTCCAAAAGTCTGGAAGCATAGCCATAAGAGATGGAGAGGGAGAAAACAGATCTGAGCCTCTGGATTAGACCAAATTGAAAGCTGGTATATTCCTGGGTTCTTCAGTTATACCACCAGTGAAATCCCTGTTTTGCTTAATTCAAGGGTGTATACTGAAGGTCACAGCTCGTGTGTGCCCAAGGAGTGTGGGTTCCAGTCCAGGTCAGATTCCAGTGGTCCCACTCTTTCAGCCATTGAATTCTAGAGGAGGAGAGAAGAAAGAGGAGTGTGGTACAGGAGGATGGCAACTTTGGAAGATTCTACAGCTTTGGGAAACTAGAACGGGGACTGGGCGTCAGCTCCACCTGAAGCCTTGCTCTGCCCCTGTGAACTGTGTATGTGACAAGGTACTCCATCCCTTGGAGCCTCAGTTTTCCCCTCTGTAAAATGAGCATAACAAAACATCCACCCCTGAGAACGATTGATCCAATCATGAGATCTACATAAGATAACGAAGAAAAAATATTTGGCACAGCATTTAGGAAACCCTCCCCCCAACCCAGTAACTACTGTTATTGACTGTGAACCCCTGGAGCACCCATTAGTGTCTGATCCTGTGAATGTTTTGCCTTGTTTTTACTGAAGCAGATTGAAAATTTTGAATTATTATAATGATTTTAGCAAAAGCAGCCTCCTTTCTGGAAGCTCAGAATTAAAAGGCTATAAGGATCAAAGGGTAATATTGTCCGTGCCCCTATCATCTCCCCAAATTTTAGTTCCTCGTACAACACTCTTTTTTTTTTTTAAGTTTATTTATTTATTTAGAGAGAGTGCAGGGGAGGGGCAGAGAGAGAGGGAGAGAGAGAATCCCAAGCAGGCTCTGCACTGTCAGCGCACAGCACACGGTGCCCGTACAGGACTCCATCCCCAGAACCATGAGATCATGACCTGAGCAGAAATCTAGTCAGTGCTTACCCAACTGAGCCGCCCAGGTCCCCCCTCCTACAACACTCTTAATGGATCTGTCCTGCCCTGAAATACCTGAGCTGTTCGGCTTCCTGAGCCAGAGAGAAGCAGGAAAACAATCCCAGATTCGGAGCATCCTGCTCCCAAACACCACCCGCAGGGAAAGCCCTGGGGAAGGAGCAGTGCCCTAGACGGGGCGGGCAGTATGGACAGAGCTGGTTTTCTTCAGCTCTGCTTGACTGCACCACAGCTCTCAGAAACCTGAAAGTCAGCGTGAGACTGTGCTATGGAGTGCCAGGAGGCCGAGACGCATGCCGTGGTCCTCCTTTCCTGTGGCTGGCTCCCCCGGACTCTTGGGGGAGGCTCTCCGTTCATCCCGGACCTGGCTTTGCATCCTGCCTCTCCCACTGCAAAGCTTTGTGGCAAGCAAATTCACTGCTCTAAGGCCCGATTTCCTTTCTTCCCCAATGGATGGGGAGAACACTATCCCAGATCTCAGGGGTTGGAGTCACTAGGAAATGAGACCTCTGGCCTTGCCGTCTTGTCTCCCTGAGCCGTTTCTAACTTCGTCCCCTTCTTTGCTTCCTCCCCTCAAAGTGTGCTCCCCAGACCAGCTGGAGAAGGGGCGGGGAGCTTGGTGGGGGCAGAGGGAGAGATGCCAGTGTAGAGACCCCACCCCAGCTCTCCTGTGGGGCTGGGTTCAATGAGCCTCCAGGGGGATTCTGATGCCATCGGTGTGGAAGCCCCATCCTAGCCACATCTCTGTATTCTCCTCCCGGCTTGGCCAGTTATGCAACCAAAAAGCTATTTCCTGGCTCCACAGGCCATCTTCAGGTCTCTTTGTTCTGCCCATAGGACATCCAGCACTTAAATTTATAAACAGTATTCAGCCCACTTTTAGTTATTTCTTATTTTAATATTTGCTGAACAGATAAATAAATCTGTGGTAATTTATGAAAATAAATTACCTTCCTGTTATAGTTAAGACTACGCACACTGAGACCAGACTCCGGGATGCAAATCCTGGCTCTCCCCTCTGCTTGCTGTGTGACTTTCCTCACCTCCCTGTGTTTTCCTTTTCTTGGTGGTACAATGAGGCTAATGGTCATCCATATGCAAAGGGTGTTGGGAGGATTAAATCAGTTAATCCAAGGAAAGTGCTTAGCTCAGGGCAGGGCACAGTGTAGCAACTAAGTGCAACCCTTCCCTAAACAGTTCACATACCCTCTGTGAATTCCTCTTATCAGTGAGGTCGGCAATACTGTTTGCTCATTTCACAGATAAGAAAACCAAGGCTCAGAGAGTTAAGTAGCTTTCTCAAAGTCCTCAGTTCCAAAACGTGGCTATTCGGTCTCCCTTCTAGCAGGCAAAACGCGCACAAGAATATTCCCCATATTCATGTAAGAACGTGCTCATCGAATCTACACCGTTGCCTGTGTTCTCAGATTGATCCGTGGGCCGAGAGTGAAAAATATAAAAAAAAAGGAAGACTCAGGCTCTGTCAGCTGTTCTAGCCCACCTGTGGGAATGGAGCCTGGGTGGACAGAATTAGCTTGATTTGTGTCTCATTTCGCAAGATCAATATTTGGCAGTATCTTCCCGTCTTCGCGTGTCTGGCTGGGAATTAAAAACGAACGTATGTGCTGCAGTGAGTCTAACGGCAGACCCCGGGATGCCTTCTGGAGCCCCTTAACACGGTGATCCAATGCCTGGGAAGTGAGTGTCAGGGTTTACGTTTTAAAGAGTGATTTTTTTTAAGTTTTTGTTGTTGTTGTTGTTTCATATTTTTATTTAAATTCTAATTAGTTAATATAGAGCATAGCATTGGTTTCAGGAGAATTCAGTGATTCATCACTTACATACAACACCCAGTACCTATCACAACAGGTGCCCTCCTTAGTGCCCATCACCCATCTAGCCCATCCCCCACCAACCGCCCTCCGTCAACCCTCAATCTGTTCTCTATGGTTAAGAGTCTTTTTTTTTTTAAATATGAAATTTATTGTCAAATTGGTTTCCTGTTGTTGTTGTTTTTTTTTTTTTAAATTTTTTTTTTTCCAACGTTTATTTATTTTTGCGACAGAGAGAGACAGAGCATGAACGGGGGAGGGGCAGAGAGAGAGGGAGACACAGAATCGGAAACAGGCTCCAGGCTCTGAGCCATCAGCCCAGAGCCCGACGCGGGGCTCGAACTCACGGACCGCGAGATCGTGACCTGGCTGAAGTCGGACGCTTAACCGACTGCGCCACCCAGGCGCCCCTGTTGTTGTTGTTTTTAATGATTACTTATTTCTGAGACAGAGAGTGTGAGCAGGGGAGGGACAGAGAGAGTGGGGGACAAAGGATCCAATGCGGGCTCTGCGCTGACAGCAGTGAGCCCAATGGGGGCTCGAAATCAGGAACTGTGAGATCATAACCTGAGCCGAAATCAGACGCTCAACAGGCTGAGCCACCCAGATGCCCCTGAAAGAGTGACTTTTTTCTTTTTAATCAGGGACAAAGTGCCTGCCTTTAAACGCTCAGCACTGTGGACCCTGTAATACCAAACCAACAGTGATTTATTTCAGTGTGCAGACACTGGAAAGGAGGGTATCTCAAGGTCAGGTCATCCCTAGGAAAGGATGGCAAGCAGCCTGACAAGGTCCTGACCAGGCGATGTTTACCTTGTGATTCAGTTATCACAGGCCCCAGGGGCTCAGAGACTCAGTCCTGCCTGTTTCAGGGTTCCCGGGAGGCTGACAACCGCTAACAAAGCGAACCAGTGAGGATGGCGTAGAGAGCTTTCACTTCTTGGACGCCTGCTGCACACCCAGCTGTTTGTGGACCATGCCTCTGATGCTCACAAGTCATCTACCCAGGCTGCCACTTGGCAGATGAGGAAACTGAGGCACAAGAGGTGATGTGATCTGCTCGAGCTCCTGCAGCTAGTGACTGGCAGACTTGGGATTTCTAACCCGGTTAATCTGACTCCTGGGTCAATGCCAAGTGATTCGTTGACAACAAGACAGAAATGTCCAGTGGATGGGCACTCTGTGGCTCCCTGCAAGAAAGAAATACAGCCTGAAGTTGCAAACTGTGGGTACTAGTGCAATCTGCCTGCAGAGTTGTTTTGTTTGGCCTCCAGAGTGTTTTTTTTTTAAATGTTTGAATTCATTACCAACTTTGAGAAATAGGGAGTTTTCATACAGAATGCAGATTTCTGGCTTCTCTGGGTAAAGCAGATGTGGGAACAGTCAGCTGGCACTGAGGATGGCTGCTCTCTTTAGAAGGAACGTGAGCCTGGGCTGCTTGCATGGCTCTGTCCGCTAAGCCTCCGGTTCTTGATTTCAGCTCAGGTCATGATCTCACAGTTCGTGGGTTCAACTCCCATATCGCGCTCTGTGCTGACGGTGTGGAGCCTGCTTGGGCTCTCTCTCTGCCCCTCCCCTGCTCGCTCTCTCTCTTAAAAAAAAAAAGAAGAAGAAGAAGAAGGAACATGAGTCTTCCAGAGTGCAGTGGCCTCCACCCTGCTTGGGGCCTGCTCTGTAGGAAGTTAAATAACCCCAAGGCCACAGAGGAAGGCCAGATCCAGTGAAGGGAGGTTCTTCGACACCAGTGTGTGCCAATCATATCTCAATAACTCATATTAGTTTGCTCAGGCTGCTGTAATAAAGTATCATAGGCTGGATGACTGAAATAATAGAAATCTCTTTCCTCTTAGTTCTGGGGGCCTAGAAGTCCAAGGTCAGGATGTTGGCAAGGGTTGGTTTCTTCTGAGGTCTCTGCTTGGCTTGCAGATGGCCGCCTTCTCTCCGTGTCTTCACGTGGCCTTTCCTCTGTGTATGTCTCTTCTCTTCTCATGTGCTCATCTCTTCTTAGAAGGACGCCAGTCATTGGATTAAGACCCATCCTAATGGCCTGATTACCTTTTAGAGACCCTCTCTCCACACACAGTCGCATTCTGAGGTACTGCTGGCTAGGTCTTCAGTATTCAAATCTGTGTGTGGACGAAGTTCTGCCCATAACAATCAGATATTGGTTGATTGTCTCCCACAGAGACAGACGCACTTTTGTAGAGCCCAGAGTCTCTACAGTGTTGGAGGCCTTCTTGACAAAAAAGAACATACAGTTATAAGTGTAAAATTAGATGCAGGGAGCAGGGTTATTGGTGCCCGGCCCATGCCCCCCCCCTCCAAGGTCCTGGCACTTGAGTATGTTCCAGCTGGTTCAGCTGCCAGGACCTCCTTCTTTCTCCAAAGCTTCTTGCCCCCCAAGAGTGCTAGGGAAACAATTCCCCCCACCATCCCCAGAAGCCCTCAGCCAGTGACTGCCTTGCCCACAAAGTGGGCCTGATCCGTGGTTGGCTGCTGTGATTGGTTTCTACCAGGCACATTCACCCATGTCTTTATTTTCTGTATTGTGGCAACATCTGGGAGCTTGCTGCCCCTCCCATGGCCAGCCAAAGAGGAAAAACTCACCCTGGAGTGTATCTTTCAAATGGAAACCAACCAGTCCAGAGCGCATTCCCCTCAACCACCTCCTTCATTGGGTTCTGCCACTGCAGGCTGCACTATCCCCTTGCCCTAATCACCTGAGGGCCATGCACCAGACAGCTAGGGACAGCCCTATGTCCCAGAGCCCACCGAGATGATTCAAACAGGCTAGTCATAAGCCTGCTTATCCCGCCTCATCCTTTCTATTTCGCAGAAACCACAGTAAAGGCTCTCCGTAGTTCCCCCATGCTCTGTGTCCCGACCGAAGCTGGTGCCTTGTGTGGCCCATTGTGGCGTGGCCTGCCCTGTCTTCTTGGGAACTGTGAGTAACAAGCTAACCAGTCCCAGTCGTCTGCTGATCTGTTGGCCCTTCCACACCTAAATAATATTAAAACCTATATTTTAAAACAGCCTGTTCCCCAAAGGCCCGCATGGGATTAAGCTCTAGGTGCTCACACAGGGAGCTGGCCTGATAACGCAGCCTTTGCAGGCCCACTGCCCTTCCTGGTCTTGGTCCCCACTTGCCTGCCAGGGCTTCCTGTACCTCCCAGGTAACCCAAGTGTACTCTTGTCCTTGTCCCGGGGGTTGCTTCTTGGAGAACCAAATTAAGTGAACACAAAAGTGAATATTTATTTAAATACAGACAGGAAAGACAAGTGGAGACAGTGGGCTTAACTGATGGCTGTTGAAGTGTCTCACACTGGCAAATTTCACAAAATCACATGGCCACACAGACGCTCTATAAGGGCTCTTGGAATAGGCCCAGGCAAGTGAGGGCCCCCCTGCTCAGACTTCATTAGTTCACAGTAAACCTGCCTCCTGACTAGGACATCAGGTCCGTGAGTGCCAGGACAGTGCTCAGCACAGCAGCTGGCACATAGCAGGTGCAGTATAAATACAATTTAGTGAATGAGTAGCCTAACAGGGTATGCCACTGGTCAGAGCAAACTTGGAGTACCCGCCTCTCCCCCCAGGTGGTGCTTGGGGGGGCATACTTTAAGTCTTTTTTTTTTAAATCCTCTTTTTGAGGGCTTCCACTAGTGGTAGCTAAGCTTCCCTCAAAGGGACACAATTTTATTTTCTTTAAATATGCAAATACCTTCATTTCTACAGACGTAGATGCCATGGTATCCTTGAGAACCAGCTTGCAGTTTGCTGATCTGATCTCTTAGGGGCCGACTGTATGGTTTAACTCCCAGATGGTGACGTTTATCTTCCTTATTTCTAAGTTCTTTGCTATGCTGGGATGGATAGGTGGGATGTTTTGTCACTCCCCCAGCCCTACCACATGCCCAGGGAGCAGTATGTTTATTGAGATATTTATGGTGTAGAGCTGCACAGACCTGGCTGGAGGCCCCCTCCACTCCACAGCAGAGAGATTGGGGGTGAGTTACTTAGACTCCTGAGCCTCAGTTTTCTCATCTTCAAAGTGGGGATAATGGTGGTAACCACCTTCCAGACTGATGAGAAGAGTCAAGAACATAACGTGTTCAGACCTTTAGCACAATGTCTGATCCAGAGCTAGAGCTCATTAAGGGGATCTGTTTATGGGAAATGTAATACTGTGCCCATACACTGTTAACCTTGTCAGGCTCTGTTTGAGCTCTGTCTCTAGGGTTCCACACTATTCAAGTGTAGAATCACTTGCTTCTACAAGTGACATGTTACCAGTCTCTGGGAGCTTGTGAAGCAGTCTGGCAATGCTTTAATGTGAATAAAGCGCCATAAATGATATGCTTTGTTTCCTGTGAGGTGACTTCCTGTTGCCTCTCTCCGGGCACCGGGCCCCTCCTTCCTAAACAGTGGGCTTCCTGAGGGAAACAGCTCCTCCTGTGGTCCTTTCATCAGGAATGTATTGTTGGCCTGGGGGGTGCTGTTTACCCCCAACAGCTGCTGGTAAAACAGAGAGGTAAACTTAGTGGATGATCTGTAGGAACAGAGAGGCAGAGAAATAAAGAGAGAACAAGGGAGTGAGCGAGAGCACCACAGAGTGCTCTCTTGGCAAGCTAAATGCAACAAGGATGTTGTCTATAGGATGTCGACCTACAGGGGGTGAAGAATGTATATGAAGTATGGAAACAAAGGAAGAGAAAGTGAATCAGGGAGAGTGTGAAAAAGAAAGGAGCAAGGGAGAGCAGAAGTACGGGAAAATGGCACATGAATCCAGCAGGATCTGACCTGAGGGCAGCCGACGCCTGGAGAGAGAGTAAATAACAGATAGCATCGATAGGTGTACGTACCAGTCTCCTGTGTTCCTGTGTCTGTGGCAGACATCACTAATTGACCACACCATTCTTTTAAATGATCTCAAACTTAGCCTCAGAGTCCTCAGTCAGAGAGCCAGGTTATCACTACTAAACCGCTAGAGTCAGTGTTTGCATTGAAACCCTCTTGTCTGGGTAGAAGCTCTTGCCACACATTTAGAGAGAAAGCTTAGACCGGAAGAGCAGACCAAGGCATAGAGGACACAATAGCAGTTAGATAAGGGGTATTAGAACTGGCACCTTCTTGGGGTGCCTGGGTGGCTCAGTTGGTTAAGCGTCCAACTTTGGCTCAGGTCACCATCTCACAGTTTATGGGTTCAAGCCCCGCATTGGGCTCTGTGCTGACAGCTCAGAGCCTGGAGCCTGCTTCTGTTTCTGTGTCTCCCTCTCTCTCTGCCCCTCCCACACTCACACTCTGTCTCTCTCTCTCTCTCTCTCTCTCTCTCTCTCAAAAATAAACAAACATTAAAAAAAAATTAAAAAAAAAAAGAACTAGCCTATTCCCAGCTGAAGGGCAAAAGAATGGGCTCGTCACAATCCAGACACTGAAGCTCTGTCTCCGACCCTGTTCCACCTACCAGACAGTCCCATTTCTCTGACACTCAAGCAGAGAGATAAAGGGGCCACTCTGAAACCCCATCCTCAGAGTTGAGTATATGAAATCTTTGAAGATGGAGCATAGAGAGAAAAGGACTTGTTCTAGTCATTTTCAGCAGTGCTTGGAAAACTGTAAGTGCTCAATAAACGATTGTTGAAAGAAATGAGCAAGGTGTGCTCAGGGGTGATAAAGATAGGAGAAAGAAATACTCATTCACCACTGGGGGGAGTGATGCATCCTTTCTGAAGGATGCAGTGGTGCCGCCTATAACCTTAAAAATGTGCAGAACTTTTGACCTAGAAATTCTATTTCTAGGAGTTTATCCGAAGGAAATAGACCATGGAAGTGCACAATATCTTATTTCCAAGAATGGTCATTTCAGGGTTGTTTTTAACATTGCAAAAATAACGAAGGCAACCTACATATCCAACAGTAGGGGATTAATTAAATGAATAGCAAAACATTCAAGGGACAGAAGACTACATAGATGTTTCTTGTGATGCTGTCTAGGAATGACATGCTGTCTACTTATGATATGCCACCAGTGAGTAGAGCAAGTTATAAAAAAGCAAGTACTTGATGAAAAAAAATATATTCATGCACACTAAAAAGCTCTGGAAGTATATAGGCCAAAATATTGAAATATGTTTTTCTGTAGATGATAGATGATAGACGGTGGTGATTTTTTTCTTTCTACTTTTCTATGTTAAAAGTTTTTCTAGAGTAAACAAGTTATTTTTATAATAATCCAAATGTTTAAGAATGATTGACAGGAGCATGTATACCTGGTCATTTTACACCGAGACACGCACATATCCACATCATGTATGTAGCTCTTCAGATGTTTGAACTCTCTGGGCTACTTAATAATGATATGGAAATATCTAATATTTAATAAACATGAACACTAATTATGTAAGGTACTATATTAAGCTCTTTTCATATTTGCCTCTTATAACTTCGTAGCAACTCTGGGAGAGAGGTTCTACATCTCTCTCCATTTCCCACCTGAGGAAACTGAGGCACGGGCATGAGTGACCCAGGGCCTTCCAGCTGCTGAGGGGTGGGGGCAGGAATCGAAGGCAGGCAGGATGTCTGCAGAATCCCCACTTTCAACCTCCTTGCTACACTGCTTTCAGCAAAAGAAAATCCTAGCCAGATTGTGAAACTCTAAGATTGAACCACAAGGTATTAAGAAATCACACTAACAATAATTTTGAGAGCCCCAAATTAAACTAGATTCACATTTTTATGTGAGTATGTGTGTGAGTTCTTGTCAGGACAGAAAAAAAAACAAAACAAAAAACAATGAGGGAATTAAAGTGTCTTGAAAAGATTCCTTTTTATAATTAAGCCTTCCTTGCCTGCTCTCTGTTACCCACGCTGACACATTACAGCAATAAACAGCAACACAGCGGCTCCTGTATTATGTCAGGGTGTGAACGATGAGAGATCGCGCCCCGACAGCTCTGAGGACACGTCAGTGTTTTTCTGGGTCCCGCTTGCACATCTTACAGTTGCCCACTGCATTGGAGAGCCACTCGGATAAACATATTCTTTGTCGCTGAGTGACATCTATAGTTTCAGTATCTCCCTGAAGCAATTCGGAGGAAATTGGGCCTTAAGGGTGGACAGATGGAGGAAAATCTTCTCTGCCATCCCTGCTGAGCCCTGCTATGAGTCATCTCCCTTTGATCAAACCGGAGCTGCCACTGAGGAGAGGCAGCTCTTCGAGCACCTTGTTTGGGGCAGCCTCTTCTGGAAAGCGGGCTTTCTATAACCAGAAGTGAAGGGTCAAAGGCTGTGTTTGGGAACGGGGAAAAGTATGGCTGCGGACTTGCCAGGGGGAAGCATACATGGGCCCAGAGGAAGAAAGTGTGAAGGAAGGAGAGAAGGAGGGCTTCAAATCCTGACGTTCATCCTCACTGGCCACCCTCGTTGGACAAGGCACTCTTCTCTCTGAGCTTCAGTTTCTTCATCTACAGGATGCGAGAAATGCTTGTCTCCTAGCTTCCCTTCCCTTCTGTACTCACCTCTCCCCTCCTTTCCTTTCTGTCTCCTCCTCCTCCTTCCCCCCTTCCCCTCCCCCCTCCTCCCCCTCCTCCTTCTCATCTGCCTTCTTCTCTCTCTCTCTCTCTTTTTCTTCTAAGACAAGTAAAAGAATCTGTGGAGGTGTGTAAAATGCCACGTACAATGAAGACAGTGTCAGGCAGTATATGTTCATGCTTATGGCTCAAGGCTCTGGAATCCAGCAAAGACAAAAGCATGGTAGACTGAAGGAACTCTGTGATACTCTTCTCACTGAGAGGTCATGTCTATGTCCCTGCCCTGGGTCTGGCCGGGCTCTCTGACAGGCTTGAAGCGATGCTGTGCCAGCTGCGGGCCCAGGCCTCGGGCAGCTTCCACCTGCTCCCTCAGCACACTCTGAGTCCCTGAGTCCCAGGCTGTCATGGGAAAATGCTGTTACCCTGAGATGGCCGCACCGGAGCGATCACATCTCTTCCCTCCGGGTGACGGTCCCAGCTGAGCCACCCAGCCTCCCAGCCAAGGCACCGGTCATGAGACAGAAGCTGTCCCAGACCCTCCAGATGAACTCCCCCACCAGCTACATACTCAGAGTGACCCCAGTCCACATTGCGTGGAGCTGACCCCTGCCCAGATGGTTGTTGTTTTAAGCTGTTACGTTTTGGGGGTAATTTGTTACACAGCGTGGATAGTTAAAGCACCAGGGTTCAAGTCCCTCCTTTACCACATACTAACCGGCAGTTTGATCTTCAGATATTACCTCTCCAAGCTTCAGTCCCCTCAACTTTAAATGGGGACAGGAACAGTCCCTGCCTTATAGGAGCTTAGCAAAGGTTAAATGGGACAACTCCAGCAAGGTGCTTGGGGCAGAGCCTAGTGTATAGTAAGTGTTCCGAAATGCTAACTATCACTGTGACTATTCTTTCCCCCAGATGTCGCCATCAGGGTAACAAAGAAGCAATAAAGGAAAACTCAGCCCAGGTGCATTGTAGGGCAGTGGGCCCTGGGCAGCCGTCTATTTTCCCCAATAAATAGAATTGTCTTAATCATACTTAATCCTGTTCTCAGGAAGGTATTTAAAATTGGAACAGTCATTTGTTTGATTTCCTCTGAAACAGTTGCCCTAATGAACCCGTATCATTTGCAAGGGAATTAAGAGACTCTTCTCTGTCCTTAGCTCACAGAATGCCCCACCTCCTCCCTCCCGTAGGATGTGTTAGTGCACGTGTGTGGGGCTGTTGGCACAGCTTCCTTCTTGTTTTTCTTCCTCCCTGTTCTCCAGGGACTGTTCTTTGAGGGGAACCGTGTCTTCTGACTTCTAGCTGCAGGTGGGCACCTGGGACCCCACCTCCCGTGGTAGTGCCTGCTTCCTCCTGAGTCAACTCACGGCCAGCCGTAGCCTCCTTTTACTACTGATTGTAAGTCTTAGAAACCGAAGGTGTTACATCAGGCTGTTTCGCTGGGTAGTTTTGGAGAAGGTGGGGCCTGTGCTATTCAGGAGTCTGGGACTAAGGGAGAGGCAACAGCAAAATACTGTTGAAAAAACAAACACCGTGAGCATTGGGGTCATTAATCAATTAAACAGATATCCCTCGAGCACTCTTCAAGTGCCCAGCACCGGGCTCGGCCTGGCTCTAGAAATGTTTTCATCTGACGCTGTGTGCCTGTGCCTAAACGTGATCTGACATCCACCCAGCAGAATGTGCAGAATGTGTAGAGCAAAAGCAAAAGAGACTTGAGTCTCAATGAATCCGTAAAGCAACTGGAACTCTCCTCCACTGTGGTGGGAGTATAAATAGGTGTAGCCACTTTGGAAAGCAGGGCTTGTGCTCACCCAGAGTGGGGCTCGAGCTCACCCAAGGCAGGACTCGAAGTCACGAACCGTGAGCCAAAGTCAGATGCTTAACTGACTGAGCCATCCAGGCGCCCCATGGCCACACCATTTTTAAGAGCCACCAACCGGCAGCAACCCAGACGTTCAGCTGCGGAACAGACGTCCATCTCATGGAGTTCGTGCTGCATCCAGAGTAAACAAACTAGTGTGCACGCGACCGCGTGGTGCATCTGACAGACACGGTACCGGAGGAAGCAGATTATGGGCAGAGGAGTAAATACCACGCGATTCTGTTTATGTGCATCGTAGCACAGGCAAGATGAGTTTATGGTCTAAGTCAGGGCAATGCTTGCCCTTGGGAGTTAGTGGGTGGGAAGAACAGGAGAGGGGCTCTTGGGGGTGCTGATAATGATGTTCTGTGTCTTGGAATCTGCAGCTGAGCTACTGGTTACATGGATGTGTGTGGTTATATGGATGGTGAAATCTATCCAGCTGGTAATGTGTACCCTAATAATGTATCCTTTTTTTTTTTAAGTTTATTTATTTATTTATTTTGAGAGAGAGAGAGACAGAGCATACGAGTAGAGGAGGGGCAGGGAGAGAGAGAGAGAGAGAGAGAGAGAGAGAGAGAGAGATACAGACAGAATCCCAAGCAGGCTCCACACTGTCATTGCAGAGCCCAATATGGGGCTCAGACTCATGAACCATGAGATCATGACCTGAGCCAAAGTCAAGAGACAGATGCTTAACTCACTGAGCCACCAGGCGCCCCTGTATACTTTTTTTTAATGTACATCTTAATGAAAGGTTAGAAACACATTAGCCAACTTTGATCAAATTGTTTTGCCTCTTTAAGCTCAGTTTCCTTACCTATAAAATAAGGATAATATAGCCTGCGTCTTAGGGCTATTGCTCTACAGAGTTTTAATGAAGGTGAACACTATAATGAATGACCTAAACGTGTTAGGTGCTTCGTAAATTATGGCTATTGTTATTGTTAGTATTTTTGCTATGAATACTTCCTTTTTCTTAGTGTTAGATTCCTCTGAGTGCCCTTTTTAAAAGCAATCTAGGGAAAATGTCATTATTCCTCAGCTGAGAAAGAAATTTATAAAACCAGCCCTAAAAAAGGTCTTTCTGCGGGCTGAAGTTGTTTCATGATAGGTGTCAAGTCGCCACAGAAAATGAAAAATAGCCTCCTCCTTTGAGAATGAGTGAGCATTTTCTTTCTATGCTCTTCAAATCCCCTTTCCTAAATGTACTCTGAGGGTAAAACTTTGGGGAAAGAATGTCATAGCACCTGGAAGAAATTTCCACCCCCTGTCCTTTCTCCACACATTTAGAGAACGTGACCGAGAGCAGATTCTTCAATTCCTCAGGAACCAAGAACATGTTGTAATGAAGTTCATACCTCTTGGCCAGAATTTTCCCTCACTTTCACGGGGCCGTGTGTCGTGAAAGGGTTCAGCAGGGCAGGCCATGCTCTACCATGGTCTAAACTCGATCTTCAGCCCCTGGAGAAATGCGCCCCATGCTTCACTGCTGGGAGCAAGTCTAAAGCTTTTACACTGTGGATATTACATTTCATCAACTTAGAAAGTGTAATCCCGGAATTAGCCATTGGCGGCTGAAAAACAGACCAGCTGGTCACAGCTGAGAGAGGAGAAAGACCGTGTTGGGGGCATGGGCTCTGCATCGCTGAGAGACCCAAGGAAGCATCACTGCAGGCCTCAGTCCTCGCTGGGAAGGGATGGCTCTGGTTCCAGAAACTCTGAGAGTCGAACCGGGCTGAAGGCAGGGGTGGCCTCTGCAGGATCTGAGATAGAGATGCCTGAATATTCTGCTGATACACTTTGACAGACGTGACTCCGGTGTCCAGGCAAGGTTAATGTGGTTTAGTCACAGAGTGAGAGAGGGAGGATGCTTCTCGACCCCTCTGGGACACCAGCTATCTCACTCTTCCTTACAGAGATGTGACTTGAGGGGCCTCAGCTTTGTGGCCTCAAGGAATCGCTCTGACAGTTCCAGGCTCTTACTGCCAACACAGGAGCAGGACAGATGAGCTCAGAAAGTGCCTAACTGTGTTTGTGAGGGCAAAGAGAAACCAGAATTCTTATGTTTTGTGGGTGGTATGGTGTTACCGGAGGCCAGTTTGATAGTATGAATTAAGTCTTTAAAAAGTGTGGCCCCGGGAGTTGCCGAGGTGGCTCAGCTTGTTAAGCGTCCAACTTTTTTTTTATTTTTAATGTTTATTTCTGAAAGAGAGAGAGAGTGTGTGTGTGCAAGCAGGGAGAGGCAAAGAGAGAAAGGGAGACACAGAATCTGAAACAATCTCCAGGCTCTGAGCTGTCAGCACAGAGCCCAACGCAGGGCTTGAACTCACAAACCATGAGATCATGACCTGAGCCAAAGTTGGAAACTTAACCAACTGAGCCATCCAGGTGCCCCTCCCACAGAAGTCTCTTCTTTAGAGAACTTAACGTAAGAGCAAATGCTTCCATTTATCTGTTATTTTGTATTTGATATTTTGTCATTATTATTATTACTTTTTAAAAAAGTTTATTTATTGAGAGGAGGGAGAGAAAAAGGGAGAAAAAAAACATGTGAGTGGGGGGTGGGCAGAGGCAGAGGGAGGGGAGAGAGAATCCCAAGGAGGCACCACACAGCCAGTACAGAGCCCAATGTGGGGCTCAAACCCACGAACTGTGAGATCATGACCTGAGCCAAAGTTGGACACTCAAGCAACTGAGCCACCCAGGTACCCCAAGCCACCCAGGTACTCCAACTCCTGCTTAGGTCATGATTTCAAAGTCGTGAGATTAAGCCCCGAGTGGAGATCTTAGCTGAGCGTGTAGACTGCTTCAGACTCTCTCTCTCTCTCTCTCTCTCTCTCTCTCTCTTTCTCTCCCTCTGCCTCTCCCCTACTTGCTCTCTCTCACTCTCTCTCAAAAAAAAAATTTAATAAAAAATAAAATAAAATAAAAATGTAGTCCTTGTGACCTTAGGAACTTACCCTAAGTTTTGGCTAATGAGCAGCAATATTTAGTGACATTTCAGTTCACTTAATATTTGGTAAGTGCCTGGTAAGTGACTGAGCCTTTGTAGGTGCCAGGCACCCTGCTGAGACTTCCCCAGGGTCCCCATTTTACAGACGGGAAACTGAGGTCCCTAGCAGTTAATCAACCGCCCAAAGTTACAGAACTAGTTAGTGGAGCTGGATTTGAAGCCAGTGGACCTGACGTGACGGCGTAAACTGGGGACCATTTGGTCTCAGAACTTTCTGCACTGCAAGTGAGGCCGACACAGCAAAATCTATCCGCTCCCGTCGTTACTGAGGGAAAAGCACACAGGGCACCACAGGACCGGTCAATGTGAGTGTTCCCTCAATCGCTGGTCATCAGCCGGCCAGAAAGGAAGTAACCTGAATGTCTGACAGGATTTGGCTAAAGAACATTATGTCCATCCTTTGGAATACTGACTGACACGAAAATGAATGTCATGGGGCTATGTTTATTGACATGGTGAGATGTTCCTGTCACATTATTAAAGGGAGAATGGTGATTTTGGTATAAGAAAAAGAAATCTGTGTGTGCGTGCCCGCGCGCGCATGTGTGTAGGCATAGAAACAACACATTACCAGTTATTTTCTCCGGGTTTGGGGATTATTTATAGTTTTTTTTTTTTCTTTCCATCTCTGACCTTTCTGATTTGGGGGGGTAATTAGCATGTTTTACACATCTAATTGGAATAACAAGCTATTTCCATTTGAGGAAAAAATAGCTGCTGCCTCTTCAGACACGCAGATGGCTCGGTGGCACACAAGTGTCTTATTCCTTGTTTCTTACCCCAGGGCAAGGAGCTGCCTGCAGGTGACGGAGGCTGCTCCGTGTGCTTGTCCATCCAAGGTGCTCCAAGGATAACCTGCATCTTCTGCATCTGAATCATCCAGGCTGCTTGTCAAATCGCCCAGGGCTTCCCGGACTCCACCCTCATATTAGTAAGAAGTCACATTTATTGAACACGTGTTGTGTGCTGGACACTGTTCTAAGGGCTTTACACTTAATCATTATATCCTCCCGAACCTTAAGGTATGGCCACGATTATACTCATTTCCCTGACGAGAAGGCTGAGGCACAGAGGGTTAACTGGTGTGGTCCAAGTGCCAGAGCTGCAGGTGGCAGAGGGGATGCCAGGCCCTGCTCTTGGCCCCAGGCCCCAACTCTAAGTCACTACCCTTGGAGCGTAGGGGCTCAGGAATCGGGATTTTTAGTAAGTTGCCAAGGGATCTGTGTGGACACCAAAGTGAAGTAACTGCTGCTCTGAAGAGCCTTTCACCTCAGACCCACCTGCATTGTTTTGGGTTAAGAAACAGCTGACCCATTTACCCCACTTCAGCCATGAAAGGACTTTCTGTCTTTGGAATCTTTAGAACAAAATTGTCAGTTGGAGGTTCTTGGCTATGGCCAAGTCATCGGATGTAAAAAGGAGATAAGATTTGACAACCCAGTAGCCTAATCATTGTGCTGCTTCCTCCCTTCTTTCCTTCCTTTCAAATACATTCTTCTTCAGAGCCCCACTTCTAAAATGTTGAGGACGTGGGGCATCTGGATGGCTCAATTGGTTGAACATCTGCCTCTTGATTTCTGCCCAGGTCGTGATCCCAGGATCGTGGGATTGAGCCCTGCGTTGGCCTCCTCACTGAGTGTGGAGCTTGCTTGGGATTCTCTCTGCCTCTCCCTCTGCCCCTTTCCTCTTCTCCCTCTCTTTCTCTAAAATAAAATAAAATAAGGGGCGCCTGGGTGGCGCAGTCGGTTAAGCGTCCGACTTCAGCCAGGTCACGATCTCGTGGTCCGTGAGTTCGAGCCCCGCGTCAAGCTCTGGGCTGATGGCTCGGAGCCTGGAGCCTGTTTCCGATTCTGTGTCTCCCTCTCTCTCTGCCCCTCCCCCATTCATGCTCTGTCTCTCTCTGTCCCAAAAATAAATAAACGTTGAAAAAAAAAATTTAAAAAAAAAATAAAAAATAAAATAAAATAAAATAAAATAACATAACATAAAATAACATAAAGTAAAGTAAAGTAAAATAAAATAAAATAAAGTAAAATAAAATAAAATAATAGTATAAAATGTTGAGGTCTTGGGCTACTCTCTCTGAAGTTAGGATGTGGAGGGGCTGTGTATGCAGACCCCATCTGGATGCTTTCTCTGTCTCCAGGGATGCTTGGAAATACTGTTTGGAAAGCCAGGGATGTCTAAAGAGTGGAGACCAGCATTGCCCATGGACATTCAGACTTGGTTTCCTAACTCCTACTTTGAAAAAAAAAATTTTTTTTTTAAATCTTTTGAGGAAGAGAGAGCAAGAGGGTGTGTGCATGTGTGTAGGCAGGGGAGGGGCAGAGAAAGAGGGAGGGAGAGAATCAGTCAGGCTCCATGCTCAGCACAGAACCGGACCTCAGGACCCCTCACCATCATGAGATCATGGCTTGAGCCGAAATCAAGAGTCAGACGCTCAACCAACTGAGCCACCCAGGCACCCCTCCTGACTCCTACTCCAAGCTGGTGTTGCTCCTTGAGGTTGTCCTGATGTGTTAAGACCCCCACTGGCTCAAATGGTGATTGCATATCTTGGCAGAGTAGCTGTGTTCAAGTATCAACCCTAAACTGAATGGCACAATTTCAGGGGCCCCATTCACATCGGGTGAACGGAGTTGGCCTCTGGAGGCGGTTCACATGCATTACAAAGTGGATGTGAAACACCGAGGACCTGCCCAACCTCCTCCATTTTGGAATCAAGGTGAAGGTCCTGGTGGCTGAATTGCTCCCAAAGGAGCCCGTCAGCCTCAAGCAGTGGAAATGCTGGCCCTCAAACGCAAGTCTTCGCCACCTGAGGTGGCAAACCACAGCAATGACCCTTCCTCTTAGCCATGTTCGCCCAGTGCTTGCTACAGAAATTGCAAGTCTTGTGCTGGACACAAGACCAGGGCACCGGCAGTGTGGTCAGCGAGGACGGATGAGAGACTCGGTCCCTTTGCTTGGGGCTGGAGAACAGGGCCTGAGGACCCCTGATGAGCAAAAGTGTGCCATCGCAGATCATGTCTGGATGATAGACCGTGCCTGTCAGCATATTCACTATGTGTATCACCTTTGGTGTTCCCCTGGGCCCTCTGAGGTAGCTCTTGCAGATTTTTATTAAAATCTGCTAATAAAGTCTGTCAGACTTTATTATTCTCACTTCAAAGATGAGGAAACTGAGGCTCAGAGCCTTGTTTGAGACTGCGTAGCTAGGAAGAGACAGTGGCACTAGGGTTTTCTCCGTTCTGAGTTTGTGAATGATTTCAGAGAACAAACATCCCTGGGCCAGATTAGGAGACAGCAGAGGGTGGTTTCTCTATCCAAGGACGCATAAGTTCCACGTTTCCTGGAGGGTTTCCTCCATATACGGCTCCTCTCAGCTGCACCAATGACTTGCATGGGGCTGAGAGTTCTTTTTAACTGCCACCACCTCAAGGCCTGACTTGTCCACTCCAATTCACGCAGGCAATGAAGGAAATAAGAAGAAAAGAAAACACTCCTGCACAGGAAAGAAATCACAGTCTTTCTCCAGAACTAAAGGCTTTTGCAGGAGCGTAAGAAAAAAACAAAAACAAAAAAACAACAACTCTGATCATTCTTGGCAGCTTCTGACCAAATTAGTATACTGAAAGAATGGATGAAAGAGTAAGGGGTGTGTCAGAGAGAAAGGAAATCCGTGGGCTCCCCTAGTGAGTGGCTGCTCCCTGCTATGTCTGGGAAGTCAAGGGGTAATGGAGGGGTCTAGTTGGAAAACATAGTCATTTTCTTTCCAGTGTCAGCTTGAACCACACCACCCCAAGGAGACTTCTTAGACTCTAGACCAGACTGGCCCCTCTATCTCATGTGTTCTGCCCGTCCTCTGCATTTGATCTTTGTAACTCAGATTATACTTGTAACTTGTAACTTGTTCAGCACCTGCCTCCCCGATTTGACTTTGAACTCCATAAGTGCAGAAGCTGGATCTGTATTGTTCCACACTTGTATCACTTGGGAATCTTTTGTTTGCAAAGAACAGAAAACCCACCCAAGCTGGGTTAAGCAAGAAGGGACATTTTTTTTTTTTTCCTGCCCAAGTCTAGAGTTGGCTCTGGGAAAGCCCGGATTCAGGGTTTCTGAATCCAGATTTGTTCTCTCAACCACTCTTTATTCCATTTGATTTTCCTTCTTGTGATGGTTTTATTTTCAGGCTCCTCATGATGCCAAGATGGCTGTCACAACTCTTGCCTAGGACACTTTCAGTGAGTAAGTACCTCTTCCTAGCAACTAACGCAATATTCTCAGGACTAATTCTGATTGGCTTGGCTTGAGTAGTATGCTTATCCCTGAACCAATCACTGTAGTCCAAAGGGCTTGGTGTTTTCTGATTGGCTAGTGTCACACACATAGCACATTGTCCGCCCCAAAGCCATTCCCTCCTCTTCCTTGCTAAGAAAAACCCATCAGGTATAAAGCAGGTGGGCAAGATGCTCAGGAAAAGTCACCTCCTCAATCCAAGAAACCGTTTACAGTAATCCTGTCTTCTTGGCGATGATTTGTTTAAAAGCGTGCACTGACCCACTTTGGCAAAGAGGACGTGATGCAAAGTGTATTGGAGGCCTCCAGGAGAAATCTTCCTTGCTCTGAAGTTAGATCTGTAGGTGGTACTACCTTCTTTCCATCCCTTCTTGCCTTTGGGTATTGTGAGAGGGTGGGAAGTTTGGAGCTGCTGCAGGCTTATTGCAACCATGAGGTGAGATATTGCTGAAATATTGGGGATGAAAGAGTGGAAAATGTCTGCTCTTGGCTTCTGTGGTGTTTCACTTCTACTGGCCTGCACCTGTGATTTTTTTTTTTTGAAGGACTGTCCACAGGCTTTTGGAGCTACTTTGCCTGCTCTTGTAGAGCACCAGGTTGCCTGGGATTTGTGTTCCTAGGAGGGCAGACCATACCAATAACTGATGCAGAGGTGTGAAAGCCTGGCTCCCCTGCTTTGACTTGGGACAAATCCTGAGGCGTACTTTTCACTGCAGAGCTCCCTTCAGGACCAAGCCGAGGCTTGGACTTGCTTGAAATCAACCTTCACTTGGCAACTTCTTCTTCCCTGTCCTACCCTCCCTCCATATCTCCCCACCAGATGCCCCCTGGGAACATTTTCTTAATCAATCGCATGCACACAAATCGTTAGCTCCTTCTGGGGGACCTGTCGTATCACCAGGGCTTACACATCACAGCTGCTCTGTAAATATTTGTTGCCTGAGTGAATGAATACATGAATGGATGAACAAGCTGGGGAAATCACAGGCAGGTGGAATCCGAACAGGTTATTATACTAATTACAGGCTGTCTACTTTTTTTCCCTTTGCTCTGTGAAACAGGTTGGCCCCTTGGGGAATTTCCCCAAAGCTTTTGAAGCGGACAGGGTGTCTTCTCAACAGGCTCATATGCTTCCTAATTGGGCAGTCCATTAGAAGGTGAGGTCATCTCCCCAGGGAAGGAGGAGAGGCCTTATCACTCAGGATGGGGGTGGGGGGGTCCTGGGGCGGGGACAAAACCTTCGTCAACATCTGCAGTGTCTGTCGTTACTGGAGCAGCCGGAGGGAATGACCATTCTGGAATGAATCAACTAAACCTTTGACCTGAACTCCAGTTTAATTCACTCTTTCCCCTCCATTAGCTGGTGTAAGGGATGAGGGAGGCAGAAGGGGAAGGATAACATATTTTATTTTTATGGCATTTTTATTCCAAATGACCCACTGGGTCAAACCCACTCTTCTTTCATGAATTATACATTAGAGGAATCCTTTTGTTTTTCTAATGGCTTTAGCTGAGTTCACCCTCTAGAAAGATATTTAAACAAAATCAGGAATTTCAATTAAAGAGTTCACCTCTTGCCATATCAACTGACATGGTTTTGATTGGGGCGTCCCATAAATGAATCTCCATTAATAGAATTTTCAAGCTTCCTAGGGTGTTAGAAATCATCCAGCCCCATCACCTTATTTTATACATGGGAAGACTAAGAACCCAGAGATGGGAAATGACATGCCCAAGTTTGCACAGCCAGTGCATATCAACAGCTATTAAAAGACAGAAATGGCGGTATATTTTACTCTCTATTTCTCAGCTAGTATTCTTTTCTGCAAGTAAGCCTAGAGAAGTAATATAGTTGCCATGGCTGCAGAAAAAATTGCTCCAAAACCTCGTGGCATAAAGCAGTCACTTGTTATGCTCATAGATTCTGTGGATTGGGCCCTTGACAGAGCACAATGAGGATGGCTTCTTTCTGCTCCATGGTGTCAAGGAACTCAGCTGGAAGAGCCAAGGGCTTGAGTTCATCTAAAGACTCGTTCATTCACATGAGTAGAGGTTGATGCTGTCTGTCAGTTGAGACCTATTATAGGTTGGAACGTCCATACGTGGCCTCTCCATGTGCTCAGGACTTCCTTACAAACATGGTGGATGGGGTTCCAAAGGAAGAGTTGAGAGATGAGGCGATGGGGGGAGAGATACATATATGGATTAATTGGTGGAAATTGTGTTGCCTTTGATGGACCAGAAAGTCACTCTGTGTTACTTCTACAACATTCTATTGGTCAAAGCAGTTCCAAAGTCCACCTAGTTTTAAGAGGAGAAGGTAGACCCCACATCTCAATAGAGGAGTGTCAGTTACATTGTGAGAGAGTATACTGAAGGGGATATATATTGGTGCAGCCATGTTTGGAAAATTTGCTTTGCTACAAGAGGGTTAGGGCTAGTACACATTACATTTTGCTGAACTGTTTATTTAGGATCTGTTTTGTCTGCTAGATTATAATTTCCTAAGGGGCAAGATGTGTGTCTGTCTTGTTTGCTACTATAGCTCAGTGACCACCACGGCTGTAGCTGACTCAAGGTAAGAACTTAATACATTTTTGTTTGGAAAGTGAGTGTCAAAAAGAAAGTGTTTAGTGGCTAAAAATAGACACATAGATTTCCCTTCTCCTCTTGTGAACTTTCCTTTTCATCAAGAACTTGAGTACCATCACCATCTTCTCTAAAGAGTTGATTGATTGGTTGATTGATTCATTCATTCGTTCATTCATTCGTGTTTGGGGACATGCGGAAAAGGTACATAACTAAGTCTTGGACCACTCTACTGGTCTAGAAGTGGTCCTGGAGGGAGTGATAGCTGGCAGAGGCGACCTGGACGATGAGCGAGAGGAAGCTGAGTGAAGAGTCAGGAGGAAGGGTGCTCCAGGCAGAGGGAACAGCCTATGCAAATTGGAGGTAGGTCATTCAGTGTGGCAGGCATGTCGAATTTGAGAGAAGAGTGGAAAAAGGTAAGTTAGCCTAGAGGAACAAGCAGGGCCTGGGTTCAAATTTGTGTTTAGAAGGACATGTCTGAGTGCAGAGTGGATGATGGATTGGAGTGGGACAAGTTGGGAGGCTAGTTGGGACACTGTTGGCAGAAATTCTGATATGAGATGATGGGGCCAGACTCTCAGTGGGGATGGTGAGAAGTGGGTGGATATTTCCAAGGAGTTCCAACCGATTAAATGGATGTGAGCGTGAGAGAGGTGTTGGTCTAGTTCGTGGTCTCTGGGTTAGGCAAGTGGGTGGCTGGTGGTACTAGACCCCAAGTCAAGGCACACTAGGCAAGGAGTAGCCTTGGGGGATGGCTGTGAGGAGTATTTTGGACATGATGAGTCTAAGATGCTAGGGGGATCACCTGGTGAAGTTTCCAGGAGGCACTTGAATTCACAAAACCAAGACTCAGAAGAGTGGTCTGAGCCGCGACTCTGGACTGGGGTGGATAAGGGGATGGAAACAGAAGCCACAACAGTGCGTGTGTTCTCAGTGGGCGAATGAGCAAACAGAGGAGCAAAGAGCCATGGAGAAAGCAGTTGTCAAGAGGGTGGCAGTCAGTGGTACCCAGTCATTTGAGAAATCACGGAAGGAAAGGAGGACATTGGCCACAGGATTGAACAAAAGAAAAGTCATTGGCAACTTTCACAAGGACAGTCCCCCCTGAGAGAGACAGGAAGAAACCAGATGACAGAGTTGTGGGAGAAAGAGAGGGTGAGAGTGATGAATGAATGAATGCGTGAATGAATAGCTTTCTAGTAAAGCCTTTACTTTCCTCCTTCCAGGTCTGGTAATTCTGGAAACACTGGGTTGGATTTGTCAAATGAATTCCTAAAGGAGAGCCAGGAAGGATCTTTTCCATTCAGCTCTCTCTGTCCCAGAAAATAACCTATGTGTGGGTTGTCCTTGGCTTGCCTCCCTAGCAACCAGCATTTGTATTTAAATTCTTGGGGGAGGGGTGCTCTCATTTTTCAGCTATCAACACAGTTCTGTGGTCACATCTGTTGTTTTTGTCTGCACAATAGCCATTTACCATCATTTGGCTAATAGCATCCCAATCTGGGGAGGGCTGACCCCTTATCCTTGGTTCCACGGGTGGCACATGTCCCAAGCCCAATCGATAAGACTCAGACCTGAGATTTTTTGGAAACTCTGGGGAAAGAGAAGCACTCTTTAGACAGGGGTGGTTTCCACTGGAGAGAGCTTGCCAGCACAGAGGAAAGCAAATCCAGGGCCACAGAGAGAAAAAACAATCTTGATGACAATTCTTGGATTCCTGGATCCAGCTGTGCCTGAAAACATTGAATCCCTGGATTTTTCAGTTACCTGAGCCAGTAAATTCTCCCCCTCTTTTTTTTTTTTTTTTTTGGTCAGAATGGCCTGTATAAGTTCTAATGCTGAATGAGTGGTCCCAATAGGAGTAAACTGCCAAGACATAGGCGCCTCAGGGTGGGTTGGTGGAAGAGGGTTTACTTGATTTCCTCTCAGGCATTTCACTGGACATTTCACTCACCAAGTTGCTCCTGCCAGAGGAATGTCCCCTTCATTTTTGCAATCGTCCCTTTCACTGTCTCGACGTGTATTCCTACCTTTTTGCTAACCCATCCATGCTCAAAGACGTTTACCTGAAATGCACAGATCCTGTGCTGGAGACCCTCTTTCACCCCCAGAGGCAACACACATGCTTATTATTTGTAACAGGAAATGCTCCCAAGAGCCCAAGTTGGGAGATGGGGCATTTGTGGGGACCCCATCAGTGTGCACTGCACTTGCTGACAGCCAGTGCCAGATTCCATGTCCCCCGCCCTCTGGCCCCACCACCCCATGTGTACAACAAGCACTGCAATGGTACAAACTCGTGTTCATTTGTTCAGAACATGAATTAATCATGCCAGGGAAATTCCCGGCCGCTGGACCACATTTTGCTGTGTTAGCAATAAACATCCCTTCATCCTGTCAACACAACCAGAAGGGAAAACAGAGGTCCAGAAGCCTCCGAGGTGATGAGGGTACCCAGTGGGTCACCCATGGCAGAGGGAGGGAGTGACACATTCCTTATTTTTTCCACCTCCCTCCCTATATCAGCTGTTATCTTGGTTTCCTTCTTTTTGCTTCTGAGTATACTTCCCACCTGAAGTCTTCAGTTCCATGGATCTCGTATTTTCTGTCCAGCCTCCAGGCTGACAGCTTGCCATTGGCAGAGACCCATAGCATGACATCTCCTGGAGAGGGTGGGGCTTGCATGTTTCGGTGCTGGGCTTGCCAGAATCGCCCTGCGTTATTTCCTATCCCTGCTCATTTGGAATTAGCAGACTTAGATGGGTTCCTCCCTCTTCCTCCCTCTTTTCTTTCCTTCCTCCCTCTGACTCACTGTACTTACCTCCTCCTGTCCCCTTTCTTCCCTTCTCCTCCTCCTCTCCCTTCCTCCATCTCCTTCCCTCCTCCTCTTATGCCTTCATCTCTTCCTCTCTCTCTTCCTCCCCCCTTAACCTTCCCTCTTTCCCTGACCCCTATATACTCTTCCTATCTTTTCTTGCTTCTTGTTCCTTTTTCTCCCCTTCCTCCCTCTCCCCACGACTTTCACCCTGTGGTTCCAATGCAATGAGAACGAAGGGAATAATACTGAAAAGCAGCCAGGCTCAGCCAATAAATCCTCTAATGCTTGTAATAGTTTCATGTTCTTCACATTCATCCTAGTTTAAGAGTTTAATCAACATCTTGGAATACTTGTGATTTACTCCGTGAGCTTTAATTTGAGGCATGGCAATCCCTCCCTGCCCCCCCATCCTCCCTGCTTCCTTTCCTTCCTCCTTCTCTCTCTCCCTCCTCCCTTCCTTCTTTCCTTCCTTCCTCCCTTCCTCCCCCCTCTTTCCCTCCCTCTCTTCTTTCCCTTCCTCCCTCTCTCTTCCTTCTCCCTTCCTTTCCCTCTCCCTTCCTCCCTCCCTCCCTTCCTTCCTCCCTCCCTTCCTCCCTTCCTTCCCCACTCTCTTTTTTCCTTCCTTCCTCCCTCCTTTCCTTCCTCCCTCCCTTCCTTCCCCACTCTCTTTTTTCCTTCCTTCCTTCCTTCCTTCCTTCCTTCCTTCCTTCCTTCCTTCCTTTCATTTATTCAATAAATGCTTTCTAAGGGTCTATTTTGGGTCAAGCCCTGGGCTAAGTGCTAGACATAATGAATAGAAACAGGGACATTATCCTTGCTCTGATGAGTTTACAGTCTGGTGTGAGAGGCAGATTTTCACCACAGATCCCACATGAATGTATTCTCATGACTTCAATGAAAGCTCTAGACTCCCATGGGGACCTAGGCAGAGGGAGTGACCCCAGCAATGGAGGTGTGGAGGCTTCCTTGAGGAGCCGATGTGAAGGATGAGTTTTCTAGGCAGAGAGAAGAGGAATGAACACACCAAGTAGAGGGCACAGAATATGCAAAGGTCTTGGGGTGGGAGGAAGAAGGGCACTTTCACAGAATTTGACAGGAATAGTGTGGCTGAGACAGGGAGTGGAAAAAATGAGCCAGAAGTTGACAGGGGTCAGATGTTCAGAGCTCTTATCTGAGGTGAGAGTTTGGATCTTTACTCCAAAAGCAAGGGGATATTATAGAATAGTTTCATCTGGAGGCGGAGATGGTCATAGTCAGTTTGGCTGTTGATGCAGTCAAGGTCAGGACAAGAGATACTTTGGGTGAGCCTTCTCTAGCCCCAGGTGAACTAGGGAGGCTGGGAAAAAGCAGATTGTGTCAGATGCAGAATTAGTCCTAGGGCCTGGATTGGCATCAGGTAACTGCTCTGGCTTCCGCAAGGGAGATCATCTTGCCTGCAGATCTCCTGTATGGGTCAGAGGACCCTGTGGGATGAGGAAGGTGGAAGGAGCATGGCTAAGAACTTTGGCCTTGGAGTCAGCCAGATATGCCTTTTCTGTTTACCAGCTATGAGACCCCAGGCAGGGGTTTGCAGCTGTTCTGAGCCTGTTTCCTCATCTGTAAAGTGATGATGATGATGATGATCATAAATGTGCTTTTTGTCTGCCTATCATCCCTTTTTCATGCTAAGTAGGAAATTGCCATTGCATGTGGTTCTGGTGGGACTGGCAATTACTGTGCCCCATCTACCCATTGGACACGTGTTCCAGGCCTAACTAATCATTGTGCCCCATGGCCCTGTCCCCAGGGATCGGCATAAAGAAGTGGCCTAAGTAGGGCCAATCAGAGACCTGCCATGGGATCTGATATGGGGCTGTTGGCAAAGAGAGCCTCTCTTGGTTTTAGATTATTAGAGCATAGGCTTGAGCTACTGGTGTCCAAGTTTCCTGGGGGAACAAAAATCAGGGAGATGACTAGGGGAGGAAGAGAAGGAGAGAGAATAAGGGGTAGAAGGGGAGAGTAAGAGAAAGAAAGAACTCCATACCCTAGATACAACAGTCCCTGAAGCCTAGGACACCCCTTGCACTTCTCAGTTAATGAATCCATCAATGCCCATTCTGGCTTATGCCAGTTTGAGTTGGGTTTTGTCACTCGCAATGGATGTGTTGTGCCCAATGCATGACGTTACTAGGTTATTGTGAGTGCTAATTTAGCTGAAGCGCTAAAAGCAAATGTAAAGTGCTCAGCATGCAAAGTGCTCAGTAATCACTCACTGGGATTTTTGTTCTGGCAACAATTCATAGCTGTAAGATACATTACTAGAGTATATACTGCTTCTTACCTGTGGGGGGGGGGTGGCCTCATGTGGCTCCACAGAGGGCCATGTGCCACCTTAGCGATCCTGTGTAGAAGCCTCAGATAGTGACCTGAGTCCCCCTTCCCTACCTCTCCTTCTCCCTCTGAAATTTGTGACTGCTGTGTCCCTTGGGGCTTTCTTGAAGTGATGGTGGCAGCAAGAAGAGAACAAATGACCTGAAGGATGTGACTATGTTTATATCCAACTCAAGAAATTCGTTCCCCTTCTACTTCAGAGCAGCTGATTTCCCATGATCTTTTTAATGAAATGTATCAGTTATCTATTGCTGCGTAACAAAGCCCAAACTTAGCAGCTGAAAGCAACCAGAGATGTATTATCTTGTGGCTTATGTGGGTCAGGGATGCAGGGATAGCTTTGCTGGGCAGTTTTAACTCAAGGGTGCTCTGTGAAGCAGAAATCAAACCAGTGGCCAGGGCTGCTGTCATCTGAAGGCTTGAGTGGTGCTGGAGGATCCACTTACAAGATGGCCCTACTCTACTCATGTGGCTGTTGGAAGAAGACTTTAGGTCCTCCCCACAGAGCTGCTTGAGTGTTCTCATGATATGGCAGCTGGCTTCCCCCAGATTGAGTGATCCAAGAGAGAGGAAGATGGAAGCAATAGTTTTAGGGCCTCATCTTTGAAGTCACAAATGTCATTTCTGCAATATTCTTCTGATTATACAGTTCATCCCTGTTCAGGGTGGGAGAGGGTGCCCAAAGTTGTGAATACTGGGAGGCAGGGGACATTGGGGGCCATCTTGAAGGCTGGCTGCCACACCTGTGGTGTGGTGTTTTTTTAAACAAAATTTTTAAGCTTTATTTATTTTTGAGAGAGAGAAAAAGACAGAACATGAGTGGGGGAGGAACAGAGAGAGGGAGACACAGAATCTGAAGCAGCCTCCAGGCTCCGAGCTGTCAGCACAGAGCCCGATGCAGGACTTGAACTCATGAACCACGAGATCGTGACCTGAGCTGAAGTCAGACACCCAACTGACTGAGCCACCCAGGTGCCCCTGTGGTGTGGTATTTTTCAAGGTCATTAAAGTTTCTTCTTAGTCTGATGGGAATTCTCTTCCTCAAGGAGGTCTTTGGATGCCCAAGATAACATGGTGTCTTTAAGGCACCAAAACACCCCTTCTAACAACTTGTTCTTGAAAAAGCTTTTTACAGAGCTTGCGAAGAGCTCCTTCAACTAGTGAAATGACTAAACTAATTTGCTGGTCTGTAATTTCCTGGCATGCCTGGAGATTTCCTAATAAATACTAGCTTCAGGATGGCAACCTGCCAGCTTTACGGCCTTCTCCTGAGCGACAAACAGGGGATGTGAAAAGCATCTTGGAGGGTTGGGAAGGCTGGTGCATTGCAGGGAGAGAGCACAGGACCTGGAGGCTGGATGTTTGGTTTTGAGAGCTGACCCTGCCTCTTACCTACTGTAACACCTACCATACCTACCAATACCTATCATATTTCAAGAAAAACACTTGCCTCTCTGTGCCTCAGTTTCTCCCTCTCGGAAGAATGGTGACAACCCTGATTTTCCCTGACCCACGTGGCTATTATGAGGTTTGAGTGAAGTGATGTAGCATTTTAAGAGGGAGGTCCATGAACACTAGCACTAAGGGCTGTTAACCTCAAAGGGGATTCTGTGCCGAAGTGAGTGTGGAGGACTGTATTGGAACAGTCCAACTGTTTTCCATTTCCCTTGACTCCAGGCAGGGCCAGAGCATGGCTGTGCTGGCAGAGCAGCCACACAGGCTTCTTACATTTGGGGTTTCATGCCCTGCAGCTGCGGTCTTGAAATTCTTCATAATTTTATCTTTGAAGTTGTGTTTTGTAAGTGAAGTTTGAGGGGACAATAGAGCATGTGCCGGAGGTTTGGCATCTCAACTTTCAAGAGTGTGCCTCTTACTGTCTCCTAAACGGTGAGCTCGTAGCTGCCGTCTTCCCTCCCCTGGCTCCCCGTTCTCTGCCCAGTAACCGTGTCACCAGGGTACCCAGATCATGGAGTTCAGGACCGTGACTGGTTGGCATTGGCAGGGGGCAAGGGAGGGGGACCCGATTCTGCTGCCACCCTCTGCCCCCCACAGAGGCCTGGGCACGTGTGAAGGGAGGGCTAGGGTCAGTGCCCATCTCGTGATGTCACAGGGCAGGGAAAGGAGGCAGCTATCCCAGTGCTGGGCTGGAAGCACCATGGCACATTTAGCAGGAAACCTGGTGGGGGCCTACTTCTGACCCAGGTACCAAGGAGGTTGTAATTCCTTGGGGATCACCCAACTGCTCTGTGTTGGGACGCCATGGGAAGAGGAGATTAGCTTCCCCACCACCAACTAGGGCTCTGCATTATCATATTTTGTAGCTGATCCTCCTGCGGAACTTGTCAGATCCTTTAATATAGGACAGACTAAACTGTAGTGGGTCAGAGTGCAGACTTGAGAGCTGGACTGTCTGGTTCTGGGTTCTGGCTCTACTCCTTACCAGTGTTGTCACCTTGGCCCATTTTCCTAACCTTTCTGTGTTTATGTTTCCTCATCTCTGAAATAATGATCATGTGGTTCCTACCTCCTAGGTTTCTGTGAACGTTAAATGAGGAGACAAAGCATCTAGACTAGCCCTCCCCGTGTAGTGAATATTAGCCCAAGAATTTGATGCTTCCTTCTCCTGAAGGACTGCAAAGTTCCTGGGGCAGGAACGCCATCCGTAACAGGCTGCAGCACCACACGTCAACAGACTCAATGAATACTTGTTGAATGAACGGATCTCCAAGAGGGGCTTCCCATAGAGTACCCACCCCATCCCCTTTTATTCCAGAGAATCTTACGCGATCAGCGGTCCAGTCTCAAAGGACATGGAGACACAGCATCTTGTCCCTGTTCATTCACGGTCTCCTGACAGTGGGGAAGGAGCACGCAGACACCCCAGAGGCTCTCACCAGCCTCCTGTCTGGGCCCATCTATCCTGCTGGGAATAGCTTTTCTAGACCCCCCAGAGGCCACGCGATAACTCACTCCTTCTCCCCAGCCTCTCTGCCCTTAATTGGGCCAATCTGTCTGCCTGACACCCTGCTCTGGTTCGTTTTCTTCACAAAGCCGTCTCTTGTCAGTTGACAGATTCTCAACTGTCTTGAGCACATTTTTCAATTTGTGCTCTTCCAGTAATTTCCCAACTAGGTTTCTCTTTTTAAAGCTACTTAATTTTATAATTTCTAAATGATTTTCCTCACCTGCCATGATTCTCCTCCACCCCCACTCCTTGGCTTTTTTCCGGTGACTTGCATTTCCTCAGCCCTGAAGCCATGCAGGTGTGTGGGGGACCCGTTAAGGAAGCCTGATTTTTTTTTTCAGCTATAGGGAGGATTACTGTCTTAAGCTTTTTGGGTTCCTCCAAAAGCTGGCCGTGAGCTAAGGGCATGGGTACAGCAGTTTGTTTGGGAAGTGATCCAGGAAGCAGGAATGAGGGGACAATGAGAGAGAGAAGGAAGAAGAGCTGAGAACATGCCTTATTTTCTGGTTACCCACTGGGTAATGTGCAGGGAACCGTAGACATGGAATGTACTTTGCATTGTCCCACCGGAGGGAGAGGAGACTGACTGCCACTCCCCGCCCCCACTGGAGGGTTGTCCCTGGGAAAATTAACTTCCTTGAACTTCTGTTGGTGCCTGGGCACCTAAGCGGCCTCTCCTGGCTTTGGAGAAAAGTGTGGTTAGTGCTAGACCTTAGAAACAGCCGTTGAACATTCCATCAGAGCTCATGTGCCACAGAAGTTTTCTAAAGACAGTTACACATTCGAGACTCCTCGGAGCTGGAATTGTCTCCTTGAAGGAGTGGACTCCTTCATTTTCCCTTTTTTTTTTTTACTTTTTTTTTTTTTTAATGTTTATATATTTTTGAGAGAGAGAGAGAGCATGAGCAGGGTAGGGGCAGAGAGAGAGAAGGAGACATAGAATCCAAAGCAGGCTCCAGACTCTGAGCTGTCAGCAAAGAGCCCAACAGGGGGCTTGAACCCACAAACCATGAGATTATGACCTGAGAAGAAGTCAGACGCTTAACCAACTGAGCCACCCAGGTGCTCCTTTTCGTCTTCTTTTTAAGCCTCTGATTATGAAGGTGTTTTGCTGCCTTCAGGGCAGGCCCAAGCCAGTTGGGGTCCCTATGGGAGGGACTGTTGGGTCCCCAGTAAGAAAGGGACATTCAGCCAGGCAGTTCTACAGTGTGTTTCCATCTCTGGGGATCAGTTTCCTGAGAGGAGGGTGTTGATGTTTTCAGATAAGAAAGGAATGCATCTCCCTGTGACTCCCAGGGCCCATGACTGCATTTGGGTGGTGTCTGAATTGCAAAATTAATGAAAGGCACACTACTCCATGTATTGACACGTCTGAAGATGATGAGGCACGAACGTGAATTGCATCTGTCTCCTCCCCACGTCCCCTGATGACATGCTGAGTGGATCCCATAGGTTGCTGCTCTATTTGGATATAGAAAGGTCCAGTTTTATCTCTTGTTTCATTTCCTCCCTCTGCCCTGCACAGGTTTGACTCGGCCCGAGGGGTTTGAAGTGAAGAGAGAACTTGGTCTGTCTGAAGGATCCCTTCTCCTCCTCCCCCTTCTTTCTCCCCTCCTCTCTCCTCAGGCAACCCCAGGAACATCACTGACACTGTGGCACAGCCCTGGGATGGCCTGCACACAGAAGATGACGTGAGGGTGTTCCATGGAGTATGCGGCAGCCCTGTGTGCTGGGACAGAAAAAAGGGACTGGAGAAAAGGAACACGTTTGTTTTTACTCAACCAGAACTGCGCGAGTCCTCTCTCAGAGAATACTGGTTCGTCTGTACGCATGGTGAGCTCCAAATGACTCCATTTGTGACTTTTTTGAAGTGCATTTGGGGGTGTGTGGGCAGAGAGGGATGTGGGGGGCTTCTCCTCAATGTGCAGGGCCCCAACATTGGAGAACCACCTTTGCTTGACCTCCTCCTCCTTCCCCTTCGTCAGGAACACCCCCCTCTGCCCCCAGCCACTAGCTTCTGGGGTCTTCTTGCCTGGGGGCCACCTTCCTGGTTGAGACTCAAGTCTGTGGGGTCCTCTTCACCAAAGGAGGTTCCCTGCCTCGTCACCCTTAGTGGTAGGAGGGTTGACTGCACCCTTTCTCCACCTCACTCTCTCCAGTTATCTCCCGGCCCTTCTTGAATAGGTCTGAAATGGCTGTTGTTCATGGGTCTCCAACCAGGAAATGAGGCCCCTGGCTCCCCTTGAGAGCACCCTCAATCTCTATAAGCTACTCTGTTGGAGCGTTCTTCCCTTGGCTTGATGAAGGAGACACACTCCCGTCCTCCAGAAGTCACAGTCCTTCTTGGATTCCCCATATCTGTTTGTACAAGGTGGAGAGAAGGAAGGAAGGAAGGAAGGGAGGGAGGAAGGGAGGATGGAAGGAAGGAAGGGAGAGAGGGAGGGAGGATGGAAGGAAGGAAGGAAGGAAGGAAGGAAGGGAGAAAGGAAGGAAGGATGGAAGGAAGGAAGGGAGGGAGGGAGGGAGGAAGGAAGGAAGGAAGGAAGGATGGAAGGAAAGAAGGGAGGGAGGAAGGAAGGAAGGAAGGAAGGAAGGAAGGAAGGAAGGATGGAAGGGAGGGAGGATGGAAGGAAGGAAGGGAGGGAGGATGGAAGGAAGGAAGGAATATTAGCCAATTTGGGCATCTTTTAATATGCCTGGATGCACTTCTGGGCTCTTTCTGGCTCTCCTTAGGAAAGAGGTTCCTCTTGTATTGGGAAAAGCTTTATTTTTTACATTTGCTAATCTGGAAATGAAGGTTGGCATTTCTTTCTGTTCACAATTATATTAGTAGTGCCTATGACTTTGTCATTACATTGAAATACATTGATATGTGAAAATGACATTTTGTGCTCATCTCTATTTAAAAATTACAGTAGTAATTAGACCCACTCCTGGATCTTATTTTCTAATGTGTTAGTAACAGAGCACGGCTAATACTGTATCATAAATTTGTTTAGTATTTTGATAGCCATAAAACTGACTTTCTCTGTAATCCTATGTATTTTATTTTGTGCATTTACAAACGATTATTCTGGGGTGCCTGGGTGGCTCAGTTGGTTAAGCCTCTGACTTTGGCTCAGGTCATGATCTCACGGATCGTGGGTTTGAGCCCTGTGTCAGGCTCTGTGCTGACAGCTGGGAGTCTAGAGCCTGCTTCAGATTCTATGTCTCCCTCTCTCTCTGCCCCACCGCATCTCACGCTCTGTCTCTCTCTCAAAAATGAATAAACATTAGAGTGAATGAATGAATGAATGAATAAATAAATAAATAAATACAAACCATTATTCTAAAAAGGGAGCATCACTTGAATAGATGCCAACACAGGAAAGGTCAGAAGCCCTGCTCTGGAACATGTGGATTCTTTGTGCCTAATGTCTAGCTTTAGGGCTTTGCTGGAACTAGCATATTCCTTTAGATAATTTTCTACTCTGGCTTTCTTTTTAGCCAGGATCCTGTTGTCTCCAATCAGAGCCAATTATAGCTAACATATTTTAAGTGCTTCCTCTGTGCAGGCACAGTCCAAAGCACTCTACATGCATTAGCTCATTTAATTTCCATTTTTTATGGAGGCACAGAGAAATTGAGTGACTTGCCCACAGTCACACAGCTAATAAGTAAGTAGGGGAACTGGGATTTGAACCTGGACAGTCTGACTCTCCATGTTCTTAATCCTGTTGATTGCAAACTAGGTAAGAGATAGCTAGTTTTCCAAAAAGCCCATGTTCCTGGGTTTAAATAGTGTGGGCCTAGCTAGTTCAGTCTTTATCACTACAGAGCAGCCAAAAAACCTTTTCAGCTCTCCAACAGAGAAATGCACATTGAATCACAGTGCCCCCTGGCTTACATAGCACTTCTGACCACTCAATCTAGGGTCAAGCTGGTTCACAGAAATTTAAGACAAACCTTATTAGGTGCCCATAGTATGGCGAGCCCTCTGTCAGGTGCTGGGAAAAACGAGTAGAATAGGGATAGCTACCACCCATCTGGAACTCATGCAAAATCAGGAGACACACCCAGTAGTTGTGTTGGAGGGGCACCTGGGTGGCTCAGTTGGGTGAACATCCAACTCTTGATTTCGGTTCAGGTCATGATCCCAGGGTTGTGAGATCAAGCCTCGCATCGGGCTCCATGCTGAGCGTGGAGCCTGCTTGGAATTCTCCCTCCACTCCCCTCCCCCACTTGCACTCTTTCTCTCAAAAAAAAAAAAAAAAGTTGTTTTGGAATAAAGAGAGCCAAGCTCTGGTGGAGGGTGTGGATACAGCCTCTTGGATGCTGTGGTGGAAGGGATTTTTCACAGGCTCAGGAAAGACTTCGGCTCTCTTCAGGCTCCCCCCCCCCCGATGCCACATTGAGCCCACCTTGCCTGGCTGAAGTGCCAGGGTTTCCTTTGGCCCTTCCTCTAAACTTCAGCCTTGAAACTTAGATATCTCCCTCCCTCTTCCCTCAATATGCTCCCACGCGGCCAACTAGCTAATCTCAGAGCCCCATTCAAAGTCAGGGGTTAATGACTCCTGAATTTTAACAAGAGTTTTCAGGGCTGTAAAGCAGGGATCACAAACATGACCATCTGAGGGTCAGGCAGATAACGTCAGTGAAGGAAGCAGGCCAGTATTTGCATGTTAAACATGCAGGAATATTCTTTACTTCCACAGAGATAGACTCTCACCTATTCTTTTCTGAAAAACACTGGCTTCTGGAACCATCTTTCCCTTTTCTTTTCACTTTTAATAAAGATCAAACACAGATAAATATTTCTTCACCAGGAGAAAAATCACAGTGCAGCATGGTGCTAAATGCTAACTATCACATGGAAACTAAGGGCACTGGTGACTCAGGCTGCCCCAGAAAGCAGATTCTGAGAGTAGGATTTGAGTGCAAGCTGTTTATTTGGAAGGTGATTCTGGGAAGTGTTGGGAGAGACCTGGGAACTGGGATAGGGAAGGGAAGGCAGCCAGTCAATAAAAGGTGCATTATGGAGTGACTTACCACTCTGGAACGCTGGGACTCAAACTCTAGGGGGCAATGGAAAGGTGCCCTCCAGCTATTCCGTCTGAGGAATGGGGAGCTGTGATATTTATACATCAACTCCCATCAGTGGTTGATTGGAGTCTTTTGGGGGTGGTAGTACCTTCAGTCTCTAGCCCCTCTGGCTAGGCGGGCTCCAGGGGGCCAGAGAAAGCACTTAGGCAAAGGGACATAGGTTTTGGGTGTTAGAAGTCAGGTATCAGGCCCCAAACCATCAAGACTCTGACAGGCATTGACCATGATGAATTGAAGCAAGCTAGCGCCTGAATTTTTCTAAGCAAGAATGTGGCCCAGGGTTGCCAGACCTTCTGATTTCTCAAGAAAAGCTGAACATTTAGGGTTTTTGGTGAAAGTGCTCAATTTCATAAATGCTGACAATAAATCAAAAGTTTTTAATTATTAAAAGTGTTTATTTATTTTGAGAGAGAGAGAGGGAGTGTGAGCAGGGGAGGGACAGAATTAGAGAATCCCAAGCAGGCAGACATGGGGCTCAGTCTCACAAACCATGAGATCATGACCTGAGCCGAAATCAAGAGTTCGATGCTTAACCAACTGAGCCACCCAGATGCTGCAACAACAGATCTAAAATTTTAAAATATGTCGTAAGAATCAACCAAAGCATGTCTGTGGGATGGATCTGGTTTACAAGTAGCCAGATTATGAAGTCTGATCTACCCTAAAGTGTAGGTGAGATCTTGGCTCCAGACCATTCTTGCTCAAGGCAAGCTCTAAAGATGAATTCCAATCAGGTAAGGTGGATTTTTAGTTAGGGAGTAGATTGTGAATTAGGGAGTGGAGTGAATTGATGTAATAAGAGACCACTCCCCCAAGAGAGTGTTTGTAACCAAACAGAAGTATGTTTCTTTCTCATGCAACAGACTGGAGGTAGGTAGATGGTCCCAGACAGCTCTGTTGCATGGGGCTGTCCAGAGACCCAGGTTCCTTCTATCTTGTTGCTCAAAGGGTTGTCTTCATCTATGTGGCCAAGGTCAGTTGACCAGCTCCTTATTCACATTCTAGCTAGTAGGGAAGGGAAAAGAGAAGCTCAGTCAGGCTCAGTAATTGCAAACTTCACTTCCTCTCACATCCCATTGGTGAAAACTTTGTCATATGGCCATCCGCAAGGGATACTCAGAAATGTAGTCTCTCTCTCTCTCTCTCTCTCTCTCATTGGCTGTATGTTCAACTTAAACTTCGTGTGTCTGTGGGAAATGTATTATTACAGAATTAGGGGAGTGTAATGTTAGGGGACAGTGAGTAACTTTTGCCACATGAATAGAAGGGTCTGGAAAAGAGGATGAAATTCAAGCCTGAGGTAGGATCTACCTGAGAGAGACTTTTTTTTCTCACAAGAATGATTTAAGTCTGGCTTTCCCCCCTTCTCTCTCTCTCTCTCTTTCTCTTTTTTTAACGTTTATTCATTTTTGAGAGAGAGAGAGAGAGAGAGAGAGAGAGAGTGGGGGAGGGGCAGAGAGAGAGAGGGAGACACAGAATCCGAAGGAGGCTCCAGGCTCTGTCAGCACAGTGCCCAATGCGGGGCTCCAACTCACAAACTGAAATCATGACCTGAGCTGAAGTCGGACGTTCAACTGACTGAGCCACCCAGGGGCCCCATCCCCATTAGCTCTCTTTGTTCTGTCTTGGTCAGTCATGAAACCTTAATAGAGAATTAGTTCAAACCTGGAAGAAGTCTGTTATAATGCGAAAGAAGCAAACATAATAAGTACCTAGTAGATACAAGGGGCTTTCACATATGTGATCCTATGTAAGCTTCACAATCACCCTATGAAGTCAATATTATCATTCCCCCATTTTGTAGAAGCAAAACTGAGGACAAAAGAAGCAGGTTGCCATTCAAGCTCTCTCACTAGGGTCAGGGTATGGGAACTGACCAATCAGAGTTGCCATCCAGGTTTGCCCCATCCCAGAAGTGAAGGGCCTTGGCCAGGATGTGAAATGAGGCGCATGTGACTGCAGAGCTCACATTCTTTGCTCTGCAATCTGATTTCCTTACGCCAGCTGCTTCCCCAGAGACAGCCACAGCAAATCTACTGGGTTGTTGAGAGGGTAAACAAACCGTGATGAATGAATCTCCTCTCCTAATATGAATGCCTTATTGTTGTTATTCTTCATGCCCTGACAGAGTATTTACAGCCTCTCCCGTTGCTCTACTTCTATCTAGTGGATTAAGCAAAGTCAGAACTCCAGGCCCTAGCAGAAAGTTACAACTGGGATTTGAGTTAATGAAGAGTTAAAGGCTCAGCAAGTGGCACTTGGCTTTACTACTAACCCGGACAAGGCCATTAACTCTGCTGTAATTAAGTGGCTTCTTCCATGATGCCCTCTTGCCGCAGAAATATCCATGTGGGTGTACCCCGCATTCAACAAGCCCACCTATGAAAACTGAGACTTGTTGAAAAGAAAAAAAAATGGGAGATAATCATTCAATTAACCACACGAGATTGTGTTTTGCAGGATGGGATTTCTGCATATCTAGTTTCGAAATAATACCAAAAATTTGATTCTGGAAGAAAGAGAGGATACAAAGATGCATTCCCTTCTGGCCCATCTGGAAATGTTCTGGAATGGATTAGATTTCAAGAACTCTGTAATGATGTATCAGAATTGATGAAATCTAAATTAGGTTGGGGCTATTTGTGGTGGCTACATTTGGGGTACTTACCACACCCTGTCTCCCTTCTGAGTATCTAGTCACCCACAACCCCACTGGAAGAAAGAGGCAGCCATGCCTATACCATGTGACCCCCATACTCTACCCCTCACCACTAACTGGATCCAAGGCAAACCGAACCAATATCAATCCATAGGCTCAAACCAGCTTCTGCCTTTCAAACATGTGAACTGAGAGACATACAACTCTAGTTAGATAGTTCTCAGCGCTTGAACCAAGAGATCATGTAGAGCCAGGTTGAGGCAGGGACCCCAATGCCACGTGCACTTTCTTAAGCTGGCAGAGAGAGAGAACAGGCCAGTCTGTAAAGGTACAGGGGAAGGAGCTGACAACCAGGCAGTGGCAGGGACTGGCTTCCTTGATTTCCTCTTGTTGGGTGTCTGTCCACAGGGTGTGTGTCATGCCTCAGAATGAGCATGTTCAAAGTTGCCACTCAGGGGGGAACTATTTCCAGCTTATCCACCTTGGTCAGGGGTGAGGCCTTATTTTTATGCTGCTGTCTGCTCTCAGTGGACGTAGAGGTCTCTGTGGGCCCCTCTGTCCTGGGAAGCTTTAGTCCTGGCCGTTGGATGGGGAAAGGTGTTGTCCCTGGGACACATCCCTGCAAACTGGATGATTGATAGGGTTTGGTGGTCTTTGTCAGGTAAGAGAAATGCCTTGATGTCAACTCAAGGAACTTTCAGTGTTTTGGAACAAAGCTGGCAGAGGCTGTGATCTTCATTTTCCCACTGTGCTGCCCTGAGTATAAGGCCTTTGCTTGGTTCCTTATGGAATAACCCACTCAATTCTGGCTGAGTTGGATTGGGCTGGAGGTAGGAAATGAAGTCCTCAGGATGCAGCAAGGAAATCTAGTGCATACAGAAGTGTAGGGTGAAGCCATAGTTGATGCCTCATATATGTCACCCCACCCCACTAAGCTCACGTGGACGTCTGTTACTTGCAATCAAATGTGGCATGCAACATACCAACATAATAGTCTGCCCCTTGCTTGTCCCTGTCTTCCCTCCTGAATTTCTACAGGAAGTAGAAGCCCTATCTGGCTACCTAGGAGCCTTGGAAACATCATAGCCAGATTTACTGTGTGGCTCAATCAAAATCCATCATGCCTTGGGGTGTACCAGCTGTCCTTTGTATATTCATAAGTCTTTATAGAAACAACTAACTTGCATTCCAATATTATGAAAGTTTCTTATCAAAGGGGTTAGCTGTCCCCTTGACCTCTTTATCTGATCCCTTCCTCCTTTTAATCCCTTCTCGTTGGACAGCCTCCTCTGCCATTCCTTTCCCCTTTGTTAATAGTATTTTTTGTGTGGGCTTTTGTCAGTACTTCCTATATGCCAACCACTGTGGTCAATGATTTACAGATACCATGCTGTTTAATTGTCACAAGCCCCTTTGTGGAAGCTACTAGCAACTATCCCCATTTTACGGATGGTGCAATTGTGAGACTAGGTCACTGATTGGATTCCACTGCCTGAGAGCTTTACCACCCTGCTTTATTATGGCTCCGGCTTCCCTGGAGTGATAGTGAAATTTCTTGCCATCATTCTCAGGGGCCGAGGGGGAAAAGGTCCAGGTGTCCTGCCTGGCAGCAACGCCCCCAGAACTTGGCTTTTCTCTTTTCCTCCTTCCCAGCCAGCACAGCTGCCAACCTGGAACACAGCCCTTTCCAAGAAAGCCCAGGAGAGCAGCCAACTGTTGACTCACCTGCCAGACACGGGGATACTGCAGCCAAGATGCCTCGGGGCCCTTGCAGGAGGATTGGCAGGGCAGACCCATGGTGGGGCACACACACACGGCTCTGTGGGGCACTTCAAAGGGCCAGGCCTTCTTTCCTGAGTGCTTCAAGTTCCAGAGGTTAAAGACAACCAGATGGGCTTGTCCCCTCCCCCTCCTCCTCTGTTCTTCAGCCCTGGAAGTTTCTGCAGGAGACTGTCTTCCTCTGCATTTCCATTTGGGTGGCAGGCAGTATTCTAAGAAAGCCCCCATGATTTTCTGCCCCCACTCCTGCCCTGGTGTGCACTCTCCATCGGGACTGAGAATGTAATGGACGGCACTGCCCTGGTTAGATTGTATTATACGATGCAGCTGACCTTAAAGAAAGGAGATGTTCCTGGTGGTCTGGTCCAATCACAAGATCCCTTTAAAGGCAGAGTTTTTGTCTGGCTGGTGACAGAAGAGCATGTGAGAGGTTCAAAGCTGGAGGGTTTGGCCCACCCTTTCTGGCTCAAAGATGGAGGAAGCCCCATGGCAAGACATGCAGGCAGCTTCTAGAAGCTGAGTAGCCATCAACTCATGTCCAGCAAAGAACCAGGGGCTTCAGACCCACAATAGCAAGGAGTTGAATTCTCTCAACGATGAACATGAACTTGCACATGGCTTCTTCCTTAGAGCCTCAGACAAGAACTGGGTCCAGTGAGCACCTTGACTTCAAAATTCTGATACCCTGAGCAGCAAAAACATCTGAGTTTACCCGGACTGTGACCTACAGAATGGTGAGTTGATGGTGTCATTTCTAACTGCTACATTTGTGGTAACTTGTTACAATACAATAGAAAACTAATACACCTGGGATACTTCATAGGCCTCTCAAACCTCACAGGTCCCGCTGTTTCTCCATGAACCTGCTCTTCAGTCTTCCCCATCTTGTTAGTGACAACTAGCTTCTTCTGCGCTCAGGCTCCAAGTCTTAAAAGTCTCTTCTTGTAGACTCTATGTTGATCCATCAGCATATTCTTTCGACTCTCCTATTGTAAAGTATCGAGATTTTGATGGTGCCTCACCAGCCCCAGCGCACTCCCTCTCCTCTCTGCCCTGGCAACTCTGAAGTTTATGATAGTTATTGGGAGGGAGCGAGGGAGGGTGCTTTGGGCTGTGACTGGCTGCCCTTCTCCCCAGTGCCTTGCGGCATCTGATGTGCTCAAACACAGACACTAAGCCGAGGGGTGCAGAAGAGGAGGCTTCCATGCTGAGGCTTAACAGGGAAGGTGGCAGGGGGCGGGGATTCAAATTGTGGCCACCCTTGGCCTTGGAAACTGAGAGCCAGCTGCGCTGCATGTTTCTGGGTAGAATACAGTTATCACCCCCAGAGGAGTTCCCAAGCCCGCTTCAGAACCAACTATGCTCAGAAGTCATGCAGTAGAATATTTCCCAGGGATTGGGATTTTATTTATTGTTGAAAGTTTTGAGCCAAGAATGAAAAATTATTGGTGATGATGACTGAGGGATTCCCAGGAGGCCTCGAAGAACTTACGGGCAACCAGTCTCTTGGAGCGGTTAAGATTTATAGCTGTCAAGTCCGCCAGAGTATGAGTCTAGCTCATCCTTTCTAGCTGGGTTTCCTGGGGCCTCAGTTTCCTCAGTGGCAATGAAACGAGATCAGTTTTCTTCCTGGTCAGACATTCAGCACAGTACTTGGCATACAGGGAGTTCTTATTAAATGGTGGCTATTATGCTGGTATGTGTTGTCTGTAATTCACTTCTAAAGCTAAAGCATAGATAACATGTTATGTGTGCATGAGTGCGTGTGCGTGCACACATGCATTAGCCTTCATTTACACTGTAGGGCCAGTTAGCTAACATTTGAAAGATCACAGTCCCACACCCCAGAGGAAGTTACTATAAGCGCTTCAACGTCTGTCTTAGCTCGGCCCCCACGGGTGTGTTCATTAGCATAATGGATTTCTAAAATGGTTTTTCATTGATGAAAATAAGGGTGTTCGGGGAAGGTAGATGGCTAGAAATGTTTCGTGGTGCATCTGCTTTGCCTGAACTTTGCGAATGAATCTAGAGAGACCAGTGACGTGTTCTCTTGGAAAGGCACTGAGCTTGGATGTCCACCCGGTCCAGTATCTGGACGTGAAAAGGTTGATTTTATCACCTGCCCGAGTAGGTTAGCTAAGTACTGCACTGACAGTACTGTCACACCTGCCTCAAATGAACTTCTCATCTAAGAGGCTGTTGACGTGTCTTACAGGACAGCGGACTGAGATGTCCCCAGGCTTACAGAATGGGTCGGAGGTCTGTGTATGTGCCTACTTGCTAACAACTGTCACCTTTTTGGTGGAATTTGGTCTAAGATGGGTCTGTTTGCATCACACTATCTGGTGAGGAGGTCAGGGGAGGAAACCTGTAGCCTCTGAGGCCTTGTGACTAGTGGAGGATAAGGACCCACCATCAAATGCCTTGTAATTTGAACAGGCAAATTGCTTAGGATGGTTTACAACAACTGCTTTCAAATAATTGGAGAATTAAAATGGAATCAAGGAACAACTGGTTTCCTGTAGCTTAGGAAAGACATGTTTAACAAGAACTGAGAAAATTGTGAGAATAAACCTCTGTATAAAATGTCCTGGGGGTAGGATTCTGGTGCTGTTTTCGATGCAGGTAAAACTTAAAAGAGGGTGTGCATGTGTGCGGGTGTGTAAACCAGTGAAGGAGCAGGTAGAGGATAGGAGATGAGGAAGGTGGGTGGAGAATTCTGGTTCCATTTTTCTCCCAGGAAAAGGAAGGAAAAGCCATGGAACTTTCTAGAAGTGTGTTAGCTGAATGAGATGAGCTAGCATTTGGGCCACAGACCAGGATTCCAGTGGTGCCTCTCTTTCTTTCTAGGTGATATTGGGCAAGTTTCTTAACCCCTCTGAATCTGCTTCATCTTTGACAAAATGGATAGAAGCGTACTTTGAGTTATAATTAAGGTGAATGGACTTGAAACTACTTAGCAAAATGTCAGGCACAGAGTGAACTTTCCATAAATAGTCGCCTCCCTGAATATTTAGAGCACCAGGAGTTGTGCACACAGTATGTAGGTCACAGCAGCAAACAGGCATATAAGTTTCCTAGAGCTTACAGACCAGCCGTGATGATGAACTTCACGAAGTTGTCCCATAAGTGTCCCCATTGCCCTTGCCTTATCTGTTTAAAATGCAGGTCCTAAGTCCTCTTCAGGAGGTATCAGGTGATCCGTGGGTGGGGCCAGAAATCCGATTGTAAGAAATCTCCCTAGGTGACTCTGATGGGCAGCTAGTTGGGGAAATACAGATTTAAACACTAATTCTCTACTATAGCCTCAGGTTTGGCAAAGCTTCGAGTCTCCTTTCAAATGCTCCTTGGCCATGCGGCTGACCTGACCATACCCACAGTCACAGGAGGCACCGCCTACTTTGCTGGCTGAACCACTGCATGGCAATGGGGGCAGGAGAGTTATCCCCTGCTTTGCTTATTTTATGGTCAATGTTCATATATCATTATCAGAAGCTTCAAAAACCTTGCTGGGCATGGAATTGACAGGCTATAACCTGTGTTATGCAGTCTTCAGTGGCTAAACCCTCTCAAACTGAAAAAGGCCCTGCTCTTCAGATCGGTATCTAGGAATAATGAAAATCTAGTCTGATGCTGCTGTTGTCTGCATGTGACTTTGGAATATATTTCCTCCTCTCCTCCCCTCTTTAAAATCATGTGTTGGGATTTCATTCGCCTGAAAAATAATTCCTACCCACTGTGGAAAATGGAGGTAATAGATCGCTGGCACAGAATAGAAAGTGAAAAGGTCATGGGGATCCAGTCCCCCAGAGATGACCACCATGAACATCTTTGGTGTATTTCTTTCCAGCCTTTTCTCAATGTATATGAATACAGGTGTTATTATTTTTCCCCCCACAAACTCAAGACAGAATGTGTGTGCTCTTTTTTGCCCTGCCCTTCTCATGTTCTAACATGTTTTAAAGTAAAAAGTTAGTGATATTTTTTCATGCCATTCAGTAATCCCCTACGATAGTGGTTTGCACGCTGGGGTCCAACAAAAACCTCAGGCTTTCTAGGAAGTGCTTAGTGGTTACCTGAGGTAGGGAAGGGGGTTGGGGGACTGACGGGGTGGCGGGGCAACTGCAAGGGCGGGGCTCCAGCCCCAGAACCCTGTGTTAGTGCCAGCAGCTCCACTTGTAACTGGTTGTAACTGGAGGACCCATGTAGCATTGCCTCACAAGATTTGTAGGCTTAAAAGATTTGAAAACCGCTGCCCTGAGTCATCATAAAAAACTTTTTTTTTTTTAATATCTGGTTTCTTTCCTTTCTTTAAAAAAACTTGAATGAAGATGACTCGTGAAAAGTTATAAAACAAATATTTGCCAATTGCTTATAAAACCCCAAGTTTTTATTATGTACTTTTGAAAGAGTAGACAAATGATGTTCTTCGTAAAAACGTCAAATACAGATTTGGTGAGAAACCATGCTCATAGATTCCCACACCCAAATACCTACGGAGCCCAACACTGCCCCACTGCCCCACTGCCCAACACCAGTGGGCTCTATTCATAATGAATACCCAGGTGAGAGGTGCATCGCAACCACGGGAATCTACCCCCCAAAACCAATAGCACACTGTACACACTATATGTTAGCCAATTTGACAATAAATTATATTAAAAAAAAAAAAGAGGTGCATCTCATTCCAGACTCTTCTGTCTGTAGGGATTGTCTTAGGTTCAGATACTCCAGAAGCCAACCCTGGAACTAGAATTTGAGTATAAGTGATTTATTTATTTGTTTGTTTATTTATTTATTTATTTGTTTGTTTGTTTGTTTATTTATTTATTGGAAGATAAGGTATTCACCTGTCCTGGTTTATCTGGGACTAGGGGATTTCCCAGGATGAACTGGTCACCCTACAGTGGGAGGTAATGGTAGGAAGCACTAATGGAGGATGGGGGAAATGAGATGGTCCAGGGAGGGCTGCTGATAATGAATCGGCTAGTTCTATGGACAGCGGGGGTTCAGGCCTGTCTGGAACCTCTGGGAAGCGCTGTAGAACACCCCTCAGAGTTATCCCACCTGGGGCTTTTATCCACCAACATGGGCCCCTCACTGGTTGATACTGGGGGTGCTAACTCTCCGACTCCAGGCCTTCCTACCTCCCACAGCCCTGGGAGAGCCGAAGCAAAAAGACCCAGAAGCAGGAAAGCTAAGGAACAGAGGCAGAGCACCGGAGCAACTGTTAGCAGACTATTTTTGTGCATGTATTTTTTTAAAGTAGTAATAGGATCACTTCATTCTTGACTTACCAGCACCTTGATTTATGTAAGGTGTCTAAAGGAAAGCCATTGTAGGCCACAAATCTAAGAATGCAGTCACTTCAAGGGACTAGGCTTGGAACTGCCCTTAGGTTAATATCACGAGGCTCGTCATGTAAATAATCAGCATTGGAACCGGATGAAACATAATATAAATAATAATAATACCTCAGATAAGTCCTCTGCTGGATTCATATCAAACTGCTGCTGAACCATTAGAAGAAACTAACAAGGACAGTCTGGAGATTCCGATTCTTCCAGCGCTGCGGTCAGCTGGACTCCCCCAGGAGGGCACGCTAATCCCCGTCGCTGACACTGACAGCAGCTGGACGAGTCCTTGCAGGCTCAGGCGGAGCTGACCAGGAGCACACCGTCAGGTGTGTGCAGCCCCAGGCGGCGACTGCCTCCTGCATCAGTGCTCAGCAGCTAAACAAGGGAGCAAGGAATAAGTGTTCCTTTTGTAACCGCGTCTCCATGGTTATTTGACACGTGATTGTCTTTTTTGGAGTTCTTGGCAAAACCCACTGTGGGTTTGGCTATGACGTTCCTGTCTGTGAAGAAAACGGAGGGATGGAATCATTCACCCGGACAGCCTCCGGCTGTTTCCTAAAACAATTTGCAAGGTGCAAATCCCAACCCTGATGTATCAGACTGGATGCTGCTAAAAAAAAAAAATTGAACACTGATTGGCTTTTTGATGATATTAAGGAATCATCATTACTTTTTACCAGAGTTGTGATCCCGGTACCATGTTGTAAAAGAGCATTCTCAGTCTTTAGAAGCGCAGTGACATTTGCAGATGACATGATACCATCTCTGAGGTTTGCTTCAAAATATATGGCTAGGGATTGACGAAGTGGGATTGGCCATGAGTTGAGGATAATGAGTGCCTGAACATTGGTGGCTCCTTGACTTTTGTATGTGTTTGAAGTTTTCCATAATGCACAAAAGATTTATTTTAGCAGATTTGATTTTGGGGGTAATATGTTTACATGTTGAACATGTGGCTAAGAGATATGCATGGCAGACCTCTAGTCTAATCTCTACACACAAGTCTGTAGAATGGAAAACTCCAGTGTCACAATTATGAACAAATTTGTGAGTATACACAATTTTTGTTAAAAGAGAAAAGGGTGGTAGCTGAGAGCAGATTCTGGTTTTCTTTCCCCAAAGATCATAATAAAGATCCAATGAATGGATATGACTCCAAAGATAAACTGTGTGAGTTGTAGGGGAATTATATGCCAGAGAATTCTACCCTCTAGACAGCAGCAGTGGAGATAGTGATGGGTGTGTGTGTGTTGTGGCGGGAAGGTAGTGGGAATTGGGGGGTCACTGCAGGACAACTCAGAGGGTCTCAAACAGAACTGTCCACCTATGACTGGGTAGGGTGGGATTTTGAGATATTAAGCCACACCCCACCCCCAAAGTCCCAAATTTGTGGAGCCAGATAATTTGCTTTTTTTTTTTTTAAGTTTATTTATTTAACTTTTGAAAGAGCCAGCAGGGGAGGGCAGAGAGAGACGGAGAGAGAGAATCCCAAGCAGGCTCTGCACTATAAGCGTGGAGCCCAATGTGGGGCTCAAACTCACCAACGGTAAGACCGTGACCTGAGCTGAAATCGGATACTTAACCGACTGAGCCACCCAGGCACCCCATAGACAATTTGCTTTTGTTGTCCAGGGAAAGAAAGGATGCTACAGAATCGAGGGAATAACAGGGTTAAAGTTCCAGCATTTTGGATTTTAAAGCTACAGTCCAAGCATAAGACAAAAACTTGGTCAGTGAGAGTCATTGTTTTCTTCCCGCCCACCCCCAATGACACTTAACTTTAGTGAAGCATTTGTCCTGTGCCAACCACTGTCCTAAGCATTTTACGAATATTTTCTTTTCTAACTCTCTAACATCCCTTTAAGACCATTGATGTTACAGATAGGGATACTGAGGCACAAAGCACTTAAATAACTTGCCCAGAGTCACATAACTAACGCGACTCCATTCCCTGGATAGTCGAGGGGAGCCCCCAGTGTTCCCATGGCCAGCTTAGTGTGGAATCAGTTAGGTAGAGATGGCCCATCAGGGAATTTAGGCAGAAAGAACCCGAGAAAGACTCAGGGTGCCAGGGGGAGCACAGAAGGGGACACGGAAGCTTCACGTGCCTTGGCATTCCCGAGGGCCTCCAGAACTGGGAGGTCAGCCTGGGGGAGAGTCAGAGAAATTCCTAAATGGGAGTGATTTTGTTTCTGCCGCCCCAAGAATTGGGGACCTGACAAAGAAGTTAATTTTAGTTGTCAAAAAAAAAAAATGGAGAAATATCCTTCCAACTGCAGCCTGTAATTCTCCATGCATAACAGTGTGCCCTGGTTTCTTCTGTTGTGATTAAAGAAGGCATTCTGAAGGAAGCAGGGTTAAAATATTAGATTTTCAAGTCACATTAGCCGAGGTTTGAACCTGAACTCTGTCATTTAGTTGCCCTGGGGCCTTGGCGCGAGCCTTAGTTTCTCATCAACAAAACAGAGATAAGAGCACTAATGGTGCTCACGGTGTGTGTGTGTGTGTGTGTGTGTGTGTGTGAGAGGAGGAAGTCAGCTCCGTGCCTGACCCCGGGCCGCTCCCCACTACTGCACAACCTGTTTCTTCAAGTGTCTCCACTCAGTGACGGGATAAATAAGAATGACTTTATTGTTCCTAATCATTGCCCGGCTATCCTGCCCTTGCCTCCCTTCCCCAGGATATTTTTGAGCCATGTATCGAAGATGCATATCAAATTTAACTTACTTTGTATTTCTGTCCCGCATTCCTAGAACTCATTTCTATATACTCCCTTTTGAGCCTTCGTTCTTCCTGATGGCATCTGTGGGAAAACGTTCTCTTTAAAAGTTTAAAATCAGTCAGTTCAGCATACTTAATAGCCTCTTCTCCACCCCTGTATTGACCAAAGACTTGGGGCTTTAGCTACTATCATGGCACTGATTAGGGAGGTGTGAGAACAAATTTCTGTTCTGTGCCACTCTGATGAAATGTATAATCCTTCTAGACGGTTCCTTCGTGCGTTAGCAATGACTCAGTGGCTCACCAGTGACTTCCCTTGGTTCCATGAACCAATGGTCCTATCTGTCCTTATCAATATTGACTTCATTTGATTCGTCCTCCTCCTTTAACAACTGTATTCCCCTAGGTTCTGGGAACCGTTAGAGTTTCTGGGTTTCTTCCCACCTCACTGACTGCTCCTTCATTGCCTCTGGCTGAATCTCCTTTCCTCTCATCACCAGACGTCAGAGCACCCGAGAGTATGCTTGGAGAACTGTATGATATCAGCTGAGTTCCTCAAACCTAAAATCAGGGAGTTATCCTCAGCCAGCCGGTCCCAAGACACTCCATCTAGCAACACGTACTCTTGACTCTATCTCCAGAACACGCCGTAAATCAGTTCACTGAATTTCCACCGCCACCACCTTGGTTCAGTTTGCAGGCATTCCTACAGTAGCTGCCTATCCGATGTCTTCTCGCTTCTTCTCTTGCTCTTCCGACCCCACTATTCCCTCACCACACAACAGCCAGAATACGTTTTAAAAATATATAAATCATCAGATCCTGTCATGCCCCTTGAACCTTCTGATGGCTCTCGACCACATGAATGACATCTCAACTGCTTACTCTGACTCATGGGTCCTACCAGATCCAGCTCTTGGTGGAGAGTGAAGTCTCGCTTCACCCTCTACCACCCACCTTTGCTCTGTTTAACCCTAGTCACACTAGCTGCTTTAATGATCTGTTGCTACAAAACAAACCATCCTGAAGCTTGGTGGCTTGTAGCAGCAACCGTGGGTTCTTTCTCACAGTTCTGTGGCTTAGCTGGGCTCAGCTGGGAGGCTCATATCTGTCCCCCTGAGGTGTCAGTGGGGTTGCTCACGGAGCTGCATTTGGCTGGGAACTTTACTGGGGCTGGAGACCCTCTCTCACATGATTGGCTCCTTAGCTTAGGGCCAGCCTCGTGTGTATTTCTCTCTGTATGGCCTCACCAGCATTGTAGCTGGATCCCTCTACATGTTGGGTCAGGGCTCCAAGAGGGTGAAATAGGAAATTGCCAGAATACTAGGCTCACCCACCAAAACACTGTCACTGTACCACGTTCTACTGGTGAAAGCAAGTCACGAGACACATACAGATTCAAGGGGAGAGAAAACAGATGAAGAGAAGAGGCAGGTGCCGAGGTCCTATTAATTCCTTGGGGCCTCTGCACCTGTCTCCCCACTTGGAACAGAGTGTCTCCTTAAACTCAGGATAGCTGTCACCTTCTTGTCATTCATACCTCAGCTCATATGCCCTCTCTTAAGAGGTGACCACCCAGTGAAAGATGCCACCCGTCACTATCACGGTACCCTTTGAACACTCTCTGCAGAGCATTATCACTCTGACTTTATCAGATTGTTTATTTACTTTTCACTCCACTCTGCCCTAGAATGAAAGCCCCCTGTGAGGGCAAGAACGTGCCTGTTTGGTTCGCCCTGATCTTTAGCCCGGAAACACCTGGTACAGAGGAGGCAGAGGCCCTCAGTCGGTATGTGTTGAATAAATGCATGCAAGAGGCCTCTCCACCCTGCAGAGGTGAAGAACTCATCTTTCCGAATCACACACGCCCGGGTTCTGCCCCTTCCTTGCTGTGTGACTGTGGGATAAGTTACCTAAATTTTCTGTGCTTCAGTGTCTAAAACAGGGTGAGAAGTAAGAGAACCCCTCTCATCCTCACGGGAGTTGTAAAGATAAATGAAAATGATCAAACTTATCGAGGGGCCTGGAAGTCCTCATTATTTTAATGTAAACTTGAATTCACTCCTTCCTCTTTACTTGCTTCCTCTGAGCTCCAAAACCAGGAGAGAAAAATTCCAAGTAACTCTAGAAGGGAAGAATCACATTACATTGTGATCCTTAAAATGCTTTCACGTGGCTGCCTGCTGGCTCCAGCCAAGAGTAGGTCCTTATGATGTGTCCGGTGGCGTAAGGCAGCCTGACCAAGGTTAGGGGAGAGCCAGAAGGTGTTGAGCCCACTCTCTGCTTTTCCTGGGAACTCTTGTGTGTTCCTCCTGCAAGGACCACCAGACCACAGAGGAGTCCTTTTCAGGTCCACATTCTGCAAAGGCTGCACTTGACCCTGGCTTCCTTGTTGTTATTAAACTGTTTGGTCCATCCCAATTAGAGCCTTTGGAAACCGCTGTACTCAATTTACCACCTAATTACTCTTACCTTGTTTGTTTAATGAAGCTTACATAATGATTTGGTGATTTTTATGAAATGTTAGGTGGAGATTTTACTTTTCACTTTACAATTTGTGATTTTTATATTAATGTTTTATAACCTTGGGTTCTTAATCATAAAGCCATGAGGAGCTTAATTGATTTGAAACTAACCATGCCCTGAAGTGTGTACATGTCAAATTGATTCAGATTGATCCAGTGAGTTTAAATAAAGCTTAGGCCAGAGAACATGATGGCACCTGATGGAAATTTTCCTGAAGTGCTTAACTTGGGTGACTCAATTACACTGCCATCTCAGCACAGTAAATTATTGGAGAGGTATTTTTTTGGCATTTACCACAGACTGAAAAGATAGGACAGTTAAAAAAAATCTCAGGAAAAGTTAGACAAGTGTAAAATGTTCTATTCATAGTTCCTCCTTCTGGAGGCTCACATTTTGAGGGCATGGTGATTTGAAATAAATTTAAAATATATGTATATATTTACATGTTTTGTTTCAAAGCCTGATAGTCAACATCACCATGTTAAATTGAAAAGGGTTGGAAATTAAGGGCTGATACTAGAAGCACTCGCAAAACACAGAAGTCATTTGGAATGAGTTTGCTTTTTTGAAACTGTTCCTTAAGGAATGATCAATACCAGCGCTTTTCCGAAGAAAACTTTCTGTGAGCAATGAACTCACAGGAGACATCCTCAGTTTTCCAGAACAAGGTGAGTTCCATTTTGCATCTCCTCCAAATGATAGGTCATTTTCGTTCTAAGAGGCCCTGAATGACACCCCTTCTGTCCAGAGACTACATTATTTTACCTGCCTCCCAGAACTCCTCACAAACGTGTGAAACCCTTTCTGGGCTTTGGAAAATATCAAATGTAATTTCCCAGTAGATCCTGTAAACCAAAGGAAACTGATTCATGAGCACAGAGGAGAGGAGCTTGACTTCAGGAAAGATGTGGTTCCCAGGGCTCAGGGCTCCCTGATGTCCCAGCAGTGAACAGTCACACTGAATTTTTCCGTAACTGATTTCTCCAAAAGCAGTTTCCTTTGCAAGCAGTTCTGATGGTTCCTGACTTGGTTTCCTATATCTCCTTCTACTTCTTGCAAAGCCTGTCATTTGGTTTTACTCTGTCTTTTCGAGAGTCTTTGATGAAATGCTTCTTGGACTTGACCATCTGTAGACAGTATCTTATGCCCCAGGCTCACTGCCAGTATTCTCCTCAGCAGGGACCCTGCTGGCTCACATGCTGGACCATGCTTCCTGCTTCCTGCGCCTTGGGGGACAGAATCCCTGTCTGCTCTAGTCACCCCTGGGTGCCCAGGGCTGAGCATGGCATTTGATAGTGCTTGCTCAGTATGAACTTCTTATTTTTTCCTACAAAGTGCACAACCCTAGGTGGTGCCTTGAAAGATGTTTACTCCACAGTCACCATCCCTAATCAAGACAGTGAACACTTCCAGTCACCATAGATGGCTTCCCCATGCCCTTTCTCTCATAGTCCTAACCCTACTTATTCTAGAATTAACCAGCATTCTTTTATCATTGAACACTGATGTTGCCTGTTCTTACCTTCATCTATGGAAGTGTATGATGTTGTGGCCATGAAAATGCATCCCGTAGATCTTTGACTGTGGAGCCTGACCTACAGCTGACTCTGCTGGGCTCTGAAATATGTCATCTCATATCTGGGAGAACACTCTTCCCACTGGCTCCCACTACCTTTAACTGGATGTGGCAGGAACTCTCATGCAGGGTATTTCCTGGGAGATAGCGAACCATCTGACTGGCAGTTTTGGCTCAAGGACTCCCCATTAGCCTTGCCGAGCTTCCTTGGAAATATACACCGTGGTCTAGGGAACTACACAGTCCCTTCCTTCCCTTCTTCCTTCCCTCTCTCCTTGCCCTCATAGGGAGCAGACCCGCACCACAGCCTGCTGGTTCCCAGTCTTTCCCAGTGACCTCCATTTTCCCTCAGAGATGTTTGCCTTAATCACCTCTTAGACATTGAATCTTGGCATATCCTTGAAGGGCACAGACTAACACAACTGTCCATCTCCTCTGCAGGCCTCTTTTGCTCACCAGTAGGCCTCTGATCCTTCATGTTGCCTGTGGCAACAATTCGTTTTTTTCTTGCTCTGTAGTACTCCATTGCGCAAGGATGCCAGCAAATCATTTGGCTGTCCTAGCCATGGTGGGCATTTGGATTGCCACCTGCTTTGGGCTATTATGAGTAAAGCTGTTATAAACATACTTGGAGTTATCCTTTGGTGGACATGTGCATTCATTTCTCTTCGATGTGTACTTAGTTGTGGGATTGCTGGGGCATCAGATACCTGAGAACAGTTTTCCAAAGTGGTTCTACCAATTTACTTTTCCATGCTCACAAAGTGTTTATTGAATGAATGAGGTCAGGCCAGAAGGGTCTTTTTAGAATGTGACGTTATCTCAGCTGCTGACACACACACAGAGCTTTCCACGGTGCCCCATTGTTAGGGATAATGTCCAAATTCTAAACTTACGAGCTGTAAAATGCCCTGCATGTGTAGCCCTCACCCTTGTGTGATTCTCCAGTGTCATTCTCACCACAGCCAGCACCCAAAACTCAGCACCCAGCACCAATAACATATACTTCACTTACATGGTATCTGTTATCTTCAGATATGCCCTAGTCTTTCTCTCCGCCAGGTTTTTGCACATGCTGGACTCTCTGCCTTGAACACCTCATCTTTTTTTGTCATTATTTTCCCACTTTGCCTAGGGGATTCATTAGAAATGCTTTTGAGGGGCGCCTGGATGGGTTGGTTGGTTAGGCGTCCAACTTCAGCTCAGGTCATGATCTCACAGTCCGTGAGTTCGAGCCCCGCGTCAGGCTCTGTGCTGACCTCTCAGAGCCTGGAGCCTGCTTCCGATTCTGTGTCTCCCTCTCTCTCTGCCCCTCCCCTGTTCATGCTCTGTCTCTCTCTGTCTCAAAAATAAATAAACATTAAAAAAAATTAAAAAAAAGAAATGCTTTTGATCGCAAGTCATGAAAAAAATAGGACTTAGAGGGGTTCAAATAGTGGTTTGTTTTTTTTTTTTTCCACATAACAGGAAATGTAGAGGTAGGCAGAATTGCTTCAGCAGCACAATGATGACAGGGCTGGTTCTGTGCCATTTCCTTGCCTTTTGTCTACACCCTGATGCCTCATGGTCATAAGGTGGCTACTGCAGCTCCAGCCATTATACCAGCATTCAAGGCAGGAAGAATGGGAAAGGGCTAAGCCTGCCCTTTCTGTCTTGGTCACGAGGAAAGTAAAACTTTTTTCCAGGAAATCCTCCCACAGACTTCTGTTGGAATTATAATGGCTGAAATTGGTCATGTGGACCCCTCTGACTTCAAGGGAGGCTAGGAAACTATTAGCTCTTCAAGCTTCCATCAAGGAACACAAAAGGAGAAAGGGTTTGGAAATGGCTACTGAGTGAACCTACCTACGGTGTGTTCCTCACTAAGCCAACTGGTCTCAACCCAGTCGTCCCTTGGAAGCCTTCCTTGACACTCCCCACCACCACCTTCTTAGGACTAATTTAGATATTTCCCCCAACATAGTGATCTCTTGCGTTTTCTCCAATCTTAGAATTTATTTACCTCACCTCACCTTGAGGTATGTGTTAAATCAAGTCCTTCAAGAAAAAAAACATGAAATGACATATAAGCATGATAAAATATATACATGGATCCCACCTGAACCATCACCTCAGCCAGAGTTTTGTCTGTTTTATCAAGAGTGTGTGTGGGGCGCCTGGGTGGCGCAGTCGGTTAAGCGTCCGACTTCAGCCAGGTCATGATCTCGCGGTCCGGGAGTTCGAGCCCCGCGTCAGGCTCTGGGCTGACGGCTCAGAGCCTGGAGCCTGTTTCCGATTCTGTGTCTCCCTCTCTCTCTGCCCCTCCCCCATTCATGCTCTGTCTCTCTCTGTCCCAAAAATAAAATAAACGTTGAAAAAAAAAATTAAAAAAAAAAAAAAAAAAAGAGTGTGTGCACAAAACCCACATGGCTTCTTGGGGGGAAACCCCCAGTGCTTTCTTCCCACTGGATAAACTCCGGGCAAATTGTTGTTGAACTTGTGGCCCAACATTTCTACCCATTAAATACCCATCAATCCAGACCGGATACTTCCAGCCTTTTTGTTTATTGCTATTTGAAAGCTTTAAAATCCCCCTTTTTAGGGGCAGTCTAGATTAGCAGGTTAAGGCCTTGGACTCTGGACTCAGAGTGTTGGAGTTCAGATCCTGACTCTGTGTTACCAAATATATGGCCATGGGCTGGTCACTCAACCCCCTGGGCCTCAGTCGCTTCATCTGTAAAATGAGGGTAATAACAGCACTTACCTCCCAGGGCTGCCAGGAGGATTGGATGGGCTAATCCTGGAACCGCTGTCCCGTGACAAGCACTCGGTCTGGAGGGGCTGCCCTTATTCCCTCTGAGCTGTCTTTCCATCTCCTTTCCCCACCCGCCCCTCTCTCCTCTCTCCTTTAAACCCAGTTAGTGAAATGCCTAATGCAATCACTGCCTAAATCAGTGACTATTACATTTCCTTGGAGGAATTTACAGTCAGGTGGGAGAGCTCAAACAGGCGGCCAAGGAACTAGAACACAGTAGCCGACATGAATTGCATGCTTGCTGTGTGCCCTGCATATATTAGCTCGTGGCTTGCTCACACCGGGTCATTTTATTTTTCCTCTGATGAGGAAGCTGAGTCTCTCGGAGTGGTTTGTAAATTAGAGTGTCCCGGCAGGGGAATAAATGCAGGTGTGTCTCATCATTTAAAAGCAAGGTACCTAATCATCATGCTAGGCTGAGTTTATGACGCAGAATGGGCCGGGCAGCCCCAGGGAGGCACCAGGTTTCCTGGAGTTCAGAGGTGGGAGAGGTCCCAACCAATTTGGGAGCTTCCAAAAGGATCCATGGACACATGGGGCATAGCACAGAGGGCGGGGGATTTATTTTTGGCAGTTGCTGGGAGGAAAGGTGGGAACTGCAAGAAAGGTTTTTTTAGATGAATGGAAAAACAAAAGCAAAGATACAGATTCCAAAAGTGCAGGCTATTTGGAGGGAAATAATGGTTAGGAGTACAGGCTCTGGCATTGGCAGAACCTTGGTTCAAATCCCAGCTCCACCAGTTACCTGCTGTGTGACCTTAGTTAAGCTGCTTCACCTCTCTGCCTCAGTCTCCTCTGTAAAATGAAAACAGTGAGAGCACGTCCCTTGAAGTGGGTGGGGAGGATGAAATGAGTACTATGTAAATGGTCAGTCAGTGTTCCCTGTGACCCGTGCATCATACAGGCTGGTCGTCAGCCGTGTCACCTGCTTTCAGGAGATTAGGATAAGCACAGAGGAAACTGCTTTTGAGGTTTCTCTGTGATTTAAGTCAAAATGTTGGAAGTGCTTGTTCCTCGTGACTTCCTCTCCCAGCAAATGACAGTGTGAATCATGCTGTATGCAGTCTCTTAGTCTGTCCTCTGCAACTTGCCCAGATCAGCAAAATGCAGATAGAAATACAACCATTAAAAAAAAAAAAAAATGAATGGCATTCCTCTAAGTACCCGATTACAAATATTTGGCTTCAGCAGATTATTTTAGACTCTTTCCTCTGAGAAAGAGGTAGAGGCTGCTTTCTGGGAGAAATTGTACAAACTTAACGTCTAGCCACTACTCTTTGCCAGTCACTGACAAGACCCCAAAGTCAGCCCCTGTGGGGGAGGGAATATCAGAAGAAAAGAAACAGGAGTGTTTAAAAAAAAAAAAAACTTTTATATTTCCTTCTCTTCTCTTTTGAGTCAGCTGGCATGTGGTCAACAAACTGCTTTGAACGACCTGCTACATCTCAGACCATCCTTCATGAACTAGCTTTGTGTTCATAAAAATCAATGCTGAATCTTGCAGTCATCCTACCCTTCCCCTGCTCCCGCCCCCCTTTCCCCCTAGGAGATCTGAGGAGAATCTAATCCATATGGTTTTGATTCCCTCACTCATCAAAACGCAGTTTTCCAAGAGCCATTTGATCTCCAAGATGTTATGTGAGTGTCTTTTTGTATTTTATTTTTTTCCCTTAGAAAAGAAAAGGCGACGGATTGCCAAAAGAAAATGAACTCCAAACCCCCGGGGTCTGAACTAGGTTCAAGCATTAGTTCCAGGGGAGCCAGTGGGGATGTTGCTTCGTCAGAGGATTCGAATATCCTCTTCAGACGCCAGGTGAATCCAGGCAAAGTGTTTTCGTGTGTGTGCATGTGTGCACATGCACACTGCCCACTCTTCTAATAAATGAATAATAACACCATGTATTAAGTAGTTCCCGAGTGCCAGGTACTGTGCTAAGTGGCTTATGAGAATTTTCTAATGGAGTCTTGATAGTCTTGATAGCTCCCTCTCTGCCTCCTGCCCCCTCTCCTTTCCTTTCTTCTTTTATTTATCAAATACTTATTGAGCACTTATTATGTGCCAGGCTCTATTATAGGGCCCAGAGACACAGTAGTGAATAAGACAAAGGATATCCCTGCGTTTGTGGAGTATACGTTCTAGTTCCTGCGCCGTTAAGCAAACACATAGTTTCAAGTAGTATCAGTGTTGTGGAGAAAATGAAACAGATGGAGGTGGTAGAGTGACTCTAGGCCTGTTTTATTTGCATGGGTGGTCAGGGAAGCCCTCACTGAGCTGAGAGCTGAAGGACACCAAGGATCAGGATGCAAAGATACAGAGGGAAGAACGAGGGCTAAGTCTCAAAGTGGGAACACACCTGGCACATCCAGGGAGACTGAGGGCCAGTACACTGGAGCTCTAGAAGGCACGAGGCAGAAAGTGGAGTTGAGTGGAAGCTGGGCCAGGCACAGAGGGCTTCACGGGCCACAGTGGAAGCAGAGGCCAGGCCTCGATCCTGCGTTACACCATCGCTCTGAAGAGGGTAACAAGGTTGGAAGGGCTAAGACAAGGCAAAGGAAGCGGGGAAGCTATGGCAGACCTCAGGGTGTGGGTCTCCAAATGCAGGAACCAACACACAACTGTTTGCCGTAGGGCCCGCTGTACTGCCTCCACCGGTCACTGCTGGTGCCTCAGGAATTGGATACCGAGAGTCCTTGTCACAGTTAATGGTGGCTCAGACCTACGTGCCAGGGGGAAGTGGGAGAGATGTGGTTGGATTCTGGAAGTATTTCACTGTGGAGCTTGCCGGTGGATTGCACATGCGGGAGAATGAGGGAGGAATCAGGGACAGCAGGGAGGTTAAGTCTTGAGTCACCTGGGAAGCTCAGGGGGTAGTCATCCCCATTTTACAGGTGAGAAAATGGAGGCCCAGAGTGTCAAATCACCTGACAGCTCCCTGTGTAAGGGGCAGAGTTAAGAGTCAAGGCCAGGCTTTCTATCTCTTTGAATTGATCTCTCAGTTGCCCCCTCACATCTCATTGGTATACCCTTGGACCATGCTGGGCATTTGCGTTCAAGGGAACAAACTTAGCACAAATTTCTCGAGACATCACTGTGGCTTCTTATCCCTTTGGGGTATGCTTTTCCCTAGCTGATGATAATACTTTCTCACGAGAATCCATAAACAATGCACTTTGTCTTTATTTCAGGAGTTTTCTATTTTAAAACGAGCAGAATAAGCATATGATTGCTTTATTCTTTACTGATTTAATTTTATTTTCAACAATTTGTTTGTCCCTGCTGTATACTCGATAGGAGTTTACTAAATGCTATTAATTAACTAAATGCCCAAATGAGTGCTGCTGCTTTATTTAATGGTCAAGGCTGTAGAAACCTTCCATTCATTCATTCACCCATCCATCCATCCTTCCATCCATTCATCCATCCACCTATGCTTCCGTCCACCCACTTGTCCATCTGTCCATCCATCCATCCAACATTTCTGAATACCATTCTACATGTTACACATCATTTTAGGGACTCAGAATGAATAAAACAAATCTCTGCTTTCAAACAGCTTCTAATCTGGTTAGGTGTGAGGGTGTGTATGTGTATGAATGTAAAATATGAGGGACTGGGGTGTAAATAAATAATCTTGATACATGAAAAAAACACTGTAATTAAGATAATGTATGTATGAAGTACTGTGAGTTCATAGAAAAGGAAAATTTGGGGGGAAGGCCGTTGGGGAGGTTTAGATTTCATTAGAGATGGCTGAACTTCATGGAGAAGGCAACATTCCAACGCAGACTGAGGACAAGGAAAGGAATTCTCCAGGAATTGAGTGGAACACTCAAGGTGATTGTATTGGGCATATATTTACTTTTGCAGCCCTTCCCCAAGTTAGGAAAAAGCCTGGAGTAGGAGGGAACTGCCAGGGAGGTGGAGAGAGCAGTTTACATACACGTTCCCCAATCCCTTTGTTCATCTTTCTGGCAATGGTATTGATGAATGTGATAGACAGGGGCTGTTTTCCCCTATGTTCTTCCCCACTCTTTGAGCAGCAGCCCTGATACTTCTATGGGATCTTCTTTTGCCAAGCTCCAGTTCACGTATTGTAGGAGGCTGATTGGAATACTACATTCTTTTGGTCATAGTGACCATACAATCCTTGTCATGCCAGTTAGAACCTGAGAGACTCAATTCTAGGATTTTCATTAGAATTACTGATCAAGTGGAATTGTGCTTTTCTGCTGGATTTGATATTGGAAGGGTGTGGTCCAAGTTGCTGCTGGCGGTTACTTTGCAACCACATGAAGCTTAGAATGGGGCCTACCCCAAGGAGCAGAGTCAGGACAGAGAGGGTAGCTGGTTCCTCATGACATCCTCTGGGCCCCAAATCAATCGATACCTGAAGCCAGCCTTATCATAGGTCATGAACTAATATATTTTCTTTTTAGCTTTAGCCACTTTGAGTTGGATTTCTTCTAGTTTGTACCCACAGAATTCCAACTAATCCCATGGCCAGTAGTACTTGGAGAGCCATGGCTCCAGGGAAGGCTTTGGTCTTTCCCACCAAAAAGTTTTGGGATGCAAAGAAGGGATGAAAAAAGGAATTTTAGGCATGATGGCTGGGAGTGCATTCAGAAGGGCAGAATATGGTCGCCCCAGATTTTAGATTATCTGTGCTATTCTCGCTAATGTCAACCACTTCAGTGTCCCTGAATGGAAGGATTTACTGCAGTGGTACATTTCAGTAGAAAGAGTTTTTGAATTTCAGCACACATTTTTGTTGCTGATGGTGGGGACTTTTATATGTGTATACACACACACACACACACATATATACACACACACATATATATATTTATACACACACACATATACACACACATACATATATTTATACACACACGCACATATATATAAAACTATAGTACAATGTCAATACCAGGAAACTGACAAGAGAACAATGTGTGTGTCTAGTTCTAAGCCATTTTATCATGTGCAGATTCCTGTAACTGCCACTGCAATCAACATAGAAAACTGTTCCAATAGAATACTCTCCCTGGGGTGCCTGGGTGTCTCAGTCAGTTAAACGTATGACTCTTGATTTCAGCTCAGGTCATGATCTCACGGTTCATGAGTTCGAGCCCCACATTGGGCTCCACACTAACAGCAGTGTGGAGCCTGCTTGGTATTCTGTCTCTCTCCTTCTCTGTCTGCCCCTCCTGCATGCTGTCTGTCTCAAAAGAAAGTAACTAAAAAATAAAGAGAATGATTTCCCTTGTGCTCCATTTTTAGTCACACACTCGCCCTTTGTGCCATCCCTAAACTCTAGCAACCCTTAATCTATCCTCATCTCTATAATTTCATCCTTTCAATAATGTTATATAAGTAAGAGTATATAGTATATGCCCTTTGGAGACTGTCTCTTCTCACTTAGCACAGTGCCCTTGAGATCCATCCAAATTGTTCATGTGTCAATAGTTTGTTCTGTTTTGTTGCTGAATAGTATTCCAAGGTATGGATATAACACAATTTGTTTTACCACTCGCCTACTAAGGGTGATTTTAGTTGTTTCCAGTTTTTGGCTATTAGGATTAAAGCTGCTATGATTATGAATGGAGCTGCTACAGGCTTTTCTGTGGACATTATTTTTATTTCTCTGAGATCAATCACCAAGGGTACAATGGCTGGGTTGTATGGTAGTTGCACATTTAATTTTGGAAGAAACTGCCAAACTTTTCCAGAGTGTCTCTGCTATTTTATATTCCCACCAACTCTGTATACATGTTCCAGTTTCTCTGCATCCTTGCCAACAACTGGTGTCATCACTCTTTTCTGTTTTAGCCGTTCTGATAGGTGTGTAGTGATGTCTTATTGTGGTCTTAATTTTCATTTCCCTAATGGCTAGTTATATTGAACATCCTTTCTTGTGTTTATTTGCCATCCATATATCTTCTTCAGTGAAACGTCTCTTCATGTCCTTGGCCCATTTTTTTAATTGACTTGTTTATTCTTTTACTGTTGACTTTTGAAAATTCTTTAATATATTCCAGATAGGAGTTTTTGTCTGAAATGTGGCTTATATTTCCCTGTAGGCTGTGGTTTGTCTTTTTCATCCTCTTCATGAGGTCTTTCCCAGACTGAAAGTTTTAAATTTTGCAAAGCCCAATGTATTGATTTTTTTTTCTTTTATGAATTGTGCTTTTCATCTCAAGTCTACAATCTCTTCACCAAGCTCTTGGTCCTGAAGATTTTCTCCTATGTTTTCTCCTGATAGATTTAGAGTTTTATGTTTCACGTGATGCATTTGAGTTCATTTTTATATAAAGTGTGAGGTACAGATCAAGGTAAGACAATTTTTTTTTCTTTTGCCTGTTGATATGCAGTTACCCCAGCACCATTTGTAAGGACTTTTTTCTTCACTGAATTGCGTTGGCACCTGTGTAAAAAATCTGTTGGCCATACCTGTAATGGTCTATTTCTGGATTCTCTATTTTGTTCCATTGATCTATGGGTCTATCCCTCCAACAAAGCACATAGTATTGATTGCTATGGCTATATAATGAGCCATAAAAGCAGAGTGATTCCTCCCACTGTAGTCTTTGTACAAATTGATTTAGCCTTGCAGTTTCTTTACCTTTCCATATCAATTTTAAAATAAGCTTTCCTTTATCTATAAAAAGTCTTACTATGATTTTGATAGGGGTGCCTTAACTCTGTGTATTATTTTGGAAAGAATTGATATTTCTGCTATGCTGAGTCTTCCCATCTATGAACATGGTATGTCTCTCCATTTAGATGTTCTTCTATTTCTTTCCTTAGTGTTTCATAGTTTTCAGGATAAAAGTTCTGTTAGGTTAAATTTATACCTAAGTATGCAATTGGTTTTTTTTTTTTTTTGAGTGGTTTAAAATTATATTGCATTAAAAAAATTTTTTTAATGTTTATTTATTTTTGAGACAGAGAGAGACAGAGCATGAATGGGGGAGGGTCAGAGAGAGAGGGAGACACAGAATCTGAAGCAGGCTCCAGGCTCTGAGCTGTCAGCACAGTGCCCAACGCGGGGCTTGAAATCACGGACCGCGAGATCATGACCTGAGCCGAAGTCGGACGCCCAACCGACTGAGCCACCCAGGCGCCCCTCTCCCACTCCCCTTTTTTTTTTTTCAACGTTTATTTATTTTTGGGACAGAGAGAGACAGAGCATGAACGGGGGAGAGGCAGAGAGAGAGGGAGAAACAGAATCTGAAACAGGCTCCAGGCTCTGAGCTGTCAGCACAGAGCCCGACGCAGGGCTCGAACTCACGGACCGTGAGATCATGACCTGAGCCGAAGTCGGACGCTTAACCGACTGAGCCACCCAGGCACCCCAAAATTATATTGCATTTTAAATTTTGGTTTACATGTGTTCATTGCTAGTATATAGAAATACATTTGATTTTGTATGTGTATCTTCTATCCTGCAAAGTTGTTGAACTCATTTACTAGTTGTAGGAGATTTTTGTAGATTCCTTAGGATTTTCTACATAGACCATCATATCATCTGAAAATAAGGACAGTTTTATTTCTTCCTTTTTGATCTGAAAGTGGAGGCTTTTTGTAGTTTTCTTTTATAAGTCAAAAGTAATGGTTTAAGTAATCAGTGGATTAAATACTGTTTTGATTTCAGAAGATCCTAGAGGTCATCTGATTTAATTAACTTCATTAAGCCTCTGCTTCTTCAAAGTAAAAGATAGGTAATCAGAGTATACATCTCATAAGGGTGTGGGATGTTAAGCTCTGATGTGGACCTATGTACATTTCAATAGAAATATCTTATTTGGAGTAGCTTCAGTAATAGGAGGTTGCTGTATCATTCTAAAGAATCTGAGTTGTACATCTTTACAAAATTATATGTTTTCAAATGTATAAATTGTTAAATATCTCCCTCTCTCGGTCTCTGTTTCCTCATCTGTAAAATGGAGGCAATAATCGTGTCTACCTCATATAGTATTTGCTGAAGATGAAAAGAATAAGGCCATGGTCCCTCAAGATTCACACTCCACCCTTCTCCATCCTGCTGTATCTGGGAGGGTGACCTGAATGGTCAGGGTGACCTTGCTTTCAGGTTTCTGAAAGGTTTCAGCCTATGAGAAATTTGAGGTTGGAGCAGGAGGGGAGTGAGGTCAGATTCATTTCTGTAGGGTCACTGTGAGCTGGGTATGTCCTCACATCAAAGACCCTGATTTTGCCTGGTTGCCTTCTCTGTGGGATCTGGTACCTGCTCTGTGTCCTTATGGCTTTAGGCTGGGGGAGGGGGGTTGACAGCCCCAATGTTACTGACCCACAGGTGCTACACTCTCTCTGTGGTTTCTCTACATCTAGCCCACACCTTTGCAAATGGTCTCTCTATTGAGTTCTCAAAATTCCCAGTTTGAGCATACTCTGCTTCTGCTGGCCCTGACTGACCTCAATCCAAGGCAAGACCAAGGATAGAGCCTGGCACGCACCAAGTACTCCATATGGTCTCCTGCTGTAGTTTTGGTCACCTATGAAGCAAAGAAGGCAACACAAGATGGATGTGTGATTTGACCATTGATTTCATTATTTGAGTTCTTCTTTCCTTAATCGGATGATGTGGTTTTACTTTCATGAATTAGTAGTGGCTTTGATGAATGACAGGCCCTCCCATCTAAGTGCTGCTAGGAAAAATGGTTATGGACACAATCTCCAATCCCCTATCATCACACTGAACTTTCAGTTATCCAGGATCCTGACTTCCTTTATTATAACCTCGGAACTCTTAACTATAATCCAGGAAGTTTCCTACTTATACTAATCTAGCTTAAAAAAAAAAACAACTGTAATTAAAGTTTCTGATAGGACCCACGTGTGTTAAGAATTGATGTCTATATATGTTATGAACTGATGTCCAAGAAATTCATAACTCCCAATGTGGTGGTATTGGACATGAGGTCTTTGGAAGGTAATTAGTTTTAGATGAAGTCATGAGAGTGGGGACCTCATGAGGGGACTGCTGTCCTCATAAGAAGAGGAATAGCGACCAGAACTCTCTCCTCTCTACCATGTGAGGCAATAGCAGGAACGTAGCCATCTGCAAGCCAGGAAGAAGGCTTTCCCCAGAAAGCAAATTGGTGAGCACCTTGACCTTGAAATTTCCAGGCACCAGCACTGTAAGAAATTAATGCCTGTTGTATAAACCACCCAATCCAATATCTTGTTATAGCAGCCTGCACTGACCAAGACGATGTAAGCATTTCCTATGTGGAATCACAGTGTGAACTCTTCTGCTCTGAGAGTTCACTGTGGGTGAGGCACCGGGCTCATTCCTCTATGCGAATGGCTTCATTCAGTAAGCACAGTAACACAGCTACTTGTATTAGGGATTGCCTTCAGTTTCCAGTGAGAGACCAGAAATAACAGTTATTTTAAAAGATACAAATTTTTCTCACAAAAGAAGCCTGTAGCTTGGCAGCCATGGAGTTAATAGTACTCCGTGATCATCAGAGTCTCAAGCTTCTTCAGTTTTTCTTCAGGGGTTTCATCTTCATACCTCATGGTCCAGTATGGCTGCTGTAGCTACTGCCATTATGTCTATATTCCTGACAATGAGGAAAAGGAGGAAAGCCAGCAGATTTCTTTTTTTTTTATTGTTGAACTTGTTCTACATCATTTTTTTTTATATATGAAATTTATTGTCAAATTGGTTTTCATACAACACCCAGTGCTCATCCCAAAAGGTGCCCTCCTCAATACCCATCACCCACCCTCTCCTCCCTCCCACCCCCCATCAACCCTCAGTTTGTTCTCAGTTTTTAACAGTCTCTTATGCTTTGGCTCTCTCCCACTCTAACCTCTTTTTTTTTTTTTTCCTTCCCCTCCCCCATGGGTTCCTGTTAAGTTTCTCAGGATCCACATAAGAGTGAAACCATATGGTATCTGTCTTTCTCTGCATGGCTTATTTCACTGAGCATCACACTCTCCAGTTCCATCCACGTTGCTACAAAAGGCCATATTTCATTTTTTCTCATTGCCACGTAGTATTCCATTGTGTATATAAACCACAATTTCTTTATCCATTCATCAGTTGATGGACATTTAGGCTCTTTCCATAATTTGGCTATTGTTGAGAGTAAGCCAGCAGATTTCTTAAAGTGCCATCTTGCTATGTGAACATGCTTACGGCCAGTACATTCCCAGAAATTCTACTCAACAACTTCCCTTTACATTTCTGGGGCCAGAACTAGCTACATGGTCATACCCAGCTACAAGGGAAGCTGGTCAAAATAGTCTTTTAGCTGGACTCACTCTGGCCTTCAGTAATGCTAAGACTCTGTTACTCAGAAAGAAAGGGAGAATGAATATGAGATAGGCAGTCTCTGCTTTGGTATTGCCATTGCTGTCATTTTACCAAAGAGAAACCTGAGGTCTGAGAGGCAGGCATCTTGCCCAAGACTACACCAATGATAAGACAGAGCCAGAACTTAGGCAGAGGTCTGCCTGGCTCCGCAGCCCACGTTCTTTACCTCTACATGCTAATGGTAAAGTTTGCCTGAGGAGAAAGGCTGGAGCCTAAGTAGGCCGCCCTGTGTGTGCTCAGATGTCTCCACTTCTCTTGTATGGACACCTGCTGAATGGGTCCAGAGTTATAAATGATTCTGGCTTATGTCCAAAACTGACTCACAGAAGGTTTCCCAAAGGGAGCCCTTATGTAAATGGAGAACTGTCTTAACTTGTTTGCCTGTCTCTCCTTCCTGGTAGACTGTAGGCTTTGAGGGGGCCTATCTTATTCACAGTTGTATGTCCAGTAGCCAAAACAGTGCCTCGCATGCCTCAGGGACCCAATAAGCATGTGCTGAATAAATGAAGAGAGCGAGTGAGTGAACTAATGAACTTGTATATAACTAACAAGCTTGAAAGCAAGTCAACTTGTTTTTCCTGTATGGTATTTACCACCAGCTGACCAATTGTGTTGAATCCACCCCTGTAAGAGGTAAAATCTCCTCAAGAAAACCACCCATTGTCAACCGTCAGGCCCAAGAGTGTCGATCTGTGAGGATTAGCATGTGTGGCCCCCATGAGACCTTTTTTTTTTTTTTCTGGCAGATTTCTGAATATCTTTTTTTTTTTTTTCCTGATTGGCCTATAAAGTTCACTAAGGAATTATGCTAATGCTGGTATCTCTCCAACCACATCCTACTGAGGATTGAATCTATTTTTCAAAGACAAAACTGAGTTTTAATTTAGTGTCCCCATGACATTTTCCCTTTTAAGCACATGAAGGATGCTTTGCAAAGGGAGAGGTCTTGGGAAATCTTTCACGGATGGCTACACTTCACGCCTGGGTGGAGTAACCCTCAGCACGCCAGCTTTCAATTAGAAGTAAATAAATGGAGACAGCTTTGCAGTGTGCCCGGCAGTCTGAAAGATCAACCCGGGGCCTTGGGCCTGGATTTCTCCTACTGTGGCTGAAAATTTTCATTTACATTTCTTTGGCGTTTTCTGAGCAACTTTAATTTGCTAGGTTTAACCTTTAAGACTTTCTCTCCCTCTCTTTGCCACTTATTCCCCCGCCCCAGGCTTTGAGAATGCCATGAGCCTGGAGGCACCTGTGGTGAACAGGGACATTCCCTTTCTCCACACAGGTGGGTTCTGAACAGAATTCTCTAGATGGAAGTTTAGCCCCTTGGAGCCAAGTAATAGAGTCTTCTTTCTTCCCCCTCTGTAATTGTAACTCTGTTTGAAGTTAGGGCAGATGGGTCTCCTGTGCCTACCACATTCTGAAGTGTAAGTGGATTGCTAAATGTAGGGCCTGCTCTGGGGAGGGACTCCTTGCTGTGCATTTCCCTGCATTTTGAGACCTGGGAGGAAGGTCATGGCATCATGTTGAGATTTTTCTAAAGGGAACTGTATCAGTTAGTTGTTGCTGCATAACAAATCACTCCAAAATTTAGTAGCTTAAAATAAGACCATTTACTTAGCTCACAATTTTGTAGGTCAGCATTTTGGGCTGCCCTCAGCTGGTTAGTCCTCTGGTCTGGGCTGGGCTTGGCTGATCTCAGGCGGGAATGATCAGCTGGTGAGTTGGCTGATGATGGCCTTGCCTGGGATGACAGAGGCCATGTGGGCTCTCTCATTCAGCAGGCCAGTCTGAACTTGCTCACATGGTGGTAGAAGGATACCAAGAGCAAGTACAGCAGAGTGTGAAATCTCCTGAGGCCTTGACTCAGAATTGGCGTGACGTTACCCCCACAGAATTCTATGGCTGAAACCAAGTCTGGCTCCAACGCTAAGAGTGGAGAAATGGACTCTACCTCTTTTTTTTTTTTTTATTTTTTTTTAACGTTTTATTCATTTTTGAGACAGAGAGAGACAGAGCATGAACGGGGGAGGGGCAGAGAGAGAGGGAGACACAGAATCGGAAGCAGGCTCCAGGCTCTGAGCTGTCAGCACAGAGCCCGACGCGGGGCTCGAACTCACGGACCGTGAGATCATGACCTGAGCCGAAGTCGGACGCTCAACCAACTGAGCCACCCAGGCGCCCCTGGACTCTACCTCTTGATGGAAAGAGCTGCAAAGAATTTTGGCTGCTATTGCAATCTATGACAGGGAGTGGTTTTCAAAATGTGCTTTTCAGCGTTGGTGGTATAGTGGTTAGTATAGCCTTCCAAAATGTGCTTTTCGGGTTGTAGGCTTTCATGGAAGAGCCTCAGGAGCCAACATAAGGTCACGATTCAAGTTTGGGCTGCCCCTCCCACCTTCAACCAGGGTAACTCACTTTTATCTGCCAGTCATATTGGACTTCCAAGTAACATTTCACTTGAACAAAAGTTGTCATGGTGAAAAAGACATTTAAATACCAACTAGGTAGAAGTAACTGTCAGGATCTCTGCTGCATCCTTCTGCCCTCTATGACTCATAGAATTGCACTTCCTGCTTTCTGGTGAAAGAGAAGTCGTGCTGAGAAGGAGGAAGACTCTACCCTTGGCCATCCACTCATCATCCTTCCCACCTCCAGTCCTATGCCATCTCGGTTTAAAGAGTAGGTGGAAGACAGTAATACATAATACAAGAGTCTAGACCCTGAGGCCAGACTTTCAGGGTTCAAACCATAGCTTTCTTAGTTGCCCTGTAACCTTAGGAAAATTACTTACCCTCTCCAAGCACCTCACCACTTTCTTCATCTGTCAAACAGGAATGAGAATCACAGCACCTACATCACTGGATTGTTGTATGGGTTGAATCAGATAACATAATTTATATAGCATAAAAATTATTCAATACGTGATTATTATTACTATTATTTTTTATTATTATTTAGTCTCCAAACTCCCTTAAAGTTCCAAAAGATTATATGTCTGTGAGATTCTGGTTGGCAGTGTTTGTTTTTACTCTAATTGAGGATCCCAGTTCCCCATTGCTAGGTAATTTGGATTGGGATATTTTTTTCTAGGAAGGCATTACACAAAACAAAACAAACTTCTGCCTACTGACCTGCTACCAAATGGTAAAATTTAGCTGTTAGAGATTCACTCCTTTAGCTCAATAAATTAAGTGTTCTTATTCATTAATACTTAGTATGAATTGGTTGATTAGGTATTTTTCTTCTATGAATATCAAGCTGAAAATAGGCACTGAGAAAATGTGCACTTTGATGGTAAGTTTTCAAGAGGAGGGAAATAAAATGCATATGTGTGAGGAGGAGAAGGGGATAGGTGGGACTGGCCACTTGGGGAGTATAGGGGAATCAAGGAACAAGGAGGTTGGTGCCTGGATGAAGGAAGAGACCCTTTAGACTGATGGGAGAGGAGCGAAGTGGCACTGGGCCTGTTTTCCTGCTACATGTGGAGCTGAGGGTCTTTGCACGTGGAAGGATAATACATCCCCCAACCTCACCTCACCATGATCCTCAGATAATTCAAGCCCCACTAGGCTATGCAGGAATATTCAAAACCACCATGGCCACCATCCAAAAGGAAGGAACTCTATGCCCCTGGATGATGGAGAAGCTGGGATGTTCCCACACTCCTATGGGGCACGTGACACTGAACAGGTTGGCCCTGCCCAACAGGATCTGTCACAGTCACTTGGCTAGACCTTGGTAAACAGGCTCCAGCTTGCCAGGTTGGGCCCCAGACTGCAGGCCTGCTGAGAAATGTAGGGCAAGACGGGCCCCAGACTGAGTCTTCAGATTCTACACATAGACTGGGGGTACACAGAGTGGTGGTGCCTCATCTTGAGATGACAAGAAGTGGCCAGAAGAACAACTTGGACTAAGGGGTTGTGTGCCTGTCGAATCCAGAATTATCTGGCTTTCTTAGGTAACAGGTAGAGGTCTACCTGGCCATAAGCCAGCTGTCTAAATGGAAATATCCTACCCTTCTTTAAAACCGTATTTTTGTACCAAACATAAACTAGGGAGCCATGCTGGCCTTATTGGAGGGGGCTTTTATTTTTCAGAAGGATATGCCTTAGAATTCCTTTGCCTGGTAAATTCTCCTATAACTTTTAACAGTTGCACTTTTTCCTTTTCTGGGAACGTCTATCATTTTTGTTAAACAAGCAATCTGTGTGTCTTATGGAAAAAATCTGAGGAAGAGCAGATAAGTAAAAGTTTGATTTGCTGTGAAAAATTACTTGTAAATAATTACTATTACTTTCTCTCTGTCTCTTTCTCCATGGCTTTTTCTTGAGAGTGGCCTATTATTTGTTGACATAATCCCCTCTTGTTGGGCAGTTAGGAGTATGGTTTTTGCAGCCTTCCAGCACCTGCAAAATTCCCTATGGAATTAAGCTTCAGTGGCCTACAGTGCTTGCTGACTGATAACTCACCATTATTGTAGGCACTGCCTACCCTGCCCGTCTCATTTCTCCACTTCCCTGCTCTTTTCACTTTTACTTCTCAATAAACTACTCACACTTAAATCCTTGTGTCAGGGGCTGCTTCTCAGGGAACCCTCACCAGTGCCATGATTCACTTGCTGTGGGTTTATAATATGCCTCCCTTTTCGAATGTTGGACTCGCATACTACTTTTCAAGAACAGGTCTCTTGTCTGACGTGGGCTAGCCAGTGTTCAGGCTCCGCGGATTCTCTGGGGCCAGTTCGGCTATGCCTCCTGGGTTTGCCAGCTCACCTTTTGGCCTCCAAGTTTTTCATTATTTTGCTGCTCAATTTATGTGAGACTTCCACCATGGCCAACTTGCCACTGATGGCTGATCTTTATTTTTCCTCTTGTCATTTTGTCCCTGAGTTAATCCTCTCTTACAATTCTTCAGTCTCCTCTCTGGGCTTCTCTTACCAGTAAATTTTTTCCAGCCTGTGCTCCTCAGCCTTAGCCTGGAAGGAGGAGGCCCTGTCTGAGCCATGATGTAGGTGAAGAATTTGGGGATTCTCCTTACCCTGCTCCGAGAGCCCTGCCTTTTCTTATCATTCTCCCTGGAAAGAATGTTTTGTTACTGTGCTGTCCTCTGAGATGATGTCTCATCGAAGCAGAGAGTTTGGGGTTCTTTTTTTTTTTTCTCAAAGCATTGCTCATATTCTTTAATTTTGGTCAAAGGATGGATGCTTTCCCTTCCATCTCCCCATGCTTGCCATTTTGATGGTCCAGAGTCTCAGAACCCTGCCCAACTGTGCGAAGTAGAACATAGCAATACATGTGAGTGCTTGCCATGGTCTTGATGCTGTCCTTGTTGAAGGATATTTGTAATCTGAGGACCTTAATACAAAGACATGAATATAAAGGTGGGAATTTCAGGCACTATGGTAGGAAAAGTTTTTAATGACACTCCAAATAGCAACATTCGCATTTCAGCAGGGATAAATGCCTTAGCCTGGGATAAAAATTACAATGCATTTCCTTCCTTCCTTCTTCCTTCCTTCCTTCCTTCCTTCCTTCCTTCCTTCCTTCCTTCCCCCTCCCTTCTGCCCTCTGACCCTTCTTCCCTCCCTCCTTCCTTCCTTACCTTTTATCAAGAAAGGTAGTTTGGTTGACTCTACCAGTCACTAGCTCTGTGATTTGGGACAAGTTATTCTTTATGTCTAGTTTTCCATCTATAAAGCGGAGATTACTATTATCCTGCCTCATAGAGTTTTTGTGAGGATTAAATAAGCCAATACCTGTAAAGCATTTAAGACAGTACCTGGCACAGAGCAACCCCTCAAAACATGTTTGCTCTTATTATCAATTCACTCATAAAATAAATAAAGCACCCACTTCATGGCAGGTCCTGAGGGAACAGGGTGAGTCAGTGAGACTCACAGGGTCTAGTGTGGAAAGTAATGTAGAATACATTTATTCAACTCACCCTCGGGAAGCCACAACTTATGTTTTTCTTTATTGCTTTGGAAGAATTTTAGGTAGGAAGGCAAGCCCTCCTCCAGGAAGCCACTCATGACTGAGTGCAGGCAAGTATGTCACCCCAATACAAGAGTGGTGGAAGGAAGGAAGGCAGGGACATCTTTCTGATAATGAATGAATTTGGCACTGTTTTAATGGTTCCCAAGGTCTATTGGAAATAAAACAAAACAAAACAAAACAAACAGGATTAGGACGTGGATAAAAGGTGCTAGAATGGACCTGAGTGAGCTTGGTGCCCTGGGCTGGATGTCCATAAAGGGGTTTTGGGAAGGGTTCGGTGGATAAGAGATGGAGTCCTGCACGGGGCACTGGCCCCATACTCAGTGTCCTGTTAGCCTGCAGGCCTCTCCAGCCAACTGCTCCCCGCCTTCACTGGGGAAAATGCAGCTGGTTGGTTAAGAACATGAACTCCAGAGTGGTGCCCGGGTGGCTCAGTTGGTTAAGCAGCCAACTCTTGATTTTGGCTCAGGTCATGAACTCAGTTTGTGAGTTCAAGGCCCACATCAAGTTCTGCGCTCACAGTGTGGAGCCTGCTTGAGATCCTCTGTCTCTCTCTCTCTCTCTGCCCCTCACCCACTGGTGTTTTCTCTCTCTCTCTCTCTCTCTCTCTTTCTGTCTCTCTCAAAAATAATAAAAAACATTAAAATTATATTTATATAAAAAAAAAAAGACCATGAGCTCCAGAACCTATTAGGTCAGATCTCTGCTTCATCCATAACTGTATTGGACTATATCTTCCCCAAATGGCTGCGATCCCCCACCTCTGCCCCCAGAATCTTCTCTGGCACTTCTACTGAGAAGGATGGCTCTACTCCCTCTCCTTAGACACAGAGGCTTCTGACTATCCTGACCAAAGGAGTAGGCAGAAGGGATGCTGTGTGATTTTTAAGGGTAAGTCATAGGAAGGATCTAGATGCTATCTGGCAGCCTCTCTCTCTAGGGACACTTGCCCTTGGAACCCAGCCACCATGTTGTAAGGAAGCTGAGGCCACATGCGGAGGCTGCATCCGGGCATTCCAGCTGACAGCCCTCACTAGGCATCCATGCAGAAGCGGCCTTAATTGCCAGCCGTGTGAGTGAATGAGCCTTCAAATTATTCCAGGCTGCAGCTTTCTAGGCTTCCATCTGAGGCCCCACACAGCATGGAGCAGAGACCAGCTCTCCCTGCTAGACCCTGCCTGAGCTCCTGACCCACAGAAATTGTGAGAAATAATAATTATTGTAGTGTTAAGCTACTAGGTTCAGGGGCAGTTTGTCATACAGCAGTAGATAACTAACATATTGGCCATGTGACCTCCAGCAAGGTACATGATTTTTCTATGCCTTAGTTTCTTCATTTATAAAATGGGTTAATAACAATATCTGTTGTGTTGGTAAATCAGCTCTCCACCCCAACCCCCCCATCCCTGCCAAAAAAGTAATAATTTTTAGCATTTGCTGATTGCTGTGGTATAAATACTCCCACAGTGGTCAACTGCAAGCAATCCATGGTTGAAACACCAGATGGTGAAATTCATAAATATTTAACAATTGGCTCTCATGAAACAGTACAAGTCACCTCCAACACATTACCAAAATATCTACCTCATAGCAGTAAATGATTTATTATCGGTAAATAATTTAGACATAGTACAGAGTAAGTGCTAATTATTTGCTATTAAAACTCCTGCTCTTGTTAATGTCATTATTACACATACCCCAGGTGATCTGCAGTCGTCCGCAGCCTTGGTCTGTCTACAGAGGGCTTCCCCAGTATTGGTTGGCCGTGCCACTTCTGACAGAACCAGGCTGCCCCAGGTTACCCTTGTATCAAAGAGGAGCCGTAGGCATATAGTGGACGATGTTGGGGTGAAGGATGAATATTCAAAGCTTTCATGCCTATACTTTTTAGAGGGAGTCTGACCTGGACAGACATGAGAGTCCCAAGTTGGGTAGTAGTCAATGATTCCTCACCACACAGACAACACAGATGCTCAGAAAGGCTACACTGGGGGTATCATGGGAGCCCATGGAGGCTTTTATCCAAGCCTTAGGGGGCCATAGAAAAGGTCTCAGCGAAGGTTGAATGGAGATTTCCCATGTGAAAGAGAAAAGAAAGGGGATTCCAGGTGGAAGGGTTAGCTCAAACAAAAGCCTGGTAGAAAGAAAACATCATTTCTGGGGATGTGCAAATCTGAGTGTGGTAAGAGTGTAGAGTGACAAGTTCAAGGGCATTCTCTAGAACCACTGGTCTGCACTCTTCAAAATGTCGCTACTATGAAAGAGAAATAAAGGCTCAAACACTGCTTCTGATGAAAAGAGACTATACAAAAATGATAGCTAAATGCAATGCACGATCCTGGATGGGGAGGAGCAGAAGCACTACAACAGACTATTCAGACAATCGGTAAAATTTGAATATGGGCTGTGTATTAAATGATAGCATTGTGTCGATATTAAATAAAATGCCATTTTCTCTTAATTGATGCTGAAGTGTTAGGGGTAAAGGGGCTTGTCTACAGTGAACTCTCAAATGTTTCTGGGAAAATTTCTATTTAGACAGAAGGGGTGATAAAACAAAAATGGCAAAATGTTAACAATGGAACCTGGGAAAACAGGATAAGGGAGTTTCTTCTATTCTTGCAATTCTTCTGTAAGACTAAAATGATTTCAAAATAAAAAGATTCTTTGAATGAGTGGAGAAAAAGAAAGGGTAGGCTAAGAGTCAGGGAGGGGAAAGAGAGAAGTCTGCAGGTTGGGCTGCTCATTTTATTAGAAAGGGCATTGAGGCATGGAAAGGCTAAATGGCTGGTCGAGGGTCAGCGAGCAATTAGCATGGGCGTTGTGCCCCTAACCCTCATTTCTGAGACCCAAGCCTTGGCTCTTTCTAGTAAACTGGAGGGCCCCAGAGGGGAAGTGTGTGTGTGTGTTAATATATGGCCTCTGGTGTAGAGAAGACCTCAGGGGTATAATTTCTGCTTGCCGTGCAGGAGTTATCCACATAGCTCCTATTATTTCAGGTTATCATTAATGTGAGTTGTGACCTGAATTCCCCGTGTACTGCCCTGAAATTTGCCCCATATGTTTGTAAAGGTTGATTATATCTTTGGGACCTTTTTCTAATGTGAGCAGAAGCTATAAAGTTTCAATTGTCGCAGCTCATTGGGATCAAGTGTCTTTTCTGGCGCTCCATAAAAGGGCTCTGCATCTGATATCTGACGTCAAACAAACATGCATGAACAATCTATTGATTTCAAATGATGTGTAGTGCCATCATCTCGTAGATAGGAAATTAGTAGCAAATCTTTTCTTTCCCTTTGCAAAGGAGAACAACTCAGTACAGAGTAATGGAATCCTCACTAGCTTTGGGACCAGAACTTAAAAGGAGTCCTCACTCTCACATGCTTTTGGTGGAAGTATAAATTGGTACAGCCACTTTGGGAAACTATTTGACAGTAACTAATAAAGCTTACCATATGCTGAATAAAGCCAAGTCAGCGCTTGTGAACTTATCTAAGAAATGAGTGCCCATGTCCAGCTGAACACATGTACAAAAATAGTCATAGCACCTTTAATAATAACAGCAAAAAACCAAAAACAACCAAATGTCCATTGACACTAGAATAGACAAACTGGTATATACTACTGAGCAATGGAAAGGAATAAATTCTGATATAACACAACGATCTCATGGTCACATGGACACAAGAGAAAATATTCCGTGTCACTTTATGTATTTGAAGTTTAAGGATAGGTAAAGTGAATTTATGATGATGGAGGTTGAAGAGTGAATATTAAGGAGGGTGTTGATTGGGAGAGGGAGCTGTCTAGGGTGCTGGAAATGTTTGCTATCTTCATCTGGGTGGTGGTTATATAACCAAGATTTGAGCACTTAGTTGCATGTAAATTATACATTATTAGAAAAATAATTAAAAAGAACAAAGAACAAAGAACCCTACCTTCTACTGGTAGGGTTATGTTGAGGGACTGCAGAAAGAGCCATCCTAACCACAATGCCTGATAGTGCCAACCTGGGTTTGTTGTATTTTCAGGCCCCATGTGGAGATAGCCAGTCACATGTGCTCTTGCTGACATGTGCTGGGTAATAGTTGGCAGTCAGCCAAGGCTCACTTGATGCCAGTATGCCAAGCCATTGGTCTCAGAACTGTTTCCATCTGCAGGAGAGAGGCTGAGACCACTCACACTCCAGTATGAAAGAATCACTTGGTCATGTTCAAAGACAGAGTCTGATCCATCTATTACTTAGGGCCTAGGAATTGACATTTCCAGTAAGTTCCCAGGTGATGATGCTGTCAGACCCATTTTGAGCGCCAAGCCTCTGGAGGCAGACAGGCCAGGATAAGAACTAGGTTCTGCGACTTCCAAGATCTTTGATCTCTGCCAAATTCCTCCATCTCTCCAAAGATCTCTTAATTTCTTCTGTAAACTGAAGGAAGGGAGAAGGGAATTATAGATGAGACAACAATCTCCCAGAACAATGTGGATTCAGAGGGGTAATATGCAAAAAATGCTTAGCACAGTGCCTGGCCTATATTAAGCACTCACTGATTGGCATCTCTTTCCGTAGTTATTATTGTTAGTAAAGAAGAAGGTTGGGGCCATGATTTGGAGAAAAGTGGATGAGTGTGGTTTACAAGGGCAAGAGCTAGCCAGCATTACCCTAGTAGCCTGTTGAAGGAGGACATTTTTTTCTCAGTTCTCTTCTGTCCCGGCTCATCCCATAATCCTTCCCTTGGTCTCCATTATCGAGATGGACTTTCTCTTCACTCTTCTTCCCACCTCCAATCCACCCCAGATCTAGTAAAGATGGAATAACTCAAGCAGAACTGAAGCTTGAAGCCAGGCAAGTTGTCAGATTGTCAGATTGTGCCTAGAGGTGATGTCTTTGTTAAAGAAATATCCTCCCCACCTGACTCTTTCTAAAGGGGCAGGATTGGCCCCTGGGAATCAAGGTCTACAGCTGGGTCTCCACACATGCCCACACTCAACTGCCCTCTTCAGCATCCACCCAGGTTTCTTGGTGCACAGGGACCTCTCTGGAGGAAGACATATATTCCTCAATCTGTGGGGCTGTCAATTGGTATCTTTTTCAAGAACCAATTAACTTGTCAAAGAAGGAAAAAGGAAATGCTTGGCTCTGTGTTGTTGGAGGGCAACTGGACTGGACTGGGTCTGAATTTCAGGGGAGCCTTCTTTAATTGGGAGGTGAGAGCACCATTTGATTGGAGCCTTGAGTAGACTGGAGACAGATGGAGCTCCAGGTCACAGCATAGTTCAAGTCCATGAAGTGAAGTTGTGTTCTGTGAAGGCCAGGCACTAGACCCGGCACGAAAGGCTCAAAACTCACCAGCCAAACAAAGGCACTCACAGTGAATCAGGGAGACAAAAAAAAAAAAAAAAAAAAGAAAGCATGCATAGTGCCCTAAGAGAGATGTTGAGCTAGGGGTGTACATGAATCCCATGGGAGCACAGAGAAGGGGAGAGACAGGAAAGGTGTGGTAGCCAGCTTTCAAGATGGCCTCCCAGTGACCATTACTTCTTGGCATTCAGACCCATGCATAGGCCCTCCCTGTACTGAATCTGGGCTGGCTGGTGTAAGCAATAGAAATCAGTGGAAGTGGTCGTCTGTGACCTCAGAGGCTGGGTCATAACAAACCTAGCTTTTGCTTTAGTCTTGTGGAATACACGACCTGGGAGAGACCAGCTGTCATGTAAAAAGTCTGAGTATGCTGGGACCACCATGGTTTGAGGGAGCCCAACTAGCCTTGTGAAACCCTCACAAGAAGACAGAGAGATACTGCCTAAGCGGCCATCTCAGCCAAGCAATGGACAGGTCAATGAAGGAGCTATCTTGGCTGTCCAGCCCAGTTGGGCTTCAGACAGCTCCAGCCCTGGTCATCTGGCTGCAACTGCATAAAAAGACCGCAAGCAAGACCACTCAGCTGAGCTCAGGTAACTCACAGCACCTTGCATAACCACGAACAATAATAATAAATTATTGCTTTAAACTGCTAAGCTTGGGAGTGGTTTAGTATGCAACAGGAGATTTCTGGAAGAGAAGAGTATCTGCTAGAAAGGCCACCTAAGCAGGAAGTTGTAAAGCAAGATTGCTAGCTGGAGAGGAGTGTCACAAGGAGAGGTATGTCTTGAAAAGCCACATAGAAAAGAAAACCAGAATGGTCTACTGAGGAATTCGAAACAGTTAAATATCAGTAGATAGCAAAGGGCCAGGCAGGGAGACATGGGGGCTGAGCTGTGAGAGGTGGGGGTAGGGGGGGGACTGGAATCAGAGATTCAATGTAAGGGCTTCTAAATGATACACCATGTGGTTTGCAGGAGCTTGATGTTTACCGTTTCGAGGGGTGGAGGTGCGAACATCCTCTAGAAATCTCTCCATGGCTGTTGCTATTGTCCTCAGCAGCTGTGACAAAAACCACTCCAAAGGTTTGGTAGAAGCAAACATTCACTGGCCTCTTCAGCTCAAAGAGGGGAAAGGGTTAAGCTCTATTCACAGCTCTTCAACTGCTCTTGCGGAGTCTGAGAAATGTGATGTGCCCAGGAAGTCCTAGATTCTATTTTAGCAGCAGCCAGAAACTACTTTCCTTGGATTGGTGATGTATCCACAAAGTACCTACCCACAGAGTTGGGAAATGTGTGAATTAATTTATACGAACACCAAGCTGGGTTTTCCCTGAAGTCCGGGGTGTCTCTCACTGATGTTCACTTCCACCTCCAACTCCGGCTAAAAGGGGAAGAGCCAAAGCAAGGACAGTCCTCACAGCTGCTTCTTCCCCTCTACCCTCAAGTCTACTGTGAAATGGGAATGATAATACCTACCTTGCCATTGGCTTAAGAGAATTAAAGGAAATTCTGAGTCCAGTAATCAGCCCAAGAACCCATCCCCATGGTATCCTCAGCAAAGGCAGGCCACTGTTAATGCCATCCTTGTCTTGGTGCACTGGTTCTACCCTGAGCCTACTCTTGGGGTTGCAGATGCAGAATCAATGAGCTGTCATTGGCCGACGTTGCTAATGGACCAGATCACTCTTTGCCGTCATGTGCAGATAGCCTCTGAGTCTCTGGCAGTCAGTAATATGACTTCATAGCTAGTATTTCTTGAGATCTCACTATGCTACCAATGAGTTTTCCCCTTTCCTCCTCATAAAAATCCTGTACTCTGGGAACACTTTACAGAAGTTGAGGTGGAGTGAGGGTAACTTGCCCGAAGCCTTCACGGCCAGGAAGGGCCCAGGCTGAAATCTTAACACTCCAGAGGCTGCTGCCTGCCGGCCACCCTGCACTGCCTTCCAGGGGATCCCATCCGGGGAGGGAGCCCCACAGGATGGAAATGTGTACTACCTCTTCTTGTTCTCAGAAACTGAAATGAACTGTGCCTGATCTTTGCTTAGTGGCTCTTTGTGTCCTGATCTTTGTGTCCAGTGGCTCTGTCTTTTCCTCCTAAGACTAAGTGTGAAAGGAACAGAGAAAGGATCCTTTTAATCCCAGTTCTCTGTAATTACTAGAGGAAAAAGTCCTCAGAAAACTCTCTTCCTTCTTTGGAAGTTTTGAGGAATGATCTAGAGCTTATGCTAGAAAATTAGCCCAGTGAGGACAGGACTCTTGTTTTTTCACCGTTGCATAATCTGTACTTAGAGAAGTGCTTGTGAGTGCCTGGGTGGCTCAGTCAGTTGAGCACCAGACTCATAATCTCAGCTCAGGTCTTGATCTCAGGGTAGCAAGTTCAAGCCCTGCATTGGACTCCATTTCAGGTGTGGAGCCTGCTTTAAAAAAATAAAAAGTTAGAGAAGTTCTTGGTCCATAGTAGATGTTCAATAAACATTTATGTAATAGGTACAAGGCCAACCTCTCCATTAGGCCCAATAGATGCAGTACACAGGGCCCAGATACTGTTAGGGACCCATGTTGTGACTTTACTGTCTTTTAAAAACAGAAGAGAGGGGTGCCTGGGTGACTCAGGTAAGCATTCTACTCTTGATTTCAGCTCATGTCATGTCAGTTTGTGAGATCGAGCCTCATGCCAGCGTCAGGCTGCCTCCTGAGCATGGAGCCTGCTTGGGAGTCTCTCTCTCCCTCTCTCTCTGTGACCCTCTCCTGCTCGTGCTCTCTCTCACTCTCAAAATAAATAAACTTAAAAAAAAAACAGAAAAGAATAACAATAGTAAATATATAACAATGAATCCATCCCAGATTATATTCATCTTTATACCAATGCAGTTACAAAGTACAACTTTTAGGATTTTTTTTTTTAAATAGAGGAATGGCCCTCATTTTTTAAAATGGATAATGGAAGAGTTCTAATGCAGCCCTGAATGATTGAAGACTATGTGAAAATGCCCAGAGTCTGGGTGGGGTTGAACCTCGATGAGGGTCATTTCCTTCCATCTGTGCTTTCAGAAGTAGAACTACAGAGCAGGTATTTGTGACACCACATACCCAGCAGCTCAGTTCATGCCCACAGGCCCCTCTTCCCACCCTGCTAAGGGGTGTGACAGTGCATGTACCACAGATCTCCTTTCCTGTGTGCCATTGGACTGAAGTGTACTCTTGACCGGGGACGGCCCATTGGAGCTGCTCAGGAGCAGGAAGTGCTGCGCAAGAGGTGCTACCATGAGCAGTGGCCAATCCAAAGATGTGAGGCCGAAATATAAGGAAGGAATCAGTAGGTAGTGAGTGGAGAAACTAGAGAACAGCCAGAGAAATGGAGATGGGAATCACTGAGTAGTGGAAATGGTGGAAATGAGTGAGAATCCATCAACTCTCACTGTGGATGGGCCTAGGTGATTTGGCTCCCTGATGGACTTCAGGCACAAGACCTACCTGCATTTACTGAGCACCTTCCATTTTCTAGGCACTGGGTTAAGTGGCTTATATATAACAATGTATTTAGCCTCCCAACAACCCTACAGAGTCTGTTTTATCTTTATCCTATCTCCCAAATGTGGAAATAAAGCTTAATTCATTTGCTCAAGCTCATGCAACTACTAAGTAGAAGAACCAGATCTCAAACCTAGCCTATTGGACTTCAAAGTCCACAGTTTAACCAATAAATCATCTTGCTTTGCCAAATCTCAAAGGCCATTCCAGTGTCTATGAGACTCAAGGGTTCACCTTTCCTAGGTTCTCTTAAGATCCCAGTCTCCCAATGTGCTATATGTGTCTTTGTAATCCACTCCCCACCACCCATAACTCAACATAGTCAGATTCTTTGTCTTCAAAAGACAACAGTCCAGGAGAAGGTCAAGAAGGAGAAAGGACGTGGGGCAAACAACAGGGAGTAGACATGAAAAGAGAAGCCGGTGAGAGGCAGTATGTTGGTGAAGAGAAGTAGCCTTGGGTTTTCAGGTGGTGGTGAGAATGAGTTTCAGTGGTTTGGAAAATGCCAGATCAAGGAGAGCCCGTGGGACAAGCAAGACCAAAGAGGTTGTTTCTTCCCCATAGACAATGGCTTAAATGGGAAGAAAAGTGTACAAAGTAGTGTTTAAGAAGCTTCATCTGATGGCTTAACAAGGATGAATTTGACACAGAAAGGAAGAGGCAAGAAGAAATTTTTATAACAGGGGAAAAAGAACGTTTGAACTTGAGTGGTAGCATGGGGGGGATGGGTAAAAGGGACACTGAAAAGAAAGACTGCCCAGGAGTAATTAAATGTAGGCAGAGTGGGAAGAAGAGGGAGGGAGTCTTCTGTGATTCTTTCCAGAGCAGTGCTCTGAAAGTTCGAAGAACCAGATAACAATGGCAGAGACTGCTATTTGTCCACAGCCTCCTTTTGCCCCTTCTTTAGTTACAAAGCTCAACGTTTCAAGCTGCATCCATGGCTGCCCAGGATAAACACCATATTCTCCAGCTTCCCTTGCAGGGTGATGTGGCGGTGGGTCCGTGTCCCACAGAAATAAGCCTGCACTAGTATCCCTGCTATGCTAGCCATTGGCTGGGAGCAGCCATGGGAAGAAGGGTCTTGTCACAAGATGATGGTAGATTCAGAAAGCACTGGCTGGGCCATTAGTCCATTCTTCTCCTAAGAGCAGGAGATCTGAGTGGCGCACTTTTATAGCGACTACATGCTTTCCATTCATTTTTTCCACTTTGCTGCGCCCTTGCTGGCTCCACACTCAGGCAGGCTACCCCCTCGTAACTCGAAGAGGGCTACCGCAGTTCCAGTATCCCACTTCACCACATAAGCCAATGGCAAAGAGCATTTGCCCTTTTCCCAGCAGGCCTAGCAAAAGCTTTATTGTATCTCATTGGTTCTGTGTCATGTGCCCACTTCTGACCCAATCACTATTACCAGAGAACTATGACTTGCTGATTGGCTGAGGCCTAGACCACAAACTCCATTCCGGAAGGAGGAACACTGCTACAGTCAGGCTCTTTCCTAGGTCCCCGATCAACAACGGAAGAGTGGAGAACAGATGCTGGAGAGACAACCGCAAAATGTTCTCGTAATAGTGTTCAACGTCCTCACACTTATTTCATCCTCGAACCCTGTTTTCAGAAAGCATTTTGCAGAGTTACGTCTGCAGAGCACAAAGTGAGAAATGCTGCATCTTAGAAATATAAGAAGTGTATTATATCTGCATAATTACACCTTCCAGTTATTCTTTGGAAGTGGGTCATCAGAGTTAGGGATGTTAGCAAAGAGAAAAAGAATCTCCGAATTAGAACAGGTCACATTGGTTGAAACACCCCGTTGCCCTTTTTTGATATGTTCCATTCTCTTGGAGATTTTATTACAAAACAGATGCAAAACTTGCTAGATTTTATATATTTTTAGGAGAAGTGACAATTGAACCCCATACATTTCCTCCACAGTGTCCTTAATCACTTTTCCATTGCATCCTGGAGTCTCCAAAGTAGGAATCAATGAGGAGGTCTTCATTCTCCTCTTATCACATATGACACCTATGGGAAAAAGGGTCATGCCCTTCCCCTCCCTCCTTCCTCTAAGGATTAATGCCCAGATGAGTTCCTGACAGAAAGAAGCAATTTGGATCCAGCAGATGTGAGCCAGTAGAGCTAGGCGGCCAGTATTTCAAAATACTGTGTCCCAGGCATGTGCGAAATGTTGTCTTTATTAACTCTGAAGAGTTACATGAGAATAAAAGTTTGTTCAAAGAAGTCACCACAGAGAATTGTACTCAGCAGACTCTATCTTAAAGTTTATAAAAGATAATACCATTCTTAATGTTCTATAGTTTCTCTTTAGAAGAAATAAGATTATCAGTAATAAGAAAACATACGAGCAACAGCTATCCTTTATGGAGTCTTTTTCTATGTGTCAGGCACGCCACTAAGAACTTTATTTGAATGATCCTGTTTAATATTCACAAGCATCTAATGGAGAAAGTGATGTTATGGTTCCCATGTTAAAGATGAGGAAATTGAGGCCCAAGAAAATAAAGGACCATGTAACTAGTAAGTAATAGGGTAAATAATAGAGTCGGAATTTGAACTCAAGTTGGTATAATTTAAATATATATGTTCTTAAAATTAAAATGGTGCCCTGCCACTTCATGATGGGACCTTGTCTCCAACTTGTCTAGCTGTCTTACAGGGATGCTGAGAGAATCAAATGCATTATTATGTGTGAAGACATTAGATACTTCCTTGCCTATAGGGGTTGGGTTTTATTTGGACTAAATCCTTCTTTATTAACATCATCTTTAACTTATGAGGAATGGCATTGCCAAAGATCTCTGATGCTCGTGTCTGCCTTGAGCTACCAGATCAGCACCAGTGATGGGTGTCAGGGTTTTGGTAGCTCCGGCCCCTACTTATAAGTCAGGACCCTGACTTCTTACAGAATCCCCTCCTAATAAGCCTTCATATAAATCACCCTGTGCATGTGCTCGTGAATATGTCAGTACTTCGTAGCATAAGCCATTTTCTGTCCTTTCCTCTCTGGTCCCCTTTTCCTGGGCATCCTGGGAATACGAGGCACCATTCCTGCTTCTTCCTGGGGAGTGGAGGGTGCTCTCGCTCCCTGTGTATGGTTTGCTGGTGCTCTCAAAGGAGATGAAGCCGCTAAGTTTTCCACAGTCCTCGAGGGACCAAATGGAAGTGGCAGCATGCATATGGAAAAGCACACAAACTGTCAGTGTGCGGCTCCAGAAAGTTTTTCATAAAATGAACCCATCATGTAACCAGCACTGAGATCAAGAACTAGAACCTTTCTGGTGCCACGGACTCTTCCTTTTGTCCTCTTCCGGTTGGTAAGGTTCTCCTATGCCAAGTGTAACCACTCTCCTGACTTCTAACACTGTGCATTCATGTTGCCCATTTGTGTACTCGATGTAAATAGGAACCATAGAGCCTAGACTTTTGCAAGTTGAATTTCTTTCGCTCATCAGTTATGTTTGTGAGATATATTTATATTAATGAGTGTAGCTGTAGTTTACCATTCTCATTTCTATATAGTATGCCACTGTGGGAATAGAGCACAATTTAGTTTCCATTCCACTATAGATGGATATTTGGGTAGATTCCAATTTTGGACTACTATGAATGGTGCTGCCATGATAATCGTATCTTTTGGTGAATATATATGCAACGTGTGCATTTTTTGTTGTATGTTTGTGTATGTGAGAGAGAAAGAGAGGGGGAGAAGGAGTGGAATTTCTGGGCCATGGGCTATGCATGTATTCAGCTTTAGTGGACACTCCCAAACTTAGTATCTACTAAGTGTGAGTGTTAGTATCCAACTAGGTTTGGCAAGACTTCCAAAGTGATTATACCAATTTATACTCTCCTCAGTGGTATAGGAATTTGGAAAAATTTATATAGTATTAGGAACGGTTTTTGGTTTTGTCCAGGGGTCCCCCACATACCTACATTCTGCCTCCCCTCCCTCAGCCTCTTGAGTGCATCAGGTAGTATTTGTGGTTGCAAGCAATAGAAGTCAACTCTAACTCACATATAGGAGAATGATGGAAGGTAATTCTCCAAAGGCAAATCTGGATGTTGTTAGAATGGAAAATGGGTTCTGTGCCAAAGAACTCAGATATGGACAGGAAGTGGGGCCCCTTAAGAAGCTGGCAGCATGAACCACAGCGGCAATCTCCAAGCAGGAGCTGTTAGCATGCCACTCTGCCTCAGATGGCCTCCCTCTCAATCCTTCATTATGCAATGATTCAGGAAGGAAAATCCAATTGACTGAGCTTACACAGTGGGCCTGTGCTCCGGCCACATTAGGGGAGGGAGAGGGAATGACTGTCCCTTTGAGTTTTGTAGTGCGAGTTGGTTTCCAGGAATTTCCCTGCATCAAGGAGAAGACAATTTCCCTCAAAGAAAGCTTGGTGTGGCTAGAATGAAGAATGGATACTGGGCAGCCAGAAATTGATGGCTGTTCACCAATATGAGAGAGAGATAGGCACAAGGAAGAATGGCCAATTGGAAGCAAAGACACGCTTGTCAGTAGCTGGAGCATGCGCTCCCAACTATAACGCAGACAACTCTAGCAGCTCGGCTGGGCCACATGGAACACCTTCTTTCTTCTAAACAGTGTATGTGTTCTCTAGGGCTACCCTAAAACACGACAACAAACTGAGTGGTTTGAAACAACAGAAATCTGCTCTATCAAGAGTTCTGGAGACTTCATAGGAGGATGAAGTTAAGGTGTTAGCAAGGCCACACTTCTCTGAAGGCTCTAGGGGAAGATCCTTCCTTGCCTCCTTGTCTCCCCCTAGCTTCCGGAGTTTCTGGTAGTCCTTGGGGGTAGTTCCTTGGCTTATAGCTGCTTCACTCCCATCCCTGCCACTGTCTTCATGTGGTCTCCTCCCCCGTGTGTACCTCTGTGTGTTCTCTCCTCTCTTAGAAGGACACCAGTTACTGTATTTAGGGCCAACCCCGATCCAGTGTGACCTCATGCTAACCAATTACAATTGCAAAGACCTGATTTCCAAATATCTAGGTGGACATGAATTTGGGGGGAACACTCCTTAAGTTTTAAATGTTCAGGTTTCAACCCAGAACTGGTAGATTCTGCCCCTTTTACCTCCCCCCACTACCTACTGGTACCTACGTCTGATATTTTTTTGCATCCTCTCTACATGAACGGAAAGAAAGATAGGAATTACAATCATGTCCTGATCTTTTAATGATCTCTTGTAAACCCACTGTACTGTTAACCCGATCCAGTCAGATCCTGGAGCAGACCAATGAGGTCTAGTGGCTCAGTGGCTAAAACCAGAGGCTATAACCAGACTGCCCAGGTTCAAACCCCGCTTTGACCTTTCTCCTATCTGAGTGACACTCTTTATGCCTTGGTTTCCTCCTCCATAAAATGTTGTTGATGAGAGAAGTACTATTTTGTAAGCTTGGAGTAGTATAAGCAAAATGAGGACACAGGACTGAGTTGAGTGCCTGACACAGCATGAGCACTAACTAAACATTCTTCTTTGTGTCTTCTGAGGGAAGTAGGTATGAGAAAGGAGGCTTAAAAATACCTTCCCCTTGAAAGGCCTTACCCCTACAGCCTTTACCCCCTCCTCCCTCCTATCCCAGGACTGACACAAGCCCATGGGATGGCAGGGTGGAATATAAAACCTACAAGACCTCATGGTCTCTGTGTACTTCTTAACAATCAAAGCTTTGTCCTGGGGCCAGACTTAAGGCTCCCAGCTCTGTTGTCCCTTCGGGTGGGTCATCTCCCAGAGGCTCTCAAAGCTCATGAGCAAATAGACTTCCAGAGGCCTATACCATCAATTTACCAAGCACAGTCAGGCAGGGCTGGGGCTCAGGCCAGGGCCATGGCTACACCCCTAACAGCTAAACACATGCTTCTGGGTTATCCCCAGGGCTGGAGACACAGCCTGGCTGGGGCACCTGAGGCCAGAGCCGCTCGCAAGGCTGTAAATCAGGCCATGCCGTGATCGCCTAGAAGGAGGATTTGGGCTGCCTCCTGTCTGAAGGCTCCGGCCTTCTGCCTTTATCTGGTGGATGGCAAATAAGACTGGCCTCTCCAGAGTAATGGGAGGCTGGCCAGGGGCCAAATTGCTATTGATTTTTCTTGCTAGGGTCTAGGCTGAGACAAGAGACTGTTTTTTTGCATCCACTGCATGGGCCAGCTCTGGAAGGCCAAGGGTGGGGGTGGTGTGGGGAGCCCCTTTGAAAAAGCCTGGGCCCCTGGCTGATGTCAGTGGAGGAGAGGGCACGTGTCAGAAACAAGATCATAACTCTGCAGCCAGTGTGTGTCTTGTGCAGTGGGGCAGGGCTGTGGAGAAGTTACCCTGGGGCATTCCAGCCAAGGGGCCAGTGGGCTTTTTCTGTTGTTTACAGTTTGCAGAAATACCCTTCAGTGTCTGGCCTCACAGGGGGAAAGGGATTGACACTCGCAAATGCCCTTCCTTCCCCTGCCAGGATGGCGGCAGCTGAGCAGGGCAGAAGAGAGCCGAGCCACAAGCCCTCTGTTCAGGCTGGGCCCCTAATATTGGGGATCCTGGAGCAAGAGCACAAATGAGGGCCCCCGTACACTATGTCTGAGTCTGAGCCTTCCAAAATTGTAAATCTCGGTAGCAAGATATTCCATAAAATACATACTAGCCTCCAGTCCCCTGACAGATAATACCTTCCTGATCCCCTGTGGCACCAGGACTGACTTTAGATTTCTCAGCATCCTTGGCGTTCCATGCCAGAATGTGGAATTTGGGAAGAGCCTATCCCTAGCACCCTGCCTGCTCACATTGTTTCTCCCCTGGCCCTGTTCTACATGGTGAAGAGCCTCGCTCATGCACTCGCTTGCTTGTGGTTACTCCCAGCTGCCCCATAATGAACTCAGGCTTGGAGCATACATGTTGGATGGAAGGTTTGGTCTCCCAGATAAGAAAGAAGGGAAGAGGTGCCCTGGAAACATCCTGGAAACAGGGTCAGGACCACTGAGCCGGAAAGTACGGAATCCCAGGCATGGGACCCAGATGGGCATATCCCCTTGTTCCCGTGGACTCTGTGTAGGGAGGCAAGAGACCAGAGGGGCCCTTTAAAGCAGGGGCCAGGGCAAGACCGTCTTGCCTGATTCCAAACACTGTTCTGTCCATGCTAACAACACTGTGAAATTCTAATTTCGTGCCAGTGTGGAGACAAGGCTCATATGGCAGAGAACATGATTTCTGATGTTGGGGGGAGATGAATCCTTCACTTTCCTTCCTCTCAAGCAAGGAAAAGGGTCACCGGGACAGTAGGAACCCCCACAGCATCAGGGAAACCACAGGCAAACACAGCAGCGACAGGCTCGAGAGCACCCCGAGAATGGCCAGTGCCTTCATTTTGGCCTTCTATGGTCCAAAGATCCAAGGCGGCTCTTCCTTCCACCATCCATGTGTTTTCTGTTGTTTCCTAATCCTCAGCTTGGCAGGCCCCTGAGTGCTGCATCCATATTTTTGTCTGCTCTTTTGTCTGATGAGTTTCTTCCTACATGCCTGAGCTGGCAGCAGTGAGCCTGCGAAATGAAGCTCTCGCTCCTTCACAAAAAGATTCATCATGTTCTTCTTTGAAAAAGCCTTTCCAGCCTTCATTTTTCTCCCTCTTGCCCACCACTGCCCTTTTCTCTGGGTCCTATTATATATTTTTTACCGGTCTCGGTGTTCCTGCATTTTTTACCACGAAGTTGACTGTTACGTAACAGTCTCATGGACCTGCCTCCCAGAAGCTGAAGTGTCTGTTGCTATAACTACAATGCTCATAAATTCAGCCTCACTTAAAATTATGCATTTTCCAAACTCCCCAAGAGAAGACTCGAAGGGGTTGGGCTTTTTGGATTTTTAACCGTAAAGTTCATGTCTAGACCCCCGAATCTGTACTGTTTAAAGGGACCTGGGTTTCTTTTCATTTCTGCAGATGCCTCAAAGGGTAAGTCTCATTTCTGCATCTGGAATCACAGTCATGCAGTACTATCCAGGAGAGAGATTTCACTTTGCCACCAGATCCTACAATAAATGAGATCAATAGGGTGGAAAAAGAGGAAATGTGTGATTTTGAAGTAGCCATTGCCTTTGCGTCCTCTCTGCTTTCCTGCTACGCCTGTGTTTCTGATTTGAGCTCCTGTTCAGGAACTCTGTGTGGGAACCAGGTCATGTATGAGAGGGGCTAAGAGGACCTCGAAAACTGGCGATAAGCAATTGTTAGTGAGCGAAAGGAAGCCAGTTCTTCAAGAAGTAAGGGACCAGGAATCCAGTCACTATCTGCCACGGTCCTAATCCAAGACTTGCGCTTCTCCTCCCAGGAATGCTTCCATGGCTTCTAGGAGACAACTGCTACTTTCCCAAAATTATGCATTCTCCTCTTCTTTTCTAGATAGCCCCAATCCAGGTGGTAATGGCAACATGCCAAGTTAAAAAGTACCTTCCCAGCCTCCCTCAGAGACTAGGGAATGCATTAGTTATCTGTTGCTGCATGACAAAGTACGACGGACTTGGCCTAAAACAACATACAGTTGTTATCTTAGAGTTTCAATGGGTCAGGAATCTGGGGACAGTTCCCTGGGTCCTTGGCCCCAAGCTCTTTCACCAGGCTGCAATCAAGGTAGCAACCAAAGCTGGGGTCAACCGAAGGTTCAACTGGGACAGGCTTCCAAGCTCACGTGGTTGTTGGCAGAGTTCAGTTCCCTTGAGAGCTGTTTGATGGAGGGTCTCAGTTCCTTGCTGACTGTTGGCCAGAGGCTGCCCTCAGTTTCTTGCCACACGAAGAAGGAAATATTCTCTCCAATATGGCTGCTTGCATCAGAAAAGGCAATAGAGTCTGCTAGCAAGGCAGAGGGTACAGTCTCTTGTAACTTAATTATGGAAGTGACATCCTGTCACCTTTGCAGTGCTCTACTGTTCAGAAGCGAATCGCTTCTCACCACCATGGCATGCTGCTGCTGTTTGAGTTTCTGGGCTCAGATTTGCTCATGCTACAATCCTTGGACTTTCCAGCTACAGGAGACAATAATCTTCTCTCCCCTCCCCTTCCCCCTTTTTGGCTTAAGCCCACCTGAGCTGAATTTTCCATCACTTGCAACCAAACGAGAATATTCTCACACTGTAGGCTTTAATAAATATTTGATGAGTGAATTTAAAGGAAGTGCTGAAGAATTGATAAGCAATTTTAGAACTCTGAAGCTGGAGATCCTAGAAATAACACCCAGGGGTTAACAAACTTTTTCTGTAAACAGCCAGCTAGTAAATATTTTAGGCTTTGCAGACCACACAGTCTCTGTCACGACTAATCAACTCTGCCACTGCAGCATGAAAGCTGCTATCGATGATACACAGATGAGCATGGCCGTGTTTCGGTAAAACTTTATTTACAAAATCAGGCAGTGGGTGGGATTCGTCCCACGGGCTGGAGGCTACTAACCCCTGGCTCAGGGCACTGGTTTGCATGCACAGGACCGCTAATTGTATCACATTAAAAAAAAATTCTGAGTAGACTCAGGACCCTGGGGAATGGAGCTGCAAGGTTAGAGTATGTTTCTTCTCAGTCTCCTCCTGTCCGTCAACCCTCTCTTCGTTTCTTGGTGCTTTCAGTACCTGGAGTGCTTGGGTGGAAGGGAGAGGGCAGCCAGTCCTTTTGAGCCCCACGTTCGCAAGTGCCGTCATCCTGAGCGTTTCTCTTTTCCTGAGCGTTTCTCTTTTCCTTTCCCTTCCTCTCACACTCAGCTGCTTTCCTTTCTTCCTTCTTCCCCGCATGCATAGTGCATTCCTTCTCCTCTTCTCCCCCCTTCTTCCATCCAGATAGGAAGGGGGTGCCTTCCCTAGGGCTGACCAAAACTCTATGCTTCGCCAAAGTACTGGGGCAGCGAAGAGGCATCTGAACTGTTCTCTGGGGGGGAGATGGGCAGAGGACCCCCACCCCAAGCAGAAGCTTATGAGAAAGAAGGGATTCCTGACAGAGTGGACACTTTGCCCTAGAGTATAAGCTCCAGGAGGACGGGGGCCGTGTCCCCAGACTATCCCCAGGGCGCCGCGCAGGGCACGCACTCGGTGGATGGGCGGCAAATAGTCAGTGAATACATCAATGAACTGAGCCCTTGCAGCTGGTATTCTGAGTGATTTCTCAAATGAAGGCTCACTTTATTTTCAGGCTGCTAAAGACTCTGCTTCCTTAGCTTAGCTCCAGGCCAGCTGCAAAGTCTCCCTAAGCTGGAGGCGGGAGGGGCAATCCTGTCCTCTGTAATCTTTTTAAGTGACTTCTTTGGAAAAGGCTTTGCATGCATTAAACACTGGGTTGGCAGAGTCTTAAACATCTTTCAGAGACAGTGTCAGGCAGCTGCTGCCAATAGGGACCACAGGAGGCTGGGTAAAAGATGGATGAGGGATTATCTCCTCTCTCTGGAGCCAAGGAAGGGAAGAGCCAAGGGCTGCTCAGAGCGCTGTCCAGAGTGGTCAGCCCCCTCACGGTTTCCAGAAAGTACCACCGAGAGCCCCTCTTTCTTCCGCATCAGGCACAGCACGGCCCTGCACTGAGGAACACAGCCTTGGTACCTACTTGGCCACAGTTCACAATCCCACCACCTCCCTGATTAGCTGTGTGACCCTGAACAAGTTCTGTCCCCTCTCTGTGCCTGTGTTCTCTTATCTGTGTGACGAAATACTTACTGTGCCGCAGACTTACGTTTTAACACAGGGTTGGATTCTAAAGTCAGCTGGAAATCATGTAGAGTCCAAAATACCCTTGAAAAATGACTTAAATCGCCATAAAATTTAGTCTATGTGATTTTGTGTATCTCCAACGCTGCACAGAATTTTCCAGGCCCATTAAAGGACCGATGGAAAATCTGAGTGCAAGTTTTTGGGAAGTCAAATCATTCTGCCTTCCAGATAATTATCAAAACCCTGGCAATGAGTGGAGGTCTGTAGGGTGGGTGGGGTGAAGATTTCTCAAGTGCTCTGGCTTGCCTGAAGACTTTCCTCCATTCTGGTTTCATAGTAAGCTTCTACAGTCATCATACATGTTAATTGTTTTGTTTGTAACTGGAATGATCAAAGAAATCGTGGCGTTGTATGGGCTGGGGGTGGGGTGGGAGTTAGGAAAGTTGAAAAGCCCTCGGAAAGTTGTCCCCTAGGTTAAGTGAGGTACTGTGTAGTCACTGCGTTCGGACAGTGCTTGACACAAAGTAAGTGCTCGATAAAGGAGAAGCTTTAGTCCAACGTCATTATTGTTATCGTGCCCTAAGAACCTCAGTTCAGTCTGGCCTGTGATTATTTAGAGAGCATAGTGGTTGCATTCGGCGCTGTATCCATATACCCAGATTTTGTTTTAAGCTTATATATTTGTTTTGAGAGACAGAGAGAGAGAGCAGGGGAAGCGCAGAGAGAGAGGGAGGGAGGGAGAGAGAGAACCTCAAGCTGTCAGCACAGAGCCCAGTGCAGGGCGTGAGATCATGCACCTGAGATCATGACCTGAGCTGAAACCAAGAGTTAGATGCTTAACTGACTGAACCACCCAGGCACCCCTAAATTTTTTTTAAGTTTATTTCTATACACCGGGATTTCTTTGCGGTTCTCCTGCACACCAGCTCCCGGGGTCTTCCTGCCCCCAGCCTGCCCCAAGGGCCCTCATGAGACTCCCGGGCTGTCCTCACGCTGCTGGAAGGCAGCATAGCATGTGCCCTCAGAGAGCTGGAAGTGCTTGGGATGTCCTGGCGCGGCTGGCTCCCTCGCCCTGGCAGTGCAAATGAGGGCAGCTCTGACATGCTTCCTGCAGGATGGCGCCTCTTTGTCCCCCATACTGTTTCCCACGCCTCCCCCCTCCCCTCCTCCTCATAAGTCACTTTCACATGAATCTTCATTTTGTGGTCTTCTCCTGGGAACCCAGCGTAAGGAGAGGGCTGGGGAATTCCCCTGCCGTAGGGAAGGAAGGCGAATGGAGAGTCGTGGGGGAGGGGCAGAGAAAAAGAGGGAAGTACTGAGAAAGTGAGGGAGCAGGTAACAGAAATGTTTGCAGTGGATGCGGCTTTAGGTAATAAGCCACGATGACCTGGGCTTGACAAATGGGGAAACTGAGGGCAAGGGAAGGTGACGTGCCTCAGGGCTAACAGCACTGCTAAGGCAGATCTTGGCATGGCATCTGGCCCATAAAAGTGCCTCAAACAAGCTTGTGGAATAAAAGGGTGAGCAGGTGAATGGCCAAGACTGCACCCCAGTCTCCTGAGCCTGCAGGCTCAGATGCGGCTTCAGAGAACATTCTGTCCTGAAGCACCTACCCTCCAAGTGCCTCTGGGGCTCTGCTCCCCACACTCCTGGGGGTCCCTGATTCTGGGAGCATGTCCAGTCAAAGGCCTGGCGCGATGCCCTTGCCATCAGCCCAAACATGCAGGGAGATCGTCCCTCCTTCCTGTCTTTGCCAAAAGGGCATTTCACAGAGCTCAGAGATCATCAGCCCTGAGCACCTCAAACCCATCTGCACCTGAATCTCCTGGTTGTTCCACCTCTGATTCTGATCCAGGGGGTCTAGGTGGGCCTGGGAGTCTGCATTCCAAACAAGCTCGCAGGTGCTGCTTGTCTGTGAGCCATATTTTGCGGAGTGAGATGCTAAGAGTATGGCTGTGTTTGCACTGTCCTCTCCTCCCAGAAAGACCTCTTCTCCTTACCTGTCCCTTAAAGCTCAGCTCAAATATCACTCCTAATCTTGTTCCTCCTTTTTTCAATGGGAGGACATCTCTTGCCATGTCATTTCTTCTGTACATTTCTTCTGTAACATGAATGCCCTCTACGGCATAGTCATGTGTGTCCTATGAACTCCTCAAAGAGCTCTGTGATTTTGTTTTGAAATTCTTGTACACTTATTTCATTCGCTGGCACCCTACAGCAGATGGTCACTTGTACATGCAGGCACCAGGCTCCATCCCAAGTGGGCATTATCTCACTAATTCTCAACTAGTCTTCTGAGGTTGGCATTGATATCCAGCGACTCCCAGAGGTTGGGTGAATTGCCTGAGGTCATAGCTAGTAAGTGACCAAACCCACTGAATGCATCTGTCAGCTGCCAAAGCCCAAGCTCTTACGCATTGTGTATTTGTAGAATGAGTGAATAAGTAAATGGATGGATGGATGGATGGACGGACAGATGGACGGATGAGCATTTCAGACGCAAGAAGTGATTCTGTGTGAAAGGCTCCACATGAAGTTAGGAAATTCACGTGCTTTGGCTTTGAGCAGGGCTGAGTCTCCCCAACCCCTCCTTCTGTCCAATGCTAAGATTCCCATGAAATTTGAATCCACAGTTGAGACCCCATCCACGAAGAAAAGGAAACTGATGTACCCAGCCCCAACTATTGCGCTTTCCTACCCCCTCCGGTTTAGTCCTCAATATCTCATCTGTCACCAGATATGGTCTCCTTCCTCCCAAAGTGTGAGGAGAGTGCTCCCTGCCTCCTGGAGGTGGGGTGGAGTGGGGGTGGGTGCCGAAGCACAGAGCTGCCTTTGAGAAAAGCACAGCGGCTGGCTGACGTGGAAGCAGGCAGCTGTTGGCCTTTATTTCACTGGAGCAGCTTATCTCAGATCATCTCCTCAATCACAGGCCCTTAAACAGCTTCTGACAATCAATTCATATCCCTGCTGCTGTGGCAGGGAGGTGGAAGGAAAGATTACCGTATTTACCTGTATATAAGCTGCAGCCTGCCTGTGCCAATGGCTCCCTGAGGGGACCCACCTACTGCCCCTGCGGGTTGGTAGGGAAGCCGGATCATTCCCCATGATGGGCACGGAGCAGGCACTCTTACCAAAACAGGGTGGAGGTAAGGACCAGGTGAGATCAGGCATGGAAGGGGTCAGTGCTCCCCAAGCTGGCAGGTGGAAGGTACTCGGGCAATGGGAGGTGGGCTTGAGGCTGATTTCCCCAGAATCACGGCGCATCAGGGCACCTCCTTGAGTTCATTCTCATGCTTCCTGCTCAACATCCAGGAATCTTCCTCCAGGGAGCTCTTCAAGTTGGGATCAAGCAGCCCCCATGGCTGAGCTTCTCTGTCTGCATTTCAGAGCCTCTGTCTGTCCTGCTTCTCTCTGCTTCCCGCTCTGTCTCCTACTCCAAGCCCATGTGGGACACGTGGGATCACTGTAAACACTTGGGTAAAGTATATCAGATGGAGGAAAGCTGCCATCCAGTGAGGGCAGAGGGGCATGGAGAAGCACACACATAGGGGAAGCGGTTTGAGTGGGAGCGGATGGAAGGTGAGGCTGGAACCAGATCACGCGGGGCAGGCTGCCACCTGTATGGAGTTAGGACTTGAAGCATAGGGGAATGAGAAGGTGGCCAGTGAGAAGCTCAGGGCGGGGTTTGGGAAGCTGACTCTTGGGTAGCTTTGCGAAGGACGAACTGTGGGGTGTGAGGGACAGAGTGGAGTGAAGGAGAACAGATAGGAAACTATTGCTGGAATCAGGATGATATCTGAAATATTTAAAGGCTGGCCCCAGAGCAATGGAAAGGCTGGTAGGTCATGAGATCAGCCAATCAGAAGGGCCTGCAGCAAGGTCTTGGTGCCTCCCCTCCCCCTCCTGCTGTGTTCAGCATTAACTCTTTGTTGGCTACACAATGGCAATCTGCGGGGCCTGGGTAGCCTGGGTTGGGAGCACTCAGGCTAATGGATACTTACCAGCAGATACAGCAATAGTGCAATATTTTAACAATGGTAATGGCCATGTCAGTGCACACGGGGTGGTGGTCAGCACTGGCTGGTGCCTGGGAGCAAGGAGAGGCCGTGACTCAGAGGCAGCGAGGTGGGTTCAGTGACTAACAGGAGGGTTCAGTGACTGCTTTGCTTCCCACATCATCATAAGGAAACCGCCTTGTTCAGAGCTCTCGGGAGTAAGCAGAGGCCTGGCATCACCCCCATGGCCATGTTGGTTGTTTACTTTTGCCTATTCATATCCACATTTCCTTCCTCTGATACCAGCCCCTCCTTTACTTCTGGGGAAACATCCTTCTCCCACTCTTCATCCATTTGGTCCCAGAGTGCGCATGTTACTAGGTCTGGCCAATCAACTGCTGGACAGAGTGACTGGTTTAGCAATGAGATTGTGATCCTGGGTGGCTCAGGGAGAGTCAGTCCTAGGAATTTGATTGGAACTTCTGGCAGAAAGAAGTCCTCTTTATCCTGGGGCTCCCAAACTGGAGGATCTGAACTTAGAGGGAGCTTGCCTGAGAATGACACCCACACAAAGCAAAATGGAGCTAAAAGTCAAGCGTTTCCAAAGAAAGAGCTTGAGCCCCTGGATCCAACTATGCCTGAAGTGTACACTACTTTTAAGTTACCTGAGCCAATAAATTTTCTTTTGTCCAAAAGCCAGTTTGAGTTGTTTTATTTTTATTATTTTCCAATCAGATTATTCTCTCCTGAGAATTAAAAATTGACATAAAGACTGAAATCCATTTATATTGGCTTAAACTAAAGCCACATAATGCCAGACGTAAACAGAAATACTAGAGACAGAGAAGAAAGGAATAAGAGAGAGGTGGAACAGATGGACAGGAAGAGGGAAAGATGAGAGAACATGGGGCCTCAGAGAAAAATGAGATAGGCCTTCTCTCTACTGCTGGGGTCTTCATGGTCCTAGCTTCTGAACCAGCAGGGAACCTGGCCACATTTCCTGCCCTCAGTTCCTTCCCCTGACCTTGTTCCTTCCAATAAGTTGGTTTCCTGCACTTGAGTTGGTTTGAGTGGATTTCTTTTCCTTGCCCTGAATTAATTCACAAGCAACAGAGCAGCTGATTAGATGGGGCATGAGAAATTGGATAGGGAAGAGAAGCAGACCAAAGATGATGTCAGGGAGGACATCATGGGGAGAGGAGAAGGAAGGAGGCACAAAGTTGGGGTTGGGGGAGTGACCCAGAATGAGAGCTGGTTCAGAGTAGCCCATTAAGGTTCTTTGTGAGTCTGCTACAAATAATGCACGTTCCTCCATCCTGGAAACCAAGAGTCCAGGGAGCTCAAACAACCAGAATTCCACAGTCCCGCCCTCGCCCTGGGCTGACACTCAGGGGAGTGTTGGTTGGCACCTGCCCACGGTTGTGCTCATCTTACCCTGGGTTTTATTGAAGCTTCCTTTCTAATTGCTCGAGCACTCAACCAGCATCTGTGAGGTTGGCCCCCTCCCCCGCCCCTCCTCACTGCCATCCCCACCCATCAGTCACACCACACTCACCAGCCTCTCCAGGAGTAACCGGCCTCAGTCTTTCGTTCCCTGGCTCCCTGGGTGAAGTCCGCTGTGGAAGCTCTGCGCGTGTCCCCCTTGGCACTCCCTGTTCTCACCCACACGGATGGCTTCCTATAGCTAGTGCCTGGGACTCTTAGCCAGGGAGCTTTCTTTGGCCAGACCATTCTTGAGGGCAGGAACGGGGCAAGCCAGAATGGTGCCGAGTTAAACCCCGAAAGGAGCAGCCTCGTGCCCATGCCAGGCAAAAGTTGGCAGACAAATACCCCAGCTTCTTCATTCCTTAAGTAGGACAACTCTGACACCGTCCTACACTGTCTCTCATGCTCTGCGCCTGGGAGAGCCTTACCGAAGTCAGACCAGTATATCCCTTGTTCTGCCACTGTCATTTCTCACCTGGATTCCAGTCTGGCTGCCCGCCAGTCCATTCCATAGACATGGAGCTTTCTAAAATGCAAAGCTAATAATTTCCCTCCAGTCCTCCCCACTGATCTTGAGCAAGTTCAAACCCCTTATGCAGGTGACAGACCCTACCAGTCCCTGTGCACTTACCCTTCTGGCATAATCCCCCCCCCCCCATCCCCTATCACTTCTCTCCCTGTAAACTCCAGCCACATGTAATTACTGGAGAGTCTCCTACTTTCGATGCTCACCTTCCACCTGGGCCATTACCTGTGCTGCTCACATCTTCTAGACTCTTCTCCCCCATTCTCTTTTGCCAGTTATCTTGGCCTGGCCCATGCTGACTTATGTTTTTAGGTCTCAGTTCCCCTAGAGAGCCTTCCCCACTCCATTCGGGGTCAGAACCTGCTCCTCTGTGTAGAGCCCCACCCCCCCCCACCCCCGCCCACCCCTGCTCCTCCCCTCTTCACCCTGGGGCGTAGCTGTTTGTTGTCTGCCCTTCCCTAGAGAACAGTGGTTCTGAGGCCCGATGGTGCATTGGAAACATTGCAGACCAATTACATTGGAACCTCTGGGGGTGGGGCCCAGCATCAGGTTTTCTTAAAAGCTCCCTTGGTGATTCCAGTGTGTTGGCTTGGTAGAAAACCATATTCTGATAGTATGATCTCCATGAAAGTAGGGGCTGGGTCTCATTTTATCTCTAGGCCCCGGCACATAATAGGAAGCCCCTGGTAAATGTTGCCTGTGAATATGAATGACACAGACATGCTGTCCTTGTGTGCCAGGCACTGTTCTAAGAAGATGAATGAATGAATGAATGAATGAATGAATGAATGAAAGGCCCACCATGTACATCTGAGAACTGGAGACTACAAAGAAATGTCTGTTGCTACCACATCTAATTGTCTAGCAGGCAGCGTATACCCTCTTGCCAAAGCAGAGATTAAGTAGTCATGTAGCTCTCAGGCACAACCGTGGTGGTCACTGCTGAGCCAAGTCACCAGCAAGTCACTTCTGGTAGCGGCCACCGAGCTGGAAACATGGGGGAGCTGAGATGTAGGGGCTGGGTAGTGGGGGCAAGGGGCCAAAGGGCCTCTCATTTAAAAAAGAGTTTTGGGGGTAGTGGTCTTTCAGATGCATCCTCTCTGGGGTTACAACAGGGTTGGGGCCGGCCCCGGCGCTATGGGATTGGAGTGCGGTGATTGGGGGCTGCGGGGCCAGGTTTGCAGCCGTCCTTCCAATGAAAATGAGCCGCAGAGTATACCAGAGGGGCTCGAAAGTCCTCTCCCGGCTTCGCTGGCAAGAATGAAAATATATGGTTTAATAAAAACAGCTGATTCAATTTCAAACAAGTGGCTCATCCCCACCTCTAAGTAGCTGCTGTTAAAAATCCAGGCTCTGGCCTTGTTTGAAATGAAGCCTGAGAAAGAAAAAAAAAAGGCCTATGGGGAGGGGAGGTCATCATCTTCAGTGAAGCCCGTTTTAGCTTGAGTTTTTAAAATGGAGTCAAAGCAAGGGCTTCGTGTTGTTTATTATTTTTCTGCTGCACAAAGCAGGCTCTAAATGGCATTAGCTGTAATGAGGCGGCCCCCTGTGCTGCCAGGTGGGGGGCCTGGTGGGGAAGTGGTTACAAGCAGGGGTCTCCACAGAGCTGGTTGCAGTCCTGGAGGCGGGGCTCTGAAGTGCTGGGGGCGGGGCGGGGGGGGGGCGCTGCCTCCCTTTGTTCTGGCACCATGGCCAGACGGAGGAGCCAGCGGGGCAGGGTGGCATTCCCAGCGCCCCCAGCCCCAGCTGCCAGTTCCCTGGTTATCTGAATTGAAGAGGTCAGAGGTTAAGTGAGAGATCAGAGTCCTCGGGTCAGGGAAAGAAAAACAAATCCCCAGAGCCTTTGGCTGTGCTCTAGAAGCGTGTAAGCCGTGCCCTCCAGTGCAGATGGGGGAATATTTTATACATGACCCTGTCCTTTTCTGTTACCATGTAAATTGATTGATTTTTTTTTTCTTTAATCGAGTTAGGGGAAATTTCATGGAAGGAAAACAAGGATCGGCCGGGCCTTTAGATTTTGTTGGAGGCCAAGAGTAGCAACTCCTGCTCTGGCCCCCGCTTCGTGAGAGGGACCTGCCCACGCTTGGGTCCTCAGTTTCCCCATTTTCAAATGACGAAGCCTAAGAGACGATAGGATAAAAAAGGGAAGCCGGGAGATAAAACCCGCGATTATGAAGGAAGGAGGCACATTTAAGAGCTCGTTGTTCTGTGGTTCTAATAAGCTCCTGGTCACTAAGGCTCGTCCATCAGGAAGCAGCTGTGGAATCTCCACTGGGTTTGTAGTCTCGTGCAAAGGGCTGGAAGGGGTACTGAAGGATAAGACAAGATAATGCCTCTCAAGTGGCAGGTGGTGTTGCTTTAGGGCCAGAAAGACTCCAGCGAATCTTGGCGTTGACACTTCCTAGCCAGGTGCCCTTGGGCCAGCTTCCCCAAGCCTCAGTTTCCTTGTCTGTAATATGGGGCAATAGGCCCCGAACTCTGACCACTTCTGTGCACCCCCGTGCTTGCACTTCCTCACCTGAGGGCTTTCTCTAGCTGCTCACTGCCACTGTATCTGCCCTGCAGGGGCCAGAAGTGCCCAGGAATTAATGCCGATCCCACCTTCACACACAGCTTTCAACCACCCAGTGTCTGATGGGAGCTGGTGAGTCTGTGCCCTGACTCCCTGCCCCCGTGGGTATGATGACTCTGAGTATAGGTATTCCACACCATTCCCCAGAATGTCCCCAGCAGGGTCGAGCTCCCAGCTTCCCCTGAGGTTACCTTGCTTAATACCACGCCTTTTACTGACCACCTTCCTCACCGCCCTACCCATATTTCTTTCGATTCCCAAATAAACTATTTGTACCCGAGTAGCTGCTCCCGGATCAGCTTCTGAGGGAACTAAGACAGTGGGGGGGGGGGGAGGAAATGATGAGAAGAAGCGGGTTATTGTGGGGTTGCTGTACTTAGTGAGCAGGGCTAGTGCATGTGGAGAACCTGGCACAGAGTGAGGCCCCAGGTAAATAACTACTATGAACAGGAGTCTGAAAATTGATCTGAGAGAGTCGGTGCTTAACAATAAGAAAGCAAGGCTGCACGTGATGGAGTGGTTTAGTTGCTTGGAGGAGGATATGGAGGACCTAAAAGGCAGGAATGCTTGGATAGAGACCCATGAAGAAAGTGGGATATAGGGGGTGCCTGGGTGGCTCGGTTGGTTAAGCATCTGACTCTTGATCTCAGCTTGGGTCATGATCTCCCAGTTCCTGAGTTTGAGCCCCTGTGTCGGGCTCTGCACTGACAGCATGGAGCCTGCTCAGAATTCCTTCTCTCCCTCTCTCTGCCCCTCCCTTGCATGTGCCTATGTGTGTGCTCTCTCTCTTTCTCAAAATAAATAAAAATGAACTTTCAAAAGAGAGAGAGAGAGAAAGAAAGTAGGATATGAAGACAGGGTGGTTGATATAAGCAGGCATATCCATGACCTTCCAAGAGTGGCCAGCTCCTGGAGGGTGCTTAATACCGCTCTGTTGGATGTTTCTTAAGCTCTAAACACACCTTGAGGCTCTGTCTTGGCACTGCTCAAAGTTCTGGCAAATATTTGAATCCTGTCCAAGTTTCTTGTTAGAGTATAAGGCTCCAAAGGGGCAGACAGGCCGTGTGTGGTCAGCCCTGTGTCCAGAGCACCAAGCACACAACCTTACATTTATGGGGTCTATAGTAAAGAGCAGGTGAATAAGGAAATGAGCAAAGAATGAGCGGATAGGCATAGGCAGCTAAGCCTAACGGTCTAGAAGCAGGCTGGAGCAGACTGGGTTAAGGTGCTACCAAAGGGAGCAGTTTGGCAAGAGTGGAAAAGCAGGCTCAGGGTAGATAGTGGAGGGCTGGATGCTGGCTTAGGACACTGGGCTTTTACTCTGACTGTAACTGGGAGCCATCAGAGGTGTTTGAGCTAGGAGGTGTCATGGCAGAAACGATTCTCTTAGGAAGACTTCTGGCACGCTCCTTGGCCATAAAATGAGATTTAAATGCCACTGAAACCATTGGGTTTCTGAGAACTTAAATGAGATATTTTGTATGGGCAGGACAACAGCGCCTGCCTTCTATCATAGCAAGCACCCAATAAATGTTAGCCACTGTTCTTGGTTCTTCTTAGTGGTTGATTTGCAAAAAAAGGAGATTGTAAACAGAGAAGAGCCCAAGACCAGAGGGGGAGGCCAGGGTTAAGGGGTCAACCATGACCAGGAAGCAGCAGTTGGAGAGCAGGCAGGGACAGTGGATGCTGTCCTGTACCACCCACTGGCCCCCATTAGGGAAGGGTTGGTTGTCCCAGATGCTGGGATTGCTGTCAGAATGGCCTCTGGCTGAACACTGCTTCACCCAAGCCCTCGCCTGCTTCCAGGGGCCGCCCCCCCCATCCGGTGGTTGATCTCCACAGACTGCAAGGATCTGGCTCTTCTGCTCCAGCTTGAGGTGCTGAAGGTCCGTGCCAGCTCCCCAGCTCCCCGTGAGGCTGGCTGAGGACTTTGCCAAGATCTAGTCACAGCTCAACTTCTCTCTCGGCCTAATCCCACTTTGCTCCCCTCCCTTTCATGAGTGTTGGTGTTGAGAGTCTTCCCTAATCCTCTCCACCTCAGAGACTGGCTTCCCAGGGCAGGTGGCTTGTGAGGGTAGAGCCAGGTAGGAGGGCAGTGGCCTGCAGGCCTTGGAAAGACAGAAAGCCGGGAAGGGACAGGTGGCAGGACCAAATGCTGCCATGAGACCTGGAGAACAAGATCTGAGAAAGGCTATCGGACCGAGCGACTAGGGAGGCAGCAGAGATCCCCAAGCCAGTGATCCCAGTTCATGGGAGAGGCAGAGAGAGTGTCGACAGGTACAGCTGGTCTGGAAGTTGGGCCGGGAAAGATGGCAGGCCATGAGAAGATAGCCTATCAGGTAGCCTCTTTATTTGGCTTATTCTCTGTTACATCCAATCACGGATTCCCATCAGAAAACCCACTGGCCACAGGCCCAAGAGACCTCAACTACCTCTTTTACCCTGAGATTTAAAAAAAGCAATTTGTTTTGCGGGGTTGAGACGGCAAGCCTTAGAGATGTCATTTCTCCAGCGTCGAAAAGGCACTGCAATACCGATTCTAGGCCTTTTGTAAAATGACAGCCTGTGTCAGCCTTGCCAACACGTTTCCGCTCTTCTCTTTCACGGGCTCTTTTCTCTGTCTTCAGAACCTGAGCCCTCCGCCTCTTCCCTTTCAGCCTCCCTTGACACTTATTTACTAATTCAACAAGTACTGACTGACACCAGCAAAACAGTGCTGTCAGAGCAGCTCGCTGGAATTCTCCCCCTCTACGTGCACCCCCATCTGCAGGCTGGGCTAAAGGCAGCATGGAATCGGTGTAGGGCCCCCAGCTCTCCGATCAGACTGGCGCCCCCCACTTCCCTGTGGACCTCTGCTGGTCCCCACATAATCATAACCAATCCCCTATTTCCACCCAGGGCTCCTCTTCAACACGCTCATAGCATACCTTTACATGTAAGGGGCAGCCCTCCTGTGGACTTCTCCCTTGGTTTAACACAAGGTCAAGACCTCACGTCCTGCACTTTGGAGGTTTCTTAAAAGGTTAGAGCATACTTAAATATGATCTGGCCATTCCACTCCTAGGTATTCACCCAGAAGAAAGGAAAGCCTATGTCCGTACAAAGACCTGTGCATGAATGTTCATAGCAGCTTTACTTCTAATAGCCCCAAACTGGGAATAATCCATGTGTCCTTCAGCCAGTGCGTGCATAAACGACATGTGGTACCTCCCTACAGTGGAATAGTACTCAGCAATCAAAAGGAAAGAATTGCTGACATTGACAACAATATAGAAGTCTAGAAAAAGCAAACTAATCTGTAGTGACAGGAAGCAGTTCAGTGGTTTCCTGAAGTGGGGGGCAGTGGGAAGGAGAGAATAAAAGGGCAGAACGAAACTTTGGGAGAGAACGGATATATATGTTCCTTATCTTTTTTTAAATTTTTTTTTAACGTTTATTTATTTTTGAGACAGAGAGAGACAGAGCATGAATGGGGGAGGGTCAGAGAGAGGGAGACACAGAATCTGAAACAGGCTCCAGGCTCTGAGCTGTCAGCACAGAGCCCGACACGGGGCTCAAACTCACGGACCGCGAGATCATGACCTGAGCCGAAGTCGGCCGCTTAACCGACTGAGCCACCCAGGCGCCCTATATGTTCCTTACCTTTACAGTAACAATAGTTATACAGTTATACGAATATATCAAAACTCATCAAATGCGCGGTTTATTGTATGTCAGTTACAATATCTCAGTAAAGCTGTTCAGAGACATTTTCTTTAAACCACAGTCCAGGGGGAGGAGGGCATCATGGCTTACATAAAGAGTCAAATTTCTCTCTCGGGGAGAAAGAAAGCACTTCATTCCTGAGTTGACGTGAGTTGATGCTTCGTCCTCTTCTTTGTGGAGACTTGACTGGGTGGAATACCATTGGAACCACCCTTACCCTTTTGGAACTAAGTGGATTTGCTTTTTTCCACCTGATATTCATGCTCTGAGATAGCCAGCCTAATAGGAAATATTAGGTTTGATGAACTGAATAAACAGTAGAAATGTGAGCGATTTTTAAGAGAAAGGAGTGTCCATCCCTATTGGTCAAAGTCCTAGAGTTGGCTACTTGGGCAACTAAATCAGGCTTACTTGCACCTGTAACTCTTTCCTTACTGTTTACAAGGATTCATTTCCTCCTTTCAAAATAAATGTGTATGCACTGCTTTCAAGGCACGCATGACAGTCGTTGTACTGATGAGCTGTGATTTATGTCACTTTCTTTCCTAACCTTCCTGTTGGATGTTTCGTTTATCTTGGGTATTTTACTGTTACACATCAGAACAGACAATTTGGTCAGAAGCAGTGTGGCCAAAAGTAAATTGATTAAGCTGCCAGTGTGGTTGAGATGTTGAATCCACTGATAATGAAAAGTTTTAGACACTATGTTTATGCAAAGAGGAGATTTTATGTGTGCCAAGGGGAAATTTTGTCTGGAATGATTTTGCAGTTTTTTATGCATCTTTCAGCAATTCCTCTCTCCATTTTTTTTTTCATGTGAAGTTTTAGTTTGTTTCTTACTTTTCTACTTTTAAATGTCTCCATATTTCCAATCACAGAGGGCTGCTCTGTTTGGGATCAGACTGAGAAGGAAACAACATAAGCTACCATCCCCTGCATGCTGGAAACAATTTAAGTGTTTGTCATTGCATGCCTCGTATAGAGCCCTCAAAGTTTATGACATGTGCACCAGTGATCAAAAAATTAGTCTTGGTTGGTTCACTTTGCTAAATAAAAACTTTCAGGAAAACATGGCTAAACCAACAGCGAAAGAATCTGTTGCTAAAAATAAAACTGTTCTTTTTTTAAAAGCACAAATAAAGCTCCTACTCTTTTTCCTAGCTGGGTTGAGAAAAGAAAAAAGCAATTTCTGACATCTGGGCACTGGTCTGCCATTCACAGCTAGGCTATGTTGTTCTCCTATTGGGCAGACACGGTCTCACAGAACACCAACATCAGCCAAGGTCACACTGTGACCGTAATAAAGTGAACCGAAAAACATGGTCACTGTGCAACCCACAAAATACCAGACCTCCCCTCTCTCAGCGAACAGGAGTGACCGCTGCTTCTTTATCCATTACAGCTGCCGTGTGCTGTCCACAGAGGTAGAATTTACTGTCATGCCCAATCACAGAGTCACCCCTGCCCTCTGAGGGAGCCTGCTTCCTTCACCTTCACCCAAATTACCCATCCGAAGCCCTGATCCTGCACTGGGTTCTTTGTAGCACACGTGGTGTGCATTTTTCCTCACGGCAACAGTAAGCCCACTTCTTCAATGACAGGTGTATTCCTGGTGGTGCTTTGGCTAAAAGGCATCGACAACATTCTTTTCTTTAATTTGGTGTTTCTTTTCTATATTTGTTCTCATTCGATAGCAAAGCCTTCTCTTTCCAGGCAAAAAAAAAAAAAAAAAAAGAAAAAAAAAAAGAAACCAGGCAAGGTAAAAAGAGAGAGACCCAACAATTACTCAACCCTCCCAGAGACAACCATTGTTAACATCTGTGTGTAGACCTTTCCTGACTTCTGTACATATAGGTTATTATTTTTATCTTTAAAAATAAGCCTTAAGTATTCTATTTTAAAAGCCTTTTTTTTCAACTTACATCATGACATTAATGGTTCCATTTTATGTGTCAACTTGGTGAGGCCGTGAACCCAGGTGTTTGGTCAAACACTAGTGTAGGTGCTGCTGTCGAGGTATGTTGTGTCTGTGATCAGTATCTACAAGGAGTTGACTTTAAGTAAAGGAGATTGCCCTTGATTGGGTGGGCTTTATCCAATCAGTGGAAAGGCTTAAGAGCAAAAAAGTGGGATTTCCTGGAGAAAAAGGAATTCTGCCTTGAGACTGTAACACTCGCCTCAGTTTTCAGCCTGCCGTACAAATTTCAGACTTGACAGCCGCCGCAAATCGTTTGAGCCAATTTCCTTAAAAACTTTTCTCCCTTCCCCCCACCCCTCCTTCCCCCTCTTTCTGTTCCTATGGAGAACCCTGACCATCTTTTGATGTGAACAGAAGCCCTGTTATCGACCCTATCTCTACCATGTTACATACAATGTAAACGTCCATTGTGTGCTTCTGTGGCCACTTAATGCCTTATGATGGACACAGAACTTGTTTTTTGCTTTGTCTTATTAGCAGCCCAGAAACAGGCTTAATTGGCTGAAAGGGTTTAGAAATTTTAAAAGTAGAGGGGCAACTGAATGGCTCAGTCAATTAAGCGTCTGAATCTTGACTTCGGCTCAGATCGGCTCAGGTCATGATCTCACAGTTCGTGAGTTTAAGCCCCGCATCGGGCTCTGCGCTGACCATGCGGAGCCTGCTTGGGCTTCTGTCTCCCTCTCTCTGACCCTCCCCCACTTGCTTTCTATCTCTCTCTTAAAAGATAAATAAAAATAAACTTAAAAAAAAAAGGAATGTCAAAGGTACAAAAAAACCCCTAATATTTATGAAAAATATTTAAATACTTTGTGTCTGAAGATACAAAAAAGCCATAAAGCTCCCTCACCATGAATACAGATTATCCATATACCTATGATTGGTGATATTCCTTTCAATCAGATGGCCAGAGATGAAACCACAGTTGCAACCGATGTGTTTTCAGTCAAAACAAATGAAGCTAGTGTAAACAAGGCTATGATAGCACATTTTTGTAATTAAATTTTTGCACACATCAAAAAATAGTTCCTTAAATTCTCAGACGTGAAACTGCTGAGTTAAGTAATATGTGCTTTTAAGGTGTGGGGTCTATAATTCTCCCCCAGGGATTTATCCGAGTCATGTATGTATAAGACCACAGTTTCGAGTATGTCCTATATCCCAGACTATATTAGGCCCAAGATACAGAGAAAAATAAGCTACATCCTTGGCTTCAAAAAAACCCCTGGCCAAAGCCCACTTGCCTTTGTGCCTAGCACAGTGACTCAACAGGAGGCACTCAACAAATATTTGTTAACTGAACAAATGGATAAATGAACGGATGAATGAATGAATGAGCGTGTTATCAGTTGGCTTTTGCTTACTGGCTTAGCACAACAAACAGTTGTCATTTTGGAGGATTCTGTGAGTGAGTTGTGTGGTTCCTCTGGTCTGGGCTGGACTACCTGCTCTCCCCAGGCTCTGCTGGGGCTAGTGTAGCCTCACATATCTGGCAGTGCACAGGCTAGCTGGTCTTGAAGGGCCTCATCCAGGATGGTTCATCTCTGCTCCACATTGTCTCACATCCTCCTGTGGGCTAGCCTTAGCCCGTTCACATGGGGCTAGCCTTGGAGTCCCAAAGAGCAGCAGAAGAGGGCAAGTGCCAGGACACAAGCACTTTTCAGATCTTGACTTGGTCACACTTGCTCTCGTCCCTTTGCTTAAATGAAGTCTCGTGGCCACACGCAGATTAGGACAGAAGGGTGTGGATATAGGGCTGGGAACAGAAGCCTATCCAGAATAGGATTGCTTCTGATTCCAAGCTCGTTGTCTGTGCCCGTTTATCTAAATGCCCGAGCTGGGAACTTGGTTCAGAGTTTCTGAAATTACACTTTGGGCCCTGAACTTTTCCACTAACATGTGTTTAACCCGATGTGTCTGATTCTGGAGGCATGGCTAAGAAAAGCGTTTCTGGGGAGACTGAATGTGAGCCTCGAATGCATGATCACTACCCTGTGTTCTGACCTTTTTCTTAACAAGTGTGGAGAATGATAACTCAGTGTTCCTGGGGCCACCAGTGACTCATTCGATCTCTCCTCACGAACACAGATAAAGTTCAACCGTTACCTGGGTCCCCAACCACATAGCCTCTTGGCTCCATGGACATCATTTTTCTACTTGCTCAGCACTTCGAGGGTGATTTAATGTGAAATTCCTTAGCATCAATTACAGGCTAGCCTCAGGATGGCACCGTGAGGGACCACTTGGGGAGCAGAGAGGTGCCTATCATTACAAAAACTTTGCGCAGATTTCCAAAGAGCAGTTACTGGAATGATGCCTTCGCTACCGCTTTTCTCCTGGAAATCTCTGCCTCCTTCTAAACGCATATGGCATGTTCCAAACAGGAGAAAATAGTTGGTGGAAATCTCCTGCATTCTTTACTTGAGAGGGTGCAGAGGTTAATTTGGGAAATAGTTCTCTAATGGAAGCCAGATTTGGGGAAAGTGAGGAAACATTTAAAAATCATGTCTCCGGTGTGAGTGAGAGGGACACATTTTGATGGTGTGGACCCCATGACACGGGGCTGTCTGGGTCAGTTAGGCGAATGAGATGTTCTTAATAGTCGTGATTGATTCTCCCTTTTGGGACTCAGGGTTCAGAAGATTGTTCTCTGAGCTGTTTATTGTCTGGAATGCTGGATTCTGAGAAAGTTTCTTGGGTGGCATCATATGGGAAAACTTTCCCTGCAGCCTCACGTTCAACCATGTTTTAGCTTCTAATCCTTCCCTTTCCTGTTGTTCCCCTACCCCAGAAGCACCACACACACACACACACACACACACACACACACACACACACACTCACACACGTGCCTACATTATCTGTCTCTGCTCCCCACACTTCTATGTTGTCACCCCAGGAAGGGTATAGAACAGCACTTCTCAAATTATCTGGATAAAGAATTCTTTTGTTTTAGATGTCTAATCCCTTGCAGACAAATACTTTCCTAAAATAGAAGAAAAAAAAATGTCTATAGAAGCAGATATAACAAAGGCATACAAAGTACAAGCCGACATTCTTACTGTTAGATTGCGCAGGCATGAAAGTGCTCAGTTAAGTTGTTATAAAGGTTTCTGAATACTGACTCTCAGTTTCTATACTTAATTTGTTGCAAGCTGGTAACCAGTGGGTCGAGGACACTCCACACAGCACTGATGGAGAACCCCCATTTCAGGGGTGGACTGAATGCCTGATGTTCGTTTATTCACCCGCTTATCCTGCATGCGTTTATTGAGCCTGTGTTCCATCAGGAGCTCTGTGAAACATTGCCAGTTAAAGATAAGACAAAGAGCCCGTCAAGTCGAGGGGGAACACGGGAACAAGGCAGGGACCAGGTCACTGACGGTGGGAGGAGCACTTCACCCAAGTGTTGAGGGCTCAGGGAAGGCTACCTGGAGGAGGTGGCATCTGAGCCAGGTCTGGAAACAGTAGGAAAAAATGGTTCAATGGAAAACAGGGGTTCAAAGTGTTAAGAGGGACTGGACAGAAGAAGTCTTTTCCCAGTAGAGGGAATGGCATTGGTGGACGTCTCGGTGTGTTCAGGGCAGAGCAGGGAGCTGGGTTTGCCTGCGTGCAGAGGTGGAGAAAGGAAGAAATGAGGCTAGGAGCTAGAGCACAGGGTGGGGGTGGAAGGCTTCATCCCAAGGAGCACAGGAAATGCTGCAGGCCCCGGGCAGGGGAGCCCCAGAGGCAGATGTGCATTTCAGGAGGCTCCCAAGACTGCTATGTGTGCAGAAGTTAGAGGGAGGGGAAGGCCAGCTGGGGGCTGCTGTTGACACCCAGCTTGAGGTGATGGTCCCAGTCCAGCTTTGTTGGTGGGGGGGCGGGGGGGCTAAGAGGAGGCACACAGCCTGGACATCTAGATGCAGAGCCCGTAGGACTCAAGGCAAATTGTTTGCAAATGGAAGGCAAAAAAACCTCCAAGGAGACGGTGGAGCCCAGAACACTATTGCGTGTGGACTGCCTAGAGCTGGCCCAGTGAAGGAGGGGGCTGACCTGACCTCCCACGGCTGCTTCTCCTGCCACCAGCCTGGCACCATCTGAAACCACCGGCCTGACTCAGATGGATGGCTTTCCTCAAGCTTCTTTTTAAAAACTGCTAGATCCACCCACCCCTGATCCAAATTACAGGAAAGCAGAGAAGGCTTGACCAAGAGTAAAGGATTCACTCCACACCATGTTGGAAAAAAACCAACCCAGACTAGTAGGTTTGCAATCCTCAAAGCTGTACCTTCTGCCTGACTTTTTTGTTTTGTTTTTGTTTTTTGTTTGTTTAATAATAGCCCAAAGCCCAGGGCCTAATGTCTGTAATGGGTGCCACAAGGGCGTCTCTGTCCTTGTTTCCTGATGGACAGATGCTATGACTGAAGAGCAGTGTTCAATGCTGAAATCACACAACATTCTGCCAACACCAGTTAAATGACAACTCTTGTACAAATAATTCATCTGCTGTTTAGGAGGGGATTGAGCCACATTTTATTGACATCTCCATTTTTTACATGTTAAGGGGGCAATGTTTGGGAGTGCCAGGGGTAGCTGGGCAGAAATGGAGGGGGTGTGATTTCTGCAGGTGGACGTGGGTACCCCTTCTCCACCTGGGGCCACCTGGGCTCTTGCAGGTGCCAAGCCACCCAGAAAAGCCAGGGTCTCGGGAGCGGAGCCAGAGTACCCTTTTCTGCTGCATCTCCTTCAGGAGCAGTTCACTGAAGGATGTCCCTCAAGGTCATTTCACAGGCAGAGTTAGCATGCCGGGTGCCGTGAGGATAAGGGGACAGGGAGGAGAGGGGTTTCTCTAACCAAATGTAAATGATGGGCCCATTCATTAATTGTCCCTGCAGCGGGATATCCATGCCTCATCACCCATCTGGAGCAGTAAGGACTTTGATGAGACTTTTTTTTCCTTAAAAAAAAAAAGAAAAATCCTAAAAACAAACAAACAAACAAACAAGCAAACTGTGAGTTGCTTAAGGACTCACAGTTTTTAGTCCATCTGCACATCCCCACGTTAAGAATTATGACCAACACAGAGTAGGTGTTTAGTGACCATTTGAGGACTAGATGAATGGATGAATTGTAGTTCCTGCCACTGTTGTAGATTTCTGTATACCCAGCTCTTATTTTTCTTCCCCACTTTTTTATCCCCCTGTGGGAGTGGGGATTATAACTGTCTTAATGAAGATGATTTCCCCAGAGCCTACAACAGGGCCTGGCCCTGAGGTTGGATGACCGCACAGATGGATGAAAGAGGAGGAGAAGCCAGGCCTTGTGGCCATGCCCAGCCTGATTGCCAACGTCTGGGGAGCGTTTCTCAGGCTGCTGCAGCCTCCAGCCTGTGACTGCCCTGATGTGGAAATGCCCCAGTTCTCTTCTGGGATGTTCCGCACGGCCCCACTGCTCCCCAGTAATGTTTGGCTTGGTAACATTCTCTTTATTGGCCGCCTCCCCTTATCTCACTTCCCCATTGGCCTTTCCCCATTGGCCTGACTTGCACTCCAAATTTTATCTCAGGATCCGCTGCTGGAGAAAACCCAAAGTAAGACAGATAGACCACATCCTGCCTCCCCATGATGATAACCTTACCAGGATAGATAGTGCACTTCCCCTTCCAACGTTTCTTTTAGGAAAATATCAAACCAAAGAAAATTGAACATTTTCAATCAGTTTCACCAATCAATAACACTTTCCCACAATTGTTTTCACTCCTCTTCGCCCTCTTCCTCTCTCTCAATCTTTCTTAATATATATGTTTGTAGTTTTATAAAGATTGTAATTATATAATGTATATAATTATGTTATACTTTTATTATAATTCTATTTTATTATATTTTATAATATATTCAGGACAAACATGTATTTAGAGTCTACAGTGGGAAACATTTATAAGTTGAACATGCCTTTCTCTTACAAAACGGATACATTTTGTGTGTGTGTGTGTGTGTGTGTGTGTGTGCATGTATTTTTTGGAACCATTTGAAAATAAGTTGCAGACTTCATGAAATTTCACCTGTAAACCCTTAGCATGTGTCTACCAGTAAAAGGGGCACTCTGCTTTGTAATCAGAAATTCCGTGATCACACCCAGGAAACCTAACACTGACATAATAGTACTCTCCTCAGTTCATACTCACATCTCTCCTCCTGTCCCAGTAACATCCTTTATAGCAGTGGGAATATATATATATATACCATCCCACTGGCCCTCCCTGCCCTGGCCCTAACACAGTACCCTGTGGGCACAGTGAATAGCCATTAAATTCAGGCTGAATGAACAGAATGGAACGGGTTCCCTAATATTAAGGGGTGGAGAAGTTTTAGTCACGTGTTTCTGGCAGAGGGACGAATATTGACCCCGGTTGGGGGGCTTGCAGGTTCCCTGAATCCTAGGTCAGATAGCTGAGGGTATGCAGCTGGGTCCTACCACAGTGCCACACTCCTTTCCCAGAGAACCCTGGAGCAGGCAGGGGTGATTCTCCCCTCCGGGCCCACCGCGCAGGTACCTGTTGGTTCAGTTACTCATTTCTGTTGGTCCCGCTCTTTCCAGAATTTTGTTTTCACTGAAAGGAAAAGAAAGCATAACCGAAAAGTGAGGTCAGGGAGGTCCAGTGGCTGTCCTTGGTTTTCAGGACCCGCTACGTCATTTGCGGGACCCAGTACAGAATGAAAATATAAGTTGCTTGATCAGATATCGTTACGAATTTCGAAAAGCGACACTGGGCACTAAACCACGTCGCAGGGCCCTTTGAAGAGCCTTCCCCCCCCATCAGGATATATGCACATGAAGGTGCCTGTGTCAGCACTTAGGCAAGGGCTGCATTCACTGAAGGCCTTTTTTGAGCTTGAAGGTTTTACACCAAAAGCAGTGAATATGGACCGAAGGCTTAAAAGTCTTGTGGAATTAAAACTACATAATTGAACCCAACACCCAACTGGTCAGCAGCGATTATACCCCACAGCCTCTGTGGCCTCTGCGGCTGTCCCATACCCGGTCACCTTGGAGCACGTGGCAGATCTGAGAGTATTTCCCGCCGTAACCTTGCTCATCTGAACACTCATCAGACAAGCGTTCTCCTGAATACCATAACCCCCCTCCCATCAGGGCTGCTCTGAGGCACGGCCCTTCCTCCCTGCTGTTCCCTGGACAAGCTGCCTCCCGTTCCCTGCCACGGTGTCCGACGCTTGAGCTCCACATGTCAATGGATATCGCCAAAGCAGCATCAGGGGCAGGTGAGGTGTTCTGCCTCCCCAGTTCCTTTCTGCAGCGATACAATTCCCGGGAAAGGAGACTGCGGTGTCCCTGTCTGCTAACACACCACAGTTTTGTCAAAGAAAGGCCTGCCTCTCTGTGGAGCTGTTTTCCCTCCCAGGACTCCAGGAGGACAGAATTGCTGCCACTATTTCAGCGTGAAGCCGGGACCCTGGTTGGGGGAGAGCAGGAAGGGGGAGAATACTTGGGGAACTGGCAGGGCTGGGAGCCGAGAGCAGTGGGAGGAAGGGATCCAGGGAGACTGGAGCCATGAGGGGTTCCAAATGCCTGTGTTTCTGCGCCAGAGGATGATGTGCTGGGGAGAAATCGTGGTTTGCTGTTCCTCCGGACGGTCCACCTGGTTGTAAGATCGCCTTTCTTGTAATAGTCTTTATGTAAATTCCTCTCCCCGCCCCCAGACTTGCCAGGTATAACCTACGGGATGAAGTGCAGTGGTTGCCAAAATAAATGTTATCCCAAGATGGGAATCTGTGGAGAGCGGAGGCCCAGCGCCTTCACGCAGGTGTGTGGTCAAAAATCAACGGTGAGTTCCTGTCGCGAATCCTTATCCTCTGCAGGGAGCAGTACAAAGCAGAGGTTTCAACAAAAGTCTGGAAAAAAATAAACATTGCCAGCGGGAGAAACTCGAAACTTCTTCTCGTCAACAGGAAACGTTTCCCTTTTCGTCTGTCAGAAGCAGTCCCGAGCAGTGTGCCGAGCCCTAATTTTTCTTGTCCCGGGATGTAATAAAAATAGCCACTCTTTGGGTGTAAATAAATGACTCTTCCTCCCTGCACCATCACCACCATGTAGAGCAATAATCAGGACCGAATGCTGCTGTGAGCTGGAATTTTGCAAAGACGTGCTGCCATTTTCTATTGCAGGGAGATTTCCAACGTGTCGTCCGTCTCTGTGGGACCGGAAGGAATTTGTGACTGAAATGGAGAAGAGGAGGTCTCCAGGGATTCAGAGTGAAGAGAGACCTGGGGACAAACAGATGTTATCACTGGATCCACAGCAAGACCTTACCACGCCTCTAGACCCTTCCTTTTGGGAACTCTGTCCCCCAGTGTTGTTTTCCGGCCACTGGCAGACCTCCACTACACCTGAGAGTCCTCTGCCTCTGAAAGCCAGCTGACCTCAGGAAAGGTGGGCAATTGAGCCCAGAGGAGCAAGAGAGTGGACAAGTTCATAGCTAATGTGTGAATGAGAGCCAAGATTATGATAGCAGAGACTGTACAACCTCAGTCATGGCAGAAAGAGAATTCCATCCTACTATAGGAGAGGCATGCTCGCCATCTGACCTCCCACACTGAGAAACCCAATAACCCCCAGAAATCCCAGAGGCTGCAGAGGACAGGGGTGCAAGCAAAGAGGAAGGGGGTTGGGAGGGGAGGAGACAGAGATGCCATGTAAGACCACATGTGTAGTCACTCGCTCGAGGATTCCCACATGGGTAATGGTCACGTTAACCAGAGTCGTTTCTCAAGCATTTAGCAGGGCCATGCTGGTGCTCTAAGGTAGACTCAGAGAAGCAAGGCAGAATCCCTGCCCTCAAGGTTCTTATACTCTGGGAAGGGGTAGAGAAGCAAATCCCAAATGGGAGATGAAGCCCAAGAGTGAGAGAGAGAGAGAGAGAGAGAGAGAGAGAGAGAGAGAGAGAGAACAAGTCAGTGAAGGGCAGAAAGAGAGGGAGACACAGAATCCAAAGCAGGCTCCAGGCTCTGAGCTGTCAGCACAGAGCCTGCCACTGGGCTCCAACTCATGAATTGAGCTGAAGTCGACAGAAAGGTGGTGCCCAGATCATCGGGCCGGGGCAGGCGGGCCCTGGAGCAATCTGGAACTGGAAGCCGAGCTCATTCTGAGCAGTCTTCTATGGTAGCCTGTCGCAGGCCAGCCCTGAGGACACGCTCTGTGCCTGGATGCTGGGGACTGGCGGTTGCCAGGCCAGGAGAGATTGAGGACGAGGCCCTGCCCTTCAGCTCTCCACGGTTTTGCTGTGCTTTTACTTTGCACGATCCGTGTGTGTACCCCCAGACTCTCTTCCATTCTTCACCTGGTCTTTGCAGGTCACCAAGTGGAGGCAGATTCCGGAAAATGAAGTTTATGCTCGTCGAAACCAGGGAATCTGAAGGTCCCACTCCTTCCTCAGCCTGGCTCTGGGGTGGGGGGCATGTGAGTTGCTGAGAAGACAGATAGCGTGAGCACTGCTGGGAACGTGTTAGCAATGCAGAGCCTTGAGCCCCACCCCAGACCTGCAGAATCACAGTCTGCCTTTCAACGAGACCCCCACGTGATTTCGGCGCACATTATGAGAGGTGCTGGTTGCCAATCAGAAAGTCGTGGGCTGTAGGACTGTGGACCATCCGCACAACCTTTCTGAACTTCAGTTTCCACATCTGTAAAATAGGCATCAAAGAACAGAATCTATCACACACAGTGAAGACATAAATGGCCCCGCGTGCAGCTCTTACCACAGGGTCCCCAGAGTAAGTGCTTACAATATTGTCATTATTAACCAGATTATTACCTCCTGGCCATGTGACTCACCTTGGGCCGCTTTATCTTTTTCTAGGGTCCAGCTAAGGGCACTGTTCACCGAGTCCTTGGTATTAAGTTCTTGCTTCAACGTAGCCTGTTCTCCTTGGCTTGATAACAAAGGGCTGGAGCTGGAAAAAAAGGAAGTTAGAGTTTCCAGTGAGTCCTCTTTACTTCCCACCTGAGGAAGCTGAGCCCCAGGACGTGCCCTGCCTGGAATCACAGGGCTCAGGGCTGGCAGAGCGAGGTGGTGGGGGATGGGGGCACGGTTCTGAATCCCCTGTTCAGAAACTCTCACCATAACAAAAACAACAGCTTCTGTGCTTTGGCACCTACTTGGTGCCAGACACCAGACTTGGGGTTTATCAAAAGAAGCATCTCATTTAATCTGCATAACAATCTTCCACTTCAATGACAAGAAATCCAAGCTCTCAGAGTTACGTAATGTGCCCAAGGCGTCAGAACCTCAAAGGACAAGCAGGGGCAGAATGGAATTTGGGGCGGAATCTGGTTCCCCGACTCCACGGTCCCCAGTGGACCATCCCCTTCTGTTCCACGCCCCTCAGGAAAGCTCCCTGTGGGAGAGACAGGCATGTGTGGGTGCTAATGGGTAGCAAATGTACTCTTCCTTGACCTGGGTGCTGGATATAGGAGTCTTTATTTTACTATGGCTCTTTAAACTGTGCAAATGTTTTCACGCACACACTGTATCCATCAAAATATTGCACATCCATAACTTAAAAACAAATAGAAAAGAATAGAAATCTCACAGGTGTTTAAATACAAGCCCGGGTGATCTCAAGGCAGGAAGAAGAGGATTAAGCTTGACTTAAAAGCAAGGAAAAAAAATCCCGGGTTTGGCCTAGGGGAGCCTGGAGTTAGCACCCCGACTGGAGAGCAGACGGGCTAATTGCCTGGCAGGCCCTGAAGGGGCAGGGTGGGTGGGGCCTCACATTTAGGAAAGTTTCTAGAACCAGGCCATGAAGAAAACAATTTGTCTTTTGCTTCACAGGTTCCAGTGAGGACAGGTGGGTGACTACATTCTCTTTCACTGGTTTCCCAAGGCGTCAGGGGAAACTGTCTATGATTATATTAATGGCAGGGTCATTTATGATGCTGGAAATTAGGAAACCACCTAAAAGTCCATCAGTAGGGGCAAACTAAAAAATGTACGGCGTCTCCAAATAAAGGGTGGGCGCTAAAAGCCATTGAAAAGCCAGGACATAGCAAACATAACAAGGACTTTAACTGCAGTCGTGGCCCTGGGTTGAGGGCGTTCGGTGGGGGGTGCACAGGTACCCATTCTGGTGATTCATTCCCACAGCACATCCCCCTCCTACACATGAGGAAATGGAGGTTCAGAGAGGTAGAATCACTTGGTCAACATCCCACAGCTGTGATGTGCAAAGATGTTCATGACATCTTAAAATTTAAAAAGCAGCTTATAGGGGGCACCTGGGTGCCTCATTAGGTTAAGCATATGATTCTTGATTTGGGCTCAGCTCGTGATCTCAGGTTTGTGGGTTCAAGCCCCACATGAGACTCTGTGCTGTCAGGGTGGAGCCTGCTTGGGATTCTGTCTCTCCCTCTCTCTCTCTGCCCCTCCCTCACTCACACACTCTTTCTCTCTCAAAAATAAATAAACTAAAAAAAAAAAAAATTTTTTTTTAAAGCAGCTTATAGGGTACCTGGCTGGCTCAGTCAGTAAAGCATGTGACTCTTGATCTCAGGTTGTGAGTTCAAGACCCACATTGGGTGTAGAGTTTACTTAAAAATAAAATAAAATTTTTAAAAATTAAAAAAATTAAAACGCTTAACTGAGGGTGTACTGACTCATTTCAATTTTGTATACAAGGGCCGATGACGGGGGTTGATGTTACAAATTATGTCACATGTGAATCAGCTGATGGGCATCTCTACCATCATTGCAAATAACGCTGTTGATTTCTAATAGTTGATACGGAAGGGGTTCGTGGCTGAGTCAATTAAAAAAGAAAGGAGAAGGAGGAGAAGGAGGAGAGAAGAGGCAGTGTTTGCAATATGACTGACTGCAGTGTGTGTGTGTGTGTGTAAACAGTGCTTTTAAACTGAGGGTGATTTTGCCCCTCGAGGGACGTTTGGCGATGTCGGGAGACAGGTTTGGCTATCACAAATGTGGCGAAGGAGATTCGGGATGCTGCTCAACATCCTGTGATGCACAGGACAGACCTCACTACAAAGAATTATCCCACCTGGGGCGCCTGAGTGGCGCAGTCGGTTAAGCGTCCGACTTCAGCCAGGTCACGATCTCGCGGTCCGTGAGTTCGAGCCCCGCGTCGGGCTCTGGGCTGATGGCTCAGAGCCTGGAGCCTGTTTCCGATTCTGTGTCTCCCTCTCTCTCCGCCCCTCCCCCATTCATGCTCTATCTCTCTCTGTCTCAAAAATAAATAAACGTCAAAAAAAAAAAAGAATTATCCCACCAAAATGTCAATAGTTTGGGGCGCCTGGGTGGATCAGTCAGTTGAGAGTCCGACTTCGGCTCAGGTCATGCATGATCTCACGGTTCATGAATTCGAGCCCTGCACCAGGCTCACTGCTGTCAGAGCAGGGCCTGCTTGGGATTCTCTGTCCCCCTCTCTCGCTGCCCCTTCCTAGCTTGTGCTCTCTCTCAAAAATAAACAAATCTAGGGCGCCTGGGTGGCGCAGTCGGTTAAGCGTCCGACTTCAGCCAGGTCACGATCTCGCGGTCCGTGAGTTCGAGCCCCGCGTCGGGCTCTGGGCTGATGGCTCAGAGCCTGGAGCCTGTTTCCGATTCTGTGTCTCCCTCTCTCTCTGCCCCTCCCCCGTTCATGCTCTGTCTCTCCCTGTCTTAAAAATAAATAAACGTTGGGAAAAAAAATTAAAAAAAAAAAAAAAAACAAATCTTTAAAAAAAAAAAACCTTAAGAAACAAACAAACCCAAAATGTCAATGGTTTCATACACACATGTACACATGCAGAGAGAAAGAAAGTCTGGAAGGAATATTTCAGAATAAAAATCTCTATCTTTGGGTGTAAGGTGCATTTTCTATTTTTTTTTAAACAAGGAACATGACTAAGTGTGTGGGGGGAGGGGCGGCCAGAATGGGTATTATATAGTTACAACTGCCTTAGAAACAGTTCAGTTGGAGCAGAAGAGGGGAGGAAGGTTTGGGGGGAAGTTTTCCAGGGGTTCAAGCCGATGCCATGTGAAGCCAGGCCTCTAACAGTTTCTCTGATCTGAAGCTGGGGTAAAAACTCAGCCCAAGGAAAGCTGTGGGGAAATGCGTCTGAGGGTGAGAGTCCCCGCAGGGGAGGCCACACCCACCTTGGGGAGGTCAGAGCCAGAGCGGTGGAGGTGAACTTACAGGAGGCTCTGGGAGGGAGGCCTGGGCTTTGTTGCAGTTGCTAATGATGGGTCTGCAGTGCCCTCACCTGCCCCTCATGCTGTGTGATGGCTGCATTTGCCTTTTGCCCTGAGCCACTGAGCAGCCGTTCCATAGCCACCTGGGTCACGGCTCCTTATGGGAAATAAAGAGAGAGACAATAGTGTCCCAGCTCAAAACAGAAAGGCCCCGACAGCTGCTTAGCCGCTCTTGTGTCGGCTTCCTCCCGGGGCTGAGGGGCAGACATAAACCATCCCACATAAAGAGGGCAAGAGGGGCCCAGACAATGACTGGAAACGCAGAGGGGCTCCTGGCAAGTTTCCTGAAAGCGCCAGTGAAGAACCAGACAGAGCTCAACAAAAGGGCCACCCCCGGGGCCACCTCATAAACCCCCAGCTCCTCATCAAGGCGGAAGCATATGCCTCTGTGCCGAGCCCCTTACTGAACTGTTCCAACCTTTGATTCAGACCACGCATTCCCAGGGCTCAGTGCTGGTCAAGTGCCCCTCCCGCCCCCGAGGTCCTATCCCCCCGCCCATCCCATCATCCCCATCCAGTTATGGAATAGATAATAGCTATGCTCAGCTCTTTCTCCATGCATGCTAGAGAAATCTCTTTCTTGCCAAGATTTTCCAAATCAGTGTTATGCGTCTGAACTAAGCAGATTCCCGGACCTGTGGCTGGAGATCAAGTATGGCAAATAGGCTTCTACTCTCTGAATGATGGGAGGAGGCTGTCTGCAGGGCTGGGTCGAGAAGCTCCCTGGGACTGCATCCAAGAAAGTGAGGAATGAGCTGTGACTGCTGAGCTCTGCCTGTCACGGGCGTATGTCTGGGGAGCTGTGCCCAAGTGCCTTTCCGTTCCTGCTTTAGCCCTTGACCAGACTTATCCACGTGGTTATTCCCAACTGTACTGGAATTTGTGATCTTGCCATTCCAATGGTAGGAATTTTATGGCTCACCAGCAACAGAGTAACTGTGGGAGCTTGTCACATACAGATTCCTGGACCTCGATATCCTGCGTTAGAATGCCCTGCCGGACTTATCCTAAATTGCCATCTTCTGGGCCTCACTCCAGAGCTGGATACAGGAGCCTTCTCTCTTAACAAGCACCCCCAGATGGTCTGTATGTCCATCAAAATCTGAGAACCATTATTCTAGAGATACTGTTTCTACCTGGAACAATGAGGAACATTCTTAAAATCTCTAATGGGATATGGTGGTTTTAAAATATGTCTAATATTCTTTAATATTCCTCCCTTGGAAAGGTGGAGTCTGATTCCCACCCCTTAAGTGTGGGCTGGACTTAGAGACTTATTTCTAATGAATAAATGTGCAGGATGTGACAATATGTGACATCCAAAATTAGGGCCTAATGGCAAGTGGCCTCCTCTTTGCTCTCTGGGCTCACTTCTTTGAAGGAAGCCAACTCCCAGGTCATAAGAACACTCAAGCAGCCATACAGAGAGGCCCACGTGAAGAGAACCTGAGGCCTGCTGCCGACAGCCCCGTGAGTGAGCCATCAGGAGGCCCCGGTCAAGCCTTCAGATGACAGCAGCCCCAGCTGACATCTTGGGCACAACCTCACGAGAGACCCCGAACCAGAAGCTCTTAGCTAAGTAGCTCTCAAGCTCCTGACCTGCAGAGACTGAGATAGTAAGTGTGTATTGTTTGAATCCTCTATGTTTTGGGGTTATTTGTGGTACAGCAAATAGAGAACTGTCATATGCGTAAAAAGACAGTTTCCACTGATCTTCGCAGGGCTACCCTGGTAACCTAGTCAGCCAGCCCTGGATGAGTGAGTTTAACTTCTCTGAGAAGAGGACCTTATTTTCTCCCAGCCCATCCTCCAGTCTGAGCCAGCAAAGACTCTGCAGGCAGGTGGTCCCCAAGCCATCTGAGACCCAGCAAGGCTGAGGTGCTTGCAGGAAGCCCAGAGCTGTGTTTGCCCAGAGGAGTTTTGTTTGACATCCCACCTGTGTGTATATACCCTTTGCCCTGCCTCCCTGCAGGGGCTCTTAAGCCCTTAACAAAGCTCACAAAACCTGGAACATTCAGCCCCACCCCTCTCCCCACTCAAATCTCCCAGCATTTTGCTTATTTACACACCAGAAGTTTCCCCGTGTTCCCCTAGCACCCAAACATCCATGCCTGCATGCCTCTGCTCACACTCCCCTCTGCCCAGGGCGCCCTTCCACGCACTTGTATCACCTGCTCTGGAGCCTTTCTCCACTTCCCCACATCAGTGTTGGGACTTGTCCTCCACTCCCCCAGCACTTTCCATACCCAAGAAATGGTGCAAAACTTATTTTACAGAGTAAATTTTGCTTTGGGGCAGCGGGGCGGGGGGGGGGGTCTAGGTAATAATTCTTTTAAAGAAGAGGAGTTTGAGCACTTAAACACCTGCATGGAGAATTGCTCTTTGTTTCTACTTCAAGTCTAGCTCAGTGGGTCTCAATGTCAGTGTGCCTAAGAATTCCTGTACACGGTGGTATATGCAATCTGAAAGGAAATACAACCGCGAACTTTTTATACAATTGAAAAAACTCACCTTCCTTATAATCACCCTCAGCTCCCTGTGGCCTTAACACCTTAGGGCGATTTGACTTCCGTGACTTGCACTGTATGCGCTTGCGTATGGCTGTGATCCTTAGAGGGATTCCACTGTAGTCCCTCATCTAGAACCACAGATGGCCAGTGGCTGATTAAAGTCATCTAGGCCTGTAGTTCTTAAAATTGATGTTACATATTCCTTTGATAATATAATGAAAACAACAGAAATCCTCTAAAGAAAACTTTGGCCCCCTGAACATGAGTTCCAGGTTTTAAAATCCCTAATCTAGTTTAAATTTTTTTTAACGTTTATTTATTTTTGAGACAGAGAGAGAGAGACAGAACATGAATGGGGGAGGGGCAGAGAGAGAGGGAGACACAGAATCGGAAGCAGGCTCCAGGCTCTGAGCCATCAGCCCAGAGCCTGACGCGGGGCTCTAACTCACGGACCAGGAGATCGTGACCTGAGCTGAAGTCAGACGCTTAACCGACTGAGCCACCCAGGTGCCCCTCCCTAATCTAGTTTAAATCCATTTTATAGATGAGGAAAATGAGGCTCGGTTGAAGATAAGCAAACTGGCTGAGATCTCACCAGCCAGTGGGAGAGCTGGGAGTAGAATCCAGATCTCTTTATTCTTCCATCCCTGGTTCCATCCCCAGATGAGACTGTTCCCCATAAGCATCCCAAATCTGCCAGCCTAGTCTCTGCTTGTGATGAACCCTCACTTCCTGTCTCTAGCCTGCTTGACACTTCACCCAAGTTTGGACTGTTGAGCAGTGTCCTCTCTGGTGGGGCCATTTTGTCCAGTTTCAAAGAGGGGGAATGTCCGGCCTTCCCATTCCCCCTTTGAGGGGTGGGTTGGGCTCAGAGTCTTTGACCACCAATATGTGGGTTGTAGGTAGAGGCTTCAAGCTGAGCTAAGACCAGCATGTTAGGCCAGCTGGGATTCATGATGAAGAACTACAAGACGAAAAGAGACATCAGTGGTGGAACAGAGAGCAAAGACATACGTGCTGTATAAAGTAGGAAAATTGTCTTCAACATGAGCTGACCAGGCTCAGGCCAGGTTTTAAGGACACACGGAGCTGGGGTTGATGATAGGGAAGGTGCGAGGTACGAGGAAAGAGGTACCAAGAGCCAAATGATTCTCCCAGGAAGCTAAATTGTAGGAAAGATGGCCGTGGCTGCTTTTTTACGTAGGTATCTTAGAAGTGACTGATTGGTGTCTGTTAGGATAGGTTTGCTTTAAAACACACAGAAATAAAAACCAAAACACCAAAACTATGTTAGAACCATCAAGGGAGTTTATCGGGTTGTGTAGCTTCAAAGTCCAGAGATAGGTTAGACTTCAGGTAGAGTCTGAGCACGGACCTGGCTCAGTTTCTGTGTAATTGTCTCAGCTCTGCCCTTCTCTGGGGCTGGTCTTGCGCTCAAACTGGCTTCCTCACTGTAGCAAAGTGGGTACAACAACCCCAGGTCTCATACCTGTACACGGTGCCCTCAAGAACAAATGCAAAACACATAGCCTCTCTTTCTCCATTCACTGAACCAAAGTCCCAGTTAATGCTCTAATCAGTACTTGGATCAATCACTGTGGCAGAGGAGATGAGATTACACTGAAGGGTTGGGCCAGTCACAGCCCATCCTGGGCCTGGAGCTGGGTCAATTCGATGCAAGCCCTGAGCTGCCACACAGTGGAGCTGGGTGGATAGGTGGTGGGGAGGCAGCCACAGGGCTCACTCCGTGGATTTCAGGGGCTGTGGCATGATCTACCAGCACTGCGACAATCCTATATTTGTCAGAAGTCCTAGTTTGATATGGTCCATACTGTATTTCCAGAGCTTTCTTCCAACTCTTTCTCCAGAGATGATTGAGCCCCTGAGTCCTGCCTGGTCCTCTTGTGAGGTGTGAATCTGACACTGAAAAGTGCCAATTCAATGTTTTAGAATCCTAGAAAATCAGAATAGGAAGGGGTGGTTTGAAGTCATCTGGTCCAGTTCCTCATCCTTATTTTTATAGAGGTGCTTTTCCCACCCAGATTCCATAGTCAGTGCTCTTTCTCTGACTCACTGGGAGGCTCTACAGGTAAATTTTGGAAGACCAGGTATGATCCAGTTCTGCAACTTCACAGCCAGGCAAATGACTTAGGCTGTCCGAGCCTCAGTTCCTTCTTATGTCAAGCAGCAATGTTGACAGTAGAGCTTACTTTATAAGGGACGGTGAGGATGGAATCTGTATGAGTTTCCAAGTGCTGCTGTAACAAACACGCACACATTGAGTGACTTAAACCAAGTACACGCATTTATTGCCTCAGAGGTCTGGAGGGATGAAGCCTGAGACCAGGATACCTGCACGGCTGTGTCCCTTCTGTCAGCTCTAGGGGAGAATCCATCTCCTGGCCTCTTCTACCTTCTAGAGGCTGCCTGTGCTCCTGGGCTGGTGGCCCCTCCTCCGTTCCCAGAATGTTTCACTCCACTCTGACTCCACAGTCACATCTCCTTTCTCTGACCTTGACCCTCTTGCCTCCCTATGTAAAGGCCCTTGAGATGACACTGGACTCAGCCAGATAATACAGGATAATCCCTCCCTTTCAAGATTCTTAACTCAGTCACATCTTACAAGTCTCTTCTGCCACATATGGTGTCATATCCACAGGTTCTGGAGATTAGGATGTAGATGTCTTTTTTTTTTTTTACATTGGGAAGGACATTTTCTTTTTTTTTTTTCTTTTTTTTTTAATGTTTATTTTTGAGAGAGAAAGAGAGAGAGAGAGAGAGACAGAGCGTGAGCAGGGGAGGGGCAGAGAGAGAGAGGGAGACACAGAATCAGAAGTAGTCTCCAGGCTCTGAGCTGTCCGCACAGAGCCTGACGCAGGCCTCGAACTCATGAGCCTTCGAGCTATGAGATCATGACCTGAGCCGAAGTTGGCCGCTTAACTGACTGAGGCACCCAGGCGCCTCTGGGAAGGACATTTTCTTTGTATCACAAAATAATATAACCAACATGAAAGCATGTTGCATGGTGATGGGTACGTAGTAAGCATTCAATAAATGCCATTATTATCATGGAGGCACCACCTACTGTGTGCCCAGCACTGTGCTAGACATGAAGCTACCACAGCAATCAAAATGGATGTGGCGGGGTACCTGGGGTGCCTCAGTGAAGTGTCCGACTCTTGGTTTTGGCTCAGGTCATGATCTCATCGTTTGGTTCGTGGGTTTGAGCCCCGTATTGGGCTCTGTGCTTATAGCTCAGAGACTGCTTGGGATTCTCTCTTGCCCTCTCTCCCTGCCCCCCCCCACCTGCTATTCTCTCTCTTTCTCTAAATAAATAAATAAATAAATAAATAAATAAATATTTTAGAAAACAAAACATACAGGGGCGCCTGGGTGGCGCAGTCGGTTAAGCGTCCGACTTCAGCCAGGTCACGATCTCGCGGTCCGTGAGTTCGAGCCCGGCGTCAGGCTCTGGGCTGATGGCTCAGAGCCTGGAGCCTGTTTCCGATTCTGTGTCTCCCTCTCTCTCTGCCCCTCCCCCGTTCATGCTCTGTCTCTCTCTGTCCCAAAAATAAATAAACGTTGAAAAAAAAAATTTTTTTAAATAATAAAATAAAAATAAAAAAAAAGGAAAAAAAAGAAAACAAAACATACAGATGTGGCACCTGCCATTGTGGGACTTCTCCAGTCTCATCAGCATAACATTTGAACTCTCAGATTCTTTTGCACCATGATATGCTTAAATCTATTTCAAATATGCTCAGTGATTGTCATCAGCCAGCTTTTTCTGTGTAACAAACTACCCCAAAGCTTACCAACCTCAAAACAACTACTTATTTAGCTCTCAATTTTATAAGTCACGAATTCTTGTTCTTCTGGGCGGGGCTGGATGTGGGTGGTTACATCGGGGCCATGGTCAGCTGGGGATGCTGGTTTATAATGGTCGTGGCTGGGATGCCTGGGGCCTCTCTCCATGAGGTTTTCATCATCCAGCATGTTGCCCAGGCCTGTTCGCATGTTGGAAGAAGGAAGCACCTTGTTGCAAGGTCTCATAAGTTGTCGGCTCAGAACCGACACACTGTCACATCTGTCCCTCCCATTGACCCAAGCAGATCGCAAGCCCTGACTCAAGAGGTAAGGAGATAGACTTCATCTCTTGATGGGAGCAGCAGTAAAGCATTGTGGCCTTTTTGCCATGTACCATGATAGAAGAGAAAGGCAGAATGGAGGTTGCATCCCCGTGGAACAGTTATCAGAGGAGAACGTTCCCCAGGAAAGGAGGCGGCAAGGCCACAACCTGTTCAGGAGTGGCCTTGGGCTGGCTAATTATTCTTGTGCTCTCTGTGAAGCACAACGCATTAGCATATTTCTTTCTCTTTCTGCTCAAATACCAGGCCCCAAGATTTCTATTATAAATGACACAATTAAGTACTTGGCAAGAAAAAGTCAAGTTCACTAACCTTTCTTCTCATTTTCAGGAAGCTAGTGAGCACAAAGCAGAACAAGTACACGAATGTCCACACAAGAGACAGAACACATAGAAATTTGGACACATTAAGTGAGGTCATTGAAACACTAGGTTTCCTTAAAACAAAGGCTTCTGTTTGTCATTGGAAAACGTGAGTGGAAGAAGCAGGATGTAAGAGAGTTGATGCAGCTTCACCTTATCCTAACCTTTTAAGGAGAAAAATATTTCTTTATAGTTAGCTCCAGAAAAATACCTGCGAAGACCAGTGCACCACGATATCAACAGTGGTTTGTCATCTTTGCTGCGACTAGAAGTGACTTTAATTTTTTTTTTTTTTTTTTTTTGGCTTCTCTGAACTTCCCGAATTTTCTATAGTAAGGCTGAGTTACTTTAGTATCCGGGGAAAAAATACAGTAGTTTTGTTCTAATTGGTTCGACATTTAAAAACAGAGCTCTAAGTTATTTGATTGCGGTGTTAATGGCATTTGCGGGAATTGGGACTTCCCCATTATTCCCTTTAAGTGGCGCCTGGGCAGCTCAGTCTGTTGAGGGTCTGACTCTTGATTTCAGCTCAGTTCATGATCCCAATGTCATGAGATCGAGACCTGCGTCAGGCTCCATGCTCAGCATGGGATTCTCTCTCCCTCTCTCTCTCTTTTTCTAAAAAAAAAAAAAAAAAAAAAAAAAAAAAAAAAAAAAAAAAAAGGATCCTGGGGCATTAATTTATACACTAAGGTCATGGAATCTTAATTTCAGCTTATGAAATAAAATGTATTTGTAAGTTCCTTCTGTTTGTATCCAATCTCTCACTTTTCTAAATGCCAGGAGCTCAAAAATCTTTGGCAAGTGGGATACTCAGGGGCCATTACAATGTCTTCCCACAAGTGACTCTACATGGTCACTGACTCTCAGCTCATATCAGGTTCTCTATATACACAGAACAGGCCTGCAAAGAATATTTCTGCACCTTTTCTAAGGATCTTGTCTGTATTTGGCTCATGGTACTTTCCATGGAGATCCCTTTGGTAGATTCCCCTTGTATACCTTATGAGGAAGTTTGGTTTCCACAGTGCACGGCAGTGCTTCCTGTTAGGAAACATCGAAATGAGGTTATTTATCTTGGTTTGTCTTTGCCTTTGCTGCTGGGAAGCTTAGAATCAAATTTTGTGCTCAATTAAAGGGGACTTCCTTTAGCCAAGTTTTTCTGTCTTGTTAAATAGTACCACCATCTATCTCTCTGGCTGAAGCCAGAAACCCCAGACAACATTCTAGAATTTTCTGTCTCCTTGTGGCACTTATCCATCCAGGACCTTTTTTCTTTGAAACCTCTCTCTCTAATCTCTCTATCTGCCATTTCATGCCTGAATTACTCAAAGAGTCTAACTAGACTTCCCGAATCTCACCTTGCCCTGCTTCTCCACCCACCCTCTTAGCCAAAACCAAAAGTCCACCTTCTGTACTAACAGGTAAGTGGTCTTTCTTACATGCCAGCCTGATCTTGTAACCTCTCAGTTACAAATCTTTACACGTGCAGTCTCGACCCCTCAGCCTCTCTCGCATATGTCCCCGTCTGCCTCTCTCAGCTCCGGTCTTCCTAGACTCCAGCCACGCTCAGTCAACAAGGCACACCCACCTCTCGTGTCTGGGATTCTACACATCCTGTTCCCCTGCCTCAAATGCCCTTCTCTCTTCCCCAACCCTCTCTGGCATGGTTAGTGCCACGAACCTTGCTTTAGGGTTTCTTCCTGGAGGCCATCCCTGGTCCCTTCTCCCACAATGGCCAGGTGCCTCCCCTGGGAGTTTTGACACTTGCCCACAGTTCTCCTGACACAGCCTCACTCATGGTGAATTGCAGGGTGGGTGTCTTTATCTGTGTCCTGCTCCAACATGCAGTCCTGAGAGGGCCTGATCCCAGGTCTGTCTCCTGCTGCACTCACCCTGCTGCACTCACAGGGCCAGCACAGTGCTGGGCCTGCAGCAGATGTTCCCTGAATATTTGTCAAAGGAATGAATAAGCTAGTTTTCTGGCACCACATCTCTTCCTTCTGTCCACCCCCTCTCCCTCATCCTCATTATTTATCTATTGCTTGTCCCTGTTGCTTTATAGAGTGCATTTCAGTTATGCTAAGCCAACCTGTAGGAGATTGGTTTTCAGAAATGGTCACAATGTCCCTTCCCTTGCAGTACATCCTTTGGGGGACCTATTTCCCCACCTGTTGAGCCCGTGCCACCACCTGATTAATAGCCTGCAGTGGATGGAATGGGGCTGGTTCTGCTTTAGTCCGGGTGGCCTCGAATGCTTCCGTTCCTCTTTTGGAACGGCTGTGCCGCCGTGTGAACAAGCCCGAGCTGGCCTGCCGGAGGATGGGAGACGCAGCTCCAGAGACCCCCCACCGCCCCGTCCCACAGCCTGCCGGCCGCCAGACACATAAGCCCGGGAGAGATTCAGCCCCAGGCAGCCCCACAGACGGTAGCACCCGAGTGAGCTCAGTGAGGATCAGCAGATCTTGGCCCAGATCACTGGGCATGCCTAGTTTGACAAACAGACTGGGGAGCAGTAACAAAGGCTTGCTGTTGTAAACCCCCAGGTGGGAAGGTGGTTTGTTACCGCAGGTGTTGGTATTGTTCCTGGTTGCTGACCTCAAGCGACACCCTCTCCCTCCAACCGCAGGTTACTACTTAGAAGACTCCAGGTCACCGCAACCCTCCTTCAGCCTTCTTATTGTCAGTCTTCTAGCATCTTCCACCTCCACCCCTAAACACAAAGCAAATTTCAATTTACTTCCTCCTCCCTGGACTCTACCTAAAGTATCCACATGTTGCTTGCACTGAGATCCTTAAAACTAGCCCAGTGACTGGCTCTGAAGTGTGTGTGACCCGGTGCTAGTATCTGGGTCCTCCATGACCTCCGCGAGTCACGTGACTTCTCTGAGTTTCAGTTTTCCTGTCTGTAAAATGGGTGCTACAATTCCACCTACATCTAGGGGCTTTGAAATTTCATCCATTCCATGAATACTTACTGAGGGACGTACCAGTGAGCAAATAGAGGGGGAAATAGTCTTAATCCTATGAAACTTACATTCTACCAGAGGGAGACAGACAATAAAGAAAGCGTAGAAGAAGAAAATTATGTAGTGTGATTGAAAGTTAAGTACAATTACAAAAATTAAATCTGGACAAGGAGGATCGGGAGGGTGGAGAGGGGACTGGCAGTGTGGGTCCTGGTTGCAATTTTAAATAGACTATTGTTAGGGTAGGTCTTACTGAAATGATACTTGAAACAAGGCTTTAAAGAGGTGACAGCTTTGTGGGATCTGAGAAAAGAACAGGTGCAGGCGGGGGACAGCCAGGGAAAAGACCCCGAGACAGGAGTATGCCTGGTGTGTTGAAGAAGCAGAGAAATGGGGCGCCTGGGTGGCTCAGTCGGTTGAGCATCCGACTTCGGCTCAGGTCATGATCTCACGGTTCGTGAGTTCGAGCGCCACATCAGGTTCTGTGCTGACAGCTCAGAGTTTGGAGCCTGCCTCGGATTCTGTGTCTCCCTCTCTCTCTGCCCCTCCCCCGCTCACACTCTGTCTCTCTGTTGCTCTCTCAAAAATAAATACACATTAAAAAGAAAATTAAAAAAAAAAAAAAAAGAACCTGAGAGGTGCATGTGTCTGGAGGGGAGTGCGGGGCCTGAGCAGCAGGAAAAGCGGGCGGAGAGAAAAGGAGCAGGGAGATTGCTTGGGGAGCCCAGGCCTTGGGTTTTACTCTGAGTAAAATGGGCAGCCAGTGGAAGGTTTTGGTCAGAGAGATCAAGCTTGCTGTTGACCAGCACGGTGCCTGGCCTGGAATAAGGCCTCCATAGTTTTAGAGCAGACAGAAGTGTGGGTGTCTCAAAGGAGACAGTAGGGCCCCTCTGAGGAATGTAAGGTGTGGGCCCCATGTCCCTGCCCGAGGCCATTGCAGGGCTGCTAATATGCCTGTCCGCCTCTGTACTTCTCTGTATACACAGCTCCAGGGAGTGGGCGGGCACATTTGCATGACGGCCATGGAGCCTCTTGGGAGAGCACGAGGACACGTTTGAGGTTTAGCAGTAGCAAGCGCTATGTTGATCGCAGAGATGACACCTGAGGTCAACTACCCAGGAAAGATCCCAAGGACCCCCCAAGAGGAAATCACCTTGGGGCAAGAGGGAGTGTCAGCCACTTTCTGAGTTTAAGGTTCAGCTCTATGAACATGGAACCCCGCTTGGGGCTCTCTGGCCAGCAGTGACTATACAGACACTGTGATATTCCCTCTCAAGATTCAGGATGGCTGGTGTGGGCAGCAGCCAGAGATGCAATATGCTGATCCCTCTGGAGTGGTGAGGGCCTGGGGTTCTAGAAAACAGGAGGCACAGATAGGGCAAAAGAGAAAGTTACGTAATAGGTATGCTGCTGATCAGACAGGAGGAGGCTTGGAATCAGTAATGTGAGTGTTAAGAACGGGTGTGTCCTTTTTTGTGTCCTAAGCTGCTGGAGATGGTCAAGTCAGTTGACCAGAGTGTTGTTCATGCTGTTACACGCATTCTGGAGAGTGAGTTGGCCGTGTTATCCCTTCATGACATCTGGGCTCCCCTTCCAGCCTACATCATGGTCTGTCCAGACCTCAGCCCTCTCCGGTACCCAGGCCATGAGCCACCTGCCGAGGTAACACAGAACTGGGAGCCGTTGTTCCAGTGAGGCTCCAGGAGCCAAGTGGTACGGGCCAAGTCGTTTAGCTCCGAGTGCCCATACAGCAGTGTTGCTCAGGCTGGAGCATGGCGTGAGTGCCCAGGGGATGTGCGCAAATGCGGGCTGCGGTGCCGTCAGGGGGTCTGTGATGGGACACGAGCCTCATCCTTGTCGGGGACTCCCTGGTGCTGCTGCCTGGGGGCAAGACCACCTGCCGCGGTTGCAACTCCAGCTGCACCTTAGAAGCCCCAGGGGAGCTCGAACCAAATACAATTTCACACCCCATCCCGGCAAATGTTCTGATTTAATTTGTTTAGGGTGAGGTCTGAGTATCCCAAGTTCCTTCTCTCCCAGTGACTCTGTTGAGCCACCAGGATTGAAAACCACTGGTTTGGTCCATGTTCCTCCTCTTCCAGGGCTCCAGGTGGGGAACTGCATAATTTATCTACCAAGCTGGAAGACATTTTAGAGCGAAAGGGGTCACAGGTGATAACCACACAGGCGCGACAGGTATCAGCCTGGGTTAGCCTGGGCATATCCCCGTGGGTAGTCAATTCCACCGTAGCCTCATGGGGCCTCAGCCCTGCCCAAGGTCATGAAGGTGATTCGCGACTTGGAATCCAAGCTCCCGTCTCTTGAGTTGTCACTTCATTTCCCCAGAACCTTAATTACTCAGCCTGTGAAATGGGAATAAGAATGCCTATGTCACTCCAGAGTGACTGAATATAAAAGGAGACCATCTTCCATGAAAATGTGCTTTAAAAGATTGAGCCACTCTATGGAATGGGAGGGCACTTTTATTATTATTATTTTATTTATTTATTTTTGAGACAGAGAGTGCGTGTGCTAGTGAGGGAGGGGCAGAGAGAGAGCGAGAAGGAGAGAATATCCCAAGCAGGCTCCGCACTGCCAACGTAGGCTGACACGGGGCTCAAACTGTGAAACCGTGAGATAATGACCTGAGCTGAAATCAAGAGTCAGATGCTTAACTGACTGAACAACCCAGGGGCCCCTAGAAGGCACTTTTGTTGTTGTGAGTCCATGGCCACCAGAGCCAGGCTGGGATCTACCCATCTTGAGTTAGAGCAATCACAGCTATTTGAATAATAAATAATAAATAATAAATGCAGCATATTAGCTAAAATAACCCTGACAATGTGGAAAAGTGGGGAGGTGTGAATCAGAGAGGCATTTAATAGAGAGGTTGAGCAGAGGCAGGCTCTTAGGATGAAGGAAGATAAGAATCTCAGAGTGGCCCACAAGCTAAATGGGAATCAATAACGTTGTCTCTAAAAAAAATGAAGTTACCGTGACACATAAATAGAAGCATGGTTTGTGTAAACCATGAGCTCATCCTAGCTGACCTCTCCGACCTGATGATGGTATCAGCACAAAGAGGGTGGAGATGACATTGGAATTGAAATTGTCGAGGTTGGGATGGTAGAAGGTGATGAAATCCTTTCCAGCCTACACATTTTGCAGATGAGAACACTGAGGCCCAACAACCAGCAATTTACTGGCGGAGCTCAGACTGGGCTCAAGGTCTTGAACCAGTCACTCCAAAGTTCTTCCCTGTGTGTTTATGTCAAAGGAAATGCCAGTTAGGACTTCAACAATAATACTGACCACATGCCCTCATAATATCCCCCCAAACTAATGGCAATCCACTCTCATCATCTAGTACAAAGTGCCTGTTCAATTTCCCCCAATCATCTCAAAAACATAGCTTCATGGTTGGTTCGTTCAAATCAGGGGCTAAATTCTTCTCTCAGTCCCCACACTGCATCTGCTTGAGTCTGCTGTAGTCTTTAACAATTTCCTCTCTCTTTTTAAAGGCTATTCATTAGGTGAAAAAAGAAACCCCAGAGTGGGGGTTGGGGGCACCTGGCTAGCTCAGTCAGTAGAGCATGTGACTCTTAAAAAAAATTTTTTTTAATGTTTGTATTTATTTTTGAGAGACAGAGAGAGAGACAGAGCATGAGCAGGGAGGACAGACAGCGAAGGAGACACAGAATCCTAAGCAGGCTCCAGGCTCTGAGCTGTCAGCACAGAGCCCAACGCGGGGCTTGAACCCATGAGTTGTGAGATCATGACCTGAGCTAAAGTGGGATTCTCAGGGCACCTGGGTGGCTCAGTCGGTTGAGCATCCGACTTCGGCTCAGGTCATGATCTCGCGGTCCGTGAGTTCGAGCCCCGCGTCGGGCTCTGGGCTGACCGCTCAGAGCCTGGAGCCTGTTTCAGATTCTGTGTCTCCCTCTCTCTCTGACCCTCCCCTGTTTATGCTCTGTCTCTCTCTGTCTCAAAAATAAATAAACGTTAAAAAAAATTAAAAAAATAAATAAATAAAGTGGGATTCTCAACCTAATGAGCCACCCAGGTGCCCTGAGCATGTGACTCTTGATCTCAGGGTTGTGAGTTCAAGCCCCACATTGGGGTTAGAGCTTACTGTAAAAAAAAAATATATTTTTTTAAGACAGAGAAAGAGAGCATGCAAGCAGGAGAGATGGGCAGAGTGAGAGAGAGAGAGAATTTCAAATAGGCTCCGTGCTCGGCTTGGAACCCAATGCAGGGCTTGATCTCATGACCCTGGGGTCATGACCTGGGCTGATATCAAGAGCCAGACGCTCAACCAACTGAGCCATCCAGGTGCCCTGAAAAACTTGTGTAACATAAAAAAATACATAAATACAGAAAAAAGAAAACGTGGGTTATTTGTCCTGTAGAACATGGCACGTTATGGACGTAACTGATTGTAATCTGGGGGTGACAGTGAACACACCCCAATTCCCTGTAGCTCCCATAAAGTCCAGATCTTGTGTCAGGCTCAGTATCTGTGGCAACATTCCTTTATAGGTGGTGCCCATGCTTTCTACTGCATCACGTGAGGGCTCATAATGTAATGAGGGCCTGTATCTGTCAGAAATACCGGGCTATTTAAAAGAGAAACAATTACATGTCCTTATACATTTGTTCAAACGCATAGAAGGTGCAATCAAGACTGAGTGTGGACTCTGGGTTCTGGGTAATAACCATGTGTCAGTGTAGGCTCATGGATTGTAACAAATGTGCCTCTGTTTGCCGGTTGGGGGGGGAGGAGATGTTGGTAGTTGGGGAGGCTGTGTGTATGGGGACAGGGGTTATATGGGAAATCTCTGTACCTTCTGCTCCATTTTGGTGTGAAACTAAAACTGCTCTAAAAAAACAGAGTCTATTTAAAAAAAAAAAAAAGCGAAGAGCGGTGCCTGGGTGGCTTGGTCCATTGAGTGTCTGACTTTGGCTCAGGTCATGATCTTACAATCTTGCATGATCAGGTCATGATCTTCCATGGTTCAAGACCCACGTCAGGCTCTGTGCTGACAGCCAGGAGGAGCCTGGAGCCTCCTTCAGATTCTGTGTCTCCCTCTCTCTCTGCCCCTCCCCCACTCGTGCTCTGTCTGTCCCTCTCAAAGAATATTTTAAAAAATTAAGGGACACCTGGGTGGCTCCGTCGGTTAAGCGACTGACTTCAGCTCAGGTCATGATCTCACAGTCTGTGAGTTTGAGCCCTGCGTCAGGCTCTGTGCTGACAGCTCAGAACCTGGAGCCTGCTTCAGATTCTGTGTCTCCCTTTCTCTCTCTCTGCCCCTCCCCCGCTCATGCTCTGTCTCTCCCTGTCTCTCAAAAATAATAAAAAAAGTTAAAAAAATTTTTTTAATTAAAAAAAAAGTGAAGCGATTCCTTTATAGTATTCTAGTGGGGGCAGTGGGGAGGTGGTAAGGAAGGGAGAGATGTGAAATCAGAATGGCAGAAGATGGTCGTTGCAGCTGGCCAAGGGGGACACGGGGTTCATTGTACGATCCTCTCTTCTTTTGTTGTAGATTTGAGAATTTCTACGACAAAAATTAAACAAAACCAAACACTGCTGGAAATGCCCCTAAGAAGATGTGGCAGACACACTGGGTCGCTTCTAACCCAGTGTTCATTCCCTGCCACCCCATCCCTCTCTTCCGCAGAGAGAACAATTCTGTTCAAGAGAGGGTGCTCTCTACCAGGCCAGGGCGGCTGCAGCAGCTCCGGACCCAGCAGAGAAGGCGGCTGCCCCCCGCCACAGCCATGTGCAGTGCCGGCTGCTTCACGACGTGGCCCATGTGACGTGTTCCGTAGAGGACATGCTCAAAACACACGCCTCATGTTCATTACAGTCCTTCATCTTCACAAAAAGACCAATGAGAATATCGTCATCCCCCATCTTACAAGTGGACGTGAGGTTTAGAGAAGTCATGTAGCCGCGGGCCACTGGCCAGCAGCTTTTGGTCTGTGCAGCAGCCCCAAGCCCACATTCCTCACCACGCCATGCCTTGCTTCCAGTTCTGGCATTGCGCGTTGTTACCACGTTTTCTCTTCAGGTTGGTTGAACCTCACAGCAGTCTGTTATCGGGGGATAGATTTGCTGGGAACAGTGAGACAAACTCTTTGACATTAGAAAGACATTGTGGGGCACCTGGGTGGCTCAGTTGGTTAAGTGTCTGACTTCGGCTCAGGTCATGATCTCACCGTTCATGAGTTAGAGCCCCGCGTCAGGCTCTGTGCTGATGGCTCAGAGCCTGGAGCTTGCTTTGGATTCTGTGTCTCCCTCTCTCTCTGCCCCTCCCCTGCTCATGCTCTGTCTTTCTCTATCTCTCAAAAATAAATAAACATTGAAAAAAAATTTTTTAAAGAAAGACATTGTGCTCAGGGAGCTTGGGTGGCTCAGTAGTTAAGCATCTGACTTTGACTCAGGTCATGATCTCACGGTTTTGGGTTCCAGCCCCACCTTGGGCTCTGTGCTGACAGCTCAGAGCCTGGAGCCTGCTTTAGATTCTGTGTCTTCCTCTTTCTCTGCCCCTCCCCTGCTCATATTCTGTCTATCAAAAATGAATCAACGTTAAAAAAAAAAAAAAGAAGAAGAAAGAAAGACACTTTGCGCTATGGTTCTGTTTTCCACAATTTTCTGTTGGTAAGAATCTCCTTGAGTGTTTATTAGAATGCGGTCCAGAGAAGGCGGGCATGGTAATCTCTGTTTTTAACAAAACACCCTCCTTTCTCATATGATTCTCACAATCAAGCAAGTTACAAAAACTATGCCCCATGGCATTGAATACAGGCCCAGATGGAGCAGATTTATTAAATCTTGGCAGAAAAAGGTATCTGAAAGCTCTGTTGATGCCCCATGACCCTCAGCGACTGGGCAGCGAGTTCTGTTTACACATACAGTGGACCCATTGACAGGCGGGTCCTCCTTGGGGGCCCAGACTGACCTGCCTGCACCTGGTAACTAACCCTGCCTCTAAGCCCACAGCTGATTGGACACCTGATCAGGCTCACCCAGTCAAAACTGTCCTCCCAAGAATGTTAAATTAAAAATTCTAGACTAGCTATTGCTGGGCATCCGATCTGACAATTTATGTGAAGTTCTGGCCAGTACAAGCTAAATGATGAGGAAGCACCAAAGAGAAGTCTTATTTAAAAAAATTTTTTTAATCTTTATTTTAATTTTTGAGAGAGAAACAGAGAGAGAGTGCAAGTGGGTGGGGGTGGGGTGGTGGGGTGGTGGGGAGGCGGGTAACAGAGAGAGAAGGAGACACAGGATCCGAAGCAGACTCCAGGCTCTGAGCTGTCAGCACAGAGCCTGACACGGGGCTCCAACCCTAGATCCGCGAGTTCATGACCTGAGCCAAGGTCGGATGCCCAACCAACTGAGCTACCCAAGCACCCCAGAGAAGCTTTATTTTAAAAAGGCAGTGGAGAGAGAAAAGAGAGGGGGAAGAGGGGAGAGAAGGGGAAGAAGAGGGAGAGGGAGAGGAACAAGGAGGGTGGGCAAAGGAGTGGGGAGAGGAAAAGGGGGTGGATATACAAAATTGGGGGTTGGAGAGAAAATAGAAAAAGCATTTAGTGAGCTAAATAGTGGCCCCAAAAGAAATACAGTCACCCAGAACCTCAGAATAGGATTTTATTTGGAAAAAGGGTCTTTGCAGATGTTATTAAGTTAAAGATTTAAAGACGAGATAACTGGGACATCTGGGTGGCTCAGTCCGTTAACCGTCTGATTTCAGCTCAGGTCATGGTCTCCCAGTTCACGGGTTCGAGCCCCACGTGGGGCTCTCTGCTCTCAGCAAAGAGCCCACTTTGGATCCTCTGTCTCCCTCTCTCTCTGTCTGAGCCTCCCTCGCTCTCTCAAAAATAAACATTAAAAAAAGAATTTTAAGATGAGATGACCCTGGGTTTGAGGGTTTAGATCCAATGAGTGGTGTCCTCAGAGATGAAAGGAGAGGGACTCTGATACAGAGACGGGGGGTGGGGGTGCATGTGAAGAGTGTGGTGGAGGTCCTAGTGATGTGTCCACAGCCCAAGGCATCGGGAATGCCAAAGACTGCTGGTGGCCTATACAAGGAGAAAGACAAGACACCAATTCTCTTTCAGAACCTCCAGAAAGAACCAACTCTGTGGACACCTCGATTTCAGATCTAGCTCCAGAACGGGGAGAGAATCAATTTCCATTGTTTTACACCACCAAGTCTGTGGTGAGCTGTTACAGCAGCCATGCTGTAGGGAGAGGGAGAAAGGACTGGGAGGGAGGAGGATGGAAGGGCAAGGGAGGGAAGTAGAGCCAAAGTGGGAAGGAAGGAGAAAGTCAGAGTGGCGGCATCTGGTCTCAGGGAACTGGGGAGAGAATGCGCCTGCCCCTCTTGGCCCCTCCCTGGTGTCCATACCCATGGCCCCTGGTCTTCTGAGGATTCCACCTTAGGTTCCTGAGGAGTCCCCTGCATCCTGACAGGACACCACCACCATAAGAATTCCTTCCACGCCTGCTGGAATACTCCAGAACAAAGGCAGTGGGGCACACGCTTGAAGGTTTTATGGAGACCGAGGTCTCTCCTCTTGCTTTCTGTCTCATGCAGTGTTATTTTTCATTAGTGATAGCAGCTGGTCCTTCTGAAAACCTTCCCGTGGGCCAGGCACTGAGTTAAATGCTCTACAAGCTTCCTCTCAGTGGGTTTTCCCAGCCACTCCATGAGTAGGTAATGCTGGGATCCCACAGTAGAGGGAGAAACTCGGGCAGATCAGGGAGGTAATGAGCCTCCCCAGGGTCATCAGAAGAAGAGGGACACGTGGGATTCGAACCCATAGGCCGACGGTTAAACACCGCACCTCGCTGCTTCTCTCTTCCAGCATACTTTGAGGATAACCAGAAAATTCTCAACATGTTTTCACACTCATTTGTTAGTGAAACTGTAACTGACTTTCATTGACACTTTACTTGGGAGAATGAGGACCTGAGTGGTTGTTACCTGGGCTTCTCAGCCATGGGTGCGTCCCCTCTGTTCCTGGGGTCTACACTCCATTCCCTGCATGGGGAGGGCTGGGGGAGGGGCCAAAGGAAAATGAGCGCGAAGAGGAAGGCTGAACACAAAGCCCAAATAAAGTCTCCCAGACTTCTGGGCACCCCCAGTCACCCCGAGTCTTCCTGCCAGCCTGGAAGTCTCCCATCCCAGCCTCACCAGGGCCATCATAGTGTCGCCTCTGGCTTCCTACAGGGGAGTTGGAGTGGAGACAGAGAGGGAGGACAGGGCCTGGGCTGGAGACCTGGAGACTAACCTGCCCTCACACGTGTAGGACCCTGGAAAGGCCAGCCTCCCCTCTGTGAGCCTCACTGTCCTCATCTGACAAACTGAGACAACAATGATATCCACCTCAAAAACTGCACTTTAAATATGTGCCATTTTTTGTATGTCAGTTCTCTTTTAATAATGAGATTTTCAGAGGTGCCTGGGTGGCTCAGTTAAACGTCTGACTTCGGCTCAGGGCATGATCTCATGGTTCGTGAGTTCGAGCCCTGTGTCGGGCTCTGTGCTGACAGCTCAGAGCCTGGAGCCTGCTTCAGTTTCTGTGTCTCCCCCTCTCTCTCTGCCCCTCCCCAGCTTGCGCGCTCTCTCTCTCTCTCTCTCTCTCTGTCTCAAAGATAAACATTAAAAAAAATTTTTTTTTAATAATGAGATTCTCAAAAGTACAATCGTCTATCATTTAGGGATGCATACTTAGGTGGATAGGACATGTTAGGAAAAAGAAAGACATTGGTCTGGGCTACTTTCTCCGTGTGTAAAGTCATGTACCTTTCCTGCTTCCTCCTGACATTTAAATCTGCACTTTCAATGCATTTTCCCCTTTTACTGTCGTGTTTTAGGAGCCTTCTAGGATCTGAGTGTTCCACAGTTGAGCCTTTAGTCTTAGATCTTTCTCCCATCCTCTGGCTTTGTTTTCTGTTAAATAACACAAATAAATCTGGTTTCAAACAATAATGCACTTAAATGGGCTTGCGTGAGTTTCCATGTTCCCCTGCCCGAATAGGTGTTTGTATTCGAACCTGGCTGTTTTCATGACACAGAGCCCACTGAATGATGAGAGTTTGAGGCATCTTAACTGATTGTAATGGGTGGTAATATTAGGGTGCCTGTTTGTCCAGTCACCTTGCCATGTAGATGGTCATCTCTTTGCTCCCTCCTGCTTTTCTCTGGCACTGCATTCACCTCCTGATGGTATAATGGTCTATTCACGTCTGTCTCCCTTGCTCCATTTTAAGGTCCTTAAGGGCAGAAGCTTTGAGTTCTTTCTAGCCCCTGCATGCAAAAATGTTTGATGAATGAATGCATGGGTCTTGATTATCATTGGAACCTACCTTTGAAGCATTTGAAAAATCGGCATTTTTTATTTTCTCATATCCTTAGAACTCTACGGGCCACCGATACCATAGTCATCAGGCACGTAAGCTACTGAGCCACTGAAACGTGGCTAGTCTGAATTGGCCTGTGAAACTCTAGAACTAAGGCACTAGATTTCCTTGACTTAGTATGAAAATAAAAAAGTAAAACATCTCATTGTATATAAAATATCTCATTAATATCTCATGTATAATTTTATACTGATTTAGGTTAAAATGATATTATTTTGGATATTTTTAATAAAAAAATTGTTAAAATTAAATTATTATTTAATATTCAATCATTAAAAGGATTAAAGCTTATTTCCTCTTCTTTTGTTTTACACAGCCACCAGAAAATTTAAAACTGCATACTATGGCTTGCATTATATTTCTCTTGGACAGTGCTGCCTCAGAGAAGTCTTAGTTCCCCCACTCACATCTGCAAATTTTCTTTGCTTCCCTGGGGAGTAATTCACGTGAGTCTGGAAGTAGAGACATCTCCAGGGGCGAAGAACACCCCACAGTAGCTCTTCCTCTCTTGGCCTTTGATTCCCTCCAACACGGTTTGTTTTTTGTTTTTTTCCTTCCAATTTCTCCGGTGGGGAGGAAGTCATCAGCCTGTAAATGCCAGCGGCTCAATCCTGCTTGAGCCAAAGCATCATTTCTATCAGCACTGGGTCTGTAGCAAAGGTTCTTTTTGGTCCTGGTTGGCTGAGCTGGTCTTGTTCCTAAGCCTAAAAATCCCTATTCTGGGACAACTCAATAAGTGGGGTCGACAGGCATGAACAAGTTAGCAGAGGAGGAGAGGGTAGCCCTGCCGGGAAGCACAAGGGGGCTTCTAACGCCAGGAACGTGGTGATTCTTGATCCATTGTGCCAGTTATGTGGGGGCAATCATTTCATGAACAATCTTTTTTTTTTAATAAAGACTTTTATTTTTAAGGAATCTCCATACCCAACATGGAGCTCAAACCCACAACCCTGAGATCAAGAGTCCCACACTCTATTGACTGAGCCAGCCAGGTCTCCCTATGAAAAGTCTTCAAACTGTATACATCTATGATTTGTTCTTTTTCCTGGAGATATTCTTATACTTCATTAAAAATTTTACATAGTAATTTAAAGAGAAGATGAGTGAGAATCTCAAAAAATATGATAAGGAGAGAATTAAAGCCCTGTAAAAATAATGGTCTCAGACAGAATATGAAAAAAATCTTACATTGTTTCATTTTTTCAAATGCATCAAAATTGATAAAATTAAATATAGCATTTGTGGCAGATGCTTAAGGTGGCCCTGTTGTGGTTATGCCCTTGTGGGTCCCATCCCCGTGAGACTGGGCAGAACTTGTGACTCACTTCTTTTTTTTTTTTAATGTTTATTTATTTTTGAGAGAGAGAGCAGGGGAGGGGCAGAGAGAAAGGGAGACAGAGGATTTGAAGCATGCTCTGCACTGACATCAGTGACCCTGATGTGGGGTCGAACTCACAAACTGTGAGATCACGACCTGAGCCAAAGTCGGTTGCTCAACCTCCTGAACCATCCGGGCGCCCCACATGTGACTTGCTTCTACACACTAGTACACATGATTACGTGTATGTGATTACCAGACGTCAGGTGCTGCTGTAGTCTCTACATTCCTTGCAGGCTTGGAGGAAGCAAGCATCCATGCTGGGGAACATCTGTAGAAAGGACAAACCTTGTGGTGTCTCTTGCAGCTGACGGTGGCCCCTGACCAACAAGATTCAGCCAGCAAGAATCTGAAATCTTAGCTCTAAACTATGAGAAACTGATTTCTGCCAACAGCCTGAAGAAGGTTGAAAGCAGGTCCTTCCCTAGTCGAGCCTCTAATGAGAATGCAGCCCCAGCTGACACCTTGACTGTACTCTCGTGAGAACCTAAACAGAGGACCCAGCCAAGCCGTGCCAGGGTTCCTGATACACATGGAATGGTAGAGAATAAATGTGTGTTGTTTTAAACTGCTAAGTGTGTGGTAATACTCTTACACCATGATAAAAAAAACTATTACAGTAGTAAAGAAAAAAAATACAGATTGGCACCTGACCTGCAGTGGCTGTCAGTTGAAGCTTGTTGAGTGTAAGAATTCTAAGATATGGGTTTTCAAGGTCTCACTCTCCCTTTCTATCTCTCTCTTTCCTCTTCTCCTTCTCTCTCTCTCTCTGTCTCACACACACACACACACACACATACACACACACACACAAATGCGCCTCAGGCATCCCTTAGAGATGATTTACTGTGTAAGGGGAAAATCTGTGTGAAAATAACTTTTTGAAAAATGAAATTAATACCTACTTATCATAGATATTTTAGAAAGTACAGATCGGCAAAAAGAACATAAAACCACCAGTTTCTTCACTGAACATGTATTAATTCTGTCATACCCATAAGTAACCATTACTGACATATAGAAAGATAGCATTGATTTTGTGCATTTATAAAAATCATATTTGTTCCCTATAATAAGCCTACAAAAATAAAATGCTGAAGCTGAAAGTCCCCAGTAATCCTACTCACAGAGATAATCCCTGTTAACATGGCTTCATGCCATCTGTACACATGAGTATCTTAGCTCAGGCTGCCAGAACAAAATATCATAGCCTGGGTGGCGTAAACAACATTTCTGGAGGCTGGAAGTCCCAGATCTGGGTGGCCACGTTCTGGTGAGGACTCTCCTCCTGGCTTGTAGACGGTCACCTTCTCACCATGTCCTCCCATGGCAGAGAGATAGAGACGGTGGGCTCTCTGATGTTTCTTCTTATAAGGAACCAATCCTGTTGTATCAGGGCCCCATTCTTATGACCTCGTTGAACCTTAATTACCTCCCTGTAGGCTGGATCTCCAGATACAATCACATTGGCATTGGGGCTTTAACTTATGATTTTTGAGGGCGACACAGTTCGGCCAATAACAGTGTGCTCACAGTTTTTAAAAATGGAAGGTAGCATTTTCTTCTGTTTTCACTTAGCAGCATATCCTATTCTCTCACATCATTGGATATCCTTCTACATTATTTTTATTGGTTGCATCGTATTCCTATGTGATAGCTGCATAATGGCGGTGAATGTACATTAGCTGTTTACTGATTCTTGTATGGTTGGATATTTAAATGGTCTCCAACTCTTTTCCTTTATAAATGATAGAGGGATTAATATGCTTGTAATTTAATAAGCTTTGTATGCATGATTAATTCCTTCAGGATAGATAGAAGACATTATCTTGAAGAATTTATCAAAAAGGAGTCCCTATATCTTTGCCTTTGTTTTAAGCTTTGTTACAGCAGAAAACGGAAAGGCAGACATTATTTGGAACGTAGGGAAATCTTGGATTTCCCTTGTAGCTTTAGAAGCCTCAGGGTGGGGCTCAAGGAAACAATATTACTGGGAAGCGTCCAGGGGCCTTGTTGGTACAGGTGCTTTGTGCCCTGAGACCATGTATGGGGGACAGTCTTCAGTCTCTTTGGAGAGAAGTCAGGGAGACGGAATGCCCTTTTACAAATTAGAGATAGAACTGGCAAGGGAATGTTAGATCCTCATACTTGTGTTCTAGATTATAGAAAGAAGCAAGGACAAAAGAGAATCCATGCCAGAAAACACATGGCCAGCCTCACAGGAACTGGTGATGTTGGGTGGTGTTATGGAGATGCTTTTTGGCCAAGACATCAACCTATCCAAATCCTGCTTTGGGCCACCTTTCCTTGGCAAAGATAAAGACAGAGAGAATGAAACCAAGGAAAATACTGAAGAAGGCATTTATAGGTTTTGCCTTCCCAGCATTCATTCTCCATTCTTCTGATAATAGGATCCCAACCCTCCTTTGGGGACCAGCCCTTGCCTACTCTCTGTCCAGAGGTGGGCACAAAACCTAGGCATCACCAGTCCATAAGCAGGTGCTGTGATAGATTTGTGACCAATAGAGGCTTGCCAGGACTCCTGCCTGGTCTAAGAGAAAAGAAGGCGTCCATTTATTTCTACTGGTAGAATGTAAGCCTTGAGTTACTAATGGTGGTGCTTACCACTCAAGAATGAAGAGAACTAGAGGTGAGGAATGGAGAAATATTGAGTCTTTTCTTTGTTAATTTTTTTTTAACTTTTATTTATTTTTGAGAGACAGAGTGAGACAGAGCATGAGCAGAGGAGGGGCAGAGAGAGAAGGAGACACAGAATCCAAAGCAGGCTCCAGGCTCTGAGCAAGTGTTGAGCACAGAGCCGGATGCAGGGCTCGAACCCACAAACCGTGAGATCATACACTTAACCGACTGAGCCACCCAGGTGGCCGAGAAATATTGAGTCTTAATGAGAGTGTTGGAACTCCTGAATGCAGCGACAGTGGGATGTTCTAAAGTAAAGGTACCCTCCCCCTTCCTTTCTCCCCTCCCATTGTGTGCCTTACCCCATGCCTGCCCTTTGTTTTTTGGCCAATTTGAATTGGAATTCTTTTTCACTGGCAACCAAAAGGGTTGTGGATCAAATATCCATATTTAACTGGGACTCCACCTGCATCTCAGTGCAGAAAGCTCTGGTGAGTTATGCTGTAGAACCTTTTTACCTGAATTCATAGGACACTTATGACATAGCACCAAAGTAGCTCATATTTGATTTTCCAGTCTTACACCTCAATGACCGGAGAGACAGTGGGGGGTGAGAATATCTGTCTGAAGGTAGGATGAAGGCACTTCTACAGAGGAGAACAAACGTGTGGAGGCAGAAATGGCTGCGGTTGTCCTCGGTCTTTTTGCTTAACCACATGGAAGAAGTCAAGGAGAAAACACATGGATGCATGACCTTTGGGGACTGTGGCCCATGAGGGTCTTTGAATTAAACCCGGACTTCCATCGCTGGTCTGTGGGGTGGCGGAAGGGGGAGGAGGTCATTAGCTCTACTTAGCCAACAAACTTCGTGGGCAAGAAACCAGTAGGGAACATGGCTGAGAACATCAGCAGTACTAGTGACCTGGCCACCCTGTCAGCACCTCACAAGGGCTGCTTATTCTGAAGACTCTGTCCTCCTGGTAACCCAGTTTCTCAGCCCTCCTTCTGTTTTTGTCTCACCTCCTAACCACTGCTGCTGCTTTACCGTCATCCTGTGTGTCCCCCAGAGAGTAGCTCTAACTTGGACAGGTAGCCACTGCCCACCACAGAGCTTCCCTATTGGTCAGAGTTCTTGCACCGGGCCTCCTCATTGGCTGCTGGACTGCCTTAGGCCTACAGGTGGCAGTTTGGGGCTAATAGGACTGATCAGGCTGTGGTCAGGGTGGAGGTGGTGGGAGGTTGCACGTGATGCAACTCATGGCTTCAAATGGGGCGGCGTCTGGTTTTTTCCATCAGAACAGAAAATCCCAAGAAGGTTCTAGAACGCTTCCCTTGGGTTGAGAGGATAGATAGTATATCATTATGTTTCTCTGTGTCTGTGAGAGCCTGGATGAGCATTCAAGTGTTCAGAACATTTGACACCAGAGATTTTCTTTTACAGATTTTCCTTTCCTCCCCCCTCCTAGCCCCTCTCTTTTTCAAGTAGTCCCTAATCATGTGAGCCAGACGGCATTGCCTAGGCTAGGGGTGTTTTCTCTCAGTCTTAGCCATCAAATGTAGGCCCCCGTCCTGGAAGGTCAGTCACCAGCAAGCCATTTTTAGTCACACCTAACTAAATGCACCTGGTGAAAGGTGGCCTGGAAAGCAGATCCTTCCACCTGTCATGGCAGGCCACTGGAAGAGCCCCAGCCTGGCCATTTCACCCAGAAAGATGGAAAAGAATTCACCTTCTTGAGTCCCCTTCCCTTACTTGGTTTGTAGAACCGGTTCTCAAAGTGTGATCCCTGGGCCAACAGCACCCGGAAAGCCTACCTGTGAGAAAGGCACGTTCTAAGTTCCCAGCCCAGACCTACTAGGTCAGAAACTGTGCGTGTGAGGACCAGGGAGTTGTCTTAACAAGCCAGGTGATCCTTAGGATTAGTAGCGTCTGAGAACCATGGTTGACAGCATGGCATCATGGGGTTTGAATTTGTATGGTGAAAGTGTTCCCAGACGCTGACATTAGCTGTGGCTGACCTTGAGCTGAATGAGGTAAGCACTTTATGTGTATCAGCCAGTGTAGGGGCTCTCACTCTGACTGAACATTAGAATCAATGAGAAGCTTTTGAAAAATACGGTAGTTCCCCCTTGCCCGTGGTTTCGCTTTCGGTGGCTTCAGTTACCCCAGGGCCAACTGTGGTCTGGAAGCAGATGATTCTCCTTCTCACCAAGTGTCAAAAGGTCATTACTAGCCTGATGCTACGTCACAGCGCCTACATCATTCACCTCACGGCATCTCCTACACAGGCATTTTGTCATCTCCCTGTCACCAGGAAATGAAGGATGACTACTGTACAAAAAGGTATTTTGAGAGAGAGAGAGAGAGACCATATCCACATAACTTATCACATTACATTGCTAGAATTGTTCTATTTTATTAGTAGTCATTGTTATTCTCTCACTGTGCCTAATTTATGAACTGAACTCTATCATAGGTATGTATGTACAGGAACAAACAGTAGATACAGGGCTCGGTACTGTCTGTGGTTTCAGACATCCCCTGGGGTGTTGACATGTATCCTCCTCAGATAAGGGGGGGGGTTATAGGTCCTGATGCTCGGGCCCAACTCTAAATTCGAATCAGGTTCGAATCAGGTTGCTGGTGGAGATCCAGGCAACAGATCCCCTTTATTTATTTATTTTTTTTTAATTAAAAAAAAAATTTTTTTTTGAGAGACAGAGCATGAGCAGAGGCGGGGCAGAGAGAGAGAGGGAGACACAGAATCCAAAGCAGACTCCAGACTCTGAGCTGTCAGCACAGAGCCCAACGTGGGGCTCGAACCCACGAACTGTAAGACCATGACCTGAGTCCAGGTCAGACGCTAAACCGACTGAGCCACCCAGATGCCCCAACAGGTTCTCTTTAAACACTCCCAGCTGATTCTGATTCCCAGAGGGGATTGAGAAGCACATTTCTGGCCCCCCTCTGACACCCTGCAACTGGGTGACTGAGAAAATTCCAGTGGCCACCCCACCACACCTTGATTTCTGAGTCTTTGAAAAAGGAGTGATGATTCGTAGCCTCTGGCCCCCCAAGACTGTTATGTGTAATAAATGAAGTAACAGATGTGAAATCTTGTAACTGCTCTTAAAATTATGAACAAGATGAACTTGAGTGCCCAGCTCAAGCACAGTAAGAGACCCAGATTTTCTCTCATGGGAAATTGGGGCAGGGGCAAAGGGGGCCTCCCCTCCCCTAACCTCCTTTGTCTCTGACTTTCCATTTAGATTCCCTTCTCCATCTTTGCCTACCACATATGTTCTATCCTACCCCGATTCTCATCTGGCCAAACTTGCACCAATTCAAGCTCAAGGTTATGTGAGTGACAGACGCTGCTGAAGGGTCAGGGCTATATCAAAAGGCCTATAGCAAAACATAGCAAACACATTTAAATGGCCAGACTTTATATCAATCTCACCTCCAGGGGCTGATGGCCATTCTTCTTCTCTAATCCGGCCCCAGCGGCCCACCATCTTGCTTCCTCTCCCTGGGTCCCAACCTCCAGATTCACTTGTTCAATCTGCCCACACCACCACCCCAGTGTTCTTTAGCTCCTCCTCCCACTCCCGTCCTTCTCTTCCTTCTCCTCCTTCTCCTTCTTCTTCGCACCACATAAGCAGAACGGTTAAGAGCACCAGCTTTGGAAGCAGCTATTCAGAGTTCATAGCCTGGATGTGACCTCAGAGGGGTTATGTCACCCCTTGCTACTCCAACTATGATCCAAGAGCCAACACCGTCAGTGTTGATTGGCAGCTTATTACAAGATACCGATCCTCAGGCCAGCCCCAGACTTACTAAATAAGGATCTGCATTTAAACAAGACCCCCCAGGTGAATCATTTGCACATGAAAGTCTTAGAAGCCTCATTCTAATTTCTGTGAGCTTCAGTTTCCTCATGTGTAAAATTGAAATAATTCAGGAGTGGGGGAGGGGCTGTGAAAATTATCTGAGATGATACATGCGAACATAAAGCATGGTGTCTTGGAGAGCTTTCGATGAATGGTAGCAAATATTATTAGCTCTAAAGCTTTAACAAAGCTCTATGCCTGCATCAGGATTGTTACTCTAGCCCAATATAGCCCAGGATGCCGGGACCCTCAGGGTACAGAGACTGGTCTGTGCTGGGGCCAGGTGGAGGCGAGTTGAGGTCAAAGCAAGCCCTGAGGTTTCAGGACTTTGGACTGAGGGAAGCAAGAGATCAGCCTGGACACGCAGCAAAAGATGAAGGTTGAGAAATTTAATCTCTGCCAGCTTGTTTCTGCCTTGTCAGGTGTGCTAGGGGAGATGCATAGCCTCTGGGTCTTGGTATCTTCTTGGCATGCCATGTTTACTCCTGGCACATAATTGAAAACAGCATCTGCATGTTAAAAATGGGTAGAAAGTACAAACAGTATGGTTCCAGGTTTGTTTGTTTTTTAATTTTTTTAATGTATTTATTTTTGAGAGAGAGAGAGAGAGTGGGAGTGGGGAAGGGGCAGAGAGAGAGGGAGACACAGAATCTGAAGCAGGCTCCAGCCTCTGAGCTGTTAGCATAGAGCCCGATGTGGGGCTCAAACCCATGAACCGTGAGATCATGACTTGAGCTGAAGTCAGGTGTTCAACCAACTGAGCCACCCAGGCGCCCCGGTATGGTTCCATTTCTAACAAGTTTTCAAACAGACCACACTACACAAAGATGATAGAAATCAAAAGATCAGTTGCTTGTTGAAGGGTGAGGAGATTGACTGGAAAGGAGCTTGAGGAAATTTTCTAGAGTGATAGAACTTTCCAGGGGGACAGATATTGATTGGGGTAGTGTTGACCTTTGTCACGATGCATTGAGTGTGCAGTGAGTCAGCCAAACTTTACTTGAGTTTAATTCCTTTAAAACAAAAGCTGGGAATAGAACAGAGAGACCACAGACACCCCTTCCCATTTTCTTAGTCTGGGACTTCACCAGACCTCCAATGAATGAAGGCCCTGTGCCCTAAGCACAACCTCAGCCATTACCTACAAGCTGGGGCCAGTGTGGACTGCGGTAGGGGTGAAAATCCTGAGTGAGACTTCCTCCCGAGGCCTTGGGCCGGATTTCCAGCCGCACAGGGCTCTGGCTCATGTGTCTCAGTGAAAAGGAGGCTTACAGATCTCTGAGTGTCCCATGCCATGCAGCCTGTGACTTCTGTTTGTTCCCAAAGTATTTTGTTTTTGTTCTTTTGCTTTTTTTTTTTTTAAATAAACTCTGCGCCCAGCGTGGGGCTCAAGTTTACAATCCCAAAATCAAGAGCTGTATGCTCTAACGAATCTGAGCAAGCCAGGCGCCCCTCCTGTTTGTTTCTAAATATTTAGGGCACAGCGCACACAACATTCATGCTGAGAAATTTGCTCTTCTCAGTGTCCCTGTGGATTAGGAACATTTCCCAAAGTACCACTTTGCACCTCTGAGCACAGTCTTTCACATTTTTCCTTCCTGGGCTGCTGGCCTTGCCCCATCACTCCATAAACTTGGCCTCAACTGATCACTGCCAGGCTGGGCTGTGTTCCCTTCGTCACCTTCTTCAGCAGCCCCACCTTGGCCTGGAAAGGGGCCCTGAACTCCCTACCGCTCCTCACTTCACCATGTGTCCTGGGCCAGCCCCTAACTCCCCTGAACATCCTGGGAACCGTACTTTAACCCAACACAGGCCTTTCTTCACCTTGGAGTCTTCCCCATTAAAGAGAAAGTTTTCTCCTTTAAATCTTCATTTCCTGTCTCAGGATTAACTTCTTCCTGGGAGAATCAGCAGTGGGATGTCTGTTCCTTTGAAATTCCGCTTCCGCCTTCAGTGGGAAAAAGCCCGGAGGGTGGGCAGATTATTCAGACTACACACACACACATGCACACCCACACACGAATGCGTGCACGCACACACACCCACACACCCACACACCCACACCCACACACGAGCGTGCACACGCTTGAGCACAGAAAGAGGAAATGACTTCTACTCAGTGGTTGATGACAGAACCACTACCGGAACACAGGTCTCCTGATTTCCAGGACATTTCTGGTTCCTTTGACTAGGGCTGAAATTCAGCCTCTACCAGAGAACTTACTCTGCTTGCAACTCTGCTGCACGATTCTGGCAAGCCACTTAATATCTCTGCAGCTCAGCTTCTTGACAGTAATTGGGGATGATAACAGTTACCTACTTCACAGGGATATTCAGCAGCTCAATTAGTAAAAGCTTCTAAAGTGCTTGAGTCCCATTATTACTTGTAATGGAGTATGTCTGCCAGTGTTGGCCGAGCTGTTGGCTCTTGGTGGGAAGGAAATGCTCTTTCCAAGGAAGAACCATAAAGATACGAGCTCTAGGGACCTCGGAAAGTAGGAGTAGAGGCCCAATACTCCTTGATGTTTCCAAACCTTCCTTGTCATTTGACGTTCAAGAGGAGAGGTTCGTGTGGAGTGCTCTATGGAAAAATTTCAGCCTCCCAAAGTGAATCTTGAGTTTATAGCCATGGACAGACACATCATCAAAGTGACTGCATTGCACCGCATGGCTTCAGGGACAGGAAATTGGGACAAGAAAGTGATGGGAAGGAGCTGCTTCAGGTTCTTGGAAATAAAGTCGTGTTTAGAGTTGTCCAAGTAGAATTGGTTCCCAGAGGTCGTAGGTAGCCGTCTGTATTCGTTAAGATACAGGGTAAACTGCCAAACCAAGAGTTCTCCGGGCTTCCACAAGATACAAGTCATATTCCTCATGCCACAGTGTCACAGTGCAGAGGTGGCAATTCAGGGCTGTGGGACCGCTCCATTCTCAACTCATGCTTTCTTCTTGTGAATCCATTTCTCATCTTCTCCAGCCAGTAGAAGGGGGGAAGGACCAGGAGCACTCATCGCCTTTTCTCTCAAGACAGAATTCCAAATTGATACCATAATTGTTCTTTCTAGCCCACTGGTTAGAACTTAAGTCTAATGACCCTGCCAAATTGCAAGGGAGGCTGGGAAATGTCGTCTTTACCAGGGCAGTCTTTACCCTGAAAGGACAGGATAGATCAGCAGGGGGATAACTAGCTGTTTGCCACACCATCCTTGAGAGAGCCTGCAAACGTGTAATTGAAGAGTGCTGGAACATCCGAAACCCCGGTGGCCTCACTGGGAATAATCACAGGAGTCGGTGTGAAATGTGATCGTAACTTACGGAATAGGAATCAGAAGAAAGGCCAGGCGTCCTGGAAGAAAATGTGAACATAGAAACTAGTCCTATGCCACTGAGGCCTTGTAACCTCTTTGAAAGATTCCTAGAAAAGAGTGCTCACCTGTGCCCAGGAGTTTGATTTGTGAAAGAAGCTTCCTTCCTTCCAGCTGGGGGTTTGAACTTTGAGCTCTTGATCTTGACTCATCCTTGGAAGGGGGAAGGCCGGGGCGGGGGCAGAAGAAGCTCTCCCAGAGGGTAGCCTCAGTTATACACTGAAAGAGGAGTTTCTGTACTTCTGTACATTTTGTTAAAGTGGAAAGAATAGAAGGGGGTAGCACCGGAGGGGGAGGAGAGGAGGTGGAGACACCTCCGCCTGCACTTGAAAGCCCCTCTAGGCTGACCTGCAAATTTCTGGAACAATGTAATTTGCATGTGACTTGAATGACAATCTGGTTGGTGAATTAGAATATGCAGGGAGAGAGAGAACACCCCAGCAGATAGTGAGGCTTTTAACCCGGTTACCATCTGGGGGGAACTTGGCTGCAGAGCTTTCTAATGCAACAGCCCTCTGATAAGTTCAGAGACTGCCTTTTCCTCAGAACCTTTATGCCTAAGCCCCTCCACTTGTCAAAATTAGACCAGAGGAATGCCATCCTGGAAAACTTATTTTAAACGATTACAGGATGGAGCTGGGGAAAACAGAGACTGAGTTAGATGAACTTTTCATTGGGAAAAATGTAACACATATTCAGGATTATTTTGAGTAAATCCCAGAATTGTGTCATTTTTATCTGTATATTTCAGTGTGTGTCTCTGAAAGATAAGAACTCTTTTACAAAAGACATAACCAAAACGCATAATCACACTTTAGAAATCAGTAATAATCCCCTAATATAACCGAATAGTTCCTCGTTGTTGAACTTTCTCCAGTTCTTGCAGATGCATGAGGGCTCTCTCTCTCTCTGTCTCTCTGTCTCTCTCTCTCTGTCTCTCACTTTCTTACAATTGATTTGTTTACATCAGGATCCAAACAAGGTCTGCTTGTTGCATTTGGTTGCTATGTCAGGTGTCTCTACAATTTATTTTAATCTCCAGCTTCCCACCTCTTCTGTTTTTCCCCCTTTATACCATAAAGTTTTCCAAGGCCTGGATTCCCTGGTGTCCTTGAACACATTCCTCACTGCCTGCGTTTCCTTAAGATTGGCTGCTAGATCCTGCCTCTTGGTGGCCTACAGGTCTCATTCACCTTAGATGTGACTTCATATAAGTGTGTGTTCCTACAGCAGGAGGCCCATTGTGCCTCAAGGTCCCTCTGTGCTCTTAGCAGACGCTGATGATTGTTTGCCCCAGCCATTATTGCAGCAGGGGTTTGCAAAATGGGATCTTCTAATCTTTCATTTGTTCTTTTTTTTTCCCCCTGGAATTGCTTCCATAAACATCTGTTTGTGGTTGCCCTGAGGAACAATTCCTACAGGAAAGAGTCTTCCCCTTTATTTACCAGGTTTCAAAAATAAGAAATTGTTTCCCTCTCATCTTCCAGAAGGACTGAAAGGGTTTTCGTTTTGTTCTTTATGAACTTATGAATTTTTACATATGCAGGGTGATTCAGTCCTTTGTGGTTAATTCTTATTAATCCTCACATCCTCTGGCCACTGGGATCTTCTCTAAGTTGACTCCCGAATCCTTTTGACAGGACCCCACTAGTCTTTGGGTTTTTTTTTTTTGTTTTTTTTTCAACGTTTATTTATTTTTGGGACAGAGAGAGACAGAGCATGAACGGGGGAGGGGCAGAGAGAGAGGGAGACACAGAATCGGAAACAGGCTCCAGGCTCCGAGCCATCAGCCCAGAGCCCGACGCGGGGCTCGAACTCACGGACTGCGAGATCGTGACCTGGCTGAAGTCGGACGCTTAACCGACTGCGCCACCCAGGCGCCCCGACCCCACTAGTCTTTGATATCTGCCTTATTTTCTGATATGACTCGATGGCCAGGCTTATCTTAAAAATTTCTTGCCCTAGACTTGGAATCAGCCACTTCTCTAAACAGCCAGGTTGTCTTAGGGGTCATTCGTATTTTGAGAGCACAGTGGGGGTAATTCAACCAGGATTTTAGAAAATGTTTTTATTTAATTTGAAAATAAAGTATAAGCATTGTAAACACAATTTTAATTCAAGGACTATATGAAAAAGGTGAACAAGGATGCTCTAGAATAGAGCACTGTTCAGTAGAACTTTCTGTAGTGATGGACATATCCTGTACCTGAGCTATCTAATGTGGCGGCCAGTAGCTGCACGTGACTGTTGAGAGCTTGGAGTGTGGCTAGTGCACCTGAGGAACTGATTTTTAAATTTAATTTTACACTGATTTAATTTTAAATTTAAATAGTCATGTGTGGCTAATTAATACCTTATCAGCACTAGAAATCTAGACTCCAGTGATTAAATTCCACAGCTATGTTTTTTTAAGCACCATCCCTATGCAATATAGAAACCTGAGTAGTATGCTGTCATTCCTGCCAGAACCTTCCAGTGTATTATAGTAAAAGAAATAAGATAAATCCCCCAATAATTTCAGTGTAACCAAAATGGTAATTGCTAGACAAATTGCAGTGCAATGAGAATTCTGAAAAGGGAGATATATTTTTAATAATGTGGTTAGGATGGTCAGAAGTGGATTGATGGAGAAGATTACATCAAAAGATACTTTTTTTTTTTTAAAGGAACCATGGCTTTTGTTATTTTATTTTAAATTCTTTATTTTTTTGGAGTTTTTAAAAAGTATACTTTAGGGGCGCCTGGGTGGCTCAGTCGGTTGAGCATCCGACTTCGGCTCAGGTCATGATCTCACGGTCCGTGAGTTCGAGCCCCGCGTCGGGCTCTGTGCTGACAGTTCAGAGCCTGGAGCCTGTTTCAGATTCTGTGTCTCCCTCTCTCTGCCCCTTTCCCGCTCATGCTCTGTCTCTCTCTTCTCAAAAATAAGCGTTAAAAAAAAAAAAAAAAGTATACTTTATTTTTGAGGACAGGTAACTGAGAGGAAAATTATACCATTCTCGTATACCCACTGCCCCAATGCACGCATAACCTCCCCAGTTATCAACATCCCCCCACCAGAGTGGTGACATTTGTTACAATCAGTGAACCTACATGGACACGTCATAATCAATCAAAGGCCATAATTTACATTAGGGTTCACTCTTGATGTTCTGTATTCTGAGGTTTTAGACAAAAATATAAGGACATGTATCTATCACTATAGTGTCATACATATATTTTCACTGCCCTGAAAATTCTCTCTGCCTGTTGGTCTGTCCACCCCTACCCCCGGGAACCACTGATCTTTTCGCTGTCTCCATAGATTGGTTTTTCCAGAATACCATATAATTGGAATCATCTAGTATGTAGCCTTTTCAGATTGGCTTCTTTCACTTAGTAATGTGCATGTAAGATTCCTCCGTGTCTTTTCATTGCTTGCTAGCTCCTTTCTTTTCAGCGCTGCGTAATATTCCATTATTGGGATGTACCACAGTTTATTCATCCACTCACCTACTAAGGGACATCTTATTTGCCTCCAAGTTTTGTCAGTTATGCACTGCATTATGAAAGCTGCTATAAACATCTATGTGCAGGTTTGTTTATGGACACCGTTTTAATTTTGTATGAGCAGATATCAAGAAGTACAACAGTTGGATTACATAGTAAGACTATGTTTAGCGTTTTTTTTTTAATGTCTATTTTTGAGAGAGCACAAGCAGGGGAGAGGGGGACAGAGAGGGGACAGAGGATCTGAAGTGGGCTGTGCACTGTCAGCAGTGAGCCCGGTGTGGGGCTTTAACTCACGAACCATGAGATCACGACCTGAACTGAATTCAGATGCTCAACCAGCTGAGCCACCCAGGTGGCCCAGACTATGTTTAGGTTTGAAAAACCTGCCAAACTACCAAAGGTGCTTTTAAAATGATAGAAATCATCATCATCATCATCATCTCTTTCATTTGTTGAGTACTTGCTCTGGACTAAGAACTTGATATATAAAAAAACTTATTGAATTTAATCTTATACTATAATGTAGATGTTTTTAACCCCCATCTTACGGAAGAATGAATGGAAGCTTTAAGAGGAATAAACAGAAGTTTTAGGGGAATAATGACTTACTCAGGGCCCCCACAGCTCCCAAGTGGAATTGGAATTCAAACCCAGGTCTGTCTCACTCCAGAGCCCTTGGCTTTCACTGCTGGGTGGAACTCTCAGCGCACAATGATTTCACAAAAAAAACTTTAAAAATGTGCCGCATCGTCTTTGCTTCTTGGAGCCCTCCTGAATAAAGATAGCTTTCCTTCTGCGTCTCTGAAAACCTTCTTGCAAAGAAGCAGGATGACCTTCCTCCGAGAGGGGAGGCGAACACAGAGGGGAAACACACTGCAAAAGCAGAGCTGATGGCTCTCGGGGGCCCCAGTGACACTTGTCTCTGTGTCTCCCAGTGTTCCTTTCCCATCTCCCTTACTACCAACTTTGTCCCAATGCTGGGCCTCGCAAAAGTTTCTTGGAGCCCGGTTTCAGTGGAAAGCCTCAGGCCTGTTTCCTCATCTTTAAAATGAGGATATCACTGGTACTTGTTCATAGATTTCTTTTTTATTGCTTTTTTTAAGCTCTCCTTTTTATTTTTGGGGGTGCTTGGGTGGCTCAGTCGGTTAAGTGTCCAACTTCAGCTCAGGTCGTGACTTCACTGTGGGTGAGTTCAAGGCTCGCATCTGGCTCTCTGCTACCAGCACAGAGCCTGGAGCTGGCTTCAGATTTTGTGTGTGTGCCTCTCTCTGCCCCTTCTGCACTCGTGCTTTGTCTCTCTTCATCTCTCAAAAATAAATAAGCATTAAAAAGAAATTCTTAATTTCCTTTTTATTTTTAAGTAATCTCTAAGCCCAACATGAGGCTTGAACTCACAACTCTGAGATCAAGAGTCACATGCTCTACGGACTGAGCCAGCCAGGTGCCTCATCTCATAGATTTCTTGATAGGCTAACATGAGATAGCACTTGTAAAACTCTTAGCATAGCATCTGACACGTAGTAAGCATTCAGTAAATATTTGCCATTGATAATAATGACTACCCCCACAATGATGGATGGCCCCTGGTTCGGGAGAAACCTGGAACAAGTACCTTTATAATTGGGTTAATGTAATCCAGTTTACTTGAGTACTAAGAAGTCTGAAATAACTGATGAGTAGCTGGGTTCAAGATCAAGGTCTTCTTTTTACCTGTCAGGGGGCCTTGGGCAGGTTAATCTTCTGAAGCCTCAGTGTCCTCATGCATACAGTGGGAATCATAACCTCCTGCTGCCTCTGGGTCTTTGCACTGCCTTTCCCTCTGCCTGGATGTTCCTGCCAGAGCTCTTCATGGCTCACTTCCTCTTTTCATCGAGGTCCCTGCTCAAATGCCATCTCCCCAGAGAGCCTCCCTTGACACGGTCACAAATCCTAGATAGCACCTAGGACATAGTTCACTCTCAGTGAACACTGTTGAAAGAGAAAATCGTGTAAGGAAGTCTTTTCAAATTGTACAGAGATCTAGAGCCGTAAGTGTGGGCAGCTGGTTTCTGGGCCGTCTGGAGAACAATGTGAGAGGTCTGCAGATTGAAATCAGCAAGTGGACATGTTCAGCTAAAATGTTCAGCTTTGCTGAGAGAGGCATCTTTTTAGAACCATACCTTCTTCTGTTGGTTTGTGATGGGCTTTAAGGAGTCCTACCAGTGCCAGAGGGAGACAAGGCCAACCATGATGGAAGTGGTCTGGTCAGTTGCTTGGGGCGCTAGCCAATTCGGTGTTGCGCTCCTCTCTGTCTGCACCTGAGGGCTTGGAGAGGCCTCCCTGTTCCTTCCCTCCTTGTAAAAGACTTATAGAAATTGTCCAGGTATGCCCTGTACTTACACCATCATGTGACTGTAAAACCCACCACCTCTCCCAGGGAGTTTGCTTTTATTTTTTTTTTTTTAATTTTTTTTTTTCAACGTTTATTTATTTTTGGGACAGAGAGAGAAAGAGCATGAACGGGGGAGGGGCAGAGAGAGAGGGAGACACAGAATCGGAAACAGGCTCCAGGCTCTGAGCCATCAGCCCGGAGCCTGACGCGGGGCTCGAACTCAGGGACCGCGAGATCGTGACCTGGCTGAAGTCGGACGCTTAACCGACTGCGCCACCCAGGCGCCCCGGGAGTTTGCTTTTAAAGCTAATCCCTGGGGTGTAATCTCACGACCCGTGGCCTTATCTATTGTTAACTGTCATTAATGAGTGACTATTTTAATCATCAGTCAATTATCCCAATAACTCTCCAAAGTTAAGTGTAAGCCCCCGACTTCACCAGTGGGGAAACGGGGAAACGGAGGCTTTTCAGGCTTTGTAGCTTACCGGGGATGTGGCAAACTTGGCAATGACCTCGAAGCCGGGCTCCTTCCTTCGCCTGCAGTTCCTTCCTAAGCCAAGGCTTAGAGGGGAGGGGGCTGAGAGCAAACACACAGTCCTTCTCTGGATGCTTTTGCTCCCAGTAGGGGGATATGTTTCTAAAGGGCTGCTGGCAAATAATTTCGAGGGTTTGGCTAGCCTGAAATAACCGATCTATTTAGAGGTTTGAAGACCAGGCGGCAGAGGCTAAATAAGGTAAAGTGTCTGTCAAGAGCGGAGGCCCAGGGAAGAGAATAGAATATTTAAAAACTCATGGTTCATGTCATGTTTTTCTTTACCCGAGGCTCTTTTGAAAGTGTGCTGCAAATAGAAATCATTGCTGTCCTCACCTTATAATACAGACATTGGGATACAAGGCCAGATAAAACACATACACTATAAATGTAAATCTAAATACAGATTTAAATTTAAATACAAATTTAAATATAAACATGTGTGTGTAGTGTATACATATTTTGGTTTCTGTTCTACAACTAAACAACTTTGGAGAAAGTAGGTTGGTTATACATAATTTGGAGAAAATTGGAGAATTCTCAGCCAAAACTTCATGTTCAGATTGTAGGTATAAGGATGCAGAGACTTCTCCCAGGGAAGGTTACATTTTTAGGAATAATAGTAGCTATCTCTTGCATAGCACATAGCACTGTGTCAGGAACTGGACGAGTCCCCTCCCACATGTTTTACTCTTAATCATCGCAATCCTCTTTTCCATGTTTTCATTTTATTGTTGTAGAGGTAGAAGTTCAGAGAGATAAAGCAACTCACCCAAGGTCACACAGCTCGTAAGCAGCACAACCAGGTTCTGAACTAAGACTCCAGAGTGTAGAATCCATAAGGGGACAGAAGGCTTTGTTTGCCAGGTTGTTACCGGATGCCCAGAATGGGGCTCTTCATTGCAAGTGCTCAATACCCTGAAATGAAAAATGAATGAATGAATGAATGAGTGAGTGTGTGAATGAATGGCTCTAACTCCTGTATTCTCAATAGCTCTGCTAAACTTCCTTCTCATTTTGCTGTGCACCTGCCAGCATCATGCTCTTGGTATCTGAGTAACACAGGCATTAGGAATGAGTGTTTTCTGCATCTAAGGTAGAATAAGTCAGACGTAGGTGTGTTCTTGCCTTCTTTTGTCAATTTTTGGTGGGAAGCAGAGGGCAGCGAAGGAACGGCGAGACTGTGTGCTTGCCTACCTGTATGAAGTGATCAGGGTGGAAAGTGTGGATAGAAGGGCAGGTCCGCTCTAGGTACGGCTGCCAGCAAGTTCTCACACGTGTTGCCATCGCTGCTCTTGTTGAGAAAACGGAGGGCTCTGGACCTCCAGTGTCAAGGGAGGGAAAGAGGAAGTGATGGGCAGTTCCACTGCAAGAAAGGAAAGCAGAAATTCAGTAAGAAACAGAAGTTCCCTGGCAGTGCCTTGTTTTAGTTCCGCAAACCTGAACTGAAAGTCAGAGGGGTGTCCTAAAAATCTCACGGCACTGAAAATCAGATCGGGGGGCTAATCCCTGCTTTGTCATTGACTTGGCCGAGTCATCTTTTTTCCTTTGGACTTTAGTTTCCTTATCTCTAAAATAAACAATTTAGACCAAGACCCTTTCCTTCCGGGGGCAGCCGGGGGGGGGGGGGGGGGAGGAGGTGGAAGGGGTGGTATTTTTGGTGACCATGTGATTGATGAGTAGCATTTATGTGTATGTTGTGGGGGGTGGAGCGGGGATGCTAAATGTATGCAGTGCTTAAGACCACACAATGAGAAACTGTCCCACTTAGAATCTGGAATGATAATTAAGAACCGCTTCATTGCTAAAATACTGTGATTCTATTCTAGCTACACTGATTTGAATCATCCAAGTCACATGATGAAGAGAAATGAGATTCTGTGTAAAAGAAATCAGAAGTAATGGATATACTACATTTCCAAACGTCTTCCAATGTACCTCCTGTGAATGTCAGTACCATTTGTTTACCTGTGGTGCGTCTCACTATTGTCCCAGGAAGCAGGAGGGAGCTGGGCCCAGACAAGAAATGTCCTAGGCAGTTGCTATCATAAAGGAAGGGTAAGCAAAAAGCCCTTTCTGGCACTGCAAAAAAGTCCCTCCTCTAGAAGGCTCTGATTGGAGTGGGCTCCAGGTCCGTGGTGTAGAAAGGGCTGAGAGAGGCAGCAGGGCCATGAGGCTGAGAAGAGTTCCTTAGGGCCTGGGGCTTTCCCACCTGGAGGGGAGGAGGGGCTGAAGTGCTCAGAGAATACTGAGCCAGAGGTCTGGGGTTGATGAGGGGCTCACAACAGGACGCCAAGGCACAGACTTCAGCAGTGAGTCTTCTACAAGAAGTGGAACCAAATACTCCTCAGCAGATACTTGCCAAGGACTCATTTACATAGCACCCCACCGCCACCCCTCCCCCTGCAGAAGGCCAGTGGATTTCCACAGATGAGCACTTCCTTCTCCGCTACCCAGAAGGAGTTAAGCTTTCCCACATATCCAGATGCCGTCCTGGTTGGTGTCGTTTTATTGAGATACCGCATAGATATACAGATCTAAGCATAGAGCTCGAAGAATGTTTACCCGTGTAGACACCTATGTACCCACCACCCAAATTAGGATACAGACCATGCCAGCACCGTAGAAAAGTATCTTGTGCTCCCTCCTCATCACTGCCAAAGATAATCACTTTTTCACCTGATTACCAAAGAGTAGCTTTTGAATTTACAATGTGTGCTGTTTGTTGTCTGGCTTTCTTTATTCAATATTCATCCATTGGAGATTCATCCATGCTGTTGTAGGTAAGGGTTCAATTTTTCTCCACTGCTGGCTACTATTTCATTGTATGATTATGCCGCGATGTGTGTGTTCACCCTACTGTGGCAGGACATGTGGTTGTTTATAGGTGCCGTCCTGAGAAAGAGTAAGAAGTATGGAATCCTCTTAAGATGAGAAAGACAGTCTGTGTAGGGAATTTGAACCCTGAAAGAGACCATTTTAAGCCAGAAGTAGGGGAGTGACCTTCTCTTATCAAGTTTACATTTTTGTCCACCGTCTATAGAAATGGGGACTCCAGGGTTAAATGAGGTCAGGTAATGGAAGGTTTTTTTAATCACATTTGAAAACAATTTTTTTTAATGTTTATTTATTTTTGAGAGACAGAGAGAGAGAGAGAGAGAGAGAGAAAATGTGAGCGGGGGAGGGGCAGAGAGAGGGGAAAACACAGAATCCAGAGCAGGCTCCGGGCTCTGAGATGTCAGCACAGAGCCCAGTGTGGGGCTCGAACTCACGAGCAGCGGGATCATGACCTGAGCGGAAGTCAGACGCATAACAGATTGAGCCACCCAGGCGCCCCTAAATCGCATTTTTGTACATCTGAGTTGAGGTGTAAATTTTGGCCCTGCTACTCCGACTTTCTAATAAGAAAACATGGTGCACAGGGCTGGCTTTAGGCTTTCTGAGGCAGTAGACAAGTTGCTGCCTTACTATTGAACACTAACAACTTGGAAGAGATATATTTGAGAGGTGGTACGTTAAAAACAGGATGAGTTCTAGTGGAAAGTATTCAGAAGATGTGGAAAATCTGAGTGAACACCTCCACTGGGGGAGCAGAGCCAGGGTCACGGAGGGCTCTGACAGAATTTAAGTCACGGTACAACAGTTGTCAAAGAAAACACCAGCCTAATTCAGAAAGGTGCGCAATTAGTCACCCTGCAGTGGTCAAGGGCTGTTCTAGCTGTTCTGACTAATTTCAACCTGTTTCTCTCAAGAAAAATGGGAGGCACTTGGAGAGGTCTCAAATGAAATAATCTCAGTGATTTAAGAAATGAAAAATGGGTCCAGGGCGAAAAAGTTAATGGAGTTAGGGTTGTTTCTGCTTTCACAGAGACTTTGCTGCCCTTAGAATGAGTATTTCAGTCCAGGAAGGAAAGTGTTGGCATCCTTTTGCAGTAAACTAGGTGTAGCTCTCCCTGAGTGCCTTTATACACACGACTGGAAGGTAAGAAGAGGACACAGGTGAGAGGTGGGTGCCCTCCCCTCTGCGGTATGCAGGAGGCGTCCACACACACTTCGGCTCTTGCTTTCTTCCGCCACATGGTAAGATCGTCCTTTCCTGCCCACTTGAAGTTAAGCACAGCCATGGGGCTTCCTCTGGCCAATAACATGTTTAAAGCAGAAGTTTCATGAGCCAGCGTGATTTCTCTCCAAGGACTTGTTTCCCCTCTGCCATGGTTCCAGCGAGGGGCTGCTTCAGCAGCCTGGGCTCCAGAGGGAGCAAGACCCCGAGCCCACCCTCGATGGACCTTTTTGCGGATGAGAAATAACCTGCTCGTCCTTCAAGTCGCTGAGATCACCTGTTATCACAGCATAAGCTGGCCTATCCTCATTGATTAAGTTGCTTACCAGAGTCTCCAAAAATGGTCACTTGTGCTCTTATGACTGTGGCCTCTTACACCTAACTGTAAGCCAAGGGCCTCGGATCAAATGCCAGCCCATCGGTTCTTTCCCAGGACTCGGAATGCCAAGAGATGATAGAGACGATTGGCAGTCCGTAGTAGAAGCTGCAGCTAGGCAGATATGAAGGGTACTCCGCACTGCAGGGCCATGTTGGGCCAAGCACAAGGCAAATGGAGGACAGCTGCCCAGCAAGAATGGCAAGTGGAGGGACTGAGGCGAGAGAAGGAAACCGAGAAATGCGGTACAGCCCCCAAGTAGTCCCAGTTTGGACTTTCCAGTTCATCCCTAAAGGGCTGGTAGTGCTTTGTTTCCTGTTTTTAGTTTCTGTAAGATCCCTGGAGACTCACACTAACTCCCAAACACACCCCCTCTGCCCACTTGAACGAGTCCAGGGTGCTTCTGTGCTTTCCAACAACCTTAATGAGAACGAAGTAGAAACAGCAGAAGGAAGTGAATGGCACTTGCCAACACCCGGCCAACGCTCACTGTGCTCCAGGCACTGCCGTAGGCACGTCAGGCGCGTTAGCTCGTCTCATTCTCAGAGCAATATTATGAGGCACGTGCTGTCAGCATTCTCTTTTTTACAGATAAGGAGACTGAGGCGTGGAGAGGTTGAGCACCTTTCCCATGCCATATCACTACTAAGTGGTGTCCAGTTGTAGATTTCAGACCTTAAACCGCTATACTCTAATGAGCTTCTAATAGATTTTTTGTTTATTTAATTAATTCATTTGTGTTTCTTTATTTTTGATTTTTGATTTTTTTAAAGTTTATTTATTTTGAGAGAGAGAGAGAGAGAGATCATGAGCAGGGGAGGGGCAGAGAGAGAGAGGGAGAGACAGAATCCCAGGCAGACTCACACGGTCAGCAGGGAGCCCGATGCAGGGCTGGAACTCAGGGAGCTTGAGATCATGACCTGAGCTGGAACCAAGAACCGGCTGCTTAACCCACTGAGCCACCCAGGTGCCCCTTACTTATTTGTTTTTAAATAGGCTCTACACCCAACGTGGGGCTTGAACTCAAGACCCCACGATCAAGAGTTGCGTGCCCTTGGGAATGAGCCATCCAGATGCCCCATTTTTTAAAAATAGACTTAAAAAAAATTTTTTTTTGAACTTCTAAATGTCACTGGTGGTGTTTTGTTATGTAAGACGTTTTTGAAATTATGCTTTAGCATGTTTAAAGTTAGAATTATTGTTATTTGTTTTTAGGTGTAACAAGGATATTTCTAAATGTAGTATTATCTTTAGAAATGCACACTACAATATTTACAGATTTGTCATGTCTGGGATTTGCTTCAGGTAATGAGGGAGATGAGGGAGTGGGTGGGTGGCAGTGTAGATAATCCATGGTTGGACATAAGTTTGTCATTGTCAAAGCTGGGTGGTGGATACATGGGGGTTATTATGTTATTCTCTTAGCTTGTTTATGTGTCTGAAATGTTCCATAATACAATGTAAAAAACAAACAAACAAACAAAAAACTCAACAGCAATATGAGAAGGCCTGGAAAAGACTGGAACTGGTATGAAATTTAAAAGCCACTTTTTATCTTATCTATGCTATTTTCATTCTAGAGCAGGGATTCTCCAACTGTGACCAGTGGTACAAGTGTTTTTGTACAGCTTATAAGCTATAAATGGTTTTTAATAATTAAAAAAGTGCCCACTGCATGAAATTCAAAGTTTAATGTTGGTAAATAAAGTTTTATTGTTACGTTAGCCCCACCCATTGTTTATATCTTGCCTGTGGCAGCTTTCACACTACAAAGGCAGAATTGAGTCCTGTGACAGAGACCACGAAACCTAAGATGGGCCACAAAACACAAAATATTTACTGTATGGCCCTTTATAGAAAATGTTTGCTGGCCCCTATTTTATTTTGTCTTTCAACTTTTTATTTATTTTTTGATTTTTTTTAATGTTTATTTATTTTTGAAAGACAGAAAGACAGAGTGTGAGTGGGGGAGGGGCAGAGAGAGAGAGACACACACAGAATAGGAAGCAGGCTCCAGGCTCTGAGCTATCAGCACAGAGCCAGACACAGGGCTTGAACTGGTGAACCACAAGATCATGGCCTGAGCTGAAGTCGGACACTTAACAGACTGAGCCACCCAAGTGTCCCTGCTGGCCCCTATTTCAGAAGGGGATTTATTCATGCATAAGTTTGTTTTTGAAAACCAATAAAAAGAAAACCCATATTTTCTTTTTTCATTAGGAAAGTAAAACAAGACCATTGTAGACAATATGGAACATACCAGAGTATGAAAAAATGAAAGTCATCAACTGAGGGTGCACTTGGCTGGCTCAGTCTGAAGGGCATATGCCTCTTGAGAGCAGGGTCATGAGTTTGAGCTCCACATTGGGTATAGAGATGACTTAAATAAAAAAAATAATAATTAAATTAAATTAAATTAAATTAAATTAAATTAAAATTAAAGAAAAGAAAATCAGGGGCAGCCGGTTGGCTCAGTGAGTTAAGTGTCTGACTCTTGATTTTGGCTCAGGTCATGATCTCATGGTTCATGGGTTGGAGCCCCATGTTGACAGCGGAGGCCTGCTTGGGATTCTCTCTCCCTCTTTCTCTACCCCTCCCCTGCTTGCACCCTCTCTTCCTCTCTCAAGATAAATAAATAAACTTTAAAAATATATATTTAAAGAAAGAAGAAAATCATCCCCTGGGTACCCATTTCTAAAATCTTCCCTCGTAGCTTTTATTGACCAACTACTGACAAAATGAAAATCGCTCCAGTTTCAGGAAAAAGTAAGGATTGTCTTTCTGGTGCCTCTATGGACAACGGCTGCAAGCAAACATTTGCTGGGACAGGGAGGCACCTGAAAGGCTTTGAGAGAGGCCACCTGGGATCTTGTTGGATTTAAATTGTATGGTAAGGGGCGTCTGGGTGGTTCAGTCGGTTGAGCGTCCGGCTTTGGCTCAGGTCATGATCTCATGGTCTGTGAGTTCAAGCCCCGCGTCAGGCTCTGTGCTGACAGCTCAGAGTTGGAGCCTGCTTCGGATTCTGTGTCCCCCTGTCTCTCTGCTCCTCCCCTGGTTGCGCTCTGTCTCTCTCTGTCTCAGAAATAAATAAACATTAAAAAATAAAAATAGGGGCGCCTGGGTGGCTCAGTCGGTTGAGCTTCCGACTTCGGCTCAGGTCGTGATCTCATGGTCTGTGAGTTCGAGCGCCGCATCGGGCTCTGTGCTGACAGCTTGGATCCTGCAGCCTGCTTCAGATTCTGTGTCTCCCTCTCTCTCTGCCCCTCCACTGCTTATGCTCTGTCTCTCTCTGTCTCAAAAATAAATAAAAACATTTAAAAAAATTAAAAAAAAATAAAAAATAATAAATTGTACGGTTAACTTTCCATAGCATCTTAAAACTCATGTATAGTAAATCCTGTTGGGAGGGCATTGTAGGGAACATTCAACACAGAAGTGAGAACCGATATTCAAGGTGTGAATCCAGTTAACAAATTCCTGTGGGGGAAAAATACCAATATTTTATTTTAGTTGTTTTTAAAAGTTTTTATTTTTAAGTAATCTTTATATCCAACATGGGGCTTGAACCCACAAATCTGAGATCAAGAGTTGCATGCGCCACTAACTGAGCAAGCCAGGCACCCCAAAAATAACAACCTTTAAAGCTGACTTAACTCATGTTCTAGCAGCACACTAGCCAAAGGGTAGAAGCCACCCAAATGTCCATCAACAGATGACTGGATAACAAAATACGGCATGTATGTAAACATGCAATGGAATACCAACTCAGCTTTAAAAACGAGGGGCGCCTGGGTGGCGCAGTCGGTTAAGCGTCCGACTTCAGCCAGGTCACGATCTCGCGGTCCGTGAGTTCGAGCCCCGCGTCGGGCTCTGGGCTGATGGCTCGGAGCCTGGAGCCTGTTTCCGATTCTGTGTCTCCCTCTCTCTCTGCCCCTCCCCCGTTCATGCTCTGTCTCTCTCTGTCCCAAAAATAAATAAACGTTGAAAAAAAATAAAAACGAAGGAAATTCTGGCACATGCTGCGATGTGGATGAACCTTGAGGACATCATGCTAAGTGAAACACAAGCCAGGGAGCACCTGGCTGGCTCAGTTGGTTAAGTCTCCTCCGACTCTTGATTTTGTCTCAGGTCATGATCTCGCTGTTCGTGAGTTCGAGCCCCTCATTGGGCTCTGCACTGATAGTGTGGATCCTGTTTGGGATTCTCTGTCTCCCCCTCTCTCTCTCACTGCCCCCCCCATTCAAAATAAATAAATAAACTTAAAAAAAAATAAGCCATTCAAAAAAGGGCAAATGTGGTGTGATTCCATTTACACGAGGTCCCTCCAATTGTCAGATTCAAAGAGTGAAAGTAGAACGATGTTTCTAGGACCTGGGGGGAGGAGGCAGCAGGAGTTACTGTTTATGGGGACAGGGTTTCAGTGTGCGAAGGTGAAAAAGCGCCGGAGACGGACAGTGGTTATGGTTGCACAACAGTGTGAATGTACTTAATGCCACTGAACTGTAAGCTTAGAAATGGTTTAAGTGGTAACTTTCATGCTGTGTGTGTTTTACTACAATTGTTTTTAAGAATGACTTAAATTTCAAGTAGTTGAAAAGTGGTAATAAAAAGCAAAGAAGCTAAACTTTAGCAGCAAAGAGTTCAATTAACTGAGAACAGTCTTAAGGCTGCAGATTAATATAATGCTTAAAGGTGGTTACTAATGAGGAGACGATGTGAAGTTTCTGGGCTGGCAATGCAAGTTTGCTTTCTGTGTGAAGGTCCGGGAATAGGTCTGCCTGGGAAATCAGAAACTTGATTCTTCCAGTTCAGTGGTTTTATAATAATGCCAAGAGAATGGTCTAAAGGAAAAGTCAGAGCTGTCATTAGTGGTATTAACAGTGATCTGACTTTTCACTATTTGCATGCTGCACTTACAAATCTGATTTCAGTAAAATTTGCTTGGTTTCTAATAACCCACCAGGACTGTGGCCATCACCCACATCATTTAAGGACTGAGTGTTGGCTCCAGCTGCTGGGCAGTTCTCAGCTCCCCCAAGCCACCAAGCGTGTGCATAGACTCCCCTGACTGTCTGGTCAGGTTAGCTAAGCAGGCACGCCGTAAAGACCAGGGTCTGGTTTTCCGTGGGAAAGCCCGGGGAAGTGGGATAGGCTTCTCTCATCCCTGACATCACAAATGCCAAGTTATACCCCAGTCAGAAATGGTGATGAAGAACATCCACTGACCGTACCTCATGTGAAGCTGTGTAACTAGATGCCAATGATGGTTTGACCAAAAGTGACTCCTGGCTAGACCTGCCTCCAACTAGTGCAATCTGGGACAGTTAGACATGTTGCGTAAGGCCAGCGTCCATTCCATGTCAGCTGTTTGGTCATTCTGATTGGTTAATGCCCAGCCTGGCCAGTAGATAAATATTTTTATAAAGTCGCTCAGCCAAATCACTGTTTGCCAGCAGCCTTCAGTATCTGAGTGATACCACCCTAGGGTTAAAATTTCTGAGAATTTGCTTTAAAAGAGTAGAGTGGAAAACAGTGTGGAGGTTCCTCAAAAAATTAAAAATAGATCTACCCTATGACCCAGCAATAGCACTGCTAGGAATTGACCCAAGGGATACAGGAGTGCAGATGCATAGGGGCACTTGTACCCCAATGTTTATAGCCGCACTTTCAACAATAGCCAAATTATGGAAAGAGCCTAAGTGTCCATCCACTGATGAATGGATAAAGAAGTGGTGGTTTACATATACAATAGAATACTACATGGAAATGAGAAAGAATGAAATATGGCCTTTTGTAGCAACGTGGATGGAACTGGAGAGTGTGATGCTAAGTGAAATAAGCCATACAGAGAAAGACAGATACCATATGTTTTCACTCTTCTGTGGATCCTGAGAAACTTAGCAGAAGACTATGGGGGGAGGGGAGGGGGAAACAAAGGTAAAGAGGGAGGGAGCCAAAGCATAAGAGACTCTTAAAAACTGAGAATAAACTGAGGGTTGATGGGGGGTGGGAGGGAGGGGAAAGTCGGTGATGGGCATTGAGGAGGGCACCTTTTAGGATGAGCACTGTGTGTTGTATGGAAACCAATTTGACAACAAATTTCATATTAAAAAAAAAAGTAGAGTGGCCATTTAACCAACTCCTTATTCCCTCACACTTGGGGCTTTTGAATGTGTTTTCATTGGATTTTGTCTAAAATATCAAAAGACTGAGATCACTAGAAGTGGATAACCAGAGCCACAAAAAATAGTAAAAACGACAGTAAATCTGTTTATTGGCCATTTTACATGTTTTCTTTCCCTTTCTTTCTTTCTTTCTTTCTTTCTTTCTTTTTCTCTCTCTTTCTTTCTTTCTTTCTTTTCTTTCTTCTTTTTCATCCTTCCTTCCTTCCTTCCTTCTTTTCCCCCCCCCTCCTCTTCCCTCCTTTCTCTCTCTTTCTTTCTTTCTTTTGTTTTTTTTTTTTTTTTTAATTCTTTTAGTGTTTATTTTTGAGAGCTAGAGAGGCAGGGTGTGAATGGCGGAGGGGCAGAGAAGGAGAGAGAGAATCCCAGGCAGGCTCCACACTGTCAGCAACAGAGCCCAATGTGGGGCTTGAGCCCACAAACCGTGAGATCATGACCTGAGCTGAAAACCAAGAGTCAGACCCTTAACTGACTGAGCCACCCAGGGCGCCCCTTACATACGTTATTGCTAATTGTCACATGAAGAGTTAGGTCTATTTCTTATCTTACTAATGAGGGAAGCCGAGGCTAAGAGAAGCAAAGTGACTTGCAAAAAGGTCATTCATCTAATAAGCGGCAAACCCCACATTCAAATATAGCACTACGGTATTTTGTCTCACTTTTGGGAAATCCACGTATAATGCTTCACTGACATGGTGGACCTCTGTGGTTTTGCCACTCAGCACATCCATTCCAATCACCTTTCTGCTGCTAACAGTCCACTGATATTCCTCTGAGGTACTATCTTCTCCCCAGCTGTCATTCCAGGTATGGGGCGGGGGGTCATGTGACTCGAACCTGGCCAATCAGTGCATGATATTTCTCTGGCTACAGTGACTAACTCTTTCATCCATTCAACAAATATTTATTGAGAGGAGTTGGGACATAAAGTAGGAATCAAGATAGGTGAGAATGCTGCTGTGGGGAAGCTTATTTTCTAGTGGGGGCAGGCAGAGAATCAACTATAGCAAATCTTCAGCCTAATTTCAATTGGTAGTAAATATTTAAAAAAAAAAACAAAGAACAGGGTTATGGGGTATAAGAGTAACAAGCAATAAGGATATCCAGACTCTTTTTAAGAAGGTGGTCAGAGGGGCGCCTGGGTGGCGCAGTCGGTTAAGCGTCTGACTTCAGCCAGGTCACGATCTCGCGGTCCGGGAGTTCGAGCCCCGCGTCAGGCTCTGGGCTGATGGCTCAGAGCCTGGAGCCTGTTTCCGATTCTGTGTCTCCCTCTCTCTCTGCCCCTCCCCCGTTCATGCTCTGTCTCTCTCTGTCCCAAAAATAAATAAACGTAGAAAAAAAAATTAAAAAAAAAAAAAAAAAAAGAAGGTGGTCAGAGTCAGGGAGAGGTGATGGCACTTGTGTTGGGTCCCATTTCTACCTGACTTGAACTTGGAAGGGCATGGGACCCCTCAGACTGCTGGTAGCCAGCCATCTTGCCCATCCTTGGAGTCTGAGAATGAAGTCAATGTGGGGGAAGGATGGAGAAGAGGGGAGAGAGAGAGAGAGAGAGAGAGAGAGAGAAATAGGGTCCTGAGGATCTCTTAAAGCCTCTGAATCATGCTGTAAGTGAAGTGAGACCGGGTTTCTAAACTTGTATGCCAGGGGAGCCTATAGATGGTTTTTTTTTTCTTTAATAAGATTCCTTCATTTTATGTTTTATGTGTCTCATACCAGAAAGAATCTCACGTTGTACCACTGAATGTTCAGACTAATCACTGCCTGGCATATGAACCCCCTTCACCCCTGGCAGATGTGAGTAAATTTTGGATAGATAAGCAGATGGCTAAAGAGGTAGGTAGCTCACAGGCTGATTGATCTAGAAAAGATACAAGTTACTGATTGCCCATGCGTGGAGAAACGGATCAGAAAGATACACCCTCAACTCTTCACATAGTTAACACTCTAGATGAGCGGTGGGGGGGGGGGGGGTTTCACTTTTTAATTATTAACTTCTAGAATGTTTGCATTGAAAAGCAAGAATGAATCCCTTCTAATAAAAAAAAAAAAAAAAACCTGCAGATCTAGAAGCGTGTGGACTGAGAAGCCTGTGGAATAGTAGTGAATCGGGCCCCCAACACCATGCCCATAGCATGTAAAATGAGGTGTTGTCGGGCTGTTACTCCACGTAGCTACCAAGAGAGGCTATTCTTGGGGGCTACTTTGGAAAGAAGGGGCCACTGTGCTCTCTTTCCTACAGAGCCTCCCAATGTTTTTCTTGTCCGTAGGGGCGGCTAAAAGATGAAAATGTCTGTATGGCTCATAAAATAAAGAGATAAGGCCATATGAAGCCAAAAGATTTTCCTGGGCACTCTTTTGGCCCCAGACCCTGCCCAGTTCTCCTAAGAGCTGAAGGGAACCATTTCTTTTCATGGGAACCCATTCACTGAGCAACAGCAGGCCATGATTACAGGACAGGGGCTCTTTCTACTGGAAATGCATGATTCCTCAGGGCATCTGACTGGCTCAGTCAGCAGGGCCTATGACTCTTGATCTCAGGGTTGTGAGTTGGACCCCCATGTTGGGCATAGAGTTAACTTAAAAAGAAATGCATGAGTCTTAAGTGCTTCTCTTTCATACCTAAGGAATTATATCTATTTCAAAGTTCAGAATCTTGACAGACATTATTATAGCTGCTTTTTTAATTTTAAAATATTTATAGAACTGGGGCGCCTGGGTGGCTCAGTCAGTTAAGCGTCCGACATCGGCTTAGGTCATGATCTCGCAGTTTGTCAGTTCGAGCCCCGTGCAGGGCTGTGTGCAGACAGCTCAGAGCCTGGAGCCTGCTTCAGATTCTGTGTCTCCTTCTTTCTCTGCCCCTCCCCTGCTCACATTCTGTCTTTCTGTCTCTCTCAAAAATAAATAAATATAACAAAATTTTTTTTAATACCCATAGAACTTATGGGGCACCTGACTGGCTCAGTCAGTGGAGTGTGTGACTCAGGGTTCTGAGTTTGAGCCCCACATTGGATGTAGAGGTTACTTTAAAATAAAATCTTTAGGGGCGCCTGGGTGGCTCAGTCAGTTAAGCATCCGACTTCAGCTCAGGTCATGATCTCACAGTCCGTGAGTTTGAGCCCTGCGTCGGGCTCTGTGCTGACAGGTCAGAGCCTGGAGCCTGCTTTGGATTCTGTGTCTCCCTCTCTCTCTGCCCCTCCCCTGCTCATGCTCTGTCTCTCTCTGTCTCAAAAATAAAAACATTAAAAAATATATTAAAAATAAATAAATAAATAAATAAATAAATAAAATAAAATTTTTAAAAAATAAAAGAAAATACTCAAAGCACTCATAATTATAATCTTACTGTGCTTTAATTTTGCTTGCTCTCTCTTTAGTAAATTTCTTTTTAGAGAACAACTTTGGCAATCATTTTGGCGTCTCCTTTCTCTTGGACACTTCCATTAGATCATGGATTGTTTCTGAATCATAATCCTAGGTGAATGCTGTTTCTTAGAAGAGTCCAAAGCCCCACATGGATTCCAGCTTTGCTGTTTAAAGCAAGGAACAAAATTTTACCGCAATCTTGTCAGAAAACTCTTGAAGATTCTATGATAGAATCAGTCCTCATCATTTCTTTTCAACTTAGGAAAAAAAATAATTACTTCCACATAGCAGATTCCATTTGGACCCAAATAAATTGTGTGTTAAAGCCATCTAAAGCTGTAGCTACTGAAACACTCCCCTTGCAATTTGACTTTTTTATTTAATCACTTTGCTCAGAGAAAATGAAAAGGCAAACTCCAAACCAGGGAAGGTTGAATAATCACAAATTCCAACCTTAAGGAATCTGAATTAATGAGATTTCATGGGATTTTTCTTGCCAAGAAAGAACTACCACCTTCCTCCCTTGGGTCTATGATGCTTATAACTTTACTTACAGGCTTACAATATCATTCCCTAGAGAAGGAATTATGGTCAGACTTTAATTTGGATCAACAGATAAAATTAGAAAGTCTCTTGAGGGAAATGTCATTCATTATTTACAAATGTACATAATTAAAGGAAGAAGTTATATACAGAAGAAAGACTGAAGTGTCTATAGAGCAAAGGCTTAAATATAAGTAGAATTCCCTGGAATCTTACCAGGTGCATGCCTGAAATACATTAATTTGAAGTCTACAGGTTGGGGGCACCTGGCTGGCTCAGTTGGTAGAGCATGCAATTCTTGATCTCGGGTTGTGAGTTTGAATCCCACATGGAGTCTGGAGCCTACTTAAAATAAATAAGTAAATAAGTAAACAAATAAATAAAATAAAGTCTACAGCTTGGAAAAAAATAGCTTGATATACATACATCAAACTATTTTTTGTGTGCTTCTCTGTGGATTGAGGAGAGAGATGGTTATGGAGGAAAAGTTTAACTTGATAGAAGAGATGGCTTATGTTTGGTTATTTAAATAATAAATATAGCAAATATTGGTTAGACTCTTTGGCCACCCAGCAACTAGAACACCTTTTGTCTATTTGTAGAATTTCTCATCTTATGGGTCTGAAAATGTCTAAGCCAGAAACTCATTTTTCTGAACTTCCCTTGTAACTAGATGTAGTAATAGAATTTTCAGGAGAAATAGAACAAATAGCTTCTGGGTTTTTGTTTGTTTGCTTTGTTTTGTTTTGAAAGAGAAAGAGAGAGAGAGAGAGAGAAGAAGGAAGGAAGAGAAGGAAGAAGTTTCAGGAATTGGCTTACCTGATTATGGATACCCAGGAAGAGCCAGTATTGCAATGCAAGTCCAAAGGCCATCTGTTGGCAGAGTTCTTTCTTGCTTGGGGGATGTCAGACTTTTGTTGTATTCAGGCCTTCAACAGATTAGATGAGGCCCACCTCCACATTATGGGAGACAATCTGATTGCATCAGACGCCGCTCATTTAAATGTTTATCTCATCTGAGCACTGACTATTATATGTAAGTGATGAATTACTAAATTCTACCCTGAAACCAACACTACACTATATGTTAACTAACCTGAATTTAAATAAATTCTTAGGGGAAAAAAAATACAATACAATACAATATCCCCATACTTACTTGAAAAAAACCAAATAAATGTTTATCTCATCTGAAAATACCCTCATGGAAAAATCCAAAATAATGGTTGGCCAAATATTTGGGCACTGTGGCCCAACCAAGTTGACACATAAAATTAAACATCACAATGAGGTATAGACATTTGACTTAATCCTTACACAGGCTTTGGTTTGCAAGTAAGCGCATGTAAAATCCATTCTTCATGTGGGGGTGGTCAAGATATCCAGCTTACAGAGGCAAGATGGCAGCAATTCTGGTGGCAGCACTTGTTGCTAGAGTGTATAGCAGAAGGGTCTCCACAGAAAGTGTCATGGCTTTGTTAAATCAAGTTTCATTCTTTAGTCCTCCCAGAAATTCAGTGAACTGCTTAGTTCCTTGAATACATCCCTCTTTTGTTTAAACTAGGTGGATTCTGTTGTTTGCAACCAAGAACCCTGAAATTCAGTAAGCATGTTGTATTAATTACTAATGCATAACAAATTACCCCGGAACTTAATGGCTTAAAACAATAATAAACATTTATTATATCCCACATTATCTGTAGATCCAGAATTTGTTTTTTTTTTAATTTTTTTTATTAATTTTTTTAACGTTTTATTTATTTTTGAGACAGGGAGAGACAGAGCATGAACAGGGGAGGGTCAGAGAGAGGGAGACACAGAATCTGAAACAGGCTTCAGGCTCTGAGCTGTCAGCACAGAGCCCGACACGGGGCTCGAACTCATGGACCGCGAGATCATGACCTGAGCCGAAGTCAGCTGCTTAACTGACTGAGCCACCCAGGAGCCCCTGTAGATCCAGAATTTGTAAGTAGCTTCACTGGGTGATTCTGGCCCAGAGTCTCTCTTGAGGTTGTAGTCAATTTGTTGGCCAGTGCCATAATCATCTGAAGACTCGACAGGGGCTGGAGGATCCACTTTCAAGATGGCTTATTCACATGGTTGGCCAGTTGGTGCTGGCTGTTGGAAAGAGGACTCTGTTCTTCTTGTGTGGGCCTCTCCATATAGCTGCTTGAGTGTTCTCAGCATATAGGCTGTCTTTCCCCAGAAAGAGTGATCCAAGAGAGAAAGGTGGATGCAACAATGCTTTTTATGACCCTGGCTGTGTGAAATCACATGCTCTCAATCCACTGCATTCTGTCTGTTACAAGAAAGTCGTTAGGTCCAGCTCTTACTCAGAGGGAAGAACATTAGTTTCTACGTTTTGAAGGAGGGGGTGCAAAAGAATTTGTAGTTGTATTTTTATTTTTTATTTTTATTTTTTAATTTTTTTTTCAACGTTTATTTATTTTTGGGACAGAGAGAGACAGAGCATGAACGGGGGAGGGGCAGAGAGAGAGGGAGACACAGAATCGGAAACAGGCTCCAGGCTCTGAGCCATCAGCCCAGAGCCTGACGCGGGGCTCGAACTCCCAGACCGCGAGATCGTGACCTGGCTGAAGTCGGACGCTTAACCGACTGCGCCACCCAGGCGCCCCTGTAGTTGTATTTTTAAATTTTCTATGTTGTCTGTTTCAAGATGGCCCCCCAACCATCCTCACCTCCTGATAGTCACACCCTTGTGTGTGTCTGTCCTATACGCTATTACAGTTGTTCTCTTTGACCAATGGTCTCTGGAGAAGTGGGGGTGTGCCCCTACCAAAATTAGGCTATAAAAAGCTGCGTCTCTTTCACTCTCTTGCTGTTTCCCTGCCTCCCTTGCTCTGGAAGAAGCGAGCAACCATGCTGTGAGCAGCCTTATGGAGTGGTCCATGAACTAGAGCCTCTGGCTAACAGCCAGTGAGGAGCTGAGGCCGGCCACCAATTGTATGAGCAAGCTGGAAACAGAGCCTTCAGAAAGAGTGCAGCTCCACGTGACAGTTTGCACCCTTATGAGTCCTCTTGAGACCTTGAACCAGAACCATTCAGCTAACTGGCGCCTGGATTCCTGACCTGTAGAGCCTTCATGCGATAATGTTTGTTGCTTTAAGTTGCTAACATTTTGGGGTAATTTTTTAATGCAGCAATAGATAACCAATATATTATCATACGTGTAGCACTATTTTTTCCCAGAAGAAATAAAGGTTTGCATGTGTGTATGTGTAGTGAAAGTGTGTGTGTATAAGTGTGTGCATGTGCGTGTGTGTGTGCCTTGAAAAGAGAGTGTGAGAATAAAATATAGTTCTACTTAACTCAGCAAAGGCAGGCATGACGCTCTTTCAGTTCTCAGAGAGTATTCAGATATGTCACTAGCCCCCTAGAAATTCTCAACTAAATCTTACGTTGAAATTATTCTTTTTTAAGGCTGGAGGCTGCTACTGACCAAGCTGTAACTTGCTGCCACCAAGATTGTGTCAAGCAAGGCCTGGGACCCCCTCCCTCAAAATGGGGCCATATTGGGCTCCTTTATATATTAATGGGTCCTGTGCTTCCAAAGTAGCAACAATTGGGGCACCTGGGTGGCTCAGTGGGTTAAGTGTCGGACTCTTGATTTTGGCTCAGGTCATGATCTCATGGTTCGTGAGTTCAAGCTCCACATCAGGCTCTGTGCTGACAGTGCAGAGCCTGCTTGGGATTTTCTCTCTTCCTCTCTTTCTGCCCCTCCCCTGCTCTCTTAAGCAAACAAACAAAAAAAAATTTTAAAGTAGTAATTATTGTTTTTTAATTTCTTGTTAGCCTTATTGCTTTAGAAAGTCTGTAGTCACAGACTATAACAAGTACCTTGTGGGTTATTCAGTCGTATTTTTAGATGTAATAACAAAAACAAATGTACATTTATTTTCAGTTATTCAAGATAATACAGCACCGATTTGTTCAGTAAACATTAAAAGAGAACTACTGGGTTCCAACCCTGGCCCAGGCCCTGGAACGGGCTTCAAATGTCCTCAGCACTGCCAGAAGAGAGCAAATGCCATTGTTGCAGTAGTAACACGATTAGGGGACGCTAAAGCCCTCCTTTTCCGTGGGGCGAACAAGCCAGCAATCTGTCTCCAAGGAGCTCCACAGGGTGACTTGTGGATTCATCCAGGTCCAGGTTCTGGTCATAGAGCTTTGTAGGCAGCACACCAAGAGCAATCTGTGCCCCAAGGGAGAATCTATTAACCACACTCATGAGACTCTTACACAAACCAGAAGGTCAGTTTATTAATTTACAATGAAAATCCTAACTATCACGGGGACCGGGACGCTCAGGCTGGCATGTCAAACCCTAACCTTCCTCCCCCTCCTCCTGGCCTCTCCTCTTCCCTTACTTCATTTCCTGCTGTGACCAACACTTAGTGAGCATGTCCCACGAGCCAGGCACAGGGCTGAGAGCTGGAGAAAGTGGCATATGGAACCAAAAGAGTTCTTGCCCTCAGTCGGAGAAGTAGAAGGAAACCCTAATCGAAACATTCGCGCGAATAAATGCCAGGTCTCTGAGGTTCGTGGAGCCCTTTGAGATGATAGCGACCATGAAGGCTCCTGTCCTTGGGACCGTGGGCACTCCCAAACATAAACAACACCATGCACACAACCTCAGGAGGTTCTCAGTCACTCTGAAACCCATGTGGGGAATTAGGGTGCAGCATACCCCCCTCTGTTGGCAGAGCTACATGGGAAGCGGCCAAGTCACAGCCCGAAGTTTGCTTCGAGATCATGGAGTTGAAACAAGGGTGTTATTTGGGTGAATTGAGTGTTCGAGAGCATTAGGCTAAGATCGCCCACAACGTGTCATAAGCGGCTTTGCCACTTGAGATACTCCATCCGTTGGGTGTCTCCCCTAACCTGGAGTGATGCCTGAATGGAGTCCTGCCAGCATTAACCTCGCTCCTCTAAGTGAACAAAGCTGACCAAACCCCACTTGGCCGACGCATCTGTCTTCAGATAGGCCAATACCCTGATCCACGGACAGCCAACATCCCTAGCCTTGGAGTGATATGGTGGCCTTCAGAGGACTCCACATCCACCTATCTTGTCCCTGATCCTTCACGAATAGGTTTCAAGGTTAACCTTGGTGGAGAGCTGTACCTTTCTTACTTGCAAGTTCTTTTAAGCTGTAGTGTTCTGGGCCCCAGCAGCTCCCAGCTGGCTTTTCCAAGAGCATCTGGAACATAAGGAAAGGCAGACACCTGGCTCATCAAAAACCTTTCCAGCCTACCTTTCTCCTCCCCACAAGATAAAGCAGGAGTGGGCCAGCTTTTTCTGTAAAGAACCTCCTAGTAAATATTTTAGGTCTCTCTCCTAACTCCTCAATTCTTTTGTGGTGCAGAAAGCAGCTGTAGCTGATACATCTATGAATGAACATAGCCGTGTTTCAATAAAGCCTTAGGTACAAAAAGCAGGGGGCTGGCCGGATCCGGCCTGTGGTCTGTAGTTGGCTGACCCCTGGTCTAGGAGATAGATGATCATCTTCCCTACGGCTTCTCCCCAGCTCCCTCTGCTCTCCTTCACTGGTCTTCCTGAAGGATTTATTTCCACCATATTTCAGAGGATTTGACAGACAGAGAAAATGGTTCTGTGGAAACAGCAAATGGAAGATTGCTTTCAGCTAGGAAAGGTTTCCCAGCCTCGGTGCTCCGTCCTTCCTACTTTGGGTGCAGAAGTGGTGGGAGAGAGCCGTCAGACGAACAAGGGAAAACATTCAGGATGTCAAAAACGTTTAATGCGGAGAACAGAAGGTTCCAGCAAGGCACAAGGCATCGTGAGGAGTACTTCCTCTTCAGTCAGCTAATGACAATAATAGTAACAGCAAGGTAACACGGATAACATTCGCTGAAGGCTTACCACGTGCCAAATGTTCCGCCAGGTGTTTTTCTAACTATCGTGTGTGGTGCTGGGTTTGCTTTCCAGCCCTGCCACCTTCTAGCTGTGTGACCCCGCTTCACCCTTCCAAGCCTCAGTTTCTCCATCCGTTAAACAGGGGCTGTGGCGTAACCTATGAAAAGCACTCAGCACAGTGTCTGCCCACCCCCCCCCCCAAGTGCTTGGTAAGAGTTACACCTTTGTTATTCGAATCTGTAGAGGGGCCAGGCTTGTTCTCCGCACCCCCAGAGCTTAGCAATGAAGCCAGTTGATGGAACCCTGGGAAAGAGAGATTCCAACCCCAGGGGAAGCTTGCTGACCCAGCACTTCCGAGATACAGGGTTCTTATGGGAAGGTTGTAGATTCCTGAAGGATGTGTTGTGTAGTAAAATAAATTTGAGAGATTTTCAGTTAAGCAAAATTAAACAAGTTTCTCAACGGCTGTATTTTTTTAGAGCCCTGAATATACTGCTGTGGTATAGATCACTAAGCAGGTATTATCACAAACAGCTCTTTCCAGATGTATTTACCAGTCGTTTCTTGACTCTAGGGAGCCCGTGGGGATTGGTTTGTCGCAGAAAATCCTTTAGGAAGGTATAGTTGGAGATGTGTGAAAATTGACTGGCTAAGCGAGGTAGTGAGCTCCTCATTAAGGGAAGTGTGCAAGCAAAAGCTGGCTGCTGAAAGGGCAGGCGTGTGGACAGGGTCATCGTGTGGTAGATGACAAGGGGGCTGAGTTAAGTGAAAGGCTCCTATGATTCCTGGCTGCTTGTCTTGTGCCTTCAGGCTCAGGGGGCTGTGCTCATTTTCTGTTCCAGATCTGGAATTTTGGATTTGACTTTGATATCAAGGAAGGAGCTCTTTGGGGTGAAGCAAGGTACTGGACTGTTGTGGTAGCCCCAAGTAATGAGGCCCTGAGGAGCCAGGCTGACCTTCCCCCTGCTTTAGGGTCCCCTCAAGTCTGCTGAGGATCAAGGTATGGGTCACCAAGGGCAGTGAAATCACATTGTCTGCCATAACATAAGAGCTCAGGAAATGTTCCTCTTTGAGATCCATCCTCAGTATCCTGAGGTGTCACTGGTCAAGGGCAGACAGCGTGACTAGGGAATTATTAACTGATTGTTATTGAAAAGTGAAGTCTGGTCCACCTTCTGGTCTCCATCACACCCATGCATACGTGCACACACACACACGCACACACGCACATGCTTATACCCCAATTCTAAGGCTACTTGAAGTCTCCCAATCCTGGCTGAGACATGCTAAAATGTCCCCTGCCCACTCAGAGATGCAGGAGCAACCTGGTTAATAAAACCTTTCAAATCCCCTGTTTTCCACTAAATCTGGACCAACGACAGGACATTCTGGGCTAACAGTAGGACTATTCTCTTTCCACTGGACCAGTTCCTCTTCTCCTACCACTCTTTCCTCCTTGCTGGAATTTTCCCGCTTGTCACCAGAAGGGACCAATTCTAAAGCTGACCTGGTGGATAAAGGCAAGAGGCCCTGACTAGCACTGGGAACACTGAGCACAAGCAGGGGCTATTTTCGAGACTGGAGACAGGTGGGTTCAATAGATGTCGGTTAATAACTGAAGGCATTTGGATGCTTTTACGAGGAGCACTGGGATGTGCCCTCTGCTTCTGACGTCTCCTGTGACGGTAAAAAGTTCTGTATCTCCTGCACAATTAGCAGATTTTCTGCCCATTACATGTAAGTGCCCCCTCCCCCATGTGAATCATCAGTCAGGTTGGGGAATGTCTCTGTTGAAAACCCACCTTTCTGGGTGCCTAGGTGGCTCAGTTGGTTGTGCATCCGACTTCAGCTCAGGTGATGATCTCATGGTTCATGAGTTCGAGCCCCACCTCAGTCTTCGTGCTGACAGAGCGGAGCCCACTTCAGATTCTCTGTCCCCCCTCTCTCTTCCCCTCCCCCTCCCCGGCTCACGTTCTCTCTCTCTCTCAAAAATAAATAAACATTAAAAAAAAATCACCATTCATTATCATGCTTCTCAACTTCCCGGACAACGGAGTAGTTTATGAGAACCCAAGACCATGATGGCTGTTGGAAACCCCCTCCCGGTTTCCCTCTCTGTCCTGTCGTCTCTCCTCAAAAGCAGGGCGTGAATCGAGGTTGTTGGTGCTACCTGCCCAGTGACTGCCCGGCCCCCTGTCTGTGAGTGCCCCCTCCCCTGCCTTGTTAAGCACATCACTGGTTAAATTGGGGCAGTTTTCCAGTAACAGGAGGTGACCTACAAATGAATAAAAGTTACCTCTTGATCTAGTTTAGTAGATAATGACGACAGAGAATTTTCATATATAGTAAAGAAAGAAGACAGTTTTGTGATTACGGAGATGAACCGAGGCACAGGGGAAGGAGACCGCGCCCGGGAGGCACAAAAGATCTGAGGTTGCATCTAGCAGCAACAGTTACTTGCTGTGTGTTTTGGACAACGTGCTTGACTTCTCTGGGTCTTATAAGTGGGGCAAATTATACCATGCAGACATCTTTTCTCCCTTTTTCTTCGTTTCTTTTGTCTTTCCAAAGAAAATTACGGGAATAGCAGATCCTATTTCCTGTTGTTTTGGTGGAGGTGCCAATCATAGAAATATCCATCACCTCCCCCTTCCTTCAGTGGCCAGTAAAATAGGGACATCTGAACAAGGCAGGGCTCCTTCTTAGGATTTTGTGTATAAATGCCTCTTGGAAGAGAGACCCTCTCCCTTCCCTCTGCCGAAGTGAAATGATGAAAGTCTGGATTTCTGGGTAGAGGCTCCCTGTCCTTCTAAGATTCCACCCTTCCCCTCCCTCCTCTCTCCTGGGGTAGGGGGGCGGGAGGGGGGCGGGAATCAAGCCAAAGCTCAGAAGCAGATCTGTAAGGAGGGAAGCGCAACAGCAGGTGTTTAAGTTTCTTTTGAATCCTCTTTTGTAACTGGTATTACTTTTTGATTTTGATTTTGATTTTGGTTTGGGTACTGCGTTAGAACAAAAGGGTCTTTAAAGGTTGCTGGTTCAACTTTTGTTGTTTTCCTGATGAATAAAATGGGGTCAAGGGAGGCAGTACCTCCCCTCAAGCCTCCGGCTTCTAAGGCAGGACTGACAGTGCAGGCTTTGGACTTGAAGGCTGGAGCTCCTGGCTTCGTGGCCACAGTGGTACCTCAGCTTTCTGTTAGGCTAGTCAAGTGACTCACACGCTGCGTATGAGCATGATTCCCAAGTCACTAGATGGTGTCTCCCTCACCTCACTGTCCCCAAATCCTTATCTTGCTCTCTACCCCTCATCAATCCAACGGTGTCTGGAATACCACTGTGGTACTGATTCCTTTGAGCTCTTTTCTTGGTGCTTCTTACGGAAGTGGTAATACAGAAAACTAATTTAAACTACTGGATGAATTCCTTTTAAGACCCTCTTTCATCAGGAATAAAAAGAAAGAAAGAAAAGGGCTTCCGGTACCTTGGGAGAATGGATTAGAGAAGGGCATAATGTATGGGAAAGAGTCCAAAAGAAGAAAAATGGTATACAAAGGGGAATTCGGTGCTCCTGAAGACAGACTGCTTCACTTTTAGAATCTTCCTCTTCTCTCCATCACCATATCTCCCTTCTTTGTGGTCCTACATAGAGTCAAAACTGCCGAGCTTGCAGCAGTTCCCTCCTCTTCTCCAAAGCTGCAGAATCTACCTCCTGCTTCAAAGGCTGAAAATGCAACTCACTTTCCCAGTTTGCTTGCACCTAGAGCATGTGATCTATGCCTGACCAGTTAGACATCAAGGAGACTCTGGTGGCGTTGCTTCTGGGAGGGTCTTTTCTCCTTGATAAAGGAGAGGTGCACAGGGGAAAATCTCTTTTATTTCTGCTTTTGAGTGTGGTAACACAGAGACATGATAGTTGGAGCTGTTGCAGCCATCTTGCCATCATGAGGAGATATGTCTAAGACAAAGGCCACCACGTTGAAGTTTATGATATGGAAGGCTGCAAAGACGCAGGGTCCTAGATGACACTGTTTCTGTACAGAAATAACCCTAGTACAGCCCAACCACTGGATTTCTTGTTATATAAGATAGTGAATATTCTTTATCATATAAGCCACATTTAATTGGGTGCTTCCTTTCTTGCCACCCCAAATCATTCCATTACCATGTCTCAGACTTGTTTCTAAGAAGTATCCTTAATGGAATATAGTTTTGTCTCTAAAATAGAGAGTTTTTTAATGTTAGTTTGCTTTTTTTTTTTTTAATTGCTGGAGGTTCTATTTGGTTCTTTTCAAATCTGGTGGGTGACTTGATACTTTCTTGTCCCATGTAGCTATCTTTGACCTTGTCTTTTATTTCTGTAAATATATTATGCATGCCTATTTTATAAGATGTTCCTGATAACTCTATAAACTCATTGCAGGATTATTTCTGCTGGCTGCTATTTCTGCTTGTTCTTCATAGAGCCTTATTTCTTTTTATCCCTGGTTATCTTTGATTATATGCTGTTCATTGTACCTGAAGAATAATTGTAGGAGTAATTTGAAGTCTTGGGTAAAGGTACCTTCCTCCAGAGAGGATGTGTGTCTTAATTTGTCAGGTGTTTGGGGATCACCTTAAACCAGGTTCGAGGCTTGAGGTTTCCCAGAACACCAGACACTGGCTCCTGGCTGCAAATCCACAAAGCATTGGTTACTTCTGGTTCACCTCTTCCCTGAGTGTATAGGGCCATGGCAGGGTGGGGGGTGGGGGGAGAGGGGAGACAGGTCTCTGTTATTATAGAGGGGGTCTCTAATTAGCCTGCCCTTTTGATTTCTGCCTCCTTTTTCCCACAAGACCATCAAAACAAAAATTCACATTGCTGGAATCAGCTAATGCTCTTGGTTCACAAGTGACTTCTGTGCTCCCCTTATCTGTTTAGGGTCCTATTTTCCCTTCAGTTTTGGCCTGCTGGTTTCTTACTGTATCATTAACTCTTAAGTGCTTGTAAGATACTCAATTTATTCAGCAAGTTTTCTTGTTTTCCAGAGGAGGGCTGGTCCAAACTAACACACCGTGAACAGAATTGCAAGTTTTTCTTTGTCCTTTTGCCAAGTTCTCCGTCGATGACGAAACTGTGTCTTCAGGGTCCTCATCAGTTGGTTTTTCCTGTCCGTGGGCCTGGTATTTCCTTGCCTGTCCCTTCTGACTGCTTTGTCCTACTCTTGATTTTGCTTCCCTCCTGATTTTTTTTAAATTTTTTATTTTTTAAAATTTACATCCAAATTAGTTAGTATATAGTGAAATTCTCTCCTGATTTCTAGCCTTCAACCTGATTTCTGCTTGCCCTGACCCCTGGCACTTAATTCATTCCGACTTCTACTGGGGGTTTCTGTGCTGACTTGGGTATAATAGGGTCCCAGCTACTCACCCAGCTCTTGACGCCTCAGCTGAGTCTGGATCCAGGACCTTATATTTGCCAACATTGGCCCCTCAAGTGCCTCCCTTCTTTTTTATTTTTTTTAAGTTTACTTGTTTATTTTGAGAGGGCAAGGGAGAGAATGTGCATGAGCGGGAGAGGAGCAGAGAGGGAGGGAGGGAGGGAGGGAGAGAGAGAGAGAGAGAGAGAGAGAATCCCAAGCAGGCTTCTCACTGACAGCACAGAGCGAAGCCGGACATGGGGCTGGAAGCCATGAACCGTGAGATCATGACCTGAGTTGAAATCAAGAGTCGGCCACCCAACCGACTGAGCCACCCAGGGGCCCCACGCCTCCCTTCTTTATAATATCCTGGCTACCCGTCTGGCCTTGACTCTTCTGATTAATTCTACTTTCCTTTCTAGAGTCACCTGCTACTTTGGCATCACCTACCTGGTTCATGGCACCACCTTAGGCTTCCCTTGATTGAATATTTTAAGTAGATGGACTTAAGGCTGAGTCTATTTAATTACCTTGGTCAGATACAGAATCACACTGTGGGGGACCTCACGGTTGTTTTATACTAATGAGTAACTCTTAGATTTTAATCTTCCTTTAAAATGTAGAGAGCCAAAGTTTATGATAAAAAAGAAATTGAAAATGGCAACAACAACAAAAAAATCAGACCTGTTCTTAAGACTTTTCTTTGGGTTTTGAGAGTCTATTTGGCCACCCACAAGAAACAAGCAGTTAAGGATAATGATAGAGGGCACAGTCTTATAAATCTAGTGGGCCCAGGTTTAATACCATTTCCACCCCTTATTAGCTATGTGGATTTGTACAATTCATCCTACTCTTCTTAATGTGTATTTCCTCACCCATAAAATGGTGCTAATATTTCCTTCTTCATGAAGTTGTTATGGGCAAAAAGAGATAAAAAGGCATGTTTAGCACAGTTCCTGCCATCCACAATCACTCAATTAAAGGCATTATCATTATCACTGTTATTATTAACGGTAGTAGGGTCTCCCTTCCTTCCCAATACTTCACAAACTGGGTTGTCATGTGCCTGCTCATCCTTTATTCTGGCCTGTAATCTCCACCACCTGAAGCTTGACTTCATTAAGCAACAGTGTGGTGGTAATTATTCCCCAATGGCCCTGGCTAAAACTCACATGTTCCTCTGGCTCTTACATGGTCACGTTTGTGTAATAAGGTGACTAGTTGAAACAAGTCCTGGTTCATGAGGTTCAGGGCTTGCGATATGAGGCAAGTTACATTCATAGTTGAAAGACGTCTTGGTTTTTTATGTCCGAGAGTTGTTTTTCAAAAGATAGGAGGCCCAACAGAAGACAAAGATAATTAGGCTCCTGCTAGGATATACATGGCCTTCTGTGTCTTTGGTAGAGACACTGAAGGATTTTAAGACTAAATGGGTCAAATCCAGCCTCCTCATTTGCCAGATGAGGAAACCAAGACTCAGAGACATGGAATGACCTGCCCAGGGCCACACAGTCTATTGGTGGCAAAGCCAGAACAAGAATCCAGATCCTGGTTCTATAATTAACCAGCCATATGGGGACTCACTTCTGATGAATAGAATGTGAAAAACTGTGTGATTCCTGAGGTTGGGTCATAAAAAGAACATAATTTTTCCTGGTTCTCTCTGTTTCTGTCTATGTCCAGCCACCACGTTTCAAGGACACTGAAGGGGAGGTCTGCTGGGCAAGAACTGGGGCCTGTCACCAACAACCAGTACCAACTTGCCAGCCATATGATTGAGCCACCTTGGAAGTTGACTTCTGGTCCCAGTCAAGCCTTCAGATGACATTAGCCTGGGCGGAAATCTTAACTGCAACCTCATGGGAGATGGATGGCAGGTCAGAACCACATAATCAAGCTTCTCTCCAACTCCTGTCTCACAGAAACTGTGGGAGATGCTGCATGTTTATTGTTACCCTAAGCTATTACATTTTGGGGTAATCGTTAAGCTGTACTAGGTAACTAATATGCTACAGTAATTAATACTAATATTTAATTTAACACTAATATTTACCCAGGACTTTTCGAGTTGGAAGTGATGAAAATCCAGTTCACTGGTGAGAAAGGGAGAGAGAGAGAGAGAGAGAGAGAGAGAGAAAGAGAAAGAGAGAAAGAGAGAGAGAGAGAGAAAGAATTATTGGTCCTTTACTTGGGAAAACCAGAGACTAACTTTAGAGACGCCATGTTGTCAAATGATGTCATCAGGATTCTTTTTCTCATTGTCTCTCTGTTGGTTTCTCTTTTGTGACTTCACTCTGATGGGATCATTCTCTCCCTCCACAAAGACACTTTCTCAGGACACCTGAGTTGGTTAAGTGTCCAACCTTGGCTCAGGTCATGATCTCATAGTTCATGAGTGCAAGCCCTGTATTGAGCTCTTTGCTGTCAGCACAGAGCCCGCTTTGGATCCTCTGTCTGCCTCTCTCTCTCTCTCTCTCTCTCTCTCTCTCTCTCTCTCTCTCTGTCCCTCCCCTGCTTGTGTATGTGTGCATGCTCTCTCTCTCTCTCTCAAAAAAAAAAAAAAAAAAAAAGACACTTCTCTATACAGTATGGGTTAGCCCAGCCAGAGGCAACCCAGGGTTTCTTCATTCCAGCTTAATGACCATAAGAGAAGCACAGGACTTCTCTCCCCCAACAGTCACGTATATTCCTAGGAAATACTATAATTGGCCAAGTTTGGTCCCCATGCCTGTGTCTTAGCCGCTCACTGTGGCTAGAGAAATGGGGAAATATGACTGGTCACCAGCACCTTGGCCACAACTAACTTGTTTTTCAAAGTGTAGTCCATGGACCGGCAGGAAAGCATCATCTTGGGCCTTGTTTGAAACCCCAAATCTTGGCCCTTCTCTAGACTTTCACTCAGAATCTGTTTTCTCTCTTCACAAGATCTCCAGGTAATTTGTATACACATTAAAATTTGAGAAGCACTATTCTAGTATAATTTATTTCCCAGCAATAAGTAATCTTTCTTCTCATCTGCTAGGTGAATTTACACTCCCTGCCCGCTGTTTGGTAGGATACTTTTATCTTTTAACCACCTTATGTATTTTGTGTGCACATCTTCTCTTTCCCCACCACGCTTGGGTCCTGAAGGAGAGAATCCAATGTCTGATGGACAATGTCCTCTTCCATAAGATGGAGATAATGTTATTCACCTTAGAAGGGAGCTCATGAGGACTGAAACAAATAACACACTTGGGTGCACAGCACAGTGCCTATTATATCATAGATGCACCATCATGACAGCTAGTGCTCTCCCCGTAAACTGGCTGCCATTTTGTGCTTACCTAGCACCGTGCTAGGTCCTTTGTTATTTCTTCCCATTTAGTCCTCACAGTAAAGCTCACAGCTGTAGCAGTGAAACAGGTGTTTTGAAAATTCAGGTATTTAGACAAGTTCTAAATTCTTCCTTTCAAAATCAGGAAATGAAGCAGGGTTACATAATTAGCAAATGATTGAGGCAGGATTTGAGTCCAGAACTGTTGGCTCTCTGGCCTAGTTCTTAATAGCTCTCTCTGCTCTATCGTGTTGCATAATGAAGTCTTTCAACCAATATTTGTTAAATTAAAGAATAAAAGCCACAGGCTCCCTAAAACAAGCCAACTTGGGCCAGGCTGACGATATAACTGAGAGACAAAGGTCAAGCTAAGGGAAGAGTCTCTTCCCTCTTTACTATAAGTGGGTCAAGCAGGTAGGATAAATGGCAGGTGACCTTCATCTCAATGTCAAGGAGACAATAGGACCGAAAGAGGCCCTGGGAGCTGGAGAACATGGCTGGTCTGAGAGGGCAGACCCCCCACCTTCCCACCAGTGTTCATGGTTATGGCATCTGGGTGGCTTATGCCTGGTGTCTGTTCTGATAAGACAGCACCAACACATACACACTGTGTTAAATATTTTGAACCTGGCCTCCGAGAAGGTGGACCCAGTATTGTCAGATCTGATTTGTTCAAATAAAGCCAGAGATCTGGACTTTTATGTGAAATCCTCGACTTCTAAATATTGATGAATAATTTAATTTTTTTAAGTTTATTTATTTTGAGAGAGAGTGCATGTGCATGCATGCATGCATGCGAGTGGGGGAGGGGCAGAGAGAGAGGGAGAGACAGAATCCCAAGCAGGCTCCGTGCTCCCAGTGCAGAGCCCTACACAGGGCCCAGACCCACAAATCGTAAGATCACGACCTAAGCTGAAAGCAAGAGTTCGACACTCAACCTACTGAGCCACCCAGTCACCCCTAATTTATTTTAAGTGCGCGGGCCATACATGGGGAAGCGGAACTGGGGGATGGATAGTAGTAACCAGACTATAACCTCTGTCCTAAACTATACAGGGAAATCTATACTGTTTTTGTTTACTAAACCAGTACAAAACAAATAGGCAGGGAAAAGGAAGAAGAAAGAAGGAAGGGAGGAGAATGCCGGCTGCTTGACCACTTGAGTCTCAGGCAGTAAAGTGGAAGACAGCTCTCAGCTGGGGAGGAATGGGGGAAGAAAGGAGGGGCTCTCTGTGGCTAATTGTCCCAAGGGCCATGGCGTCCAACGGGGAGTCCCTTCCACTTCCCAGGGTTGCCAAGGGCCAACCCAGCTAATCGACTTTTTTTTTTTCTTTTATCACCTTGGAGGCCCTCTCTGTCTTTGTTCAGCTGTAATCTTTCTTAATTAGATAATTGAAATAATCATCCAATTAAGTTAGTTCACATGGCCCCCCTTACTTGAAGAGTCGCTGAATCCAGCTGGCTTCTCATTTCCGCTGACTCTGTTCCTCGCCTCATGCAGGGTCTGAAACAGGTTTCAAGCTGTTTTCTTTCCTCTTTTTCAGTTTGCCGTTTCAGTTCATAGGAGCTACGACTAAAGTTCTTTTCTGGGTGATGTCAAGACAGACTCCCGAAGCAACTGAAGCCAAAAGTTAGAACTGGCACCAACACTGTGGGGGATAAGAATTTCTGGCCCCTGAGGGTTTGAATCCCTATTCTGCCACTTAGTAACAAGGTGACTTTGAAAGTGTGTGCTGACCTTGCAGAGGTGGCAGTTTCCCCATCTGTGAAATGGGAATAAAAACAGAACTTACCCCACAGCTAGGGTTGTTGTGTGACTTACTTGAGATAATGTAAGTGAGGCCATCAGCTCTGTGCCTGGCACACAGTAAGCACCCAGGACATGTGCGGGTTGTTTTTTACCATGCAGAATGATGTATTCTTTTATTATTTAAAAAAATTGTTTTCAAAACATTTTCTTAAGTTTATGTATTTTTTTGAGAGAGACAGAGATAGCATGAGTAGGGGAGGGGCAGAGACAGAGAGAGAATCCCAAGCAGTCTTCCCACTGTCAGCACAGAGCCAGATACGTGGCTTGAACTCATGAAACCATGAGGTCATGACCTGAGCCAAAACTGAGTCAGACGCTTAACCAACTGAGCCACCCAGGCGACCCCCAACATTTTTTTCTTAGTGTTTCTTTATTTTTGAGCGAGAAAGAGAAAGAGAGACAGAGTGGGAGTGGGGGAGGGACAGAGAGAGAGAGACACACACAGAATCAGATGCAGGCTCCAGGCTCCGAGCTGTCAGCACAGAGCCCAAGGCAGGGCTGGAACTGATGAACCTCAAGATCATGACCTGAGCCGAAGTCGGATGCTCACCCAACTGAACCACCCAGGAGCCTCCAGAATGATGTATTCCTAATAACTCAAATTGTTTCATTATGTGTTTGCAATAGAAATAGAGGAAAGGAAAACAGAGGGAAACCATAGAGACACATAAGATGTAAATGATGCCAGGGATTATGTAGCTATTTGCTAGACTTATATGGTGTTTATATGCTAATCTAATATCTCCATCCTGGCTTCCTTCCAGTTAATTCTAACACCCCCCCCCCCCACGCCCCATAAGATTTACAGATAGCTGGTTTTCCCTTCAGGCCCATCTTCTGTAAATGAAATCACAAGGCAGTATTCCCTTCACTTACTTGCCCCCCAGGTTGGAAGGTCCATGTGGGCTGCTGGGCTGTGTCTGCCATGGCATCATGATATCCCTAGGGAATTACCAAAAAATAATTGTTAAATAAATAAACATTGAGCATGGAGAAACTATTCTCTAAAAGGACATCCAAGCCAATTTCAAGTAGTAAAGCATTTTAAAACAAGGATATAAGACATGTCACACATTAGCTAAGAATGGAGAAAAATCTAGAAAAGGGCTAGTATTTCTAGGATCACAGAGTAAAACAAAAATCAATTGCAACTCCAAAACGCAAATGCCCAGGCCTTACCTTAACCTGCTTAAAATGCTGACCTAGCCAGAGCCAGCAGCCAGTAACCACGGTGGATTCCCCCTTTGCTGCATTTCATTGCTCAGTGCAGACTCCTGGAAACTCATTCTCCTTTATTTCAGGAGAGTCACATATTTCGGAGGAGAATGATTGTAGCTCTGTGCAGAGCATATTTTTCATGCTTTTTAATCTTTTAAAAATTACACAAGCACTACATCATTTTTTATAATGGGAAAAATGTCCATAAATAAAAAGAAAAATGAATTTTCAAAGATTGTTTTCCAATGTGGCTTCCCCTCCCACCCCTCACCCCCCCCCCCAGGAGTGTACTTTTAAAAAGCAGTCATCTTCAACTCCTGTATAGGACCACAATGTGCTTTACGTGGAGTGTGTTCTCGTTCTAACAAAACTAAAATGTTTCTTAGTGCTTTGCTCTAGATTTCAGCTATGGAGAAGGGGAATCCAAATTCCCATTTCCTCACACATGTCGGGAGATCAATACTCTCCAAGGTTGGATTGCTGGACTTTGGCTGGAGAGCGCTGTTTGGTGTTGAATATAGTGGGAAGTCAGCAACTGTTCCGGACAACTGCCCCATCACTAATGTTCTGAGCAGACGCTCCCTATTTCTGCCTCTGTGACTTAGCACATAGTCTGTGTCGCAGCCATAGTCTGAGCTAACCCTCAGTGATCCTCACCTCTTGGTGGTCACACGTTTGTACAGGGCTGGCTTAGGTAATCAATGAGATACTGCAGAAAGGATGGAGCGTGGCATCGAAGCAAAGTCACGGAAGTCATTGCAGTTTCTGCTTTGCTCTCTCTTGGAACGCTTGCTCTGGGGGAGGGCCACATGGTGGGGAACTCCAGCCCACAGACATATGAGTGAACCATCGTGGAAGCTGATCTTCTAGCCCCAGTCAAACCTTCACATGACTACAGCCCCAGCCTGTATCTTGGCTACACCCTGAGCCACAACCACCCAGCTAAGTCACTTTCAAATTCCTGATCCACAGAACTGTGCGAGCTAAGATTCATCGTTTGTTTTAAGCTGCTAGGTTTTATAGTAATTCGTGATGCAGCAGTAGGTAATTTATACATTCACCCGTCTATGTATAAGGCTTACTCCTTTGCCCTCTAAATTCACTCTCTCAAGGCTCAGGTCAAATTCATCCTGCCTGGATTCTCCAGCCTGGAGGGATCTCCCTTTCTCCAAGCCCAGTCACCATGCCTGTCCTTCTTATGTGGCATTAGGCTACAAGAAGGAAGGATAGATCAGCCAGGCCTGACATGTGTTGTGCCTTTATTAGTAAGTGACCATATAGTTTATAGTCCGCACTGAGACACTTCTGAGAGTGAAGGGGGTGCTATTAATAATGATCATGGGGGGGGGGGGGCGCCTGGGTGGCTCAGTTGGTTAAGCGTCCGACTTCGGCTCAGGTCACGATCTCACGGTCCGTGGGTTTGAGCCCCGTGTCAGGCTCTGTGCTGACAGCTCAGAGCCTGGAGCCTGTTTCAGATTCTGCGTCTCCCTCTTTCTCTGACCCTCCCCTGTTCATGCTCTCTCTCTGTCTCAAAAATAAATAAATGTTAAAAAAAAATTAAAAAAAAAATAATGATCATGGGAATCAGCAAAATCCAAGATAGCTCTAGGGCAGACTATAACATCCATTCACCCTATCTGTGAGAGGCGCCAATGCCTCTCCCAGAAAGATAACAAAAGCGAGAATATTGTTTAGCATGGTTACAGATTTGCTTGTCGGATGCTTGGAGGTACAAAGAAAATGTAACTTCTTTATCTTTCTGTAATAGGTCTTTTGCCTTGCATATCTCCACCCAGCTAGATAGTGAGGGGACGAAATAGGATTTTTTTAATAAAAAAAAATTTTTTTAACGTTTATTTATTTTTGAGAGACAGAGCGTGAGCGGGGGAGGGCAGAGAGAGAGAGGGAGACACAGAATCTGAAAGAGGCCCCAGGCTCTGAGCCATCAGCACAGAGCCTGACGCAGGGCTCAAACTCATGAACCTGGAGATCATGACCTGAGCTGAAGTCGGACGCTTAACCTACTGAGCCACCCAGGTACCCCTATGCCAGATAATTTAAACAGTTTGTGAGATTGTTCTGTCAGCACCTGGCTGAGCAGGGGGGAGAATGCAGCCAGGGTTCTGAGCCTTGTCTTTCCATCCCCATGATTGGAAACCCTCCTCCTCGCCATTTAAGACAGAACCTGGGCATATGGGGGATAGGTAGGAAGTGGACTGGGAACCAAGATCCTCACAAGGTTTCCTTTAGAATGGTTGGTCTGAGCGAATACCTGGACTGGGGGATGGTTGAAGGGCTATCTGCCTAGCTTTTTGTGGCAGTGTTCTGAAACTAGAGCCATCTCTCATGGGCGTGGCTTTCCCTCCTACACAAGCGCACCCACCAAGGGTTTGAAATGTAGCCACTGCTTTGCTAACCAAGCTATGAGCCCGTAAGGCTGTGTCTGTCAGAAGAAGGAGGCTTTTGCTAGTTAGCACAAAGGCGTTCTGTGGGCCAGGACAGACCCTGGCCAGCACCCAGCGTCCAGGTTATGTGCTCCTGGCTTCGCATTCTTTGCCTGTGGCAGCTTGCTGCTCCCGATTACAGGCCAGCTTTGCCATTACCGTGGAAATTCTGGGCCCCCTGCATGCCCCGAACAGGCTCCAGGGGCCCAGGGTATCTTCCTCAGACTCCTCTACACCGTCCTGCTACCACCTGCACACCATCGCTCCTGGGCTGAGGGACACAGGGCGTTAAGCCAGAGGCAGGTCCCCCAGCGGTGGCAGACTTCCTTCTACCCTGCCCTGGGATGTGAGGCACTTAGCCTGATGTTCTCACACACTTACCCCCCCCCCTTATTTTCTAGATGTTTCTAAATCTCCTCTCCCTAGAGGCATCTGACCTTATCGGTGGCCTTCAGCTTTTCCTTTCCTGCCTGCCATCTTCCCAGAGTGGCATGAATAGGTCTGGGGCATATCTGGGAATGATAAAACTCCGTGATCTGGGGTGGCACCTGTCTACCTTTTTCCTCTGGTAGCACCTCTAGAAAAGAATATGTGTATGGCCCACTGGGTGACCTGGAGGAGACCTGGTACCCTAGCGGGCTGTTTTGCAGGATTAAGCCGGTTGGGGGGGGGCGGGTGCGGCGGGAATCCGAACCACCAAGATCCTAACCAGGCTGCTCCAAGAGCAGTGGGGATCAAGTCCCCTGGGATGTGTGGAAGCACTCTGGCTAGGCAGTCCTCTCTAGAACCTTCAGCCTGGCTTTATTAGAGCGGAACTGTGTGGTTGAGAAATCCCTTTTCCCCACCAAAAAGCCTGCTTTCAAGGCCATTGTCTCTCTGCAGAGGTCAAGAACCTCAGTTTGGAGACTAATGCTGATCAATGGTCTCTTTATTCTTTGATCTTTCTTTTTCCCTAGGGCACTAAAACTCCAGGCTCAGCCCTGGAACTGGGAAGCGGCTAGAAAATATAGTTTCAAGCGGGAAACTAAAATACACAGGCAAAGTGTTGGTGAAATAGGATCCCCAGTACAGTTGTAATGATAGGAACTCCTCTGGCAGCGTGTGTGGTGGGGGGCGGGGGGGTAATGTGGGTTTAGGGTTGTTGGGTAAGACCTCAAGGCAGCATTAGGCTTGAGTTTGAATACACTGAATTTATCAGCAGGCTTGAATAAATTGTGGCTACACTGCCTTCTAAGGGAGCAGATTCTTGTCACCTCCAGGGCTTTTGTTTTGCTGAGTGGCTTATGCAAATATAGAGCCAGCCCAGTGGTTCTGGGTGAGAAAGGGGAGAGCACACAGACCTTCCTTTCCAGCTACCTGTCCCTGCAAGACTGTCCTGTGCCCCTTCCCCGTCAATAGTCATCACCACAGATAAGTTTTGCCTATTTTTGAATTTCCTATAAATCAGATTCAACAGCGTGTGTTCCCTGTGTTCTGATTTCCTTTGTTTAACATCCCGTCTCCGATACTCATCCATGGAGCTGTGGATGTTCTTTTTCGTTGCTATGTCGTATTCTGTTGTAGCAAAATGCCCTCAATTTATCTTGCCTTTCTACCCTTCATTTGGTTCGTTTCCATTTTAGTTATCACACACAAAATCTGCCATGAACATTTTTGTTCATGCCTTTCCGTGGACATTTTTGAAAAAATTCTTGTCAAAGTAATTATTATTTATTTCTGATAAATGTTATATGTATTCATTTAGAAAGTGGAACATCCAAAAATGCAAAGTTTTTTAACAAGTCGTCATCAATGTACATTCAATTTTGTACTTGCCTTTTTTTTTTAATTTTTTTAAGTAGGTTCTGTGCCCAGTGTAAGGCTCAAACTCATGACCCCAAGATCAAGAGCAGTGTGCTCTACTGACTGAGCCAGCCAGGTGCCCCCGACCTGGCTTTTGCACTGCAAATATCATGAGCATTTTTTCATCATACTCCGTATGGAAGGCTCTTACCCTCTTTTTAGTTCCATTTGGCCTTGTTCCTTGATAGGCCATCAGCTAACATTTGCGATGATTCTGAGGTTTTACCCAGGAGAGACCTGGAGACAGCTGGCCACCTACCCTGTCCACCACAATCCCCAGGTAGATGCAGGCTGTCTAGTGTGAGAATGCGCCGGATCAGGAGGGCAGATGCCTCTCTCCATCACCTCTGCCCTGAGCTATCACAAATGGACCTAACAAGGTGAAAGTAGAGGCTGCAGATTGAGAAGAGAATGAGAAGTGCAGCTGTGAACCTGGAAAACAGTCTGATAGTAACGAGGGAAGCGAGCAGTGAGTTTGGAAAGCAGTCCCTTCCCTCACCCAAAGTGTCTTCTTGGGCAGCTCAACCTGCGTGTGAACGATTTCAGCGAATCAGTTCAGTGGGATCCGTGGATGCACATCACCCCGACAAAGAAAATCACAGGACAGGTGCAAAGCGAACGATTTCCCATTTCCTCCCTCTCTTAGTTCATCTCAAATATTGGCAAACTTTTTCTCAATCCCTTGTTTGCATTCATTTTGCCAATTATGTTTGATCATAAACCTAAGTATCTGGAAGTACCTCTCTGTACTTGTTTCCTCATCTGTAAAATGGGTTGAATGATGATTCCCCTCTCTCTTACAGCAGGGGTTTTCAGCCTCAGCACTATTGACATTTTGGGCCAGTTCATTCTTTGTGGTGGGGCTGTCCTGAGCATCATGGGATGTGTGACCCACTAGATGCCAGTAACAACACCCTCCCCTAAAGTTGTGACAGGCAAAAGTGTATCTACACATTGCCAAATATGTCTAAGGGTTGAGGGGGAAAGCAATATAACTCCCCTTTGAGGAGCACTGGCTTGGATTTACTACAAGTATCACCTGAGATAACATAGGTACAGTGCTTAGAAGAGTTTCTGGCGGCAAGTACTCAGTAAACCTTAACCATCGGTGTCGGAGGAGCTCCTAGAAAGATGTGAACTTGTGGCCGGGGCTACTTCACAAACCAATTTGCTTGTTTATTTCATCACTATTACTCTTTGCATTTTCTCTTCTTCCTTCGTAAAGTGCCATGGTTTAAAGGGATTTTTTTTTTCTTATGAGAGGTGCCTTTCCTTATAGGTACAAGTATCAGAAATAAAACTTAGAAGTACTGGCATTTGCAAGTGGCTTTTGAAAGTGGAGAATGTCAAAGAAATGTAAATCATACTCTCTAGGAGCAGGAGAGTGTCTTTTTCTAAAGCTTTTGCAACCATTAACTCATTGGACGCCACCATAGCGTGTTCTAGCTGAGCCTAAACGGAATTACTAGCTTTGTTGTTTGCGGGGTGGAGGGGAAACCCTGGTCGGGTGACAGCTCACAGGGTCGGTGCGCCACAGTGGTGGGGGGAGGATGGAGGGATGGCGGGGAGGGAGTGGCAATAGGGGGAGAGGGGAAACGGGTGCTATTTCTTCCTGGTGAAGGGGACAAGATTACCCCGTGGGCTGGGAGACCTGAAGAAGACAGAAGATGAAAAAGAGGGTGGGATAGTGTAGGTCTCTTCATGCATCCTGAGGGACCTGGATGATGAGAGGGGGCTTAGGATCCTGGTGCACAATACTGCTGCCCCATGCACGGGAGGGGCAACCTTAACATCAGGCTCTCTGCCACAGACATTGTCAGCTTGGGCTTCCTGAATGCACATATCCTGTAGAAAGGAGTCCGGGTGGTTTCAGGTCATTTGCATGCCAAACCCCACTCTCACCAGAGGACCCAGAAAGCACCAAGGTATGTGACTGGGACCTCTTCTCTGATCTTTTGCTGCCCGCCCCCCCCCCCCCCCCCCCACTCAGGGCCTGTGTCCATCCTTAGCTCAGTTCTACTTTGATTCTGCCTAGAGTTCTACCTGCTCTGGGGGACCAAGAGCACAGTTTTTCAAGTCCCTGCGGTTCCTGAGATGAGGCCAGCCAGCAGGGTCTCCCGGGGTTAACCCCTTGAGCCCGATAGCCACGCCCACAGCCTGCCCCGGCCCGGACACGCCCACTGCCACGCCCCTGTTTGTGACCACACCCACAGCCTGTCTCCAGGCTCCAGCCACACTCACAACCACACCCGTGGCTGCGGCCACTCCGCCTGGACATTCCTTCTCACAGCTGCTTTCAGCCAAGTGGCTGCCACCAAGTTCCTGCGAAATGACTCACAGGAGATTGCTAACTTTGGGGGAAATCTCGTGCCTGTTTTATTTGCATGGTGTGAAGACCAGCATGATGAGAGGCCACAAAGCAGTACCTGAACTCCAGAGCTTTTCAAACTCAACATTCAGAACAACATTTTAGAGGCCCGTGCACGCCCCACCCTGTGATTCTTTGGGACCCACTCCCCGTTCGCTCTCTTTGAGTAGAAGACAAGCCAGCCACAGTTTTATATCTCAGCGTGGCATTTGGGAGGGCACGCAAAGTACCGCCGGACCTCCAATGTATCTGTCCAGCCCAGTAAAACTTAAGTTCCCATTCTGTCCCTTTGTCCCCGGGATCCTCACTAGATCAGGCTGTGCCGAAGCCAGCTCAGCCCTGAGAACCGTGCCATGGCCTTTGGAAGCCCTCAGTATCTGTTTGGACTGCCTGGCCAGCTCCTCCCTCTAGAACACGTGCACTCCAAGGTCACAGACTGTGTCTGTTTGGTCCTTTTGTTTACAGGACAAAAATTATTAGCATGCATATGTTCTCATTTCGTCTCTGTCACTCTATCAGAGGCAAGCTTGTAGTTGACAGCCCACGTCGTCCCTCTTGCCGAAGAGGTGGTATTGTTTTAGGTTGGTGAGAAATTAGGTTGATCTATAATAAAGAAAGAAGAGGGGGAGAGGGAGAGGAAAATGCATGTAAGAGTGCGTCCCAATCTTAGCCTGCATCAGAACCACCTGGGGATCTTGCTAAATTCTGATCTAAAATTCTGATCTAAAATCTTGCAAATTCTGATTCAGTAGATCTGAGACTCTGCATTTCTAACATGCTCCCGGGTGACGAAGTTGCTGCTGGTGTTCAGATCGCATTTCGCCCGGCAAGGGTACACGGGGCTGGATATCTGGGAGGTCTGCACGTAACTGGAGAGATTAGAGCAGCTTCAGCATGTGAGAGAAATGGATAGAAAAGGCTTTTGTTTTTTTTGTTTTTTAAATAGGTGTTACCATAGCCTCTGTAGCTGACCCTCCTCATTCTCAAGAAATTCAAGGATATTCATTGTTTGTCAGCTGCCCAGCCTCTAGCCTGTCTTCTGCTAATAGCTCTCCATTTTTGTCTGACGGAATGGTTAGCCAGGTGCCCGTCCCTCCCCGGCACGTGACTGCCAGTGAGCCCAATGAGGGCTCCGGCTCTGAAATCTGAATCATGGATTCAGGCCCAAAACAGAGAACAGTTGGAGTGTTCTCTTTCCAGCCAAGGCAGCTGGGTGAGATTTTTGAGCACTTTCTGCTGCCAAGAACCTTCTGGAGATGCTGGGTGCCTGATGGCTCCACGCCTGAGTCTTTAGCCTTCCCTTTGCTCTAGTGCACTCTCCGCTATGCTTCCAAGATATCCTCTCTTTTGCCTAGACCAGCCAGAGTCAGTTTCTGTTGCTTGCAATCAAAGCACCCTAACAGATATGCTATTTAACCAATATAACATTTTGAGCTATTATTTTGAAACAGTGTTTCATTTCCTGACTGGGGGCGGGGGGGGGGGGATAGGTGGCAGGGTGGTGATAATTATAATACCACTTCACCACTTTGGCTGCACCTACGGTGGCTGGTTTTACAGATCGCCATTTGGAGTCCATGCCTAGCACTGTGCCTGAGAGAAACCCAGTCGGTGCTCAATGGATGGCCATTAGCAAGAATGAGCAGTCACTTCACAGCATGTGCACTGAGCCCTGGCATGTGTCAGCTGCCCCCGTGCCCAGGGACATGTTAGACAGCCATCAAATACTAAAATAGCAACAGCTTATAGGAAAGCCTGTGTAAGCTTGTAGCAGCACTAGCTAATAAACTTCTGACCTTTCCCTTGGATCTCCTTTCTCCCTCTACGGTTTAAGAGCAAAGTGTGATGAAAGGTCAGCAGGGAGCATGCTCTTTGTTCCATCAATGTATTGTGGTTCCATTAAAATATTCCCAGTTAAACAAGAAGCACGCCAGTATTTCCATTATGGCCTTTCCGGTTGTGGCAGTTATTGCTAAAAAAGAGATTAAACTCTCTATGTACTATAAAGGTTAATATTCCCAGGCTGTAGAGGCAAAAAAATCTACCATCCCAGCCGCGCCATGAACTAGCTATTCTTGGGCACGTTACTCAAGGTTCTTGGAGCCTTAGTTTCCTCATCTGTAACGTGGGCACGGTATTAGCATCTTCCTCAGTGGATTGTTGTGAGGATTCAGTTAGGCAATTCATATAAAGTACTTACATGCATTAAGGCAATGCATATAAAGTGCCTGGATCATTGTCAGTACTTAATAAATGTAAGCTATTTATTAACACTCATTTTCCCCTAAAGCCAGAACGTATAATCCTTCCCTCCCCTACTTTTTTTTAAAGCTTATTTATTTTTATTTTTAATTTGTTTAATGTTTTATTTTTATTTTTGAGTGAGAGAGACACAGAGTGCGAGCAGGGGAGGGGCAGAGAGAGAGGGAGACGCAGAATCCGAAGCAGGCTCCAGGCTCTGAGCTGTCAGTGCAGAGCCCGACGCGGGGCTTGAACCCATAAACCGCGAGATCATGACCTGAGCCGAAGTCACACGCTTAACCAACTGAACCACCCAGGTGCCCCCCTTCCCCACTTTTAATAGAAGTCTTGAAAAAAGGCAGTCGATCCAAGGGTGCCTGTGTGGCTCAGTCGGGTAAGCATCTGACTCTTGTTTCTGCTCAGGTTATGATCTCCTGGTTTCGTGAGCTTGAGCCCCGTGCCAGCCTGTGCACTGACAGTGTGGAGCCTGCTTGGGATTCTCTCTCTCCCTTTCTCTGTGCCCCTCCCCTGCTTGCGCTGTCTCCGTCTCTCTCAAAACAAATAAATAAAAACTTAAAAAAAATTTTTTTAAAGGCATTTGATCCAATTAGGGTGAAGAAAATTATCCTACCCACGAGGAAAAGACTGGAAGAAAACATAAAACATACTACAGTTTTTAATGTTTGTCTATGGGTGTGACAGTATGTATAATTTTTATTTTTTTCGTTTAGCGTGCTATGCCTTACAGATTCTTTTGCAGTGAACACACATCACTTTTATAACCAGATGAGAAGCCCTGACAAATGCTATCTTTAAAAAAGAAGGCAAATATTAAGGCAACATGATTTTGTAGAAACTGGGTGGGGGAAAAAAAATCCCTGTTAGATGGAGAAATAGATGTTTTCTGGTCAAGAGCTTATTGGGAGGGAAATGACATCAATTTGGTTCTCATCAACTCGAGTGGCAAATCATAATGCAAAATGAAAGTACATTCAGGAGAGCCAAACCCACACTGGGATTTTGCCGCCTGAATCATTAAGCTAGAAATGACCTCAGGAGGGCATGTGACCCCGCCCCCTTCCCTCTCCTCGGGAAGGCTGGCCCTGGGACTTTTCAGGACTCATGAGCAATGGTCCTATTTATAAGCCCTCTAGGAACTAACTCTACATACATTTCCTTCCTCCTAAGCTTCAGGCAGCCTCAATTTAGCTTTTGCAGGTGCCCTCAACTAACGATCTCCAACCTAGTTCTCCCTCTGCCTGGAAGAGGCCTGGGAATTGTCCCAGATCTTTTTTATTCACCCTGGTCCTTGCACAAAACCTAATCCCCCTGGAAGTCAGTTTTGTCACCCGTAAAACAGGGATAGGAAGGATTTGAAGGGAAAATGCAGAACTGGGAGTCCAGCAGGGGCCACCTGTCCTGCGTCACAGCCCGGGTGTTTAACCATGTCTGTACCACCCTGGTGGGAAAACATCACACAGAGGAAGCTTGTCTGCAGAACAGGTGACAGGTTTTTTTGGAGGTGGGCGCGACAAGCCTGTGAGAAGGAAGCGAGGGGTGGCTGGGAATGGGAGGAAGGGAGATTGAGGGGGTCCAGAGAAAAATGGACGTGGCTCAGGAAAGCAGCAGTCAGCAAGGGTGTGCACAGAGCGACGGGAACCCCTGTCGCGGCCATCACCAAGAAGCTCATGGACCAAGCTGCTGTAGATTCCATTTTAATCAATCCCCTGTGCCGGGCTGTAATATCCCTCTCATTATCCACAAACTTTTAGGACCCCACCTTGTGTTCATAAGGCTTTGAGGCATGGAGGAAGTGAGCTGGTCCAGCAGGTACAGAGCGGGAGACCAGGGATAGAGCCTCAAGAGCAGAGGGTGATGGAGAAGGACTAGGGAGCAGTACAGACCAAGGCTGCAGCCCCCACTGATCAGACAAGGCAGACCTTTCTGGAAATCTGTGGAGTTTCTGAAGGAGACTTGTCAAAGCACTGCAGTGGGGGCTGAAACTAGTTTGTTTATCAAAGGAAAGTATAATTACTGAATTCTGAAGAACCTGGGCTCTCCAATGGGGAGGTGTCTTGATGACAAGTATCAGCAGTGTTAAAATGAGTAGTAGTCAACAGTATTACTATTATTACTGATATTTGTATTGCTATTAGTATATTCCTTTCCCTCGCTCAAGTCTTGAATTAGTTCTTGCATCCATTCTCCTGAGGCCAAATCAATGAACCACCACTAAGACCCTGCCTCCCTGCGTGTTGATGAGAGTGGCATGTGGTATCAAATTAAAAGCCCTCCTGAGACCAGAGAGATACACTTACTGCCCACACCCCCTCTATCCACACACGGGGTCACTTCATCATGGAAGGAAGTTAAGTGGGCTCGGAATGAATTACTCCTCCTGAAGCCATGCGTGCAGGTCCCTAGCCTTCCTACGTAGCTGCCCGCTGAAGGCTTGATCGTCTGTGGCTGCGTCACAGATCTCCCCACAATTTAATAGTATTAAGTAACAGTCAACTTTTATTCTCTCACACAGTTTCTGTGGGTCAGGAAATAGGGAGTGGCTTAGCTGGGTGGTTGTGGTCCGGGGTTGCTCAAGAAGTTACAGTCAAGATGTCGGCGGGGCTGAGAGCCTCTGTTTCCAAGATGGCCCGCTCATGTGGCTGGCAAGATGGCACATGGCAGTTTATAGGAGGCCTCATTTCCTTGCCCCAACGACCCCACTTGAGTGTCATCATGCCACGACAGCTAGTTTCCCGTTTCCCTCCGAATGAGTGGTCCAAGAGGGAGTAAGGCAGAATCATAATACCTTTTATGAGCCAGCCTCAGAGTCACATGCTGTCGCTTCTGCAATGTCTTACTGGTTGCACGGGTCAGCTGTACTCCCTGGGGGAGAGGACCATCCAAAGGCATGAATACGGGTCCATGAGACTCACAGGAGACCATCCGGTGCTGGCTCCCATCCTCCCACTGCCCCCACCCTGATACCAGCTGAGACTGACCAGGCTACACTTCCCAGAATCATGGCTTTTCTCTTCTTTCTATGTGAGTGTGAAATTGGCTGATTTTCAGTTACATGAATAATAATAATGATGATCCCACTTGACATTACTGGATCAATTTCATCTTCTGGGAGCTATTACTGCTCCATGGCGCAAATGAGGAAATGAAGGCTCGGAGAGGTTAAATGACTTGCCCAGTGTCTCAAAGTGAGAAAGTTCTGGAAGGCTGGGAATTGAACTTGCGCATTGTAGTGCCTAGTCCAGGGTCCTTGCTATCACACCACACAGTGCCAACAAGCCTGAAACATGCCACGTGCCTCATTGTCTTCCAGGGCAAATTCTAGGCGAATTAGAAAGCAATTGTAGTGTAAGAGATGTCCTCTTTCTTTCTTTAAGAAAACTTATTACACAGGTGATTCATGCCCATTGTGAAAACACTACAAAATAAAAATAACTTAAAAAAAAGGAAGAAGAAAAGGCATCCCCCCCCATAATTCCACCCACCCGTATCTACCACTGTTAATATCTTAGTGTGTTCCCCTAAGAACAAAGGAAATGGTTTTAAAATACATTGCATTAACGGCATCTCCAGGGCAAGCTGTGAAAGAAATCCCATCCTCGGGCTTCACCCGAGAGGAGGAAGGACGTGGAATGGGAAAGTAATGAGTGCAGCAGGCGGTGTGTGTGTGTGCATGTGCGTGGGTGTGTGCTCGTGTGCGCACGTGTGTACGTGCTGGCCCTTCTCTGCCGGGCCCAAGAGAGCGCTTGGCACATCAGCAGCTAGCCAAGTTGGTAGGGAATTTATTACAACTTCGTAGACAGTGGTTCTGCAAGTGAGACGCAGAGCAGCCATGACTGCAAGTGACAAAAGTGGCCTGCCTTCTAGTTTGGTTCAAGCTCCCGTAGGCAAGGGAGGGTTGATTAAGTTTAATTCAGTCCAATGGGGCTGCTGCTGGGAGATGGGGTCCCTCAGGCCCCAGGACAGGGCGACGTCCCCTTTCGTTATTTTCCTTACACATGAAGTGTCTTATTTGTGACCGTCTGCCCCGCCCCTCCTCCAGCCAGAAGGCCAGCCCCACAGAGGGGGGCTCATCGGCCTTGCTCACCCGCATCTACCTCTCGGTGCCTGTCTCACTGTCTGGCAGGTTGTAGTACTCAAAACATGTTTGAATTGATTGCAGAGTTTGGGGGTATGCACAAGATAGTTGCTAAGGGCATCCCTCCTTTTATGTACAAGGACCTAGACCCGACTCAAGGGGGTAGTCAAAGTCCCAGGCACCCTCTCTATGTCATCTGTTTGTAACTCAGGACCTCTAAAATGAGGTTGCCAGCACCTGGAAACAGAAGAGCCACATCCTTTCTTCCACGAACTGTAAGAAGTGTTCCAATGCCCTGGGCACCTGTTTTGTTCCAAATTAGGAAGACAGAAGGAAATTGACTCTACCTCATCATTCTCACTCATTCTCAGCTTCCAAAGATTTTTCCCTTCAAGTCCAGTGTCTAGGAGGCAGTGAGGTGAGGGGTTATGAGCCCCAGGCTTGCAGTCTGATGAACCAGGAATCAGATGGCAGGTCATCTACTTTTCAGCTCTGTGAGCTGCGGGAGTTTTGTGGACCTCTGTGAACCTCAGTTTCCTCATCTGTGAAGTGGGAACAACAACATTAAATTTGCAGTGTTGCAGTGCTTAAGTGAGGTAAAAGTTAAAGTGGCTAGGGCAGTGCTTTGGCATATTGTCTGTCTCTGAAGCATATATATTCTTCCCACTGGGAATATCTTCCTTAACCTTGAAAGTCTAAAAGCAGTGCCAGCCATGTAATCCCCAAGGTATTTGCATGAGGAGAGCATTGATAAATTCTGCCCATGGACGGCTGCACACTGAATAGTGTCTCTATTCAATTGATATAAAAATCATCTCCCTGTGAGATTAGGAGATGCTATAGCCTAACTCCAGGCAGTGTGGCAGAGAGGTCCATCCAGGAGTCCTAGGAGCACACTCCCAGCACTAGACAGGACTAATCAAGGTTGGAAAGGATACTGGGTTCTATTTTAATTTGTTTTAATGTTTATTTTTATTTTTGAGAGAGAGAGAGAGAGAGACAGAGCTGAGCAGGGCAAGGGCAGAAGGAGAGGGAGACACAGAATCCGAAACAGGCTCCAGGCTCCAAGGTGTCAGCACAGAGCCCAACGCGGGGCTCGAACTCAAGAACCGTGAGATCATGACCTGGGCCAAAGTCACTTAACCAACTGAACCTCCAGGGTTCTTTTTTTTTTTTTTTAATTTTTTTTAAACGTTTTTATTTATTTTTGAGACAGAGAGAGACAGAGCATGAACGGGGGAGGGTCACAGAGAGAGGGAGACACAGAATCTGAAACAGGCTCCAGGCTCTGAGCTGTCAGCACAGAGCCCGACGCGGGGCTCGAACTCGCGGAGTGTGAGATCATGACCTGAGCCGAAGTCGGACACTCAACCAACCAAGCCACCCAGGCGCCCCTGAACCTCCAGGGTTCTAATGGAGAATGTGGGCAGGCTCTCCCGTAGGGGTCTTTGTTCTTCTGCTTGGGATGGGCCAGAGAGGTCCCTTCCATGGTAGGAGTCCAGGTTTAGGAGATGAAGTAGAAATCCTAGGAAGATCAAGGCTCCAGATGATAATACAAGGGCCAGGACACTAGGGAGAGGGTTAAGTGTGTTCCCTGTGGCTCCCCTGCCGATCTCCTGCTGGACTCCTTCCCTCCCTTTTTGTGTCTTTCTCTTCAAAGGGGCTTTTGGTACATCAGGCTTTCTCACTACGGCCACTTCTTTCCCCATCAAAACTTAACCATACCTGGACGAACTCTGAACCCAATTGCTTTGACAATCACATTCGTGCGAAAGAGTCATGGGGGTCATGGTTTGCAATACTTGACAACTTAAATTAACTACATGCTTCTTGAAGATAACACCTGCATTTTCTGGGCTGTAGGACTACAAATCATGCCCATTCTGTCTCCAGGATCTTCTGTCTTTCCATGACATCTGGGAGAGTGGTCATAAGGGATAAGTATTTATTTATCTCTGATCTAGACCAATCCCCGGGCCCCATTTTCTGAATGAGAAATCTAAATTTGTTGCAGAACCTGGGGGAATAGGGCTGGGGGACAAATCTCCCGACCTCTTTCCCTCTGCCTGTCCCTAATTCTAGACTCTTTACATTCAATATGTAATCTGCAGACCAGCAGCATTGGTGTTACCTGGAAGCTTGTTAAAAATGCGCAATCTCAAATCCATAGGAGACCAGGCGAAACAGAATCTGCATTTTAACAAGATCCCAGGTGATTCACATGCAGTTTAGAATCTGAAAAGCTCTGGTTTAGAACTCACATTTTCCCCATTTCCTTTCTCATCATTACTTCAACCCCGAGGGTCTGTGACCCTCTGAGGCTGAATTTAGCCCAATCTCCGAATATAATGTGCAAGGAGTCCTGGTGTCATTACATAAAGCACAATTTTCCAGTGAGATTTCTGCCCCGTTTTCTGACATTTTTTTCCTCTGCCTTATTTAAAATTCTAAAAAGAAAAGCCTCATCAATGGAATTCTTTTAAGAATGGGCAGGAGAATCCACCACCTTGAACTTCTAGCAGAAAAGGCATGATAGACACTTAATAAATAATCATAACCGGGTGGCGACATGTGTGTGAAAGTGCTTAGTAAATTATAAAGCAGGGCACAAATGTTACTGATTAGAATTCTCAGGGATCCCGGAATGTGATCCTTCACGAGCCCGTTCAGGGTGAAAATGTTTCTCAGAATATAACGGGAAACTTAAAAGTTTTCTAATTATTCTCATTTTATTAGACACTTACGTGGCTACAAGAAGAGTGGGTGTGAGCCCTGGCTATGCATCAGAATAACTTGGGGGAGCTTTAGTTAGGAGCTTCATTTCAGAAATACACAAGCCTGAAAAAATATAAGTAAGTAAATGAACGAATGAATGAATGAATGACCGGGCTTGGCCCTTGATTCTATTTCTTGAGCTCTGGACAGTCAGGGCTGGGCAATAGGACATTTTTAAACACTCCCAGGTGATTCTCATACACAGTGAGATTGGAGAACCACTGAGCTGGAAAGTTGTTATTTCCAGGTTTACGGGAAATAAATGTGAGCGAGCATTTTATCCATATTTATGATACGGCTAAAGTCCAAATTTTGTAATTCCTAAATCTTAATGATGGTCAAACCACCGGGAGCTACCCCCCAAATTGAAATACTAATGGCTGATTCCAAGCAGTATTAACTTGGTAATGACAATTTGGTTCATCCTTTATTCTCTTACCATTTAACACGGGCCAGCCAACACAGCACCCAGGAGTGGCCTCAGTCCTGACAGCATATTTGTGTACAGGCTTGTGCCCCAGTGTCAAAAACCAAATTCCATGGTTTTTGCTCCAGCAATTTGACATTTCGACGACATGGGTTTCAAAGAATACTGATGAGGATCTAGGAGACCTAAGTTCTAGGCAATGTTCTTTCCTGAAGTTGTCTGATGTTGGGTCAGTTTCCTGCTGTGAAAAACAAGGGTGTTGGACCAGTGGTTATGGAATCTGGCTGACCATCAGATTCACCTGGAGAGCTTTGCAAAACCACAGATTTCAAGGCCCCAGAGCTACCAGTTGAAGCTTCTGGAGTGTGGGTATATGGGGTGGGGGGGCAGTGGGCAGTGTTGGAAAACAGGATTTTTTGTTTTTTTGTTTTTTGGAAAACAGGATTTTTGAAAGAATCCTAAAACTGGAAAATCAGCTGTGTTTGTGAGCCATTGGACAAGATAAGCTCTTTAGTTCTTCTCTGCTTTATGAACATATGACATTAGACCTAGTTGGTTAAATTCCACTATCAGAAGAAGCTGGTCTGGGGACAGGGCCTGGCCAGAGGGCTGGGTCTGCAGAGGGATAAACATAGGAAACCCACAATAAGAAGTGTCATCTTTGACTACCTCCCGCAAATGTCTCAAGATCCTGTGTTCATATGGCTTCTGCCCAGGTCTTTTTGTTAGAGTCATATTGCTAAGTGTCGAATTGCCATCTTATCACATTACCTTTAAAAAAATGGTTAGGGGCACCTGGGTGGCTTGGTCGGTTAAGCGTCCAACTTCGGCTCAGGTCATGATCTCACGGTCCGTGAGTTCGAGCCCCGTGTCGGGCTCTGTGCTGACAGCTCAGAGCCTGGAGCCTGTTTCAGATTCTGTGTCTCCCTCTCTCTCTGCTCCTCCCCTGTTCATGCTCTGTCTCTCTCTGTCTCAAAAATAAATACACGTTAAAAAAAAATTTTTTTTTTTTAATGGTTAAAAAGGTGCTGCTTGGGAATAAAGTTCTTAGAACAATTGTCTTCTTTTCCTGCTACCTACCTCACCTCACTTCTCCTCTAAGTCTGAGTTTCACTGTGCAAAAGAATCTTTCTGGGATGCTTATTTAAATACAGGTTCTGGGGTGCCTGGCTGGCTCAGACAGTGGAGCGTGTGACTCCTGATCTTGGGGTTGTGAGTTCAAACCCCACGTTGGGCCTAAAGCTTACTTAAGAAAAAATACAGATTCCTGGGCCTGTCCCTAATTGTAATAAGGAGATTTGGGTTGGGCCCAGAAACCTGCATTTTTACAAGCTCCTAAGGCATCTGAACTACTTTCGATCTCCCTGTAAAACTTAGTTTCCAGCCTTTCTCAGGCTTCCTTTATGATAAGCATCTCCTCAGTCCATCAACAAATGAATGGATAAAATGTGATGTAGCCATGCAATGCAATAATACTCAGCCATAAAAAGAAGTGAAATACTGATATTTGCTGCCACAGTGGATGAGCCTTGAAAACATTATCCTAAGTAAAAGAAGTCAGATATAAGAGGCCACGTAGTATACAATTCCATTAATATGAAATGTCCAGAATAGGCCAATCCATGGAGACAGAAAGTTGATCAGTGGTTGTCAGGGGTTCAGAGGGAGAGAGGAATGCAGAGTGAGTGCTGATGGATGGGAGTTTCTTTAAGGGGTGATGAAATGTTCTCAGAAAGTGGTGATGGTTGCACAACTGTGCGAATATATTAAAAATCGTGAATGGTATACTTTAAAAGGGTGGATTTTATGGCATGTGAATTATATCTTTAAAAAGAGAAACGAGGGTGCCTGGCTGGCTCAGTGAATAGAGCACACAGCTCTTGATCTCGGGGCTGTGAGTTCAAGCCCCACGTTGGGTGTAGAGATTACTTAAAAAATAAAGTCTTAAAAAAAAAAAAAGAAAGGAAAAAGGAAAAAAGTAACAAAGACAAAAACCTGGGCAGTGTTTAAAAAAGCAGATTCCCAAGATCTAAGATCCTCCCTCAGATCCACTGAGTTAGCACCTCTAGGGAAGATCCTAAGAATCTGATTTTAATAAATGCTTCAAGTGATTCTTAACACAAGGGAAGTTTAGGAAAAGCTCCTTGGTACACTGAAGGCCTGAGTCGTCCTTCTGCACAGACTCTTGACACTCCATCTGAGGTTGGCAGCCCCTAGGATTATCCTTGTGATCCCTGCCTCCTAGTATTCTGCTCCTCTTGAGTGTGGACGGGGCTCATTGACTCCCTTCTAATGAACAGAATACAATGGAAGTGATGCATAGTACTTTCAATATTAGGTTTTTAAAAGATTGTGGCTTCCACCCAAAGAATGTACACAAATGGCCAATACTGTGTGAAAGATACTCAGTGTCACTCATCAGTAGGGAAATGCAAATCCAAACCACAGTGAGATATCACCTCACACCTATTAGGATGGCCACCATAAAACAAAACAAAACGAAACAATGGAAAATAACATGTGATGGTGAGGATGTGGAGAAATTGAACACGTGCAGCCAAACACGGTATGGAGGGTCCTCACAAATTAAAAATAGAATTACCAGGGCACCTGGGTGGCTCAGTCGATTAAGCGTCCAACTGCGGCTCAAGTCATGATCTCGAAGTTCATGAGTTTGAGCCCCACGTCAGGCTCTGTGTTGACAGCTCAGAGCCTGGAGCCTGCTTCGGATTCTGTGTCTCCTTCTCTCTCTGCCCCTCCCCACCTCACTCTGTCTCTGTCTCAAAAATAAATATACATTAAAAAAATTTTTTTTTAAAAATAGAAGTACCATCTGATCCAGCAATCCAACTGTTGAGTCTATACCCAAAAAAACTTGGGTCTTGAAGGATCTTGAAGAGATATTTGTATACCCATGTTCACAACAGCACTCTTCACAATAGCAAAGGGGTGAAAACAACTCAAATGCCCACTGACAAATGAATGGATAAAGAAAATGTGGTATAATGCGTATGATGGGATATTATTCAGTCTTAAAAAAGAAGGACATCCTATTACATACTACAACATGGATGAACTGGAAGGCAGTATACTTAGTGAAATGACCCAGTCACCAAAGGACAAATACCATATGGTTCCACCAAGGTGAGGCACCTAGAGAAGTCAAATTCGTAGACAGAAAGTAGAATAGTGGTTGGCAGGAGTAGAGGGAAATGGGGAGTCGTTCAGCGAGGAGAGAGTGCTGGTTTTGCAAGATGGAAAAGTTCTGGAGATCTGATGCACAATGTGAATATATTCAACACTATCAAACTACACATGTAGAAATGGTTAAGATGGTAAAAAAAAAAAAAATTTGGCTTCCATTGCAGGCTCTCTCTTGGTATGCCCCCTCTCCGTTGCCCTCCAGCCCAGGCTATCTTTCAGATCCCCAACTGTCATGTTGGGGGGACACTCAGGCAGCCTATGGAGAGACCCATGAGGTGAGGAGCAGCGTTCTGCCAGTAATACCTGGGTGAATTCGGACTTGAGTCTTCTGATTCCTGCCAACATGTGAATATACTTGGAAGTGGATCCTTAACCCTTCCCCAGTTGAGCCTTCAGATAAAACTGTAGCCGTCACAAGCAGCTTGACTGCAGCCTCACGAGAGACTTTGGGGTAGAAGCACTCAGCTGAGCCGCACCTGATTTTTGACACACTGAAGTTGTGGCATAAAGGTGATTTGTTGTTTTAAACTGCGAACTTCTGGGGTAATTTGCTATGCAACAGTAGATAACTAATACACCATCAGTTACATTTTGCTCAGTTAGTCAGATTGCAGTGCCACAGTGCAGACCACACCAGGGCGCTGGCTGCAATCCTGCTTTTCAGGATATAAAAATGCATGTATATTTTTTGGTAGATCAAATAATGGGCCCTCCAAAATGTTCACATCCTAATCCCTGGAATGTGTGAATACATTATGTCCCATGGCAAGAGGGACTTTGCCCATGTAACTTTCTTTCTTTCTTCCTTCCATCCTTCCTTCCTTCCTATCTTCCTTTCTTTCAAGAGTGAAAGTGGGAGTGAAAACAGCGGAGGGGCAGAAGGGAGGGAAAGAGAGAATCTTAAGCAGGTCCTGTGCCTAGCACAGAGCCTGACACAGGGTTCGATCCCAGCAGGGCTTGATCCCAGGAGGGCTCAATCCCACAACATGGGCCGAAATCAAGAGTTGCACGCTTAACCGGCTGAGCCAGCCAGGCACCCTAAGATTACAAACTTTAATATAGATTATCCTGGGTGATCCAAGTGAGCCCAATCGAATCGCACAAACCCTTAAAGGCAGAGAACTTTCACTGGGCCGGAGATGGGAGAAATTTGGCAGAGGCAGAAGCTGGAGAGATTCCAAGTAAGAGAGGGATCCCACCACTGGTGAAGGGGCAATGTGTAAAGCGTGAGAGTCAATGTGGGCAGCCTCTAGGGGCAAAGACTAGCACCCAGCTGACAGCTGGCAAGGCAACAGGGACCTCAACTTTACATCTGTAAGGAAATGAATTCAACCCCAACTTGAATGAGCTTGGAAGTGATTTATCCTGAAGTCTCCAGCAAGGAATGCAGCCTTGCTGACAGCTTGATGTTGGCCTTGTGAAACCCAGAGCAGAGAAACCAATCCAGCCAACTGGAATTTCGGGTCTACAGAGGTGTGCGATAATAAATCTGTATTATTTTTGGTTACAAAATTTGGGGTAATTTGTTATGGCAGCCATGGAAAACGAATATATTTATGCATATATGGCATGTATTGCTTTTGAGCCCCTTCCTTCCAGGTATCATAGCTATGCAGATGGTGCACAGTGTTATTTATCATTTTCCACTTATCCTGCTGAAGCAGTCATTCACTATCTTAGTGAATGTATTGCAGGCTCGAGTGTTCCGTGCATCGTTTTCCAAGGCTCTCTGGGAAAGACACTCCTTTTTTCGGGAGCCTGGCGTCTGGCTGGGGAAAGACTGAGTGCGTGCTGTTTTTTTTTCTGAGGCTGCTGATCAATACTTACCATTAGGAGGACAACTCCATGCATCACTAAACTTTGACCTCGGTGCCCCAGAGCGGTCCCAAGATGCCAATTGATGTACAGGCAATATACATATTCCTCAGATGCAATACCCCTTTCATAGACTTCCCTGAATTAAATCTTAGAGGCTTCAGTGATGGCAAAATAATGTTGCTAATGTACCGGCAAGCCCAGGATATTCAGAAAGGATGCTTGGATACAAGGAATTGTCTTTGTGCTTTTTAAAAAAAACTTTTGGAGGCACCTGGGTGGCTCAGTAAGTTGAGCATACAACTTCAGCTCAGGTCAGGATCTCACGGCTTGTGAGTTCAAGCCCTGCGTCGGGCTCTGCGCTGACAGCTCAGAGACCGGAGCCTGCTTTGGATTCTGTGTCTCCCTCTTTCTCTGCCCCTAACCCACTCGCATTCTGTCTCTGTTTCTCTCAAAAATAAATAAACATTAAAAAAAAAAATCTTTTGCATGGGCACTGTGTTTGGATCGTTGACCAGCTGACCCTGCCTTCTGTACAATGGGTGGTGTGGGCATAAGGTGTCCCTTAAGTCTGCCGTGGAAATAAGTACACGTCTAAAAGGCCAAGACTTGGAAATAAGTGGTTGCCTCCCCTTAGAAATCACAAGATAAGCCTACAAGAGCCTAAAATAACGTTAATTGCACTTCTTTCTCATCTACAAATTTGGAATGTTGTTTCCCCAGAAGTATGCATTTTTCAGGGAACTCTTCATAGTGGTGTACCATCACATAACATCATGGTGCTCTGAGTAAAAGGAGATGCTACTCCTGTTTCCCTGGATCTGTTCAAATGGGATCAATTGCCAAACAGTTGTTTGGATTAAAACCAAGTGGTTAATTTAATCAGGCTTTCAAGAGGCAGTTATTTTGATTAAAAGAATCGTATCTGAGCGGGCTTTGGCAGCTTCTTATCTCCAGGCAGTGGGTCCCACACACTGAGCTTTTCTGTGGAACCGGGGGGCATCAACTGCTAGAGTAAAAAGGGGCGTACGGGAAGAGAAGGCTCACGAAGCCCCATTGAAGAAAGTATAGCGGCACCTCGTCAGAAGTGAAAAGCCATTAGGAACATAAAAGGCTACCCCTTCCATCTCTTTCTCTCTCTCATGTCTGGCTACAGCTACCTGGCCTCACATCAGTTTTCCTGCTTATTCACTGCTTATCCACTGGTGTGGATAATTCTCTGCTTATCCACTGGTGTGCCCAAGGCTGAGAATTCCAGCAGCCCTGAGTTTATGTCACTTTTGCTATTTGTACCCATCACCATGATTAACTTCATCCTGAGTCTGAATTTGAATCCACTCCATTTTAAATTCCCAGGAAAACAATTTGATTCGCCGGGTGTGGTCACGTGACTAGCTCTGGTGCAATGAGCTGTACCCAGGATGGGTCAGGTGTCACAAGACATGAAGGAAGGGCTGGCCCCCCCAGGTGATGAATGGAGCAGGGAGGAAATAAGTGACAGACACCTCCAAAAGTTTTTCCTGAACTGAAAATGGCAGATACCCCTTTATCACTTCTTTTCCTGCCAATCTGCACATTCTCTAAGGGCAGAGGATTTTTTTTTTTAATCCTTATCTTCACCACTATTCTTAGGCCAGTGCCTCATCTATAGATGCTCGATACATAAAAAAAAAAAAAAAAAGGTTAAAGTTGGTCATGCCTACTGCCAGTTGTACCTACTGGAACTTCTTTTACCATGCTGGCCCCAACCCATGTGGGGATGAGGCATGAAAACAAAAAGAGGTGTCAGATGGGCTGAACCCTCCTGAGTTCTTTCTTCCAGCATTGCTTGGGTTAATAATAACTATTATGTATTCTTCAGTTTCCAAGGGGCAAGCATAATACAAAGTACTGTGTGCATCACTAACCTACTTATCCACTATGATAACCCTGTGAGAAAATTGTTCAGAGAAGTTTAGTAACTTGTTCAGGGTCACACAGCTCTAAAGTGCCATGGCCAATGCTAAACCTAAATCTAGAGGCTACCCTCCGAAGCTTTCTATCTTCCTTCCTCCTCTGCCATGAGGAGTTGGGAAGGAGGCTGAGAGATGAAGCTAAGAGGAGAGGTGTTGGGTCAATGCCAATTTTGTGAACTAAACAAAATTGTTCCATGCTAACAGTTTCAGAAAGCTTTTTGAACACGGCCTTGGGCCTTTCATGGTTCTGAGGTTTTCCAACAACTCCTCTTAATTGAGTCTTTCCAGGATGAGCTGCAGGATTTAAGTATTTCAACAAGAAAAGAGTTCTCAGGTTCCTTCTCTCCCTTTAAGCCGGGTGAGAATGTGTCCACCAGCTTTCTGCTTTTGAACACTGGAAAACATTCTGGGAAGCTGAGACAGGACCTGGGTCAGTGCTGCCATTTTCTATTGTGCTTTGCATAGTGAGGGCTCAAATTCAGGCCACCCTCGACCCACTACATCTTGTACACTGGCACCAGCTTGTACTGCCCAGAAGAAGACGTGCCATGTTCTAATGCACATCTTAGGGCACCTATGGGAGCACTGGATGGGCATAACATTGTTTCAGATTTCCCCTGCTTTAAGTTTTAAGTTTTGACTATGACTTGGATCATACCTCTGGTGTATGTACTGGCAAGAGGAATCCAAATTCTGTTCATCATTTTCGAAGGAGAGAGGGGTTGACATTGGTGCCTGGAGCTGCGTTTCCACCTCTCAGTGGGTGGGTAGGGTCTTCTTGCCAGTTCCCAGCTGGTCTCTCTACACACAGCCCTGATCCAAATCCCAAGGAGCGATCTTAGCAGTCTTGGGAGTGGTGGGGGAAGAAACTGGAACCTGTTTAGCAAAACAACCCCGTAAAATCCCAGTCTAGAGCAGGTGCCTATGTTAACCCTGAGAAAGGCCGGCTTGTCTTAGGACTGTGTGAGAAAACGCAAAGCCCCTTCACCCCACCCTTAGGGCACTATAGGCCTAGCTAAGGGGTTGTATAGTATTTAGGGCCTTTTTACTTTTATTTGTAGTCCTGTTAAAATGCCTTCCCAACATGCTTCCATGATTTAAATTCTGTATGGGAACTCATCCTGAAATTTATGCCCTTGGGAATGTATTTGGAACAGAGACAGGATTTTAAGGAAACAGAAAGCTGGTGAGTCCCAAGAACCCCTTCCTCCGTGGAGCTGTGTATTCACAGCAGTACCTAGGGAGTCCGCAGGGAGTAAAGCGTAGTGGTTACACGTGATCAGTCTGCAGGGACAGCTCTGGGTGGGTTCAATCTCATCTTTGCCACTCACTCGTTGTAGAACCCTAAGCAAATTGCTTAATGCTCTGAACCTCCTTTCCCTCATCTATAAAACAGAGACAATAAAAGTTTCTTCTCTAACCTCATGGTGAGGTTCCCTGAGATAATGCACGTGGAAGGCTGGGCACGGAGCAGAGAACATAGTTAGCAACGTCAGCTCCCATTCGTTGCTCATCTCAAGACGTGAACCCAAATTCTGCCTGAAACCCTGTTGAACACACAAGAGTTTCTGACCTTTTTTGATTGGAGGTCCCCTTTTATTCCATATGAATGACCTCAGATTTTAATCTTCCTCCCCAAATCTCATCCACGACACTGCGCCCACCAGGAAGAAGTTCTGGTTACCGTGATGTGCACCTAGTCTTAGCCGGTGAGCACGCCTACCCACCTCAGTCTTCAGTTTCCGGAGGAGCAGTGTAAGATCAGTGAGCTTGTTAACGAGGGGGCGAAGCTGGAAGGGAATGGGCTGTCTGCTGGATGTGCTTTTGTTGCAAAGTTGTGTGGGAAATGAAAGGCTGGAAACTCAGGATACTGGTAAAGGAGAGAAAGCTCATCGCAGCACATTTTTCCATCCTCACATACAATTGCTTCCACTCCCGGGTGTAACAAAACTTCCCAGTGGCTTCTTTTTATCAAAGGCGGTAGTAGAGTGTCATCAGCGCGTGCACTGACTTTGGGATGGGGTGGTCCTGGGTCGGCTGCTACTAGCTGAGGGACACCAGGCAAGTTATTGAAACTCTACATGCCTCAGTTTTCACCTCTATAAAATGGCTCAGTTGGTTAAACGTCTGACTTCGGCTCAGGTCATGATCTCATAGTTCATGAGTTCGAGCCTCGCATCGGGCACACTGCTGGCAGCTCAGAGCCTGGAGCCTGATGCGGGTTCTGTGTCTACCTCTCTTTCTGCCCCTCTCCTACTCATGCTCTGTCTCTCTCTGTCTTTCAAAAATTAATAAATGTAAAAATAATTTAAAAAGAAAATGGACATATAAATAGCATCTATCCATCTCACTTGTGTTTTGAAGATTAAGGTAATGAATATAAAGTGCCTGGCACATAGTAAGCCCTCAATAAGCGTACTTCATTGCCAGCATCATCATCCAATTATTACCTACATCTTGATGTTGCTGAGCGTATACGATCCGTGAAACAATCAGCCTTCTGCCTAGGGTTGGTAGTGAATATGTGGTGGATAAGTTTATTTATTTTGAGAGAGAGAGAGCACAAGTGGGGGAGGAACAGAGAAAAAGGGAGAGAAAGAATCCCAAGCAGGTTCCACACTGTGAGCTCAGAGCCCAATGTGGGGCTCGAACTCACGAATCGTGAGATCATGACCTGAGCCAAAATCAAGAGTCAGACCCTTCATCAACGGAGTCATGCAGGCGCCCCTATATGTAGTGGATATTATAATAACATCTCAGCTCTGAATATTAACTGTAACAGCTAGTCATTCTTTTCGAAGCATCCCAAGGGCTTGTCCGATGCTGTAAGGTCTCTGATGGGCTCCCCTCACCCTGTGAAAGGATAGTTTCCTATGGCCGACACGACAGGTTGTCACCCCAACTGCCAGTCCCCCTTCTTCCTTGTGAACAGAACACCAATTCTGTTCAAGCAGCCATGTGCCTAGCCCCAGGGGAAGAACGATGATTCGTGCGAGCTACTTCTGGTAGTCCCATTTACCTCTATCTTAATTGGTCTAAGAGGAGGCATGTGATAAGATATAAGGGAAAGTCTCCCAACAAAAGGAGAGGGGAGTGTGAGGTGAGCCTCAGTTTGGTCCCTGGCATCTTCCTTCTTGCTTTAGGTACTGTCACGTGGGGATGGAATGCTTGGAGCCTGCAGCTGCCATTTTGTGACCACGTGGTAACGAGCATGAGAATGACAGGGCAGAAAAACAGAAAGAGTCTAGATTCTTAAAGACATCACTAAGCTGCCAAGTTGACTCTGAGGCTGTTCGCCTCTACACGTCTTTTTGGTATACAATAACTGTTTTTATGATTGGGCCTATTGTTAATCCGGTTTTCTGCCTAACTGTTTTACTCCTTTTCTGTTTGCCAAGCCGGCAGAATGACGGCTATTCAAATTCTGCCCAGAGATAAAGACATTTGGTTCCCATTTTCTTCCTCTTGATTTGAGTAATCAAGTGTTTTTAAATAAATTCCTCACCCACCATTGTAGTGAAACTGCTCTTGAAAAGGTCACCAATGACCTCTTGATTGACATGTTGAATAGCTCCATCTAATTTCACATCCTGCTTAACTTCTGCTGCATTAGACAGCTTGACCACTTTCTTATTCTTAAAGTGAGTCCCTCTCTTGGTGTGTGTCACTACTCTTTCCATGTCTCTGGTCCGCCTTCTGTGGTTCCTTCTCTTTCTGCCCCTCGACTCTGTATGAACCCCGGCATTCCGCCCTAGTGGCTTCTCGTCTCTCACCAGCACCAGGAGGTGCCTTCTCCACGTTCAAGACTTTGGTTACCACCGGTGGGCCTTTGTGATCCCCACGTCCATGTCTCCAGGGCACGTCTTTCCCCAACACAGATATGCTTTTCTCTCTGTGAACAGGATGTGTCCACTTGGATGTCCCCATGGGACCATCAACACCGTATCTGTAAACTGAACTCTGTCCCCTACAAATGACTTCTCCTCTGTCACACACCTCACCGCTCACACTGGCCCTCAGCTAGAAACCTCAGTCATCCTAAGGAATTCCTTCTTTTGCAACACCCAATCAATCATCAAGTATAAAAATTCCTCAATTCTCAGGAGTCTGTTGCAGCTTCCCCCCATGTTCCCTGCCATGGCCTCCAGCCGTCACTTCTGTATTGCAAAAGTCTCTCACGTGCCTCCAATCTCCCCCCCACTCCCCCGCAATCACCTGCATTGCTGTTAGAAGGGATTTTCTAAAAACCAACAGAATTGTGTCACGGGATTTAAAATTTTCCAACGGAGTAGATGTGTGGGGGAGGAGGTGGGGGGGCAGGTTGTATTAGCCATCATGCCCTCCAGATAAAGTCTGCACTTCATAACATGGCACAGAAGACCTTCTAGTCCCTCTGGAAACAGATTGGATTTTGTGTTTTGTATCCCCTCCACCTTCCCTGCATTCTCAGCTGGAGCTCCTGGGGACTTCTCTTTCTCTTCACGATGTCCTCTGATTCCATGCTGGACTCCTATGCCCGGCATTCTGAACTTCTAGCACCCGCTAGTTCTCAACCCAAACTGCACTTCCCCAAAGCGTTCCCTGAGTCTAGTACTAGGCCAGAGTTCCTCAACCTTGGCCCTGTTGACATTTCGGGTTGGTTCATCGTCTGCTGTGGAGGTTGCCCTGGGCATCGTAGGGTGTCTGGCAGCATGGCTGGCCTCTCCCTGCTAGACGCCAGCGGCACCTGCCTCCCCCAGTTTCCACAACCACAAATGTGTCCAGACACTGTGACATTTTCCCTGGGGGACAGAATTGCCCCTGCCCCGGGTTGCAAACCATTGGACTAACCCAAGTCCCCTTCTTGTCATCCCGTGGCTTCCTGTCCTGCTCTGAGCATAACACCCATGGCACAATTTTGAAGTGACTCATCTGTTTCAACAGAATGTTAATCTCCAAGAGGGCGTCTCCCAGGGCTGGGCACCCAGTAGGCAAGCAGTCTAGCTTCACGAGAGAGTGAGCTCGCAGATGGAAGTGACCTTGCCTGTCATCTGTGTAGCCCCCGGATGGTGCTGGCACATGATGGGGCTCAATAAGCATTTGTTGAATGAAGGAATGACTCAGTCATTCATTCAAATGCTTCTTTCTCTGTGAAAATTTTATTAGTTTCCCTGTCAAGTGGAGAGGGTGTTTCCCCTCTTAACTCCGTAGTATTTTGTGCGTGCCCTTGTCCCCCAGCATTACTACACTGGGTATCATAATTTGCTAACACATGTTGGTGGAAATTAAATCATGCTCTCTGTATCTTCCGGTCTCTTTCTAGAAACAGAAAAACTAGGTCCATTCCTGTGCCCGGAAATCTCATGATCCTCGTTTTCCTTAAACTACTACACCTGTTCTACCCCTGGCTGCTGTCAGCCACACCTGCCCCCCCACATACTCATCTATCTTCCTTAGCCGACTTCAAAGAGGGGGGGATGGCTCAGAGCTGCCGGGCACCGAGGACCCACGTCTGCTACACGGCCGCTTCTTGCCTCTCTCTTCCTTGACTGTGCTCCCAACGATGGCAACCAGTTCTGGGAGGTCTTAATAACATATGGTGCTCGCTTGCAAGCCTCTCCTGGGGACGGGATGCACCATGTCTGCAGCAGGCCCACCACCTGATGGCTTCAAACGCAAGAGGCTACGGGGAGCCCCATGGCGGGAAGGAGCTGTGCTATTATTAAAGTAAACCAACACACATTCACAAAGGTAGGAAAGGGGATCAGCTTTCTTTTGAGAAGGGTTCAATACGCCGAGAAGAGTAGAGCTGCTTTTTCTGCCTGGTAGATGGTTTACATGCATCCTTTAATCACAAAGTCCTGTGGGGAGAAGATGCCGAAGTTAATATTTATATCTGGCATCCGACCCTCCGCATAAATAACAGCAGAGAGGCCGCGTGTTTGGTTTGAGGTCAGCTCTGTTTCAACAGCGAGGCCAGGTGCAGACACACATGCTGGACCTTTGAACTCTGTGTGTTGCAATCCAGATGTTCGGCAGAGGTGAGGAACTTGGGTCACTGATGGTGAGAGAATGTGGAGTGCTCTTCTAGCATCTTCCACGGGGAGCCCTGGCCAGTAGACTTGGCCCTAAGCCCACTTTCCTCGCCAGAGTCGAGAAACAGTAGCAGCTCCAGTTGTTGCTAGGGATAAGAAATCATCCACTGGGGAGTTGAGATAGCCAGGGCGGGGTGAGGGGGGCGGGGGAGTGGGTAGCACGAGGGAGGTCACGAAATTGACCGTGCTTAGCCTCTGCCCACGTTTGAGTCACTGGGAGACATTCTGCAATGGGAAAAATATTAGGCTTTTAATGACAGCCCTGACAAACAGGATCCGTGTGACCAAATTGGTCTCAAAAGCAACTGCTATCATTTCTTAAAGGAGGATTTGTCAAATTGCGTGTTTCTTGAAGGGTTTTCCTAGTCCCACACTTTGCCTTGAAAACGTGCACAGAGTGAGGGGTTTGAACTTTCTGAATTTAATGCAAAGCACATATGTTGTTTGGGTTTTGTTTGTTGTGTTTGTTTGTTTTTATGGTTCCAAAATATGTTATATAAAAAAGAACCATATAGCAATAAAATGGTAATGTAAACACAAATCCTCGAAAAGGATGCAACATATTTCTAATGAAAGGAAACAACCACCTTCGCTTTATCCACACAAAAAAAATTAAAAATGATGAACAGGGGCCGTTTCGTTCACAGATTGTGGAATCCTACTGTTTACTGCTCTCCGAATGAGTATTTTTGAGGCATGACTGAAAACGGGAGTTTTCAACACCAAGCAGCTCCTGGCATCGTGCAAAGCACGCTGCTGTCAGTTGGTAGCCAGGCGACTTGAATTCTGGTCTTCACTGCTGACCCCCTGCTTCCTGGCTCCCAACCCCAGCACTCCACTGAGAGTGCTCTTGTCAAGGGTACCAGTGACCTTCTAATTGCTAAATCCAAAGGGCAGTTTTCAGTCCACTTCTGACCTGACCTCTCTTCAGCAGATGACATAATTGCCCACTCTTTCCTCCTTGAAATCCTCTCGCCCCGTGCCTTCAATGACTCCATCTCATCCTGGTTATTCACCAGCTTCCCCCTTCACTTTTCAGATACTCTCTAGGCTGTTCTTTTTCACCAATGGCTAGGAGCAGCTGCCGTGGGCTGAGGTCGTGCGGAGGCTTTGTGTGCATTTTCTTATCGACGCTTCACAGCAGCCCTGGGAGGTGGGACTTATGGGTTCCCTTTTTCAGACAAGGAAGGTAAGGCTCTGCGTAGTGCAGGGATCTTCACTGACCCCCTTGTAGGTCAATGGCTTATAAGCAGCAGGAATGGAATTCCCACCTAGGTCTGTCTGAATCCAGAGTCAAGTTGTCAACCATTACAATGCAGTTTTTCTTCCTAGGATACCCCTTAGATAGAGGTGTTCTCTGGAGTTGTGTGTTTGGCCCCTGTTCTCTCTGCCCCTGTCTCCGCAGGGGACAGCTTTCCTCATAGCACCTCTATGGTGCCTTCACCCCAAATCTGTCCTTTGTTCCTTGTTTCCGACTGTTTCCAAGCTAACTCCATTTGCATATGCCACGGTCACCTTGTAGGGCTGTTGGTCGTGGTGTTGGATGACTCCTCAGCTGCCAATCCTTTCCGGACAATTGGCTGAAGCCCGTGATTGCTTAAGGAGTGGGCATGTGACCCAGGCAGGGCAGATTGCTGGGAATGTCTAGGAAAAGTTTTCTCTCAAACAGACACATGAATGATGGCTTCTTTTCTCCTTCTCGATACTGCTGTGCCTTGGAGTCAGTCAGAGTCAGGAAAACCAACTGCAACCATGAGGGATAGGTGAAATCCAACAGGAGTAGAGCCTGGGTCCTTAATGACCAGCTGATTGAATCTTATCGGGAAAGGGGCTTCCAACTATGTTAAACAATATAGTCCCTTATTGTTTGCATGGGTTTTTATTTTGTTTCGTTTTGTTTTGTTTTGTTGTTACTTGCAGCCAAGAGCATCCTAAATGATACGTCAAATTCACTACATCTACAACTCAACTCAATATCTTCTTCCAACCAGCCTCCCCTCCTATAACTCTAGCCCTGTTAATATCACCATGACAGACTCATTGACCCACATCAGAAACCTGGCCATCATCCTTGACTCCTCCCTCTGCCTCACCCCTAAAATCTAATCATGAGTTAAGTCCAGGAGATTTGCAGGCGCTGAGAGCCGTGGTGGCTGCCAGCACCAGGTTGAATGAGGGATGGGGGCGGGGGCGGGGGCTTTGTCCACAGCAGCCAGCTCCTCTGCATTCTGAGCCCCACTCTGCCAGTGCCAAGGGCCTGGCTGTTGTGGCTCCCCGGGAGTGTGGCCTTGCCCGCTGGACCAAGGTGTTTTGGGCCTCCGTGGCTGAGCTGCGCACAGGCGCCCGCCATGGTGGTGGTCCGGCCTGGCCTTCTCGGCAAGTTGCTCAGCAGCACAGGGCGCTGTGTACCCCCTCAAGGGCTGCAGCAAGGCCAAGCTGCCGCCTGTCTATCTGGGCCATGTGGCCGATGTCTACAGGGACTGCCATGTTGAGCATATTCAAGGTGCTCCTGAAAGACTTATTATCAGAACCAGTGACCCTGGTGTTGGAAAGCTCCCAAGAGCTCAGTAAGGACCTGAACCCCTTTACTCCTCTTGTAGGCACCTGGACTCCTGATCATGGCTTCATGCAGGATTTGGCCTAGGTGTTTGAGCAACACTTGCTCTCACCAGTACCAACCTTGACTCTTAGGCCAGTTCTCCAAATGTCAAGGAATTCCTGTACCTCTGGCCTCAATTGTTGCCGGTCATTGATGGGGGACCAATTGGGGATGGCCAGAGCCCTGAGTACTGCTTGGGCTCAACTGTGGTTGACTTGTCTGTACTTGGAAAGTTTGGCATCATCCATCCAGGCTGTGCCCTGGAAAGTATTACATCCATCCTCCCACAGAAGTATGGGCTGTTCCCCTCACAGAGATCTTGCTTGTGAATCTCAGGATAAGGGAGGGCCCAAGGACAAATGCCCGACACCATGTGTCTGTCCACCGGTGACTGGGAGGTGTCATTTACAGAGGCCCCGGGGGCTACAGTGTCTCTAGTCTCTGTCTTTAAGCCAATGTGTCTTTCTGAACACTGGAGACCGGGGCCCAGAAGCTGCTGGTTTAGTCTTACGCCTGGTGGGGGAGGTCTTCTTTATTATCTGTAACTTCATATATCAGTCAAAAGCCAACTAGAGACTTTGACAACATTCCTAGGATGGCCTTGTTTTCTACTAAGTTGCTTTTTATTTATTTATTTTTTTTATTTTTATTTTTTTAGCGTTTTATTTTTGAGACAGAGAGAGACAGAGCATGAATGGGGGAGGGGCAGAGAGAGAGGGAGACACAGAATCGGAAGCAGGCTCCAGGCTCTGAGCCATCAGCCCAGAGCCCGACGCGGGGCTCGAACTCACAGACCGTGAGATCGTGACCTGAGCTGAAGTCGGCCTCTTAACCGACTGAGCCACCCAGGCGCCCCTAAGTTGCTTTTTAAAAAATATTTTTGAAAAATAATTTAAAGAACAGGCTTGGAATCGAGTCGGAGCCTCTTCTCTGGTGGGTAGTGGCATTTAAGGTCCAAATCAGCTAGAGTACCAGCTAGTGCTGCTTAAAAGTCTCAGGTGACCAAAGGCATGTGCTTGTGCACCTGAGGCTGGGGCCAGGTTAGGACAAAGATTGTTGAGCCACAGGGCAAACACTATTTCCTCTGAGCTGAGAAGGCTAGTATTGTGATGTGCTGTGATGCCTGGTGGAGAGAACCCTCCCTTTGGACTAATGGTGGGGAGTGAATTCAGTTGGCAGGGGTGGGGGTGGGGAGGTCCAAATAAAAACATATTGGAAAATAAATCTTTATTGTTCTTTAAAAAAAAAAAAAAGTCCAGAAGATTCTACTGCTGAAAATCTCTGTTTCTTTCTTTCTTTCCATTAATCCCCTCCTTGTTCTTTTCAACTCCTTGCCACTTGTACTGTTCTTCTGAGCCCTTTCTCATTTTGACCCAAGCCACCACCATCTATATTGCTCCCAAAGAGATTTTATTTTAAGAAAAAATGTTTTTTTAATGTGTATTTATTTTTGAGGGAGAGAGAGAGACAGAGCCAAGCAGGGGAGGGGCGGGGGGGGGGGGGTACATAGAATCCAAAGCAGGCTCCAGGGTCTGAGCTGTCAGCACAGAGCCCAACACGAGGCTTGAACTCATGAACCACAAGATGACCTGAGCCGAAGTCAGACACTTAACTCCCTGAGCCACCCAAGCGGCCCCCCTCCCAAGAGATTTGAAAAACTTGGTATTAATCCTACAACTTCCTTGATCACAATGTGTCCATAACCTACCTTTATCTTCAACATAAACTCCAGCCATCGTGCAGGGTTTGTAAGCTGTGTCAAGACCGGGCGTGCCTCTCTGGACTGTCACCTCCACTGTTCCACATCCTTCTAGTTCCTGCACACTGATTTCCTTGTGGTCCACAAGTCACTGCCCCGTAGTGTCACTGCATGGGTGGTCCTCTGGGCCTGGGCTGCCCTCCCTGGCGTCTCCCTGGACAATCCTGGCTGGCAAGCATGCTCTCACGCACCTTGGTTCGCCTATCGTACAACTTAGGTGTGAATTTCCGGCACACCAGGAATATCTTTCCTTATTTTCATTTCTCCCTTCTCAATTTGTATTTTGAACCCCATCCCAACTCAATCGCCATCAGTTTGGCACTTCCTCTCCCTCCAGTGTTGTATCTAAGTTCTAGACTTTCTAGTGTCACAGTGCTGAGGGACGTCTCTGCCTAGCTTCAGGGCATCTGTTCATCACAGGTTCCCGTAAAGATATCCCTGGTTTCCTCCTCGTGTCCCCTTCAAGTCCAGGAGTCATGTAGGCAATGCCTACTCCATGCTGGGTCCCTAGAATCTCTGCAGGGTGGCCTTGGCTTTGTCTGCACATATATATCACCACTACCACACCTACTCTGAGGCCTTGCCACCCTTCCCAGGCCCCCTTCCCAGGGCCCCTTCCCAGGGCCCCCTTTATGGACATACCCTCCTGCTCTCTGGCCCTCAGCTCTCTCTAATGTACTTATTGTCTTTTCTCCCTCCCTTAGCACCTTTGAAGAGTTTTCTTGTCTTGAAAAAGCACTCTCCTCTCCTTCCTTCTTTGGAACATTTATCCCTTACCGGCCCTGGATTGCCCCGGGGGGACCTTTGAGAGGTTAGAATTATGGACATGAGAGGCAGAGACTAAGGCCTTTTTTTTTCTACTCTGTCAGATTTTTTACCTTAAGACAGAGAGCACAGACCCAATCAACTGCTTGGGAAAGGAAGAAGATACCAGGACACAAAAGAACATGGACAGTTATGATCCCCTGGCCCCCATGGCCCTCACCACCCTGGAAATGATCTGTGTGTGTACCCATTTCATCCAGACTGTGGGTTCCAAAGGCCAAGGCCTGCCATATCCTTTATCCCCGTGTGGTCAGCCTCTGATATCAGACCCATAGTAGATGCCTTGTAAATACCTGTCAAAGCTAAAAATGATAGAGGAGAGTGGACTTGAGAGTCAAGGACACCTGAATGAATCCTGCCAGCTGTGTACCTAGCTGTATGGCCGCTCACCCTTCAGTGGGCCCAAACTTCTCTGTCACATTCCTCTCCCCCCACAAATTCATTTTGTGTATACATAGATTTTTGCTCCTACTCTTTCGGGTGAGTCCCTTCCCTTCCTCCAGTGAATGACTTTCAGGATCCTTGAGTTCCAGCCATTCGTTTGCGACAAAATCAAAGAATTTGGAATTCTGGTTCCACCACACCCTGGCTCTGGGATGTTGGACAAGTGTGTGAGTCTCAGTTTGCTCATCTGGAAGATGGGGGTGATGATAACGAACTCAGCTAGATCCTTCAGAACAAGGGCCTGGGAGCCCAGGCCGCCAGGATTCAAATCCTCGCCCTGCCACTTTACAAACAGGCAGCTCAGAGCAGGTGACTTTTCTTTGTCTGACTTTCCTGATTTTAAAAGGGGCACCATCATAGAATCTACCTCACGGGGCTATTGTTAGCATTCATTTCATTAACACACCTGAAGTTTTTAGCACCTGAGTAAACACTCCATGTAGGCTGGCTATTACTATGCCACGGGTGGCCACTCTGTAGCCACCCACAAACTCATGAACCGGGTATTATCAGTGTTCTGGGGCTGCTGTAACAAAATACAACACACTGGGTGACTTAAACAACAGACGTTTGTTGTCTCTCATTGTGGAGGCTGGAAGTCAGCGATGAAGGTGTCAGTGGGGGACTCTCTTTGACTTGCAGATGGCCTCCTTGTCACTGTGTCCTCACATGGCCTTTCCTCTGTGTGCACACGTGCCTCGTGTCTCCTCCCCTCTTATAAGGAAACCAGTCACATTGGATTAGGTCCCACTGTAAGGGCTTCACTGTAACTTTATCATAATTTTAAAAAGCCCTATCTCCAAATACAGTCATATCCTGGAGCTGCTGGGGGGTAGGGCTTTCTATATGAATCTGCAGGGTGTGGGGGGGGGGGTACACAGTCCAGTCCATGACGATGCATAAACCGACCACAACATTTGTTGTTCCTGTGGGGGAGCCTCTTTCTTAATGCAGTTCTTAATGAATCCCAGGATATTTATCCCAGGTTCTCTGGATTCTGTTTCCTGTGTAGTAGAGGGAACCTGCCATCAGAAAAAGCCTGCCTGAGCCTCAGCATGGACACCTCTGTTCTAAAGAGGAGGACAATGGTAGCTCTTACGAGGGGTTCAGTGAGGATCAAGGGCGACCATGTGTGTGAAAGCCCTCTGTAATCTCCACGCCCCCCGGGGTTCTTGCCCTTGAAGTAAAAGGACACAAGCAGATGCATTGATTCTCTCCTTTCCACCCTCAAAATTCTGTGATTCGGACTCTAAAGGTAGGAAGTATCAAGCAGAAGCTTCTAGGGAAATAGTTTCTGCATCCAAAGCGCCAATAGATAATGTTGAATCAACGACGGAAATCACACCATCATAGAGAACCCTCACTGTGCATTTTCTTAAGGCCCCAAATGGAGCCATACCAAAGCATATCATTCATGCCCTGGGTTCTGGCACGCGTGTCTTGTCTGATGTGGCAAGAACTCACAGTAATGTGGGCCCATAAACTAGGTGTGCCAGGGCCAAAAACCTCTCTGTTTGTGAAGAGGACCCTGGGATCTCCTGTCAGAGAGGACCCCTTGAGCTTCCACGTCAGCCTGTCCTCCTCAGGCACCCTCTAAAACCGGCTGGTTCTTTTTCAGTGAACGCAACGCTTCATAAGCAGCACGGCAGAAAGAGAAATGTAAGAGGTGGAGTTGGAAAGTCAGATGCTGACTTTGAATTCGAACTCTGTCCCTGGCTCCAGGCAAATCACTTCGCTGACTCAGATTTTTCATCTGTCAAATAGGGCTATAAAAGTTCTTACCTCACTGCGTCATTTGGGGTTTCATTGAGGGTAACGAATATAAAAGTGCTTCATTCAGGGGGCACCTGGGTGGCTCAGTCGGTTAAGTGTCTGACGTCAGCTCAGGTCAGGATCTTGCGGTTTGTGGGTTCGAGCCCCGCGTCAGGCTCTGTGCTGACAGCTCGGAGCCTGGAGCCTGCTTCGGATTCTGTGTCTCCCTTGCTCTCTGCCCCTCCCCAACTTGTGCTCTCTCTCTCTCTCTCTCTCTCAAATAAACGTAAAAAAAAAAAAAAAAAGAAAGTGCTTCATTCAGGGCACCTGGGTGGCTCAGTTGGTTGAGTGTCCAGCTTTAGCTCTGGTCTTGATCTTGTGGTTTGTGAGTTCGAGCCCCACATCCAACTCACTGCTGTCAGTGTGCAGCCCGCTTCAAATCCTCTGTCCTCCTCTCTTTGCTGCTCCCCAGCTTGCACTCTCCCCATAATAACTCAATATTTTTAAAAATAATAAAAAATGAAAGTGCTTCATTCGTTCCACAAATAAGTTTTAAGTTTCTACTATGTGGAGGAACATTTTCTACACTGTTCTAGGCACAGGGGATACAGAATTGGGACAAAGCAAAGTCATTGCCCTGATAGACATTGAATTCTAGTGCAAGAGTCAGGCAAAAACAAATACTATATCAGATAATGCCAGGGCATAAAAAGGATGGAAAGAAAAAGCAGGATAAGCACTGACTGGGGGTTATGCCATGTATGATATTTCAGCCAGGAGATCCTCTCTGAAGTCAGGGCATTTAGCAGACGCCTGGACAGTGAGAAAGATGGAGCCATGGCAATATCTGGGGGAGAACAGTTAGGACCTAAGTTTGGGGCTTGGCAGGAAACCACAAGAGGCCAGTGTGCCTAGAGCTGAATTGGAAGTAGATGAAGTCAGTAAGCCTTGAAGGCCAGGGTCAAGACTGTGAGATATATATATGTGTATATGTGTGTGTGTGTGTGTGTGTGTGTGTGTATGTATACATATATACGTGTACATATATATATGTATACATACACACACACATATAATTTTTTACTGTTTATTTATTCTTGAGAGAGACAGAGAGCACACGCAGGAGAGGGGCAGAGAGAGGGGGAGACACAGAATATGAAGCAGACTCCAGGCTCTGAGCTGTCAGGACAGAGCCCGACGCAGGGCTTGAACCCACAAATCAAGGGATCATGACCTGGGCCGAACCTGGATGCTTAACTGACCAAGCTCCCCAGGCACCCCAAGATTGTGATTTTTCATTTAAGTGTCATGATAAGTTATTAGAGGATTCTGAGCAGGAGACTGCCTTGGTCATGCACATCTCTCTGACTACTGTTTGGAGAAGAGACTTGAAAGAATCATGGTCATCACAAAGCTAATGAACACACACTTTCCGCTTTCCACCTCCTAGACACATGGTGGGCTGCACTTCCTGTCACTGAGTGGGGCCATGAGCTATGACCAATGAGTGAAAGTCAGAAGTATCACTTACAGGCCACGTTGTTAATTAGTTGCCACTGCAAGTCTGTCTATAAATCCTCCCCCCCCCACCCCACCCACCATCTCTGTGACCAGCAGGGCTCAAGCTGGACACTGCTCCATCAGCCTGGGTTCTAGAGGGAGGAGACACGGGGCAGAGCTACAGCTGGCCTGCAGCGGACATGTCACTTCTGGGAGAAATCAACCTTTCAGAGATAAATCACAAAGACTGGGGAGTCGAAACCATAGCGTGAACTAGTATATGCAGACAGGTGCGAGGAGCAGGAGGAGAGGTTAGAGAGGCCATTTAGGTGGCCGAAAGGTGGTCCTAGCTTGGACTGGAGTGATAGCAATAAACATAATGAGAAGTGGTCAGATGCAGGATGTGCAGTGAAGGCCAAGTGCAAAAGATTTGCTGATGGGCTGGATGTAGGGCATAAGGGAAAGAGTGGAGTCAGGATGATTCCACAAATCATGGCCTGAGGAACTGGGTGAATTACTGAAGAGAAGAGCACTCAGGAAAGCGCAGGATTGCCCCCTGTGCTAGGCACACAGTTAAACTACAGAATGCTAGCTCATGTAATTAATACTATAATGGGGCAGGCAGGATGGGAGGTAGAGGCATGAGGAATTTTCCATGCTAACATGGCAGAAGCATCCAAAGTCGGATTTACTGAAGTGTAATTTATGGGTAATAAAATTCTTTTTGGTGTATAGGTCCGCGTTTGGACAAGTGCATTTGGTCCGGTAACTACCTCCACAACCGAGATGTAAATTACTTCCATCTCCTCTCCAAAACCCCTCTTGCTTGCTGCTCCTCTCTGTGGTCAAACCCTCTCTCGAACCCAAACCCTGGCAACCACTGATCTGTTCCCCAACCCTATGCTGAACGTGGAGCCTGTTTGACATTCTCTCTTTCTCCCTGTGCCCCTTTCGCCTCCTTGTGCTGTTTGAAAAAAAAAAAAAAAACAATGAAAAAAAAAATCACACAACATGAGCCTGTCTGTCTCTTTTTGAGACCGGCTTCTGTCACTTGTGATAATGTATTTGAGATTCGTCTGTGTTGCATATGTCAGTAGTTGGTTCCTTTTTTCTTGCTGAGTAGTACTCCACGGTAGGGATGGACCCACTCTTCGTTTCTCATTCGCCAGCTCAAGGGCATTTGGGCTGCTTCCAGATTTTGGTGAGATGAATAAAGCTGATATAGATATCTGAGTACAGGTTTATGTGTGAACATATGTCTTTATTTCTTTTAGTAACTTTCTAGAAGTGGGATTGTTGGCTCATATGGTAAGTGTATGTTTAACTTTATAAGAAACTGCCAGACCATTTTCCCAGAGGAACTGTACCATATTGCACTCCCACTGGCATTGTGTGAGGGTCCCTGCACTTCCTCCCCAGCACTTGGGATTGTTAGGATTTTTTTTTTTAAGCCATTCTAATGTGCAGTGGTACCTAATTGTGGTTTTCATTTGCATCTTCCAAATGAATAATGATTTTCAGTGTCTTTTCATGTGTTTATTAGCCATTCATGTATCCTTTTCTGCAAAATGTCCATTCAAATCTTTTGCTTGTGTTTTCATTAGGTTGCTTGTCTTTTTGTGTATAGTAAAAATTCTACATATATTTTGTATATGATGCCTTTGTCAGATAGGTGATTTACAAATATTTTCTCCCAGTCTTTGACCTGTCTTTTCATTTTCTTCGCAGTGCTTTCTAAGAGCAGTTTTTTTTTTTTCTTTTGAGAGACAGAGAGGGAGAGAGGGAGCATGCGCATGGGGGAGGGGCAGAGGGAGAGAGAAAGAGAGCAGGCTCCATGCTCGGCTCAGAGCCCAGTGGGAGGCTTGATCCCACAACCCTGGGATCATGACTGGAGCTGAAATCAGAGGAAGATGCTCAACCGACAGAACCACCCAGGCACCCCAAGGGCAGTTTTTAATTTTGACTAAGTCCAAACTATTGGCTTTTTCTTCTACGGGTCATATTTTTTGTATCATGCCTAAGAAATCTTTTTCTATCCAGGGGCACAGAGGTTATCTCCTGTATTTTCTTCTGTAAGTTTTATAGTTATAGGTTTTATGCTCAGGCCTATGATCTATTTGGAATTAATTTTTGTAAATGGCATGAGGTATAACCCGGGACAATTTTGACTGGTGATATTTCCTACTGTGCCAGAAGCAGATCAATAAAACTTCATAGCTCTGATAAGCACGTGCACAGGCTGGTTGCAAAATCTGGTTAAGGTTCAAACACAGGTGGTCAGGGAAGCTCCACCTCTCTCTGCCTCCAGGGCTGTTTCTTTAGATGTTAATCCTATCCTGAGTATTGCTCTGCCGATGTCCCCAGTGATACCAGCACAAGCCTGAGTCTTTGAAATGAATTAGGTTCTCCCCAGTTCCTAAAACACTCCATGTAGTTAGTTTGCTTCGAGAAGCAGTGTTCTCTCTTAAACCACTGAAGGAACATTCAGTGCAAAGTAGGGCATTAAATCTTAGCAATTAGGGTGGAAATCTTAACCTTCCTAGTTTCTGTCCTGCTTGGGTGGCTTTTCTAGTCACCAGATCATACTGTTTTCTCCTTCCTCTTCTCCTCAATAAAAGTTTCATTAAAGTTTCATTAAAATCATTTAGATTTTGCTCTGCTTAAAATGTCAAGAATAAAATCAGTGAGGAGAGAAAGTTAGAAAGTCAACATGGGGTTGCCTGGCTGGCTCTATGAGTAGAGAGCATGGGGTTCCTGATGTCAGTGTCGGAAGTTTGAGCCCCACGTTGGGTGTAGAGATTGCTTAAAAAAACAAAAAAAAAGAAGTTAATAGAGAATTGTCACGTTGTGATGTGGCTAGTCGAGAACATTTTAAGAAAGATAACTAATGTCTACTCTTGCTTTTATTTAGAAGGCATTTATTTATTACATCAAGAATGATGAGGCAGAAAAAGAGTATCTAAAAGGGTCTGGCACTATTTCTGTAAGAGTATCAGGTCTTTAACTTGAGATATGAATATAAAATTCTTTTTTACACTGGTCTAGTGTGTGAATCTGATGCTCTTACTCAACCATAAGCCCTAATATCTTCAAGGCCAAAAAGTTAAAAAACCTAGAAATCTGAAAAAAAAAAAAAAAAAGGGAGGGGGGTATTAAATTATCCAAACTTCCGGGGCGCCTGGGTGGCTCGGTCGGTTAAGCGCCCGACTTCGGCTCAGGTCATGATCTCACCGTCCGTGGGTTCGAGCCCCGTGTCGGGCTCTGTGCTGACAGCTCGGAGCCTGGAGCCTGTTTCAGATTCTGTGTCTCCCTCTCTCTGACCCTCCCCCATTCATGCTCTGTCTCTCTCTGTCTCAAAAATAAATAAACATTAAAAAAATTTTTAGAAATAGCACAGAGTATTTAGGATTTCTGTTTAGGAAAAATACTTACAAATTTAAAGGCAGGAGGAGGCAAAGTTGACAAAACTCCAGACCCTTCTTTGGTGGGCACTAATAATTTTCGCTTCTTTCTTGAGCAAAAGAAAGGAAGCCTGCTGGAGCTGCCCTCCTGCTCCAACTATCAGGCCAATCTAAAGTTCCTTCACTACCTCCTGCCTCCAAGGGGTCTGCTTTCACCCGCATCTCATTTGTGAAGGCAGACCACAAACAGACAGGCAAATATTCTTCTTTTTCCTTTTTTTTGTTTTTGGTTAAGTAGGCTTCACACCCAGCGTGGAGCCCGGTGCAGAGCTTGAACTCCTAACCCTGCGACCAAGACTTGAGCTGAAATCAAGAGGCAGACGCTCAACCGATGTGAGCCACCCAGGTGCCCCAACAAATAGTCTTGGTAAACTCATCATTGGCTTCCATGGCATTCAGGATACAGACACCAATCCCAGCTGAGCCTGCCCTGCCATATAGGGGATCTAGGTGGGCTCTCCCTCTCCAGCCTCATCTCTCCTCTCCTGCAGGGCTCTGCCCACAGCTGCTTGTCTTCATCTCCTGTAAAGTAACATATCCCTGACTGCTCTTTTCTTCTTCTGGGTGATCTTTACTTTTTCGGGGCAGTGCCCCCTCCTCCCCGCCAGCTGTATCAACTCCCCTCCTCCCCTAGTACCCTCTTGCCATGCATCCTATGGTTTGTCTTTGTAGCAACTGCCACAATCATAATTAATTACTTGTATAAAGTCTGCCTTCTCAACTAGAATGTAAACTCCAAAAGATTAGGAATGAAGTCTATGACGGCCATCTGATCTTCCAGTCCCTGGCATGGGGTATGGCACCTAGTTGCTACTCTATAAATTACTGTTAAAGGAAAACAAAATTCTCTTCAGTGCATGCTTATCGGGCACTTCTCAGGGCACTTATATATAACATTGGGAAGGAAAAAATGCAAACAGAGAAAATTCTTGCGGTTACAGAACTTATAGTCTACTGGGCAATGAGCTGCTAAACGAGATAAGTAAACTCCATGGTACATAGATGATGGTTAAGTGCTAAGGAGAAAAAAGTAAAATAGTTAAGGTATCAGGTTATGCGGTGGTGTGTGATATGTTTCAATGGGTGCTCAGGAAAAACCTCACTGAGAATGTCACTTTTGAACAAAGACCTGAAGGAAGCCAGGCAGCTAAGAATGTGATTATCTAGGGGTAGAACATTCCAGGCAGACAGAAGAGCAGGTGCAAAGGCCCTGAGGTGGGAGCACGAGTGCTCCAGGAAAAGCAAAGAAGCCAATGTGACTTGAGTAGAGTGAATGATGGGAAGGGAGAAAGAATATGGTCTTTTAATCTATTCTACGTATCTGTGTAATCATTTACATCGGACACTTCTTGGGGAGTGCTTCTAACTAGCATCTATTCTAAAAAACCATGGATTTCAAATAATTTTTAAATCAAAAGAACCCTTCCTTCAGATGAAACTTGAAATGGAAGTTCAAAATAGGGAACAGAGGAGCAGAGGAGGGGCTGTCTGTCAAATCCCACTCATCCCTGTACCCAACGATGGTTCAAGGCAACACCATGGAAGAAGGTTTGTTCCCCAAATAGCTCAGGTGCAACAAAAACCACTCTAGAATGATACTCTGATGCTCTGCCTGGAGACAAGTGTTCTATAGTACACTGCTCCAGAAGTATGCTTGTCTGGCTTCTGTACCTATAAGGAGGCTTTCAAAAGATATTTACCCCCAACAAGGAAACCAAATTAGTCTCTACAGTTATAACCACATGGTGATGTGTGGGTCTGATATTTTCCTAGAAATGAGTTCTCTATTCTGGAACTTCTTTTTCCTTCAAAACAGTTTTTAAAAACTTTTTTGTTTTTTGAAAAGGTAAAACAGGTCAACGATTAAAAAGAAAAACCACTAAAAAGTTCGTCTCCTATGGATAACTAAATTACTCTGTATTTGCAATGGAATGCCACACACTTTAGAAAGCAAATTAAAAGGAACTACTGAAAACAGGCAACAATATAGACGAATATCACAAAAATAATTTTGAGCAGACACACGAATACATACTTTATGACCTATATATATGACATTCACAAACAAGCAAAACTGATCTTTGGTGACATAAGCTGGAACAGTGGCTACCTTTGGAGAGGGTAGTTACTCAGTGGGAGGATGAAAATATTTTATATCTTGATCTGGATGGTGGATACAAAGTATAGCAGGTATCTATAAAAATTCATGGAGCTGTAGAATGATTTGTGCATTTTATTCTATGTAAATAATAATAAAGTCAGTCTCCTTTCCATAAGCTGTGGCTCCCAGCTACCCAGTTTCCCTACCCAGAGGCCACTCCTCCAGCTGGGATTTCCTAATGCTCCTTTTTTTCAGTACCTGCATACCAGGGGTGGAGTCCTGGGAGGAAGCCACGCAGACACCAGAGGCCAAGGCTGTGGGCACTGGGCCATGGCTTGTGTGCATGCCCCTTGGCTTTCTCTGGCCCCTTTGGCCCTCTGCCTCCCTCTTCTTCCTCCTTTTCTCCCTCCTTTCCTCAGAAGGCAGGGGGGTGGAAGCCAGGGAGGTGCGGGAGTTGCTGACCCTTGCTAAATAATGCTGTCCCTCCTGGCCCTCCAGGGTGTGCCTGCCTGCAAAGGACAGCATGTGCTGATCAAGCTTATCATTGACACGTTCCCTCCCTCTTTTATTCTCTCCCTTCTGTTCGCTGGAATGATCCTAGGACTTCCTGCTCCTTGGGCATTCAGTCTCGGAAAGCTTCCCTGGTCTCTCAGGCTTCCGTATGTTTCCCTTCCATGGGGCAGTCCTGATAATCCACTTTGTGTTTGCATATAAACGTATCTCAGTAGATGCTGCAGGCCTGTCTTATCTTCCCTCCACACCCCTATCCGCACCTCCCAACTACTAGTATCATTCTTTGACCAAGTCCCTACCCCCCAGCCAGAGCTTCAGCCCCGCCAAGCCTTTTATCTAACCATCTTAGGGTCCTGACTCCTCGAGGGCAAAGGGGCCCGAATCATGTTCAAGTCAATTTGGCAAGCACTCTTGGAGCAGGGCGGAAAGTTGTTCTTCGCCTTCGAGAATCTTCCAAAGCGGGGGAAATGGTGCTCAACCCAGACCCAATTACAAAAGTTCTTAACCCGATACTTTGTATTGGTCCTTCCTTAGTGCAAGGCACTGACTTGCGTGCTTTTCGTGCATTCCATCTCTGAATTTCCCCAACAACACTAAGAGGACAGTTGTTAACCCTCATCTTGGAGACGAAGACGCTGAGGCACAAGGTTAGCCTGCTGGCATGTGGCAGCCAGGGTTTGAACAGCAACTTCCCTAGGGAAACGCCCTATTTAGGCTGGTGGTGGTGGTGGTGGGGGGTGGTCTCGAGTGGGAGTTGGTGCATTGGAGTTCAGAGTCAGCCTTGGGGAACCTCTAGTTGTGCCACACCCTTAATGCACAGTTCTCTCCTGCGTCAGGGGCCAGAGAAGGGGCTTAGGGCCGGAGTATCCGCAGGAAGCCAAGACTTTAAGAGAGGCAGATACAAAGCTCCGCGTGGCAGAGGAGCAGAGGGACGCGGGGGAGCCCGGGCCAAAAGAAAGAGGCCCTGCCGACTCCCGGGGCACTACAAGCCTCGAGGCGTTGCAAGCGGCGCGGCAGTTGCCAGCCCCAGTGGCGCGCGCAAACTGCGCGGAACTACTTCCCCCGGGGCGGCTTCGGGGCCGGGGTCCACGCGACAGCCCGATAAAGCGGGAGCGTGGGATCCGGAGCCCACCGCCGCTTCCCGGGCGCGGCCACGTGCGCCCCTCTAGGCTTGCACGCTCCGCCGCGCCGGGCCGCCGGGCCACCGGCAGGCACGCGCGCCCCCAGCGCGCACACACTCCCGGGCACGCACACCGACGGCCCAGCCCACGTCCGCCACGCCCCGCCCTCCCCCGCGCCCCGCCCCCGCCCTCGCGGCGCAGGCTGCCGTCCTCCCATTGGCCACACGGCGCGTGACGCGCGGCGCCCGGCCCCGCCCCTCGTCAGTCACTCGGCGGAGGCGGCGCTGGCGGGGACTAGTCTCGTCCGGAGACTGGCAGCGGCGGCGGCGGCGGCGGCCGGAGCTCGAGCCCCAGCGGCTGAGGGCGGGCGGGCGGGCGCGGGGGAGGGAGGGGGGCCGGTCCGCGACGACTCCCCGGACGGCGTTTCTCCTCCGAGCGGCGCCGATTTCGGCTTTGGGGGGGGCGGGGGTACAGCCCATCCATGACCATGGGCGACAAGAAGAGCCCGACCAGGTACCTGCTCCGAGCTGAGGGGGCGGAAGGGGAGGGAGGGTTGGGGGCGGGCGGGGGCCGGCGACGACTAGGCCCCGGAGCCACCCGGGGCGGGGGGGAGGCGCTGCTAAGATGGAGATCCGGGGGCGGGGGGAGGCGGCGGCGGCGGGCGGTGGCGGCGGCGGCGGCGGGAGGCGGTGTCGCTCCCGCTCGGGGCCGGCGGCCGTGCGCGCCGCAGCCATGGCGGCTCCTCCTCAGCCGCCCTCCGCCGCCGCCGCCGCCACTCCTCCCAGACAAAGGGAGATTTAACCAGGTGGGGAGGGAGGGAGGGCGCGAGCATGGGAGGGGAGAGGGAAGGAGCCGGCCCACTCCCCGCCGCCGCCGGCCTCGGGCTGCCCCTGCGCGCCCCCTCCAGATCCGGCCCGCGGCTCCCCTGCCGGCCCCCCCAGCCCCACGCTCAAGTCCACAAGTCCGCCCGCTTCCTGCGCCCGCCGCGGCCCTTCCCGGGGCGCCGCCGCCGCCGCCTGCTGTGCGAGGCAGTACGGCCCGCGCCCGGGGGTTGCGGGGTGCCGGTAGGGGCGCCCCGTGCCCTCCCCCGGTCCCTCTTTCAGTCCCCGAAAAGGGTGGGTGGGTGGTCGCCTGAGCGAAGTTTCCAGCACTGGATTCCTGCGAAATTGCGACGGCTCACCAGCGCCTGTGTTTTGCTGTTTCTCCCCCTTTTTCCTGCTCCCTGTCTCTTCCCTCCCCTTTCCCCCACTCCTCACTCCTCCGAAGGCCAAAAAGACAAGCGAAACCTGCCGCAGACGAAGGCTTTTGGGATTGTAGCGTCTGCACCTTCAGAAACAGCGCTGAAGCCTTTAAATGCAGCATCTGCGATGTGAGGAAAGGCACCTCCACCAGGTACTTGAGGATCTGTGTGAGCTTTTGTTGAAGGACTTTTTTTTTTTTTTTTTTTTCTTAAGGTGGGAGATAGGGTAGAGAGCTGTACTTGCTGCCCTCTTTCCAACTTGTTGATTACGGCTTTTTTGCATTTGGGGGGTGGGTAATGTGTGGTTTTCGTTGTGTGTATTTCGTGTTGGGTGCAAAGCTTCCTATTCACTGAATGATTTATGGGAGGGAATTTTTCCAGGTTTTCGTCTTATTTCAAACAGACTGGATTTATTTGACACTTGTATCCATTGGCTTATTGGTATTGGCTCAAAAAGAGAGGAAGCAGTGCTTTTGCTATGCATTGTAGGACTTTAGACCTTTTATTTTTGCCATGTGTAGAATGTTTTTAATTTGCCTGTCCTGAATTTTTTTTTTTCCTTTTCCGAGAGATTTAACGGTGAATGTACAGTTAGGCTGGTTATTGTGCTTTTCCTGTCTTGAGCTGCAAATGTCTGTTATTTCTCGCCCTGTGAAAAGAAATGTTGGGGTTTGATAAAGTAGTATTTGGAAAGCTGAGCTGTCAATTTGTGTGTTTTCTGATTAGCTTATGCAGAGTGGTGATGGAGGACGATTTTGCAAAATGGTGAAAGGAATATATTGAAGTTTGCATGTAAAGCTTTATTATAATGAAAAGAATGTTGAAAGAATTTCTTTTCGTTTTTTGTGAAGGTAGTAAATCGCATCTGGTATCAAAATGAGTGGAAATATTTCACTTTTAACGTTCAGATATATTTGGATAAAATGTCAAAGTTGATTTTGTAGTTTTCTGGTCATTTTTTAAATCGTATCTGGAATTTGGTTCAGGGGATGTTAGAGTTTGAAGTTAAACTGTTCTTGATGTCGTTTAATGGGAGGGCATTGGGGGATGTGTGTGTGAAGGCCAGAGAGGAGTTGAGAGTCTAGTGAATCCTTGAAGACTTAAGTCGATTGCCAGAAGTCTCATTTCATCAGGTACTTATTTTTGAGTTGGTAGTGTTCCAATATGACTGTGTGGTAGTACTGCATAGTTCTAACTGGATAAGGTCCTTGGACTGAATGAGTGTGTCCCGTTAGGGTTTTCTTGCTTTATTTATACCTGGGAATTACCTAGGATATCGGGTAATCTGAAGAATATAATTCTGGGATGAATTGGTGCAATTACTGGGAGAGCAGTTCTGTGACTTCCACTAACTCTTGAAGTGATGAGTGCTTTGAATACAAGTATTCAAGTACTAGAAATATTTTTTCAGAAGTTTTTACAGCAAATTCATGTCAAGTTTTGTAGAACAAGAACTAAATACCATAGAACAGATTTAGTTAAAATAAAAAGCACTTATTGGGAGCTTAATAGATTTTGCTTTGTTCTACGAAACAGGGAATTCCATCAAATGGGATGAAAGTTTAGAAATGTATTTGTTATTTAAAGCAATAGTGATTGTATTTTATTTATGAGTAATGTTTTTTTACACGTAGAATCCCTCAGAGGCCAAACCTCTTTATTGTGGTTTTGCTTTGAGTGTTACCGTAGATGATGTTCAAGTGACTAGGAAACTCCTAAGAACTTGAGAACTTTACTGGTGAAGAGCAAAAACCAAATTCAAGTTTACATCTGATGTATTGCTGGGAATAATTATCTTATAATGAAATGTGTTTCAGTTTCTTGGTGTATTAAAAAAAATCTGACTTATCAAACTTTCTGAAAGCCTGTGGGAGGTTTGATTTTAAAAGTAATAGAAATGTTTAGTTTTTTCAGGGTTACAGATGATGACAGTGAGATTCAGTTTTTTTAAACAAATACATTAAATAATTAAAGATGAAATATTTTAGGAATAGGACAGTCCCTTCTAACCTTTACGGGTTTTTGTGTAATTTTTTGAGGTCTCTTGTTGAGTAGGATTTGAACACAGCTTTCCGAGATGTGAGGACTTAAACTCCTAACAAGTCACGTATGATACCCTTGCATAGCCAAAGTGTGTTTCATCTTGGGTACTGTCAATATTTTGGTGTTTTAGATCTATTCTTGAAGTCGTCATTAATTGGAAGGTGAATGACATTTTGGCTTTCTCATGCTGTGAATGGATTTCATGTAGACAGGTGATGAATTTCACAGCTCTTCATCCAGATTTACTCAGTCTAGTAGCTGTTGGTTAATTTCTCAGTGATAGTACTCCTTATTGCTGTGTGATTTTCCTGTGCCTTTTTCTTGAAATTTTCTTGGTACCTCAAAGGTTTAATACTTTTTGCCTTGCATTGTTTTAATCACACCTGGTATTGAGGACAGTAGAAAATTGTTGGGTTTTGGATGCTGAGTAATAGGCAGAAATTGATTTTAGAATAACTTAAATAATCACAAAGGGCTTTGTAAACCTGTTGACTGGTAAAGAAATCAGGTTTTACTGCTCTGGGCTGGTGTTTCTTACTCGTATTGTAGTAACAGCCTATCTGGTGGCCTAGCCACTGGTCATTTTGGAGTTCATCATTTTTGTTGCTGTCACCATCATCTAGTCAACCATTGAAGTCAGATTTTAATTAGTAGTAGGTCCAATAGGACACAGAAGTGCATTTACCCTTTGAGATAGAATTGGTGTTACTCAATTTGATGAGGAAAATATTGACTCTCATCCAAAGAACATTTATTAAGTTCCTAGGAGGTGAAAAATACTGGTCAAGACATTGGTAGGGAGCATGGGTTGGGTAGGCATGTACAGGGATGATCAGAATCCAGGTTATAAAGACTCTAAGAGTGGTGTAAATAATGCTATGGGAGATTGGAGCAGTCTGACTTGGGGAATCAATTAGAAGGATTCCTCCTCCGCCTCCCCATTTGTTTGGGCAAGGAGAATTGATTTCTACAAAATCACCTGCCACCTCTTCATTGTTATTGCCATGTGTACCGGATATCTTGAATTCTGCAGGTATATTCATGAGAGTAATTCATAAGGTCTTCTTCCTATTGGAGCAGCATAGAGCAGAATGAAGGAGGACCAGATTGCTCCTAAGGAACGTGTTAAGGGAAGGAGGAGATGCTTACTAGGCTGCTTGGAAGTTCAGCGGGCAGTAGAGATCTATATTTTGGATATCTCAGTTATATGGAGGGTCTCCGTATACGCTCCTTTTTCTAACTATATTGTCACACTCTGTTTTCATTTTTTATAGCTTTACTGGGTATGATTTGCATACTATGCAATTCACTAATTGTAAGTGTATGATTCATTGAACTTTAGTTATTTTAAAGACTTCTGCTGCCATCACCACAAACTAGATTTTAGATTTTCGCATCACCACAAACTAGTTTTAGATTTTCATCACATCACATGGTTTTCTTCTGCCTGTTCTGTGATATGTCATAAGAGCACTGGAAGGTTGCCTCCTCACCATGCTGAGCTCTCTAAGGGCTTAGGCCTTTCAACATAGGAAATAAAAGAGTGTGTCTGTAAGGTGGCCGTGGGTGGGGAGGAAACACTATCCCTGTCGTAGGTGGTAAATAGGAGATAAAGTAGGATTTCCCAACCTACTTTGCCAGTCTCATGAAAGTTGATACCACCAGCTTTTAGAAGGAAAAAACCCTGCAAATTAACACATTTACCTGATTATTCTCTTAAGTGGAATTTCTTGAGTGTTGAGCAGAGTAACTTCCTAGACTTGGTGATAAATGAAATGTGTTTTGCTTCGGTCTACTATTGCTGGAAATGCAGCGATGTCTTGGTTGGAAAGTACAGATCGCTGAGACACCGCTGCAACTCTCGCTGATCAGTGGTTTTTCTTTTGATCATAGTGCTGCATTTTGACCAGCTGCTGCTTAAGTCACGCTCGAAAACTGGTAAACTTTTGCTTTGGGTAATTAGCAGAGATTTAGAACTTTGCTAGTCTTCAGTGCCAGATTGTATCATGATGTTGTGTTCAAATCCTGTTTATTTAAATACCATCCCTCTGAAAAGTGTACTCTTTTTAGAGCTTTTATAGGCAAGTAGAAGTGAGGAATTTACTTTAGATGTGTAGTAAGATTATGTCACTTAAAAAAAATCGGTACTCAGGATATTGAATTAGAGGTTGGTACTCAGCTGTGTTATTTGTAAAATGTTCTCCTTCTATAGGAGCTCCCTCATTCTTTGCAGTTATAAATGTGGACATTTTCTCTCCTTAACTTCAGATAGCCTAACAACTCAACATCCCTTGAATAGTTGTGAAGTACTTCACTATTGTGAAGTTTTAGAGGAAAACACACATAATTAGCGATAAGTGAAAGTTCTGATCTTCAAAACTACATCACCCTGAGGTAATGTTCAGATAGGAAAGCTCCCAGAAAGCAGAGGTGGGGTGTACCTAACTCTTCCCTATGCTTTAACCCACCACAGTGGTTTTGCTTCTTAGGTCACATTGGTTTTGCTGTAGTATTTGTCTTTCATAAAATTTCTCCATAAAATATATGGAAAAATTACCTGTCTTCCAACCATCAAACCTTAGGAAACCTTTCAGCCTCAAAGCTGCTAGAGTTTTAATGATCACTCTTACCCAGAAACAGTGATAATTTATTTTGTTATTTGCTATTACGTTGGACTTACTGATTTATTGGTACCGACTCGATCTTATGTATACTTGGTGACCTTAAAGTAAATTACCTGGGTAGTTGTGGTTATTTGACAAGTTTTTATTGAGCACACAGCCGCATGGGCTCTGGGTGTGCAGTGGTGGAAAGACAGACAAGGTCCTTGTTTTCGTGGAGTTTAAAATACTATGGAGAGGAAGAGAAAATAAGTAAACAGGAAAATAAAATACAATTTCGACCCATGGCAAGTGTTTGGGAGAAATTAGATCAGGGTATGGAACTATAGAGTGATGAGAGCTGGGGCAGGTGACTACTTTTTAGACCACGTAGAGATAACACATTGGTCTTTTTAGCCAGCATGCATGCTGCTTTCTTTTGGAGTAAGGAGATAGTTATTTCTGTAGTCTGTGCCATTTAGCTCATTGGGTTGGGGACAGTTTAGAGTTGGAACCTTTGTGCACAGGCTACTCAACTTTTCCTTAGTTGCATATCACGTATTGAAGCCAGGCCAGCAAACTTGTTAGTATATCCTGTTAGTTACTGGGATAGGAGGTTTGAATGGATTCAGTTATGTATTATTCATGTGGCATACAATTGTCCTGTGCTTCTGTAAATACTGAAGAAATTCCAAGACTAATAAAAACTATTTTGGTAAACTACAGCTACTTGAGGAAGTTGTTGGCACTAATTCAGTTCATTAGTACTTTAGGTAATAGTGGATCTCTAAATGTCTCCTTTACAGCTTGAACTAAAACATTCTAGTCTTTCTGGCTCTCATTTTCTCTTTGGCTCCATCACTAGATCACTAGGGCTTTTTTCCTTTGTGACCTCTTTATCCTCCCCGTCATGAGTGTTGTTCTTTTTTTTTTTTTTTTTACCTGTTAAAAAATGAAATCTTAAAAATAAATTAAGTAGTCACACCCAACTTGGGGCTCAAACTCACAACCCCAAGATCGAGTTGCATGCTCCACTGACTGAGTCAGCTGGGAGCCATTTACCTGTTTATTTTTAAGTAAGCTTTTTGAACTATAGTATATACAGAGAGAAGTGCACAAATCATAATAATAAGACTTGACGAACTTTCCCAAGGTGAACACATCCGTGTAACTTGTACCCAGAAACAGAAGATTGCCAGGACCCCAGAGCCCATCTTACACTCTTGACAGTCACTTTAGCCACTGTCCTGATTTGTAATGCTGCAGAGGAGTTCTGCATGTCTCTGATCTTTATGAGTGGAGTCCTATGCTTGTGTGCACTTCTGCACTACCAGCACAGAGCCGGATGCGGGGCTCGAACCCATGACACCATGAGATCATGGCCTGAGCCGAAATGAAGAGTCAGATGCTAAACTGACTGAGCCACCCAGGTGCCCTTAGGTCTGGGTTTTTGAGAGTCATCCATATTATTGTGTGGTTCTTGTTTATTTTATCAGTGCTGTTTTATCCTAAGAGTATATTGGAACTCAGGTTTTTTTTTATTAATTTTATTTTTGAGAGAGAAAGACAGAGCGTGAGTGGGGGAGGTGTAGAAAGAGAGAGGGACACACAGAATCCAAGGCAGTCTCCAGGCTGGAACTCAGAGCCGGTGAGATCATGGCCTGAGCTGAAGTCGGACGCTTAATCTACTGAGCCACCCAGGCGCCCCTGGAACTCCGCTTTTAAATTTTTTTTTTTTTTTCCAACGTTTATTTATTTTTAAGACAGAGAGAGACAGAGCACGAACGGGGGAGGGGTAGAGAGAGAGGGAGACACAGAATCGGAAAAAGGCTCCAGGCTCTGAGCCATCAGCCCAGAGCCCGACGCGGGGCTCGAACTCCCGGACCGCGAGATCGTGACCTGGCTGAAGTCGGACGCTTAACCGACTGCGCCACCCAGGCGCCCCTGGAACTCCGCTTTTTACATGTAGACCCTTAGAGACGTTCTAGCGATAGGGTCTCTTCTTGATTTCTATTACCTACATACTTGAACACAGCTGTCTTCTTTCAGCTGGTGTAAATTGACACATTAGGTGAGAGGATAAAACCTGGTGTGTGGAACTTCCTGCAGGTAGTAAAGGGGGTAAACTGCCTCACATCCAGTTGTGTTCATAAGTCATTTATAATATTTCAAGTCATTGGTTAAGTAAACAGAAAATTCGTCCTTTGAGGGACCCCCAACAACCATGTTGAAAAGGTTAGGTAACATCTTCAGTGGTGTAAAGCACCCAGTGACGGAATGCGTGGAATGAATGAGTCCATGGTAGAGGTAGTCTGTGTGGGTACATTGGGGAAGGCTTCACTGAATCTGGGATTTGAATGAGGACTGTATGATTCTGTGATTGATGCAGAGTTTGTTGTACAGGCTTAAAGAAGTTCTTTGTTCCCTCTACCTCCTTTTAAGCTTTTCTCTCACTTGAGATGTCATCCATACCTTTCAACTTCTCCCGGCTGGCTGGTAATTCGCAGATACTATGTAGTAACCATACATATCCCTGCTCTCATGCGTGCATACCCATGACGATCAAATCCAACTTGTTTTGAGGCCGTTCCACCTGGTCAACTTCAATTCTCTCCTAGTATTTATTGCCTTTAAGAGAAGTCTAAATGCTGATCATCACGAGGGGCTTCTGGTTTAATCTTTTCATGTTCCTTTAGGATTTCTGGAAGCCGACTGCCTGCTACCTCACACCCATCTGCCCTCCACATACAGCATGTGTGTGTTTCATGCCAAACTGCTTATTTTCTACGCATGGACCGTGATCTCTCATTTCCATACCTTCACACATTCCTTTCCTCTGGATTTTCTTCTGAAATGCTTTTCCTTCCTTCTGTGTCCTGCCTGTCTTCTGTTTGTCCTTCTAGACGTCTCAGGAAACCTTTCCATCACTCTCCTGTCAGGTACCCCTCATTGTAACACTTGAAGTGTTTTTATTTGATTGCCTCACCCTTCAAATCATGTATACCTCATTGTAACACTTGAACAGAATTTTTATTTGATCACCTCTGTTAGGTTTTCACCTTTTTTGAGGGCAGGATCATTTCTTTTCACAGCTTTATTTTTCTTTAAAAATCTAGTCCAGTGCCTGGCAGTTGCCAGGGGTTCAGTAAGTGTATATAGAATAAATGAAGTCTAGGACTTTCAAGAGGAGTTCCCTTTAAAACTGTCCCAGCTAAGGGTTCTGTGTAATAGATATGCTTTCACATTAGTCTTGCATCTTGTGTGGGTAATTCATTGATTTAGGGGAAAGTTGTCTTGATAAAGTGTGTCCTTAAAAGTAGTATTCCTGTTTTTCTGGGTTTTTCTAAACGTGTACTAGAAATGAAACACAGAACTTCAGCGTTGGAGGCTGTAGGCAGTTCATTTAAAGTACTTCCTGGAGTGGTTTGGAGCTTCAGAGCATTAGCACATTTACCTAAAAAATAACCGTGGCGATTCTTAATCTTCTTTCTGGTTGCCCTTTTGGTTACTTAAGCAGCCCAAAGTCATGAAAGTCTGACACTGGGGCCGAGGATCAGTCATGTTGTGCAAAACCAATTTTAAGGAACTAGATGGGTGTGCGTGAGAGCTGGCACCTAAAGGCAGTCTAAAAATAGACTCAAAACGTGTTGGGTGTTGTTGATGTTACACTGTCCCTTGTATAAGTTCTGTTGTGTTAACATACCTATAAGTTGGTAGTTGTACCTTCTACATAGTGTGTGTTACTGTTCTGTTGAGTAATTTGGGTTAATTACTTCCGTTGAAGTCTTGACTCATTCACTTCATTTATTTAGCTTCAATTTCAGTTGCATGCTGAAACAGTGATTGACACAGACTGTTGTGCCAAAGATGAATTCTCAGTGAATGCAATGCAAATAAACTGCAGTGTTACTCAGAAATCATGGATAGTTGAAATCACAAGGTAAACAGGTGCAATTTTAATTTTTAAATAGGATTAGGTATTACTGTTCTCCTTTCCCTCTCCTGTCTACTTTGAAAACCATTTAAATTATTCTTTGGTTAGGAAATAAACTGGTGGAAGGGATATGTAAAAAGAAAAACCTTACTCAAAACTTTATCATTTAAGAGCATTAGCAGTACAATTTAAGATGAAGTAGCCTTCGGGAGGGAGAAGAAATGAAAGGTGATGTAGCCAGTTTCATCACCACATATGGGATCTTAAAACTTAGTACATGCTGGTTAGTCAAGGAGAAAACAAACTTGGTTACTGCTTTCTAAGAAGATATCATTTCATATGTAGGTTATAAGGTTTACACACTCTTGATTCTTTTACAAAACATTCCTTTAAAAGTTGTTCGTGTCCTAAGTGCTGCTGGAATATTCGAGGTTTCAAGAACGAAGAATTCAGCTCAAACTAACCTTAAGTCAAAACAAAACAGTTTTGCTGGTTTACATAATTTGAACTCGGAGTCAGCTGCAGGAATCAGGACCCCTGTCACTCGCCCAGCTCTTGGACCGTTCTTTGTTGCCTGGAGGTTGGGATACTTGGATTGTCCAAGCCTAACAAACACATCTGAAGTCTTACTTGAAGAGAGATGGACACTTAACCAGGTGGATAGAAAATAATTACCATAGTAACACAACTTTGTAACTGGGTTAATACTTAGGATATATATTCAGTTCTAATTGAGAACTGTAATAAACTTGAAGGCTGGAATTTTGTTTACCAGCATCATGTAAATTTTTTAATCATACAGATAAAGGAAGGAAAGATTATCAGTACATTGGTAAAATTAATAATATGGGTGTTTTATAGGTTCGTCTCCTGTATCATTAGTTACAGTCACGATTCTCCTTTATTTTCGTCGTGAAGGTGGTAATACATAGTTACTACAGAAACTTTGGGGACAAAACAGAAAAACAAGGGTCACCCATATACTGCCTTGCAGAATTATTTTTATTTATTGACCAATTTATTTGTTTACTGGACCACAAATATTTGAGTAACTAGTTTTCCAGGTGTGATCTAATACGCTAGTTCACTGAATTGTCGAAGTGTGATAGGGAATAGTTGATGTAGGAGTGGGAAAGTCAGGCAGTGTATGGTACAAAACTAGTTGAGTTTTGGTTTGAAAGACACATATTTCGACCTGTTAGTTTATATGGTTCATTTTGGATGTTTCTTCTAAGAGAAATTTTTTGTGAACACTTCATGGTTTTTAGGATTCCTTTTTGCAGGAAATAAAGCTAACATTCAGTTTACAGTTTTCTTTCTGGATTGTTTTAATTTGGGGAAGAATGAAAATCTGTCAATGAATTTGTAATATCTGTGGCATGATTAACTTTGCCCAAGTCCTTCATTTAAAAGAATATGGATACAAGGCAATCGAGATTCCGTGTTTTTATATTAAATTTGTTGACAGTGGTGATTCTCAAACTTCACTATGTATCAGAATCACCTGAAAGCTTGTTGAAACACATTGCTAGATTCCCTGTTCCTTCCCTCACCCCCTGGATTTATATTGAGTAGGTCTGGGGTAGGGCCTGTGAATTTGCATTTCTTAGAAGGTCCTAGGTGATGTTCATACTGCTGTGCTGGTCTGGGAAGCACTTTTGAGAAGCGCTGGTTGGATACCTTAAATTCTCCTAAAGAGAAGCCAGCCATGTTTTTTAATGAAGCTGGAGATAGTTCTTGATGTTTGCTATGGAAAATTTATGTCTTGGTATTTCAGAGTGAATTTAAGAGAATTGATCAACATTCATTTTTTTAATTTATTTATTTTAACTTTTATTAGAAGACCACAGCTCTATACTGTTTTATTTACTTATTTTGAGAGAGAGAGCAGGAGAGAGAGAATGCACACGCAAGGGAGGGGCAGAGAGAGAGAGAAAATTCCAAGCAGGCTTTGCACTGTCAATGCAGAGCCCTTTGCAGGGCTTGAACTGACAAACTGAGGTCATGACCTGGACTGAAACCAAGAGTTGGACGCTTAACCAGCTGAGCCATGTTTTTAATCTAGAATTGGCATTGGAAATGATTTTTTTTAACCAGTACGTTGTATGTAATATAGGAATACTTACAAATAAATTGGGGAGTCATATCAACTAAATGTGCATCTTTTTTTCATTGTAAAATCAGATATTGTCTTGTACTATTAACACGTGCGTTGAATTTCAGATATACGTATTTTAAACTATTTCTTTGCAACATACGATAGAACTAAGTTTTATAGTAAACCCGCATTTCAGTAAAATGTTGGCAAAGAACACAAATAGGTAGTTTATAAAAGAACACAAATTAAGTCAGGAAACAGAAATGTATCACCTTCCCATTAGTTAAATAAATACAGAAAAGCATTTTTGGGAAATCTCATTTTAAAGATTAAAAATTTTTTGGTGAGTCTAGGAAGAATTGGGTGTTCTCACAGATACTTGGTGGCTGAGTAAGTTGATTTAAATTTTCTGAAGGCCATTATGGCAGTTGGTATCATGCCTTTAATATTTGTACCGTGAGATAACAGGAGTGCTGATGCATACGGGCACATGTACCCCAGTATTTATAGTAGTGCTTTCAACAATAGCCAAATTACGGAAAGAGCCTAAATGTCCATCCACTGATGAATGGATAAAGAAGATGTTGTTTATATATATAATGGAATACTACTTGGCAATGAGAAAGAATGAAATCATGCCATTTGTAGCAACATGGATGGAACTGGAGGGTGTCATGCTAAGTGAAGTAAGTCAGAGAAAGACAGATATCCTATGTTTTCACTTATATATGGATCTTGAGAAACTTAAGACCATGGGGGAAGAGAAAGGGAAAAAATAGTTACAGAGAGGGAGGGAGGCAAACCATAAGAGACTCTTAAGTACAGAGAACAAACTGAGGGTGGATTGGGGGTGGGGGAGAGGGGAAAGTGGGTGATGGACACTGAGGAAGGCACTAGTTGGGACGAGCACTGGGTGTTGCATGTAAATAAGTTATATTTTAAAAATAATAATATTTGTACCCTGAGACCAAACAATTCACCTTCTAGGAATTTGTGTGATCTGCATGTAAAAATATTTGTGTAAACATATTAACTACATCAGTATTGTAACAAAATGACTGGATGATAAACTGACAAATGTAGGTAGTGTGCTACCTGAGGGGCAAGTCTTTCCCTAATACCACAGGGGTCTCTGGCCCAGTAAGTGGAGTTTGATAGTAGTAATTCTTGCTACAAGTTTAAAAAAAAAAAAAAAAAAAAAAAAAAAAAAGAGGAAGAAAATTACCTACATAGGAATCAGCAGCGAATTATTAAAAAAAAAAAATATGGAATATCAGTAAATATTTTGTAACTCAAAAAATGTTTGGAGGTCTTTTATACATTTGTGGTGGGAATGTAAAATGATAAAACCGCTCTGAAAAATAGTTTGGCAGTATATTGCAAAATCAACCATATACTTACTTGTATGACTTACTAGTTGCATTCCTGGGCATTTGTCCCAGAGAAATGTTAACTTAAGTTCACACAAAACCTGTTCACAAATGTTCACGGCAGCTTTATTTGTAATAGCCTAAAACTGGAAATAATATAAATGTCCTTCAGTAGACGAGGGGTACATCCATACCATGTGGAATACTATTTAGCAATTAAGGAGGAACAAATTCTTGATAAATAGAACAACTGGCACCAATTTCAGTTATCTGATGCTGAGTGAAAAAAGCCAATCTCTGAAGATAACATACCCTAGGAGCCCATTAACATTTTTGTAATAACAAAATTAGATTAGTTGTTGCCAAGGGTTACGGCTGGTGGGAAAGGAGGAAGATGGGTAAAGAGGTAGCAAGACAGAAAGTTGTGTGTTGATGAAATCTAATCTTGACTGTTTTGGTGGTTACATGAATCTACACTTGTGAAAAGGTGGCATGGAACTGCACATGCACACACACACACACACACACATACACGCATGCCAGTACCCAGTTTCTTGGTTTTGATGTTGTACTATATATAATCCAGAAGATGCGACCCTGTATGGAAACTGGATGAAAGTTATATGGGACGTCATACTATTTTTGCAACATCCTGTGTATCTAACTATTTCAAAATAAAAAAGTTAAGTTTTAGAAAGAATATGTAATAAAAGGAAATGTTCGTAATATGTTAGAAAAAAAGCAAGTTTCAAAATGATAAAACCATATGATCGCACTTCAGTATTTCATATCATTTGATATATATACCTGGAAGTAATGATTAAAATATTCTGACTGGTAAGATGATGGATTCTTTTGTGTGTGTGCTTTTCTATAATTTCTATAGTATAGATGAGTTGATACCACTTTTGCAGTTGGAAAAAGCAATTTTCATAATGGGAAATTTAAAAAATCTAATTCTGGAATAAAATTTAAATAATTCACATTAAGAGATTATATAAAGGTTTTTTTTTATATTGGTTACACTAATTTAGTATTAAAACAGCTATTAGCTGAGATTGAAGAGTATATTTGTACTCTAAAACATGTTGTGTTTGTAAATTTTAAGCTCTTTTGTGCTTTTTGTATTAGAAATGTTTTGTATGATGTTCTGAATCAATGCTGTCCAATGTAAGTATATGCATTGCAAGCCACATGAAATTTTAAACTTTGCTAGCCACAGTGAGAGAGTAAAAAGCAGGTGAAATTAATTTTTAAGAATTTATTTTGTTTAATCTGTTTTATGTAAAATACTGCTTCAGCATGTAATCAACATAAAATTGCAGTAAGACTTTCTGTGTTCTTTTTATCATACTAGGTCTTCGCAATCTGGTGTGCATTTTGTAATTACAGCACAGTTGAGTTCAGACTGGCCAGCTTTCAAGTGCCCAGTAGCCACATGTGGCTACCATATTGGAGAGTTAGTAGTAGTAGTTGAGAGCCAAGGTTTTGGTGTCCTACCTAAGTTCAACTAACACCAGCTCTGTCATTTGCTAACCTTATGTCCTTGGGCATGTTACTTAAACTTGTGCTTTCGTTTTTCATTTGTGGATGGTAACTTCTCCACAGGGGTATTATAAGTACTAAATGAGTGAGTTATTGTATGTAGCAACTTGGCGCAGGACCTAGCACAGAATACATATTGTAAAAAAAAAAAAAAAAAAAAACCTGTTGATTTGGATTGGATTGGATCGAATGACTCATTCTAAAGGCACAACTGATTTCTTTTTAATTTTTTTTTTAATGTTTCATTTATTCTTGAGAGAGAGAGACAGAGTATGAGTGGGGGAGAAGCAGCGCGATAGAGGGACACAGAATCCAAAAGAGGTTCCAGGCTCTGAGCTGTCAGCACAGACCCCAACATGGGGCTCGAACTCAGAAGCCGTGAGATCATGACCTGAGCTGAAGTTGGATGTTTAACCACCTGAGCCACCCAGGTGCCCCTAGGCAAAACTGATTTCTTAATGTTACTACTGAAAAATACATAAGTAGTACATGAGGTGGTCTTTGTGTTCCAGAATTGAATTTTTGGGACCTAAGTTTTAAATGATGATTGAATAAATGGACAAATATTTGAGCACTCATGTAGAGTGTATTGCACCAGGCACTTGAACATTTAGACTGTAAATCTTAAGATGATATATTCAAATACTTTATATTTGCATAGCACTTTACATTTTCCATACCTTTTTTATGTCCGTTTTCCCAATGTAATACTCAAAGCAATCCTGAGATAAAGTTGTTATTCCAGCTTCCACAGTTAAGGAAGTTGGGGCTCAGAAAAGTGAAGTAACTTACTTGATTTCCTATCCAGTTAGTAGAATGGAAGAAATAGAAATGTGACATAATTAAATGGACAAATTAATATAGTACCAAAGTATTTTAACTGCATTCTTTTAATTCTTTCCCTTCACCTTTGCCATCTCACGGGAGAACATGTCACCCTTTTCCAGGGCCGTTAAAATTAGAAAAGGGCCATAATACAATGTTTGCTGAATAGCTACTTTGCTTAGAATTATCCTGAGATTATTAGGTTAATCATATCACCTATGATGTAAAAAGTTACCATAAGCCTGTATAGATTGGGTGATTTATTTTGCTTGTTGTGATGTTTTTCAGTCTGTCTCTTGATCAAATATGCCCATAAAAATGGGCCGAGAATATGCAGTATGTGCTGACTGCCATAAAATCACCTTTGAAGCACTGTTCATCGCTTGACTCATTCAGAAAATTACACAATTCTTTGAAAGAACATGCCATGCCACCATTAAAATCAGTGGTCAGAAGCAGCAGTGAGTTTGTGAATTATTGACTCTCCCAAGGCAGTGGTGCAGTGGAAGGTATCTGTCTCCTGAGCAGGGTCTGATGGAGCACACATATCATTAGACGTTCAGCATCTGTGTTCTGTTATGTACATTCTGCTATCCTGGTATGTACTGCTGTCTTTATTTGTGGTTTTTTCCTCCAGTTAAGAAAATTAAAGAAGTCACTCACAGGACATATAATTTGTTGTGTACTCTGGGACAAAATGTATGACCATAAACTGTCAGCTTATCCTGGCATGTACTTTTGGTGTGCATCATTGAAGTGAATTTATAAGAAGGGGAATTACATTTTGATGCTCAGGACCGGAGTGATAGATAACAGGGGGAGGTGGGTAGGTAGTGTTCTTTGCCCCCTGATTTTTTCTCTGCCCTTTGTTTTTGTTTTTGTTTTTGTTTTTGGCCCCGCAGGTTGTGCCTGACAATGCCTCCTCTCTGGTCTACCCAACCTATAAATCATATACAAAAAACCCATCAGAATTCTATACGGAGAACTTACTTCTGATCTAGGTGAATCTTAGCAACATGAAATTCTGCAATTAGTGTTTGGTTTTGTTTTTTTCTTTATTGGAAGGTTATGAGGATTGTGGAATTTGGCTGTCCAGACAGACTGAAATTTGATGGAATTATGTTTCAAAGAGTCTTGTTTTTTCTCAATGCTTAGGATGTCTTAGAAGTTTCACTGTACACAGTTTTCTGCTTACTGCAGTTGTGAATGAAAGCTTTAAAAATATCACATTGTAAGACATTATGTATGTACAGATAACAGATTGGGATTTTAAACTGAGTTGCAATAAGTTGAAGTTCCCTGAAATTTGCAGAACTAGATGATTTCTGTGTCTCCTCCAGTTGTAAAATACTGTGATTTGTGTCAGTTTTGGCAGTTTATAATAATGAAATGACTTAAATACCATGATGCCAAATTACTTGTCTAAAAGTATATGGAAAATAATGTATTTGTAATGTCTCACTCCTCTATTCCAAGATAATGTCCTTAGATATTTGTATATTTCAGAATTTGAATAGGAATAGGAAGGCTTTATGTGTTAAAATTTTTTGGCAAGAGGGGCGTCTGGGTGGCTCAGTCGGTTAAGCGGCCGACTTCGGCTCAGGTCATGATCTCACGGTCCGTGAGTTCGAGCCCCGTGTCGGGCTCTGTGCTGACAGCTCAGAGCCTGGAGCCTGTTTCAGATTCTGTGTCTCCCTCTCTCTGACCCTCCCCTGTTCATGCTCTGTCTCTCCCTGTCTCAAAAATAAATAAAGTGTTAAAAAAAAATTAAAAAAAAATTTTTTTGGGCAAGAGTATGTATAGCTGAAGTTTCCTTATTTAAGATAACAGTTAGGGGGAGGCTGGGTGGCGCAGTCGGTTAAGCGTCCGACTTCAGCCAGGTCATGATCTCGCGGTCCATGAGTTCGAGCCCCGCGTCAGGCTCTGGGCTGATGGCTCGGAGCCTGGAGCCTGTTTCCGATTCTGTGTCTCCCTCTGCCCCTCCCCCGTTCATGCTCTGTCTCTCTCTGTCCCAAAAATAAACGTTGAAAAAAAAAAAAAGATAATAGTTAGTGTTTTTATTTTGAAATCCTTCATTTGTGGACTTAAAAATCTTTGTTCTGTTTTTCCCGGTCTAAAAAATTAAACTTTCAGACTGACCAAAACTAGATTCAGTTAATCTCCTATTAAGGATCCTTAAGATACAGGCTTTCTGTCAAAACATTGGTGTGGAAGGTGTTTTAACTACAGACAGGTGTGCTGCAGTCCTAGTGGTAGTCTTTGTTATATCTTTTAATTAAAAGAATGACTCTGATGCTTCTCTCTATTTCTTTTTTTTTTTTTTAATTTTTTTTTTCAACGTTTATTTATTTTTGGGACAGAGAGAGACAGAGCATGAACGGGGGAGGGGCAGAGAGAGAGGGAGACACAGAATCGGAAACAGGCTCCAGGCTCCGAGCCATCAGCCCAGAGCCCGACGCGGGGCTCGAACTCACGGACCGCGAGATCGTGACCTGGCTGAAGTCGGACGCTTAACCGACTGCGCCACCCAGGCGCCCCTCTATTTCTTATTTTTACAAAGTTTGTATTTCTGCAATAGTTAATCCTGGGTCCTGCCTCAAGGCAAAGCTTGGTTCTAATACAGCAGGAGTAATTTGCACTTTTTAAAAAAATTCTTTTAAGCTTTTTTTATTTTTGAGAGAGGGAGAGAGCGAGAGAGAGCATGAGTGGGGGGGGGAGCAGAGAGAGGGAGACGCAGAATCGGAAGCAGGCTCCAGACTCTGAGCTGTCAGCCCAGAGCCCAACGCGGGACTCGAATTCACGAACCATCACGAGATCATGACCTGAGCCAAAGTCGGACGCTTAACCGACCGAGCCACCCAGGTGCCCCTACATTTTTTTATGCTTAGCATTTATTGAACAAACCGTAATTGAGTGAGTTAGGTACTGTAACTGTAAGACCTAGAACGAGCTTCAGTAGGTAACAGGAAGACGTGTGGGACACAGCTCATCGAAGGTTTCATCAGTAACCTGGCCCCAACCTACCTAATAATTATGCTGATAAGGGCCAACATTTAATGGGCATTTAATGTATAGTAGGCACTATATTAAGCCCATTTCATGCATTGTCTCATTTCATCGCTTTAAATTTATGATATATATCTCCATTTCAGATAATGAAATGAGGCTTAGAGTTTACATTCCCAACCTGAGTTTACATAGCACAGTTGCACGTGACTCAGATCTTTTCCAACTCCACGTTTATATTGTTTCTATTTAGTTTTCCTCTGAAGATGGCATTGCCACCTCTATAGCCACCAATCTGTAGACCTCATTTTTTTTTTAAGTTTATTTACTTTTGGGGGGGAAGGGGCAGAGAGAGAGGGAGAGACAGAATCCCAAGCAGGCTCCACGCTGTCAGCGCAGAGCCCAATGTGGGGCTTGAACTCATGGACCGTGAGATCATGACCTGAGCCGAAACCAAGAGTCAGATGCCCAACCGAGCCCCCCAGGCGCCTCTGTAGACATCATTTTAAGACACCCACCTGTAGCCGCCAGGTATTAAATTCTGTTACTCTATTTCTCCTGTATTCCTGTTGCTACCACCTCACTTCAGGTCCTCATTATTTCATTGTGAACTTCATTAATTGCAAGCCTCTCTAGTCCAGACTTGCACCTGGACTATTGCAGTAGCCTTGGTCGGCCAGGTAGTCAGTGATCTCTCTAGAAAACACCTATATCATGTAGCTTGTCTGCTTAGAATACTTGGTTGCTGCCTGATTGCCCAGGGAGGTATTGCCTTGTCTCCTTAAACGTCATGTGCAAGGCCCAGCCTGGGCTGGCACTGTCCTACCCACCCGCTCATGTTTGCCTGTTCTTACCATGCACCTTCTGGTCAAACTTAAGTGTTCCTTCAGCATGTTCTTTGTGACAGTGCCTGAAGACTCTTACCTTATTACTGTTACTTGGTAAAGTAAACAGTAAACACCACCTTTGCATGGTAAGACCCAGCTCATGTCAACTCTTTTGGGAAACCTCTCTTGGTTCTTTTTTTCCGTGATCATAGAAGAACTTTGTGTATTTCTCTAGCAGCACATCATCATTTTGCACCAGAATTTCTTGTTAACATTTGTTGCCCCAAATTTAAATTTGAAGCCCTCATGGGCAAGGACAGTGACTGTTATTCAGTCTTCAGAGGCAGGATCTTACTGTGCTGCAGCTTTGTACTCTTAGGTGTACCTTTTCAAGTGTAATCCATTCTCCAATCTCTAGTGTAAAATGTTTCCTTTTTAAAATAATGTCATATATTGGTTAACCCTTTGTGCAAATAGGTTATGTCCTTTCAAAAAAAAAATCACTCCGTAAATGACTTGGAAATACTACCCACATTTGTTTACTTTCTCTCTAGTTTCTATAGAATTTTTACTCTTTGCATAGTCTTATTCTTAAGATAGGTTCCTTCATTATCTCCCTTTCAAACTCATACTTGCTTTTCTGCTCACAGCTGAGACTACAATTTATTGCAAAATAGAATTTTTTAAAAGTTTATTTATTTATTTTGAGAGAGAGAGACATGGGAGGGACAGAGGAAGAAAGAGAGAAGGCTCTGTCTGCACTGTCAGCAAAGAGCAGGATGTGAGGCTCCAACTCCTGGACCTGGAGATCATGACCTGGACTGAAAGCAAGAATTGGATGCTTAACTGACTGAGCCACCCAGGCACCCCAAAATAGAATTCTTGTGAACCAGTGTCTTTTTTTAAAAAGGTTCTCCCTCTCAGGAGAACTAAAAAATACCTTTCTCTTAAATTCTGTTCTGTTCTCTGCTTGCTGGCTTAAGGTTTTAGAAACAGCTATCTTGAAAGGTTTGTAAAACAGTGGCTAGCCTGGTCTAGATGCAATATGGTTTAAAGGAGGATAGGATTAAAATTGACCAAGTCATGAAGTCTGTTTTTCTTAGAAATTTTGAAGCTCAGTAGGACTCAGAATGGGTGGAATTCTCTTAGCAAGGGGTTTTCAAGAGATGGGTTGGAGAATTTTTTGAACTGGTTAATATAATACAGATATTGGTATTTTACCTATTATTTTCAGAATGGAAGTCCTATATGATCTTTCCCTTTCAGTTGGTTCTATTTTATAAATGAAGCCTCTTAATTGTTTATCAGTATTTTTAAAACTCATTGACCTAATAATGAATTTCATGAAAGAAGGTACTTCTGATGAATTGGAATGTTTTTGTAAAAAGAGAATTTTACATTTTCACTTAACCTGTTAGCTATTAATACGCATTTAATTACTGGAACACGACTTTGGGAATAAACAAATACCCAGTGAAAATAGAGACTAATGCCGAACTGCAGAGTTGGCTTCTAAAAAGATGTTACATGCAAACTTAGAAAGTCCATACCTAGTTTTAAAAGCATTTACAAACAGGAAATGTTCTATATAAGCATGAATAAATTTAGTACACAGCAACCATGTTGATCCCTAGCTCGGGAACTTTTGCTATAAATTTAGTGTTTGGCTTAATCCTATTAGTTAAACCAGCTAATGGTAACTTGATGAATCTTTGTGATCCTCTTGTTTTGAAAGGTATATTTTCAGATGTAATTTTATTCATAACATGCACAGAAAATTGTATAAGGATATTTCCTTGTTTTTCACAGTGACCAGTATAGTCTTCAGTTTTTCAGTTATGTTTTGTAATCACCAGAATTTTGTTTTGTTTCCAGTTCATTGATCTTGTCAAGTAAATAGGTCCTAATTATCTTTTCCTAGTCCTCTTTCCTTTATCCAGGCTGTCTAGTTTTATATGAAATAGGGCTTTAGAAATGAGAGTTTTATTGTAACTCTTTACTTTTATTTACTTGTTTATTTATTTATTTTGGTAACTCTTTACTTTTTCAAGTGTCTTATTTATATAGTGGAACTTAAATTTATAGTAGTGTTTCCAAAGTCTTAATAATAGGCAGTGTGTTGAAGTGTAAAAATCTTTCAAATTCTACATAATGACAAACATATCTTGGATATTTCTGTGTCATTTTAACTTTGCTAAGTCTAGTGCTAATGAGTCAGATTTTTGAGGAAAGAGGTGTGAGCTAAACTTGTAACTTTGACTTCCTGGTGGTGTCTGCTCCTTAATCTTTCATTGTAAAACTCTTACCTTGTTGTAATTGAGTAAATCTATCAGGATTGTACAAAGTAAGATACAGAATGTGGTTTTCTTGTGTGATATATATATATGTATATATATATTTTTTTCTTTCAAGAACAGACTTTTGGACTGATGGATTGCCCTTTTGAGTTAGAATATTTGTAGTTTGCAGATAAATCAGACTTTTTCTACAGGTCCGTTCTTGAGGATTCTAATTGGATCTTCAGTTTAGCAAGTATTTGTTGTAAGTTATGGAATACCATTTATTGTATATGAATGAACATATTTTTAATTCTTGCGACTGGCTGTATTTAGACTCAAGAAAGCGATCTTGTTGGCTTCCTTTGCATCTGCTTTGCAGCAAAAAACAGCCTAAGAATGATGAATGCAGAGCAATTAGTGCCAGTTTCCACTTGTCTTACGTGATTTGGATTTTCCTCATCTAACCTGAAAATTCATTTTAATTAGTAGTTTAAACCTTTTTACCACCACCCTACCCCATCTCCCCCAAACAAACAAACAAACAAACAAACCCTAGCCCTGGAATTTAAAAAAGCAAGACTTCTGGTAAATCAGAGTTGGTTTACTTTCTTTCCTTACTTCTGGCTTTTCAAGGCTCAGGGATTCAAAAGTAGTGAAAGAAGTCCCATCTCTCCCTGTGTCTAGCCCCATGAAAACTTACATGCCATAACCAAGAAAGAACTAGCTAGGTAATTGACCTTTAAGTAAACTTAGCCTGGCTGTGATTTTTGCCTTTCATATCTTTTCTTGTGCTGGGCCTAAAAACTTTCGGACTAGATACTGGTGTAGAGATCGGGAAGAAGAATAGGATTTTACTCTACTATACAGGCAATATAAGAAATAACATAGTGACCCCAAAATTACATGAAGTTGTAAACAAGCTGGATTTATGAACTCTTCCAGCCATCAGGAAAACCACTTTATGCCTTGGTGAAAACTGTGGTGGTACAGATTGTTTCTGAAGAGATGCATGTTATAATTTATGGGGTGAGTTTGTGTAATGGTAATGATGGTATTGATACTAAATTTACAGCTAAAATGTTAGGCTTATTTGCCAATTAAAATTACTGGGAAGGAAGATAGAGCATTTTGAAAATACTTACAAGCTAGTGAGAAATACTTTACAAAAAGCAGATGTATTCGTAGCATTTCTGTAATACATTATCAAATAGTACCGAACAACTAGATTTGATGTCCTGATTTTAAAAAAGTGATGAACAACAAAACATTAATTTATACACTAATGTATAATTTTTCTATTACTCTGTATTACTAAATCCTCTATTATTTAGGAAAAACTAAAAAGTATTGTAATCAGGAGAAAAAGCACAACATCTTGTCACCTGGGTTTAATTTTTTAACTTTAGTAAAATATAATTGGCCTGTAAGAAACTTCATGTTTAAAGAAGAACCTGGAGAAACCACCACAAGTGAAATAATTATCTGTCATCTCTAAAAATTTCCTCTTGCCCTTTGGTAATTCCTCCTACCCTTTTCTGTTCCCAGTCAACCACTAATCTGCTTTCTGCAACTACACATTAGTATGCGTTTTCTTGAATTTTGTATACATGTGATCCTACAACATACACTTTTTGGTTTTCCTTTGGTTTCTTTGAATCAGCGTACTTATTTTGAGATTTGTCCATATTTATTCCTTTTTATTGCTGAATAATATTCCATCGTACACCTGTTCTACTTGTTTATCCACCTGTTGATGGACATTTGCGTTTCCAGTTTCTAGCCAGTACAAAGAAAGCTGCTCTGTACATTTCCAAACAAGTCTTGGTGTACACCTATGCTTTCATTTCTCTTGGGTTAAGCGCTGGAGTCACTGGGTATTTTTAATGTTTTAACAAACTGCCAAACTGTTTTTTCACGGTGGCTTTGTATTTTAAATTCCCGAAGCAGTGTGTGAGAGTTTGTGTTGCTCCCCATTTCTGTCAACCTTGATGTGTGTGTTTTTAAGTTTAGGCAGATAGAGGATGCCTGAAGGTCTCTTATTGTGGTTTTGTATTTTCCTGATAACTAATAACATTGATTGTTGTTTTCATGTGCTTATTTGCCATCTGTATATTTTAAGGTTTTTTGTGGGTTTTTTTCCCCCCCAGATCTTCTACCCCTGTTTAAATTGGGTTGTTTGATTTACTGAATTGTGACAGTTCTTTATTCTAGATTCAGGTGTATGTTTTAAAAGTCTTCTGAAGAACACTGGTTTTAGATGAAGTCCAATTTGTGATTTTTTTCTCTTATAACTTTTACTTTTTGTGTCATATCTAAGAAATCTCTGCCAAACGCAACGTCACCAAGCTTTTCTCAGGTCTTTACTTCTAGGAGTTTTATAGTTTTAACTCTTAAATTTGGATCTTCAGTCTGTTTTGAACTGATATTTGTATACATATTTGTAAGGGTGAATTAGGTGGTTTCTTTTGGTTTTGTTTTTTACATATGCCCATCCTGTTATTCTAGGATCTTGTATTGAAGAGATTATATCTTCATTTGAATTGGCTTGGTATCTTGGTGAAAACCAATGGACTGTATACATGTCACTTTCTGGACTCTGTTTTGTTCCCTCAATCTCTGTGCACTGGTATTGTGCTGTCTTAACATTTTTTTTTTAGGCTCTTGAAATTGGGGAGTATTAAGATACACTTTTTGTTCATTTCTAGGTCCTTTGTATTTGCATATAAATTTTAGCATCACCTTGTCAGTTTCTGCAAAAAAAGCTGGGATTTTTAAAAGATTTTTTTTTTAATCTTTATTTTTGAGAGACACAGAGTGAGAGCGGGGGAGGGGCAGAGAGAGAGGGAGACACAGAATCTGAAGCAGGCTCCAGGCTGTCAGCACAGAGCCCGATGCGGGGCTCGAACTCATGGACTGTGAGATTATGACCTGAGCCGAAGTCAGACACTTAACTGACAGAGCTACCCAGGCTCCCCAAGCCTGCTGGGATTTTTATTGGGATGCATTGAATTTGTAGAAAACAGACATCTTAACCACATTAGATTCAGTAGTCAATCTCTGAAAACTGTATGGGTTTCCCATTTAGGTCTTCTCATAGTGGCGTTCTGTGGGTTTCATTCTTGGCTATCTTTTGTCAAATTCATCACAAAGTGTTTCACATTTTTGATGCTATCTTTGTAACTGTTTCTACTTTAAAGATTTTAATTTCTGGTTGTTTTTAGCTGGTTTATACAAATAGTTATTTTTGTGTGTCTTGTTTCCTGCATCTTTGCTAAACTTACTGCTTCTGTAGCTTTTGTGTGGATTTTGCAGTTTTTTCTGTAGATGACCCTATCAGTGAATTAAGACAGTTTTACTTCTCCAGTTTTGATGTCTTTTATTTTTCTTTACTTGCCTGCTACACTACCTCTTCAGAATAGTGTTGAATAGAAGTTATAAAGAGTGGACATCCTTACATTGTTCTTGAGTTTTAATTCAGTCTTTTATCGTTAAGTATGGTATTAGCTGTACTTTTTTGTAGATTGAGGAAGTTCTTTTCTACTTTGCCAAGAGTTTTTAATTAAGGAATGAACGTTGGATTTGTCAAGTACATTTCCCTGCTCTGCATCTCCTGCATTTATTAAGATGATCATACAGTTGTTCATGTTTAATGCCGAATTACATTGGTTGGTTTTTGGAATTTTAAACCAACCTTGCATTCCTGGGGGAAAAGCCCACTTTGTCGTGATACATTTATGTTCTTGGCAATAATCCGTGTTCGATTTTTAAAAAAGTTTTTTAAATGTTGGTTTATTTTTGAGAGAGAGAGACAGAGACAGAGCATGAGCCAGGGGAGGGGCAGAGAGAAGGAGACACAGAATCTAAAGCAGGCTCCAGACTCTAAGCTGTCAGCACAGAGTCCTGCGCAGGGCTCGAACCCACAAATCATGAGATCATGACCTGAGCCAAAGTCAGATGCTCAACCATCTGAGCCACCCAGGTGCCCCTAGATTTTTTTTTTCTTTAAGAATATTTGCACCTACACTCATGAAGGCCATTGGTGTGTGGTTTACTTAACCTTGTCATGTAGTTGGTTTTGTATTCATACTAATGTGGGTCTCATAGAATTAGTTGGGAATTCCTTCTTCGTTTTCATTTTTCGGGAGGGGTTTCTGTAGAATTAGTATTAATTCTTTTTAAATGTTTGGTAGAATTCACCAGTGGAGCTGTCTGAGCCTAGAGTTTTGTCTATGGAGGTTTGAAATACAAACTGAATTTCTTTAAAATTTATATATTACTTGTTTCTTCTTGAGTGAGCTTTGGCAGTTTGTGCCTTTCAAGGAATGTAGGAATTTGTCCATTTTACCAAAATAAAACTGTTGATAATATTCCCATATTATCCTTTTAAGATGTGTAGCAGCTATTGAGATGTCACCTTACTCCTTATTGTTGACCTGTGTCTCTTTTTCTGATGAGTCTGGCTTATTAGAAATTTATTGAGCTCAACAAGATTTTGGTTCCATTGTTTTTCTTACGTTTTCCATTGATTCCTGATCTGGTCTTTATTTTGTGTATTTTAAGTTTCATTTACTCTTCTATTCCTAGTTTCCTTAGGTGTCACTTTGATGTGATTGATTTGAGAACTTTGCTTTTCAGATAAAGACATGTGATGCTATAAATTTCCCTTTTGAGTATTTCTTTAGTTACAGTCCATGCAATTTGATATTATTGTGTTTCGTTTTCATTCCGTTAAAAGTGTTTTATAATTTTCCCTCCCTCTTTTGGCTGATGCATGATTTCAAGTTGTCACCTTGTTTCCAAACGTGAGGTTTTTCCAGTTACCCTTCTGTTTTTGACTTCTGATTTAATTATGTCCACTTTCTTATTAGATGCATAAATAATTAGAATTGTGTCTTCTTGAGGAATTGAGCCCTTGTCATTATGGGATCACCTTTATCACTGATAAGTTTTTTTGTTCTGATACTCCTTTGTCATATATCAAGGAGGTTTAATAAATGAGTAGGGTTATCGTGACTTATCTTTTTCCATAATTGTGTGTCTTTTTTTTTTTTTTACTTTATTTTGAGAGAGAGCACGTGGATGTGTGTGTAAGTGTGCAAGTGGGGAAGGGGTAGAGAAAGAGGAAGATAGAATCTCAAGCAGGCGCCTCACTGTCAGCATGAATCCCAGTGTGGGGCTAAACCTGCACACCATGAGATAATCACCTGAGCCAAAATCAAGGCTCAGATGGTTAACCGACTGAGCCACCCAAATGCCCTTTTGTCTTTATCTTTGAAATGGATTTCTTACAGGCAGATATAATTAAATTTTTGTAGTTAAAGATCATTTACATTTAATGTGATTATTGATATGATTGGTTTTAAATCTGCTGTCTTTTTGTTTTCTATTTTTCCCACCTATCTTCTTCCCCTTTTCTTCTGCCATCTTTGGCTTGGTTGAGTGTTTGGTTTTTGTTTTTTTTTTTTTTTTTAATTTCTGTTTATATTCTTTCTTCTTACCTTACAAGTCTTTGGTTTAATTTGTTGCCTTAGTATACTTACTTACTTACTTACTTATTTATTTAGAGAAAGAGAGAGAAAGCACACCTGTGCCCAAGCAGAAGAGGGACAGAGAGAGAGAACCCCAAGCAGGTTCTCCACTGTCAGCACAGAGCCTGATGTGGCATTTGGAACTCAGGAACCCTGAGATCATGACCTGGGGCTAGATCCTGATAGGACACTTAACTGAGGTCACCCAGGCGTCCCTGACAGACTTTTTTTTTACCTATACTGTTGACCTTCGAACAACATGGGGGTTAGAGGTGCTGACTCCATATGGAATTGAAATCCACATATAACTTCTGACTCCCCTAAAACTTAACTACTGATAGCTTACTATTTATAGGGAGCCATACAAATAACATGAACACTCAACACATTTTGTATATGTATTATATAGCGTATTCTTACAATAAAGTAAGCTAAGGAAAAAAATACTAACACAATCAGAGAACAGAGAAAATACATTTATGATACTGTGTTTTTCGAGAAAAAAAAAAAAAAGAAACCCACTTGTAATTGAACCCATGCAGTTCAGACTGGTGGTGTTCAAGTTCATCTGTAATATAAGAATCTTAGAGTAGTATGCTACCACTCTTATACCTTGCCTTTCTGCTGTTGCTGCTGTTGTAATCTCCCATTATATATTAACATTTTTATGTAGTCAATTATATTTTAAAGAGATTGCAAAGTATAACAAAAGAAGTCTTTTGTATTTTCCCACATATTTACCATTTCTGGTGCTCTTCATTCCTTTGTTTAGGTCCAGATTTCCATGTGGTAATATTTTCCTTCTGCCTGAAAGACTTAGTGTAACATTCCTTGTAGCTGAGGTCTGCGGGTGATTGATTGATTTGTGTTTTATTCCTCAGAAGTTTTAATTTTTGCTTTTCTTATAACAGCTTTTTTAAAGATACAACTCCTGTATCATACAGTTCATCTATTTAAAATGTGCAGTTCATTGGTGTTTACTACATTCACAGAATAACGAACTGTGGCCTCATTTCCTTACTCCCCAAAGGAATCCTGTGCTTTTTAAGCTGTCACCCTCCAGGGTGTCCCCACTCCACTGCACACAGGCATCCCCAGTCCTAGGGAACCATTGATACACTCTTCCTGGTTTGGGGTATTTTGTGTAAATGAAATAATATATGTGGTCTTTTGTGACAGGGTTCTTTCACTGCCATGTTTCCAAGGCTCACCTTGGAAACAGCATGTATGTCGTAGCATGTATCAGTACCTGTTCCTATTTATAGCCAAGTAATATTGTATAATATACCTCATTGTGTTTATCCAGTTGGTTATTTTGAATTTTTCCCACTTTTTGGCCATTATGAATGCTGCTATAAACATTAGCATATACAATTTTTAATAGATACATCTTTAGTTTTTTTTTAGTTTTTTTTTTTTTTTAATGTTTATTCATCTTTGAGAGATGGAGACAGAGTGTGAGTGGGGAGGGGCAGAGAGAGAGGGAGACACAGAATCCGAAGCAGGCTCCAGGCTCTGAGCTGTCAGCACAGAGCCCGACGCGGGGCTCGAACCCACAAACTGTGAGACCATGACCTGAGCTGAAGTCAGACGCTCAACTGCTTGAGCCACCCAGGTGCCCCAATAGATATATCTTTTAATTTCTCTTGGGTATATACCTAGAATTGCTGGGACAGTTGATAAGTCTTTAATATTTTGAAGTTTACCACAATGTTTTCCAAAGTGGCTGCACCATTTTATATTACCACTGATGGTCTATGAGCCTTCCAATTTCTTGTGCTTGTTTTGAAAGATGTTTTCGGTGGATATAGAATTCTAGGTTCAGTTTATTATCTTTTTAATGTTGTTTTAAATTTATTTTTGAGAGAGAGAGAGCAGCAGCAGCAGGGGCAGAGAGAGAAGGGAACAGAGGATCTGAAGCGGGCTCCATGCTGACAGCAGTGAGCCGGAAGTGGCGCTCCAACTCACAAGCCCGGAGTTCAGAACCTAAGCTCACCATCTGAGCCCCCCAGACCTCTTTATCTAAGTACCTTAATACCTTAAAGTACCTTAAATATATGTTGTTCCATTGTCTTCTGGGTTGCATCACTTCTGATGAATAATCTGCCATTCTTTTTTCTTTCTTTCTCTACAAAATGCGTTTTTAGTTGCTTTTAAGATTCCCTTTATCACTGGCTTTTGGCAGTTTGATTGTGATGAGCCTTGGTGTTGCTCTCTACGTAGATGTTTATTGTGCTTAGAGTTTGTAGGGCAGCGTCTTGCTTTTTGCTGAAGCCCATATGCTACTGGTAAATATATAATGTAGTTTTACAAAATGAGATAGTGTTAAATCCACATTCATATGGCTGTAGCCGTATCTGGCCAAGAAGAACTACAATTCTTTGGATTGCCCTAGGCTCCTGTTCTTCCTCCATGGAAAAATGTCTTTAGAATGGGCCTCATAGAGGTAATTTTATCCAGTCATTATATCCAGGAAAACTAGAAGCCAGTGAGATTCAGGGACTGACCCTAAGTTGTGAAACAGGTTAGTAGTAATAGAACCTGGCCTAGACTTCTGGACTAGATTTGTCCTATTCCCAACAAATGGTACCGTCTTTGTGACAAAGCAGGCGTTAAGAAGATGATTAGAGGTGTTCCTCTGGATTCTACGCAGTATTAAGTGCTTTGTATTTCAGGGTTTCTTTACAGTTAAGATTTGGAACTATGGCAGGCACATGTGCATTTCATAATGAAATAGCAACTGTTTTTTCTCAATTACCAGCTCTTACTTTCCTCTGCATAATCATTTCTATGAAGTTCTCCCTGGCATAGTCCATTAACTGTTCTAACTATCTTAGACTTCCAGTGCTTGTATATTGTCTTGGAAGTCCTATGATTTGGTTTGCACGACAGGGAAATTTGATATGACGTGATTCAGGGTGAGCATTAGGTTTCTTTTGATAGTTTCTGTTCTTCTGCCCACCTGATTTCTCCCAGTGAGAGGGGGTATGTCTGAGTGTGGATTGGTGATTTTTTGTTGTTGTGACCATCGCATCCAGAGCACTTCCTTTCCCTTCGTAAGATTTCTTTTGTTTTTAGAATCCTTTCCTTTGATTATTCCTTTTGACGATTTTCTTTTAGATAACTGGAGCACCTGTAGGACTTGGGTGCAGGTGGAATGCTTTACGTGTCTTTCCTTCTTGAAGCTTCTGTGATTAATTGTACATCCTATGCATTGGAAACAGATTGTCTAGTCATATGGAACATTTGCTTGCCTTGTGGAGTTAAGGTTTGATCAAACTGGTTATAGGAGGCTTTCAGAAGGCCATTTAGAAGTAATTGAGGAGAGGTGTTAGAAAAGTTTGAATTGAATTTGGAAAACTGAAGTGTTTAAAATATTTCAAAGAAAATACTGGAAAAGTGAGAATTTTTTTCAGGTCATGTTTACCGAGGTAATTCATATTAAGTGTAACCCTTTTGGGTGTATAGGTCTGTGAATTTTTGTGCACTTAGACTTGTAATTACAATTAAGAACGAATTCCCATCATCCCCCCCAAAATACCATTTTGCTTTTCATCGTCAACACTATAGAAATTCCTGTCTCTGTACATCCTCAGTAGTCAGCATTGCCACTTTTTTTTTTTTAATAGCCAGTATACATCTTAGTGGTTATCTCACTGTAGTTTTAGTTTGCATTGCCTTAATGACTAGTGATAAATCTCTTTTCATGTGTTTATGTAAGTCACCCATATATCTCTGGGGAAATGACTTCAAATTTTTTTTGCCCATTTTTAAAGTGTGTTGTTTATTATTCAGCTTTTAGAGGTTTTTATATAATCTAAATAACAGTTTTTTTAAATTAGATACGTATTTTGCATATTTTTTCCTCCTAGTCTGTGGCTTTTCATTTTCTTGATGGTGTCTTTCAGGGTGGAGTGGGGGCAGAGAATAAGAGGAAGGTGGTCAAAAGGTAGAAATGCCCACTTACAGATAAATACTAAGGATGTATGTACAGCATTATGACCATAATGAACACTGCTGTATGGCATATAGCAAAGTTGTTAAAAGAGTGGATTCTAAGAGTTCTCACCACGAGGAGAAAGTTTTTTCATTTTTTTTTTTAATTTTTTTAATGTTTATTTTTGAGAGCGAAAGACAGAGAACGAGCAGGAAAGGGGCAGACAGAGAGACACAGAATTGGAAGCGGGCTCTAGGCTCCAAGCTGACAGCGCAGAGCTGGGCGCAGAGATCAAACTCAACAAACTGCGATATCATGACCTGAACCGAAGTTGGACGCTTAACCAACTGAGCCGCACGCGCCCCTTGAGTTTTTTTCTTTTTATTGTATCTCTGTGAGATGATGGGTGTTAAGCTAAACTTGGGGTTATCATTTTATAATAAGTGTAAATCAAGGCACATGCTACACACCTTAAACTTTTTGTTCTCAAAACTGGAGAGATGCTATGTTTCAGAGGATTTTTATTTTTAACTTTTTGTAATTCAGTATTTTTTTTCTTTTGCAGTTTCTGTTTTTTATATTTTATCCAAGGAATCTTTGCATAGACGGGGTCTTAAAGATTTTCCTTTATGTTTTCTCAAAAGTTTTATAGTAACTTTGAGATTTTTCAATAATGTGTTTGCCTTTTTAAGTTAATTCTTATATATGGATAAAGTATAGATTAAGGTCTTTAATTTTTACCTGGGGACATCCCAGTTTTTTCTATACTATTTGTTGAAAGACTCTCCTTTCTCTATCAAATTATGTTGTGTCTTTGTTTAAAATCGGATGATCATAAATGTGTGTATCTATTTCTGAACTCTCCTTTTGCCAATACCACACTGTGTTTAAATACTGTAAGGCCAACATAAATCATAAAATCCAGCAACACTGTGTTGAATACTGTAAGTCAACATAAATCATGAAATCTATCCTTAAACTTGGTACTTCTTTTTCAGAAAAAATTTTTTTTGAGTATAATAGGTCCTCTTTTTCCATCCTCATTTCTGTGAAATTTGCTGAGACTTTTACTGGATTGCACTGAATTTGTAGCTCAGCACTGTCCAATAACACCAGAACTTTGTGTGACGATGGTAATGTTTTCTGTCTATGCTGTCCAGTATGTGGTAGTTACTAACAGCATGTGACCTGGCTACTTGAAAAGTAGTTAGACTGAGGAAATAGATTTTAAATTTTACCGGATTTTAATTAAACTCAAATGTAAATAGTCCTGTTACAAGTGTCTACTGTATTGAATATCATAACTATAGATCATTTGCAGGAAAATTGACTTAACAATAATGAGTTTTCTAATCCACAAGCATAGTATTTCTCCTGTTCAGTTAAATTTTTGATCTCTCATCATTGTTTTTTGTAGAATGTGGCATATAGATCTTGTACATATTTTGTTGGATTTATCCCTGAATAGTTCATTTTTTATGCTACTGTAAGTGGTACTTGTCTTTATTTTTAATTTCTAATTGTATTTGTTTTCCCCACTTATTCCATACTCCTGGCCCACCAGATGTTGACCAGAAGACTTCGTTTGCTGGCTTTTTAAAAATTATTATGAATGGATGCTGAATTTTGTCAATACATTTTTACCTCATTTATTATTATGATCATATAGTTTTTCTTTAATATGTTGACATGGTGAATTATCTTCATTTTTCAGATATTGAAACAATTTTGCATTCATGGTATAAACTCACTTGGTCATCACATGTTATTTATCCTTTTTAGGTATTGCTGGATTCAGTATGCTAATAATTAGCTAAGGAGTTTTGGTTCCATATTCTTGAGAGATGGATCTATAGTTTTCTTGTGTTGTCTTTAATTTTGGTGTTTCAGTAATGCTGGCTTTATAATATTGAAAAGCGTTCTTTTTCTTTTGCCAGAGTGTGTGTAGAGTTTGTTGTTACATTTTTGGTAGAAATTCACCAATGAAGTCCTCTTGATTAGAGGTCGGGGAAGGATTCTTTTGGGTTTGTTGTGTCAAGTACAGACCAGTTTATTTAATACGTATAGGTCTGGTGTGCCTGGGTGGCTCAGTCGGTTGAGCGTCCGAGTTCGGCTCAGGTCATGGTCTCCCAGTTTATGGGTTCCAGCCCCATGTCAGGCTCTGTGCTCACGGCTCAGAGCCTGGATCCTGCTTCAGATTCAGTGTCTCCCTCTCTGTCCCTCCCCAGCTTGTGCTCTGCCTCTCTCTCTCTCTCTCTCCCTCTCCCTCTCCCTCCCTCCCCCCCCAAAAATAAATAAATAAAACATTAAAAAAAATATGTATAGGTCTATTTATGTTACCTGTTCTTATGTAAGCTTTGTTAATTTGGAAAAATTCTTTGAGACATCTCATCTAAGCTGTCAAACTTAGACAGAAATTGTTTATAAGTTCCTTTATCCTTTTAATGTCTGTAAGACTTGTAATGATGTCTCTTCTTTGATTCCTGATACAAAGAATTTGCATCTTCTTTTTTCACTTTGACTTAATATACTACCGCCTTTTAAAACTTCAGAAAACACATAATCCTTTAATAGAAGAACACACAAAAGTATTACATACTCCTCACCTACTGCTTATTAGTGTTAACAGTTTTTCTGCATTTGATTTGGATAGTTTTGATGAAATGTTCAAACGGTAAACATTTATTTAGCAGGAATGTAAACAGTGAGCACCTCTTTTCTCTGACTTTTTCTCCCTCGGTGCCTTTCCCCAACCACTTTTGTTGAAGATGTGTATCGTTCTACAAATCGACCTAAATTGTGTACTGTACATATCCTTTTGCACCTTGTCTCACCACCACCCCCTGCCCCGCCGCGTGCGCGTGCGCGCGCGCACACACAGCTTAGCATTGTCTTAGATGCCCTGGTGATGCTGGATCAACCTTACCATGTTGATGGTGGATCTGGCTTGCACATTTTAACTGTTAGGTTCTATTTCCTTGGGTAAAATACAGTTATCTATTCTTAGATAGCTTCTCCTTGCCTTTATTACAAATAACACTGTTGTGAGCATCTCTGTACACGTCTTGTGACAAGTATAGATTTCTTTAGGTTGGAGATCTTTAAGTGGAATTGCCGAATCATAGGATGGGGCTTCTTCAGTGTTTAAGAAGTATTAAATTGGGTCTTCAAAGTGTTTTTGCTAAGGGCAGAATTCCAGTTTTCCTGTATAATACCAATAGTTGGGATTATTAGATTTCAAATTCAGAAAAGAGTGGAAAGCATAGGGTTAAAAATGATGTTTCATTGTTTTAATTTACATTTCCCTTATCCAGAAGTGTAAACTTCTTTTCATATGTTTGTTAGCTCTTTGAAGTCTTGCTCTTTTTGTTAACTGTGTTGGAATGTTCAGGTCCCTTAGTTTTGATTTTTGAATTTGAACTTTGGTGTTCCCTTTCTTTTGGTTCCTTTGTAGTCTCTTCTCATGTTATCTGTCTTTTGTCTTTAGTTAACTGTTTATTTCAGGGTGCGAAAAGGACTACAGTATATGCCCATCTTGCATTTCTTTCTATTGTTCTAACTATCAGGTAATGTTACAGTTTTCGAATGGCTCCTTTACTGTCTCTCTTTACTTTGAAATGGAGAGGAAGGCTTCCCCACCTTCTTCACTCCCAGCTCTCCCTTTCCTGACTGCTGTCCAGCATTGGAAGATTTTCTGGGTGCCGTCAGGAGGTCACCAGGTTGAAGGGGTTTGGCTTTTCATGCTTTATGTGGAGTGGAGAGATGGAGATGGAATTAGGATCCCAAAAGACTGAAGTATTCGCAGAATGGCAGTTGATTGTGATCCTTCTTTCCAGTAACCAAGGATCCAGTCAGATGCAGTTTAAGGTGTCAAAATGTGCTAAGAACCCAGGTTAGTGATTTGAACTTACGTGGTAAACTTGGAATTCACAATGAAAGATGTGTCCTTTTTGTGTGTCTTGTATTCTTGAAGGCATGGTTTCATCTGTAGCACACTACAATATGTCCTTCTGTACAATATATCCTTTCTTTCTTTTTAAAGTTTGAGAGAGAAAGAGCATGCACTCCAGCTCTTGTGTGCATACACGAGGGAGGGGCAGAGAGAGACAAGGAGGGAGAGAATCCCAAGCAGGCTCTCTGCCATCAGCATGAGCCCCTTGTGGGGCTCGATCCCACAGTCTGTGAGATCATGACCTCAGCCGACCTGAGCTGAAATCAAGAGCTGGTTGAGCTACCCAGACGCCCCTAGAAAATACCTTTCTTTTTTTTTTTTTTTTTTTTTTTTTTTTTCAACGTTTATTTATTTTTGGGACAGAGAGAGACAGAGCATGAACGGGGGAGGGGCAGAGAGAGAGGGAGACACAGAATTGGAAGCAGGCTCCAGGCTCTGAGCTGTCAGCCCAGAGCCCGACGCGGGGCTCGAACTCCCGGACCGCGAGATCGTGACCTGGCTGAAGTCGGACGCTTAACCGACTGCGCCACCCAGGCGCCCCTAGAAAATACCTTTCTAATTGAAGAAACTCCCTATTTGTGTGTGTGTGTGTGTGTGTGTGTGTGTGTGTGTGTGTGTGAGTGAAAGAGAGAGAAAAACTTAAATCCACCTCTAGAGATTGTTGTTTGCAGCCTTGGTGTAGAAGTTGTAAGTGCTAGATGTCTTTCCTACCTTTTGTTCTCCGGTGTTTAAAACTCAGTAGTTAATGATTGATTCTAATCATTTTTCTTGGTAAACCTTCTGTTTATGAGAATGCTGGTACCCCATAAAAAAAGAGTAGTATATTGTAAGACTTAAATGTAGTATAGCCTCAGAATATGTGGTAAATTGGTATTCCGTGAAAGTAACAGTGAAAATACACTGTGTTGATTTTTTTAACTATTAAAAAATAGTTAAAAGATAAAAAAATTATCTTGAAATAATTGTAGATTTATGTGCAGTTGTAAGAAATACTAGAGAAATCTCATAGACTCTTCATCCTCTTTTTCCCAGCGATAACATCTTGAATGACTGTAGTACGATACCACATCAGGAAAATTGACACTGACACAATCAAAACTTTATTCAAATTCCTCTAGTTTCACTTGGACCTATATGTGATGTTGTTAGAGAGTGTGTGTGTACCCGCATACTGACTTAAAGGTAATGTTACCATACGTGTAGTGTGTTTGGCCACTGTCACAGTAAAGATAGATACAGAATAGGCCCATCACAAGAATCCCTCATGCTCCTCTCTTGCAGCCACTGTCCTGTCCTCTGCTCCCAGCCTCTTTGGCAACTACTAATCTCTTCTCCATCTCCGTAATTTCATCATTTCAGGAATGTTTTGTAAATGGAATCCTACATATGTTACCCTTTAAGATTGGATTTTTTTTCCCACTTATTCTGATTCCTTTAATGTCCATTAAGATAGTGTGTATCAGTAGTTCATCCCTTTTTGTTGTTAAGTGGTACTGTGTGGTATGGATGTACCACAGCTGTAGCATTTACCCATTGAAGGACATTTGGGTTGTTTTCAGTTTTGGGCTATGAACACATAGAGCTACTGTGAACATTTATGTACAGTTTGTTATGTGAGTGTAAGTTTTCCTTTCTCTAGAGTAAATGTCCAAGAGTACAATTACTGAGCAATGCACTGTTTTATTTGACCCTGTAGAGGAGAATGAAGTGTCTGCCATGTTAGATATTTCTAAACAATATGCCTTAAATGAGAAACTGCTATCGTCTTGAGTTCCTTTTAAGCCTAATACAGTTTGTGTTTGAAAACATAATCTCTTGTCTTTGGTAAATAAATGTGAAATAAATAAATGTGAAAATTAAAGTAGCTTCTATATTAAAATTTTTGGAGGATTGGGTTGTTAAACTTTTTACTTTGACAACTTTGATTACATTGTAATTGACTATACAGTTGAGTTATCAAACAGTTGAGTGAATTTTAGTGAATTTAGTTGTACAGCCATCACCCTACCCCAGTTTTGGGACACTTAATCACCTCACAACGTCCCATTGTGCCTGTTTGCAGTTAGTCCTTACTCTCCAGGCAACCACTGATAACACTTTTAGTTTCTATAGAAATACTGTGTCAGTGGAATAACTGTCTGTAGTCGTTTTTACATCTGTCTTCTTTCATAATCTCTGTGAGATTTGTCCATCTCATCGCTGGGTAGTATTTCATTGCATGGATAAACCACATTTTCTGTATTTACCAGTTAATGGATTAGGATCGTTTCCAATTTGTGGCTGTTATGAATTGTGCTACTATAAACATTTGCATGGACAAGTGTTTGTCTGGAGTAGATAACCTAGGTGGATTGCTGGCTTGTATGGTAATTTCATGTTTACATCTTTGAAGAAACTGTTGAACTGTTTTTCAAAGCAATTGCAATATTTTATATTACGCCAACAACATATGAGGGTTCTCGTTTCTCCATGTCCTCACCAACACTTTGGATTATAACCTTTTCAGTAGATGTATTGTGCCAAGCTCACTGTGGTTTTCATTTGCATTTTTCAAATGACTAATGATATTGAGCATCTTTTCTTATGCTTATTAGCCATTTGTATATCTTCTTTGGCCAAATGTCTATTCAGATATTTTGCCCATTTTTTAAATTGGGTTGTCTGCTTAAAGTTTGTAAGAGTTCTTTCTACATCCTGGATATATGTCCTTTATCAAGTAAATATGCCTTTTAATTTTCTTACCTATATCTTTTGAAGAGCAAAAGTTTTAAATTTTGATGGAAGTCCAGTTAGCACATTTTTTTTGTCTTAACAGAAGTACATATTTTGAGAAGTCAGTTTTAGCCAGGGAAAGAATTATGTACATTATGAGCTTTTATTATTGTTTCTAAAATGATGTTGGGTTACTGCCTTGATTCTTTTCTTGATTCTTAGTTTTATTACCCAATAATGAAAAAACAGCTTATAGTATCTGTATTTTTGCCCCAGAACCTTCTGAATATATTATAAATCTTATGTGAACAGTTTGGTTTTCATCATTTGTTTACTGTGAAAAAGCAATGAATACTTTTCACCCTAGACCTATTCAGGACATTTTCTTGAATAATAGTAATTGAGCTTGATTGAGATGCACTATATATATATCTATATCTATATAGATAGATATAGATATATATACATACACACACACGTTAAAATGAATGCCAGATGCCATCCGAATATTATTAGAAGTGCAGGCTAGTGGGGAACCAGTCTCTATCCCAGCTCTATCATCTATCCCTCACCTTTTTCTAACTCGTAGCAGAAGTAGAAAGGGTCTTCAATTTCTCCTTCTGCAACTTTTTAATACAGACTTCATTGTTACAACAAGCTTTTTAAAAATTGCCCTCTAGAAGTAAATTGCAGCAGTGTAATTCTGGCTTGAGAAATATTAAATTTTTGTCCTCTTTTTTCCTCCATTCATACCTATATGTCTCAGTTTCATCTTAGTTTGCCATTATCAGCTTACTAGTAAAATTATCGAAACGCAGAGGCAGACTGTGAGTAAATTTTGTTAAAAAGGAAAATCTGATAAGGGAAGGAATGCAAACTATATCCCTAATTATGGCATTAGAGTTGGACTTCTTATCCACTCAGCACCTTCATACGCAGAAGTCAGCATATTGATAATTACAAGTGAACTGCTTAGGTGCGTTTCAAGATGGGGACCAGTTCAAGAGCTCTCTGAGTACTTTTTCCATATACTTAGCACTGCCTTCTATCAGCTGTCTTGTATGCATCTATTCTGTACAGAACAGTTCTGCTTTGGGCATTGTATAAACACGTGCAGGCTCAAGCTGTATCAGTGACTGCAACAATGAAAGTGAGAAACCAGGGGGGCCTGGGACAGCGTCTCAGGACAGGATAGTACGAACTGAGGAGTGTATGCTTCTTGGTTCACAGGCAGATTTTTGCTTGGAAAAGTGTGGATTTTTCTTGTTGCAAAGGAGTAAAACAGCATCTCTAAAGTTGATGAAAAGATGGGAAAGTCAGTAGGAATTGAATTGCTGCTTCACTGGAAAGCTTCTTAAACGAGGGAATTCTGCGAGGGAGAAAGTATGGCATTTGGAGTGTTGGTGAAATAACATGTGAAGCTCATGTACAAGATTGTTGCCACCAGAGACTTAACTGTGCCATTTTGGCGGGTGTCTCCTCTGTTTTCTGTGGAACACAGTTGTGTGGAGGTTCATCTTGTAGATATGGAGTGTCTGCTTCTGCAGACATGTAACAGTTTTTTTTCCACATAATTGATGCACAGAAAAGAGGGGAAAGTGTTATTTTACTAAGCATGCTGTAATCTTTTAAACCTCTCCTTTCTTGGAATTTGCCAGAAACTGATATAAGGTAACAGTTTCAAGCCTTCTGTGGTGATGGGTCATGTTGTTAACCCCAAGCTTTTGGTTAGGCTGCAGTTAGCAAAGCTGCACCTAGCTGGGTAGGCATTCTGATCCTGCCCTCTTGCCACACAGTCTGGGAAACTGAGTGGGCAGGCCCTCCTCCCGGCACCCCGCCCCCAGCTGATGTGGATGCTTTCCCTCAGTTACAAACCAGGAAGCATATGTGCGGACCATTGAAGAAAGATGGGTTGTTAACAAGCAGGTGACTAGACTTAACCTACTTGCTTTAATTCTCGTCCCAAGCATTATGGTTTTGCTCCCTGGCTACATTTTCACTGTATAAGTCAATTAGGTTTTTCTTCACAGCATTTGCTTAAGAGCTGGTGATGGATTTTATTTTTCTGTTTTTGAAGAATATTCTCTAATAACACTTGTTTGTTCAGTGTCTTGAGGAGGAGGGAGAGGAGGGTGTTTGAGGAAGGAATTTGCTTTGACCAGTACACTTGCCCTGATCTCTAGACAGCCTTCCTGTAATTAAGGATGAATGTGTTAAAAAGGTAAATCTGCTAACAAATAATGGAACCCCTTTTGGTGCAGTATAGAAAAAAATTGTGTATTGTTTCTTACATCATTAGTATAGCTGCATAAGGATTGATTGGAATCCTGAATCTTTTGACAAGGAGAAGAGTGAAACCAACCTCATTTTACCTTCCTACAGATCTTGGCCTTTAAAATTGCCAGGCTGTGAGGGCACCTGGGTGGCTCAGTTGGTTAAGCATCCGACTTTGGCTCAGGTCATGATCTCACAGTTTGTGAGTTTGAGCCCCCCCCATCAGGCTCTGTGCAGCCTGGCACCTGCTTCCTATTCTATGTCACCCTCTCTTTCTGCCTCTCCCCCATTCACGTTGCCCCCCCCCAAAAAAAACATTAAAAAAATTTTATTTGCCAAGCTGTATATTTCATGCAGGCCACATATGAAACGGTCAAGGCACATGAGGGAATCCTGTTTTCACATTAATCACATTTATCTGTGATAAATATTCAGAGGGCTTCTCAACATATTTACAATTTCGCTGAATTATCCTTGATTTTTGCTACTTGTTCTGGAATTTGTCATCTGGGCTAAAGTTGGTTGATGACTCATTCTCTTTATATGTAAGATGTACTTAGGTTTGTATTCTGAGGTATCGATGTAGTTTACATTGTACTTTAGAGTTTCTAAATATATCACAGAAAAAAAGTAGGTAATCACCACAATGAAATGAAACTGAAAATAAATTACTTTGGTGTGGGTCAAATAAATTCATGCTTTGATTATTTATTCTGGTAAAGCAAGAGTTAAATGAGACACAAGATGTTGTTATAGTTGAATTTGTAAAATATCTCCTTATAGAAACTTTAGCGATGTAGCAGCTTTTAAAAAATTACTACAAAATTGGTATCTATGTTAGATGTTCTTAGCACATTAGAAAATACTTCTGATCGTAATCAGTTTCTCACTGAGTAGAACAACAGTGTTAGTAATAAATACATTTAAAAGTATTTTTAGACTTAAGAGGTTGTCACTGAAATACAACCAGATGAGAGCTTAGTTATTATAGTATATGTTCAAGTGAATATAAATACCGAGTTTGGGAAGCAATATAAGTCAACCTTTCCCCCCCATCATTGCTGTTGCTAATTATTACTCGATTATAAAGTTTTGAAGTGGGGTATGTTGCTTGAAAGGAGGGTAAGTAGTGAAGGGGGGGGGCGTGCCTGGAAAGTCTGGAATTCAGTGTGCAGCCTCTGCCTGAGCACTGCGTGCGATTCTGGGCAAGTCACACACCTTCTCTGGCCTTTGTTTTCTAATCTCTAAAATGAAAGGCTTATTAGACTTCAGCAGTGCTTTCCAGTTCTAAATCCTCCAGTTTGCAGGCTGTGGTTCTGTGTGTGTGTGTGTGTGTGTGTGTGTGTGTGTGTGTGTTACAAAGCTTTGTTTTAAGTAAATACTTCATCTGAAAGGCTTAACAGTTGCATTATTTGCAGATATCTCACAGACTATGGAAAATAGTGTCTCCTACTGCTCCCCCCCCCCCCAGAACAAAACAACAAAACAGCAGTGGAAATCCCTTACCGTTTACTAGGTTTCAGATAAGAGCACAAACCTCAGGTTGAGTTATGTATCCGTTCAGTGTTCATTTCTAAGACAAGTGCAAGTGCAGCATTGTGAAGCCCAACAGCCTCTCTTACTCGGTTCTGGAGAGAATTGGCCCCACTGCTCTAAGGCTTCCACTGGATAGTGAGTTACCCTCTCTGTGTTTGAAATCATACTGGTTATGTATATCCTTGGGAGAATCGAGAAAATAAGTCATTTTTTGAGATGTGCGGTTGAGGCTGAGAAAGGCTGTGGCACTAGAAGAATATACTGTGATAGAATCATTTCTCATGTGAATTTACAAATGCAAAACAAAACTGGCAGCAGAGATGTTCTTTGTACTTAAGACATCACCACCAGACAAATGCTTTTAGTTTTCCGGGTACGCGAATACTTAGCACCTGAAGTCCTTTCTAATCAGCAGTGATACCGTGCTTGGCTGCCCAAATGATTCGGGAGTTTCCCATCCTTCTTTGGCTCTCTCCCCTCGCTTAGACCTTGTCCCTCCTGGGGGTCCTCCCTTTGTTCACCTAGTTCTGTGAATGAAGACTCCTTCATTCATCTCCCAGGGCGAAGTTGGTCTTCCCTCTTTTTTGTGCCACCATAGCTAGCACCGTCACCATCTTTCACATTTAACAGTAATGTTTCACAGAATTGTCTCCCCACCCCTGTTCCCTACCCATCCCCGGAAGTCAGGGTCCGTTTGACCTGTCAACAGCCAATGTGTGTTGGTTGACTGTTGAAGGAAACATTACACTCTCCGGCTCTGCGTAATGATAGGCATTTATCGGAGGGTTTTGCAGCAATAGCAGCAGCGTATCTGGGCACCAGACAGAACACCTTGGTCTACACAGAGATAGAAATTCAGTCTTGGTTTCTCTAAACACCACACTCAAACCCTTTGAACCCATACTACTTGCTGCTGCCTGACGGGAGCATGAGAACATTAAAACACTGTCCTGAGTGATGTAGAAACTACAATACATCAAACACAGGTACATAATTTGTGGCAGAGAATAAGCCAGCAGGGTCTTTAAAGAAATAACTAGGGGTGCCCAGGTGGCTCAGTTGGTTAAGCATCAAGCTCTTTGATTTTGGCTCAGGTCATGAGTTAGAGCCCTGTGTCGAGCTCTGCCCTGACAGTGTGGAGTGTATTTGGGATTCTTTGTCTCTTCTCTCTCTGTCCCTCCCCTGCTCGCTCGCTCTCCCCCTCTCCCCCCGCCGGGTCAAAATAAACATAAAAAAATAAATAGAGCTTCACAGGAGGGGCGTACGAGAAGACTTAAATGAGATTGCCTACATTGTTCCTAGTTAGGTCTTAAGAGGTCAACACCATTACTGATTTCTCATAGTTTTCTTATTTGTGAAAGTGTTGTTTTGTGAGAAATGAATGTATGAACAACTGTGTTGCAAGTGAGGAAGCAACAAAGTACAAGTGTGAAGTGTAGCGAAACTGAGATTCTGGGTTTGAATTGTGGAGAGGTTTCTAGCTATTGGCTATTCTGTAGATCAGAGATTAATACATTGGGCCTTGTATATAGTAGATATTCAGTACTTATTTGTTGAGTCAGTGAAAGAAGTGAGTCTCGAGGTATAATGAACAAGAATGGCACCATAGGTTAAACTATGCAGCAGAAAGAGTAGTCTGGGAGAAGGTACCTCTGGAGAACGTCTAGAAATGTCATTGCTCCTGAGGAATGGGTCATGAAGTGAACATCTTGGGTCTAGCCCCATAATGCATATGGGAACTCAGGCTGATGCTTTGGAGGAAAGGAGTGGTATATAATTAGTGACAGTGGAAGAATGAACTTTGAGACTCTGTGATAAACAAGAAAGGGCAGTACTAGAGGCGAGGAGGTTTGTACTAAGTACAGGTAGCTCAGGTGAGCTGTACTTTGATCTACAGCAGGAGGTGAGATGATAACGATTTGCCAAGTGACCAGTAAATCTCCAGTAAGTTTCCCAGGTCTGGTACCTTTTTAGGTGACTCTTTACAGCAGCCTTTAAGGCCCTCGGTATCACTCATTTAAAAAAATTTTTTTTGAATGTTTTACTTATTTTTGACAGGGAGAGACAGAGCATGAGCAGGGGAGGGGCAGAGAGAGAGGGAGACACAGAATCCGAAGCAGGCTCCAGGCTCCGAGCTGTCAGCACAGAGCCCGACTCGGGGCTCGAACTCATGAGCCGTGAGATCATGACCTGAGCCGAAATTGGACGCTCAACCAGCTGAGCCACCCAGGTGCCCCTCACTCATTTTAAAGATGAGGATAGTTGGGGCACCTGGGTGGCTGGGTGGGCTAAGCATCTGACTCTTGGTTTTGGCTCAGGTCATGATCTCATAGTTCTGTGAGTTCGAACCCCGTATCCGGCTCTGCACTGGCAGCCCAGAGCCTGCTTGGGATTCTCTGTCTCCCCCTCTCTGGGTCCCTCCTTGACTCATGCTCTCTCTCTCTTAAAACAAATAAATACATAAACTTACAGGTGAAGATAGCCATAACCCACCCAGAGGATACATGTAGTCAGTATAATACACTAACTTGAGTTGCAGAGGAAGGAGTTACATTGAGGAAGAAAGTGGGGAGTAGTGGAGTGGTAGTTGTGTTGTTGTGAAGGATCACCTTTAACTGTGGACCCACCTCTTCGGGCTTTCCCTTTCCAAATTTGGTGGAGAACTAAGGTGAAGTTGGTTTTGATTTCTTGAGAAACATAATTTGTTTCTGTTCAAGGGATTTAGTAATTATTTTTTGAATAAGACTTTTAAGTTTTTACTGTAACATCGGACATCAGTCTTACTGTGAGGATCTTTAACCACTTTGAAAATGCATAATACCCATTTCTAAAAGATCATCTGATATGATGGGTAGTTTATTACAAATTAAGAATTTGGGGAGAAAAATAAATACAGATCTTTGAAAGTAAAACTAAGATCTCTGTCCAGTAATTAACTTCCCACTTTGAGTAACTTAGCTATCTATGCTAAGTACCCAAAGAAAAAATGAAAATATGATTTTTACCAGTTAACTTACTTGGCTGAGCGCACTGTATCAGTTGTTTTATATTCCAAAGCACCCTTTCTTGAACGCATTACATTTTTTTCCTTTCATATCTTCACACTTCTTTGCCTTCTAGAGACCATAGAGATTTATGCACAGCAGTCCACTTCATTTATTTTCTGTTCAGTCCTTCTAATTGCATTTATTTTGGATATGTCTTTTATCAGCTTGTCTTCTTCCTCCCGTCAGTAACCCCAGAGATTTTAGTCACATAGATGCCTGTACTATCAAGAAGTGTTCGTCTAGTCTCTAGGAAGTCTTAAGGATTTATTGCAACATACTGCCATTACTTACTTCTTTGCCCATATATATTTTCACCACTCCACTGGATGAACCTTTTAGCTTGCATCAAATATTTTTTGGGTGCCCTGAATATTTTGTGTTCTGTAAGTTTAGATAATAATCTCCAAAAGGGAATCACTACCTTTTCTTTGTTTGGTATTGAGCTTAGTCCAGTGTGAACAGGCTTATTACTTTAAAAATAGTTTTAGTAAGAAGTGGTAGTTTAGTTTAATGTTTCATATGGTTCATTTACAATCGGATGAAATACTAAAGGTAGAGGAAACGGTTTGGGGAGTATTAAATTGCTGAGATGATAGACAAAACTTTTAAGTACCACATGAAGAGAATATGTTTGAAAATGCTGCCTGCTGCATGATAAAGTAATTTGGCATTGTTTCTGCCAGTTCTAAGATTTATGTAACGTTAATATTTTAAACACAAACACATACCACTGTCTTTAATGGTGATGATAGAATAGAACACATTTCCAAGAATACAGCCATTCTTAAAAGAAAGACTTAACACTGGATGGCATTTTTCAGTTATCCTTTTTTCCAAAGTGTAATTATGTTTGGGGAAGGAAGTAAAAATCTGGTGGAAATGTCTTTTAAATTGTGTCCTCAAAAGGTGAAGCAGAATGTTCTTGTTCCTGGATTTAAGAAAAAAACATTTTATGTATGTTTGAAATTTAGAAGTTTGGAGGTGGGAGGCATTTGCTGAGCCGACATTGTTTATTTATTTCATTTATTCATTCAAGACTCTGCTTAAAACACTGTGTTAGGCTGACGTTTCCACACATTACATAGTTGAGATGCTTTGCCAAGTGTTCAACCTTTAGCTAACAGGAAGTAAAGGCATTAAGAAGCCCAATAATGCACTCTCACATCAGCTCTATATAGTCCAGTTGGTGGAACCTGGGAGAGATTGTGGCCATTAAATGGGAAGCGTTATGAAAGGAACTTCTGCCATTGATGTGAGACTCTTTAAATGGAAAAGGACTTCAAATAATGGTGCCAGGACTGTGTGATTTACAATTGGCCCAGGTTCGTCTTAGAACGGAAAGTTCTTGGAGAGAGCTAATTTTTCTCATTGTGTCACTTGTAATTGTTCTTAGAATGGGTTTAGTTTTAAAATAGAGAAGGTGAAATTGGCTTGCATCTTTTGAGATAAATTTCAGCAAACCCTGTTTTTTTTCTCATGTGTAAAACTACATACATAAGGATTAAAATCTTACCTTGTGCTTGTACATCAGCCTGATGATGAAGAATATGACATGCACAGATAATCCAAAGTAGCCAGTGAAATCTAAACTTGTTCATAAGATGCATTTAATTTTGAATTATGTTTGTTTATTTTTGAGAGAGTGAGCATGAGTTGGGAAGGGACAGAGAGAGACAGAGACAGAGAATCCAAAGCAGGCTTCAGGCTCTGAGCTGTTAGCACAGAGCCCGACTCGGGGCTCAAGCCGACGAGCTCTGAGATCAGGACCTGAGCCGAAGTCAGACGCTTAACCGACTGAGCCACCCAGGCACCCTTAATTATTTTAAATATTACCTTTGTTTATAACCAGCATTAAGGATAGAATCCTATTATTACAGGTGACTTCAATTAGCAATTTTCTTATACTACAAAACAAAAGCAATAGCCAAAATCTCTCTCCTTAAAGGCAAGCAATTTTAATAGCTTAAGAGTCGACCTACATTTGACTTGTATTTGAGCTCTTATAACTGTTACAAGCCTGCAACTTCAGGAGCAATTTGGAATGCACTCCTCTCCTCCCAGTGTCTTGGGACCCTGCTGTGTAATGTTCTTTCAGTCTCTCAAAGCCTTTTGCCTGGGACACAAGCAAACATGAATTAAGTGGTTTTCCTTTCCCAGCTCTTTCTCCTTTTTTACTGATGATGGAGGCAGATTGTTCTCTTTAGGACAGAATTCACTCATCTTCTCATTTTGTTTGCCACCTTAGAGATTTTACTCTTGTTGCACAAATTAGAGTTTTAAATTTTTTTTGTTTTTTAACATTTATTTACTTTTGAGACAGAGCGAGACAGAGCATGAACGGGGGAGGGTCAGAGAGAGGGAGACACAGAATCCGAAACAGGCTCCAGGCTCCGAGCTGTCAGCACACAGCCCGACGCGGGGCTCGAACTCACAGACCGCGAGATCATGACCTGAGCCGAAGTCGGCCGCTTAACCAACTGAGCCACCCAGGCGCCCCCAAATTAGAGTTTTGACTAGGGTATTCAAAACTGAACTGGGTTAGTTTCAGGATTTTTTTTTTTTTTTTATTCCAACTCAGCACCTTCAGCCCCTCTTCATTTTTTTATACCATCTTGCTTGTTTGAAAGTGTGTAGAATGAATGAAGGTGGTTCCTGGGATGTAGCCACAGAGATGCGTTTGGTGTTTGGGAACACCAGCGGTTGCGTTAAACTTAGGAGGAATGGGGGCGGGCCTATGTCTGGTGTTTAAGGAAAAGCTAGGAGAAACATAAAGCTATTTCTGAACAATTTGTTAAGAGGACTTGTCCCTAAGGCAAATGGTTCTCTACCTAGAGATCACATTAGAGTTTCCTGGGAAGCTATTTAAAATACTTTTGCCCAATAAAATACATAGGAGTAAATTTTAATTAACCAAGGAGGTAAAAAACCTCATACTCCCAAAAACTGTTTAAGACTGATGAAAGAAACTAAAGACCATACCGACAGAGGAGGGTATACCGTGCTCACAGATTAGAAGAAGTAATATTCTTAAAATGTCCATACTACCCAAAGCAGTCTACAGATTCTGTGCAATCCCTGTCAAAATGGCAGTAGTGTGTTAGACCTAAAACAATTGCAAAATAGGTGTAGAAGTACAAAAGACCTCGACTAGCCAAAGTAATCTTGAGTAAGAACAAAACTGGAGGTATCACAATCCCAGATATGAAGAAATATGAAGAAATAGTACAGTAATCAGAGAGGCATGGTTAAGTGTCCAACTACTGATTTCAGCTCAGGTCATGATCTCACAGTTCATGAGTTGGAGCCCCACATCAGGCTCTCTGCTCACAGTGCACACCCTTCTTGGGATTTTCTCTCTCCCTCTCTCTCTGCCTGTCCCCACCTTTCGAAAATAAATAAATAAACTTAAAAAAAGGCCACACAGTAATCAGAACAGTGTGGTACTGTCACAAAAATAGATACAGATCAATGGAATAGGATAGAGAACTCAGAAATAAACCCACACCTCTCTGGTCAATTAACCTGTGACACAGGAGGCTAGAATATACAGTTGGGGAAAGACAATTTCTTAGAATGAAACTAGATGACTTATACCTTACACAAAGTAAATTCAAAATGGATTAAAGACCTAAATGTGAGACCTGAATTCTTAAAACTAAAAGGAAACATTGGCAATATAAGCAAAAATAAACTATTGGGACTACACCAAAATAAAAAGCTTTTGTGCAACAAAGGAAATGATCAACAAAGTAAAAAGGCAACCTCGTAAATAGAAAATATTTGCAAATGATGTATCTGATAGGAGGTAATAATCAAAATACAGACTCATGACCAAAGAACAATCCGATTTTAAAAATGAACAGAGAACCTGAATAAGATCACAGAAGACATACAGATGGCCAACAAGCACATGAAAAGATGTTCAATATCACTAATCAGAGAAATGCAAACCATAACCACAATGAGATATCACTGTATGCCTGTTTGGTTGACTAAAATCAAAGATAAGAAATAACAAGTGTTGGATGTGGAGAAAAGGGAACGAACCCTCATGCATTGTTGTTGGGAATGTAAATTGGTGCAACCAGTGTGGAAAACGGTATGGAGGTTCCTCAACAATTACAAATACCATAGGATCCAGTAATTCTGCTACTAGGTATTTACCCAAAGAAACAAAAACACTAATTGATATTTTTTTTACATTGTTTCGATTATGGTTTTTATCTTTTTTTTTTTTTAATATAGTATATTGCCAAGTTAGCTAACATAAGGTGTATACAGTGTGCTCTTGGGTCCAAGAGTAGATTCCCATGATTCATCACTTACATATAGCACCCAATGCTTGTCCCAACAGGTGTCCTACTCAGTGCCCATCACCCATTTTCCCTGTGGCATCCTCCCCCTATCCCCCATCAACCTTCAGTTTGTTCTCTGTATTTAAGAGTCTCTTATGGTTTACCTCCCTCTCTGTTTAAAACTCTTTTTTTCCCCTTCCCTTCCCCCATGGTCCTCTGTTAAGTTTCTCAAATTCCACATGCATGAAAACATAGGATATGTCTTTCTCTGACTGACTTACTTTACTTAGCATAATACCCTCCAGTTGCGTCCATGTTGCTGCAAACGGCAAGATTTCATTTTTTCTCATTTGCCGATTAGTATTCCATTGTATATATAAACCACATCTTCTTTATCATAACATTCATCAGTTGGTGGACACTTGGGCTCTTTCCGTAATTTGGCTATTGTTGAAAGCTCTGCTATAAACATTGGGGTACATGTGCCCCTATGAATCAACACTCTGTATCCTTTGGATAAATTACTAGTAGCACTATTGCTGGGTCATAGGATAGTTCTATTTTTAATTTTTTGAGGAACTTCTGTACTGTTTTCCAGAGCACCTGCGCCAGTTTGCATTCCTACCAATAGTGCAAGAGGGTTTCCGTATAAAAACATTAATTTAAAAGGATATGTGCACCTTTGTGTTTATTGCATTATTGCAGTAGCCAAGATCTGGAAGCAAGCCAGGTGTCCATTAATAGATGACTAGATAAAGAAGATATGGTTATATGTGGAATCCCAAAAAAACAGACACTTAAATAGAACAAATTGGTGGTTGCCAGAGGGGAGGTAGGTGGGAACATGGGCAAAATGATGAAGGGGATTGAGAGGTGCATAACTTGTAGTTATAAAATAATAAGTCATGGAGGAGAGGAGTACAGTTTGGGGAATATGGTCAATAATATAGTAGTAACATTGTATGGTGACTATACTTATTGTGAGCATTAAGTAATGTATAGAATTGTCAAGTCAATATGTTGTGCACCTGAAATTAGTATGGTATTGTAAGCCAGTTATACTTCAGTAATAAATAAAAAAATAAAATTTATTTGCCTAGGTGGGCCCGATCTCTGACCGATTAAATCAGTATCCCTGTTGTTGGGGCCAGAGCATTACGGTTCTTTAAAGGCTCCCCAGTTGATGCTAATGTGCAGTTAGATTTGAGAATTGAGGCTCTGTAAGGGTAAGCATGGGTGGGAATCAATGATATGAATTTGATAGGATTGGCTACCAGACTGCTCATTTCTTTAGCAAGTTGCATATTTTGTTTACTATTTCAGCACAGTTCTGTTGATGCATTTACCTCCATTCAGCAAGTAAATGTTAAGTTTTTCACTATATGATACTATAGTAGACAGTACAGGGAATTTATAGTAAACAGAATACATGATCCCTAAATAATAGTGACAGTCTGGCTCCCTGCCTACTCTTCCTGCCTCATCATTTACTGCCTGGTCTTTGCAAATTGGCCACCTTGGTCTTTTTTTAGTATTACTTAATACCATAAGACTTTCTTTCCTACCACAGTGCTATTTTCCATGTTTCCCCTACCTGAGCCTGCTGTCCTTGACTCTTACGTCCCCATATCCCTCATTAACTCTCTCACCCCAAAACTCCTGTTTTTTTTAATATGCCGTTGATGTTTCTTTTGAACTCTTTCCTCTGTAATTTTCTGTTTGTGTGTGATTATATGCTGGTTTGACTTATCTGTTTAGATGAAGCTCTTAAAGAGCAGGGATTAGCCTGTTTTTATCCACCATTTTATTTCTAGTTTCTAGCACAGTGCTTGAGTTACAGCATATGTTGAATGAAAGAATAAATGAAAGTGCAGAGTAACTGGACAGAAATTCCATTAGCCATGTGTCTGTAGAACCAAATAAAGAATAGGAGAGCGAATAGGAGGTCAAAGACTACTGAGGCTGGAGATCCTGTCGTGGACAGGAGCAGTCAGGAAAGGTTTAAACAGAGGTAGAAGGAGGTAGGAAAGGGAGTAGTTGTCAGTTTGGGCCGGTGAACAGTGTCAGTGGCCAAACCAATTTTTAAGGACATAGCAGTTGGGCTGGAGAAAGGCAGGCTTTAGATTTATGTCATGTTACATTGTGGGCTTTAGGATTTACTTTCTAGGTAGTTGAAGGACCATTAAGATCTTAGAGGCAGGATCAAAGTTGTATTTTAAGATGATTTTGGCAATAGTATAGAGGCTAAAGTGGAAGAGAAAGAAGGAACTGGAAGTACTAGGTGAGAGAAAAGAGTAGGTTATGGGTTTGATCTTAACAGCTTCCTGGAATGTATTTTTGAGGAATCTGGAGCCTCATTTGGGCTTGGCCATGTTTGCTCTGGGTTTGGAAGGACGAGAATTGGTGCTGGCTGTTTGTCATTCTTGGACTTTGTGGGATGGATGGTAAGAACACTTGTAGAGGAGAAATAATAAAGAGCAGTTATTTTGTAGTGGAACCACTGTCAAATGGTTAGCAAAACTTACTGACTTAAATAAGGTATTTGTGACTTTGGTGGATGGTTGGGGGTTTTTTTGGTTTGTTGTTGTTACTGTTTTTAGAGAGATGGGGATGATCCATTCCTTTGTCCAAAATTCACAGGCAAACCAGTTCATTAATTTTTGATGCTTTTTGATAGCAGATGATTCTTTAGGGCAAATTTCTGATAATGTATTTTCATCCATCTGTAAATACTCAGGATATATATGTGAATTTTATAAGATTCTCCTCTCTCCCAGGAGGTAGGAGAGACAAAATAACAGTAAAACATTTGGCAAAACACAAGTATCTGCTTTTGTTGTTGTTGTTGTTGTTGTTATCTATAAAAGAAAAGACTTTGGTGTAAATGTTTTTTAATTGTGAAGAACCAATAGAACATAGTTGCCTAGTATATTTTGTCTGGATTTATCTCACAGCTTAAAATAAGACATTCTAATACATAAACTAAGGGAAAAATGGTAATTGTAGTTGGCTTCCCTCCCACCTTAGTTATCCCCTTTTTTAATTATCCAGGGAATAAAATCATAGATTTATCAGTGTTCTTTGCTAATAACTGGCCTTGCCAGAAGTTTATGCTTATTTAGTGGTTAAACACACGGCAAAGCATTAGCAAAGCCAGAATATCCATGGCAGGATCCGGAAGACCTTTCTGTGATCTTGGTGGGGGCGCCTTTTCTGAAAATTTTCCAAGTGAGGATCACCTTACATGGCCTGTGATGCAGAACTTCAGGGAGGTCAGCTTAAGAACTTGTACATGTGCGTAAATGGGCTACCCAAATAACAAAAAAATGACCCTTTGCCTATAGCTTTCTCTGCTGTTCACTCCCCAAGTGGGTAGATGGCTTGGTGCTAGGTGTCTTAATTGTTGTCCTGCCTCAGCACTTAACTTCTAGCTGGTTAGTATCTGGGCCCTCGCCAAAAAATTTTTCCTCCAGTTGATTCTGTTTAGCTTCTCTCAAAAATTGGCAAAAACAAAAAATTACTGATACTAAAGGAAGGTTAGAGAGACTCCTTAGTCCATTTGCTCCTAAACTCTCCCTTAAGGATCAAGTGGCCACACAGGCTTGTTACTCAGTGGTTTTCACATGTGCCTAAGAGTCCTGGAAAACACAGAGCCAGAATTTGAAGTTTGATTAACTATCTACCAACAGTGTTCTATATTCTTTTTCCTTGTCCTCATTTTCTGCTTTTGTTTTTCATTTAGTATTGATTTTGTATATATAAATAAATATATTGATTTGTATATATAAATATTGCAACTTAAATATTGTAAGCCATCTCATCCTTTGTAGAACACGGAAGAAGGAGAATAATGGTTAAGTTTTGTTTTGTTTTGTTTTCAAGTCCCAAATCTGCTCATTTAAATACTAGTTTTGGGGTGCCTGCGTGGCTCAGTCAGGTAAGCATCCGACTTGGGCTCAGGTCCTGATCTTGCACTCTGTGAGTTAGAGCCCCGCGTCGCTCTGTGCTGACGGCTCAGAGCCTGTCAGCCCTGGAGCCTGCTTCAGATTCTGTGTCTCTATTTCTGTCCCTCCCTTCCCCCTCTCAAAAATAAACATTAGAAAAACATTTTTTAATAAATACTCGTTTCATTTGCACTTTTTATTTTGAAACATTTAGGTCTTTTCTGTTCCCTCTGTTTGACCCTCATTAAAGTAATATATAAAATAGATTTTATTAGCCAGAAAATGATTAGCCTTGGTGCAGCACCAAATTTATGAAGAAATAAACTTAAGGAAATACAAGTTTTCTTAAAACATCCCGTTTTCCTAAAGATCAAAATTATTTTTCAAATTAAAAAAATTTTTTTACTTCAGTATGGACTCTAAAGTACATTCACAATTTTATGCTAAATATATCTAAAATATTGAAGATTTTGAGCAGTTTCCGCTTGGATTCAGACTGGATCCTTGCTATCACTATGTGCCAAAGATAGGATAATGTCTTCCCTCAATGCTTTCATCCATCAAGTAGGATACCATGTAGACAAGTTGAGTGCAAGCCTCTCTCTAATTTCCCAGTAACTACCTGGCTACTCTTTTGTGGCAGATGTAGCTTGATCCTGTTATTTTCCTGTAGGGGTTTTCAGGGTCATTGATTGGCCTGCCAGACTGATTTCAAGTTCTTTAGTGATATTTTCCCTTAAGAAAACATTTCATTGGCTAGAGAATTCTATGTGAGAACTTGAGCAAATGGAGTATTTTCTTGCCTCTTGGTTTTCTTGCCTCTTTTTAGTATAAGAACACCTGTGTACTGCCTTAAATCCATTAAGGAGACAGAATTAACTTATTTTAGATTTCTTTTTATTTGTTATAAATAGATACATCTATGGTCATGGATTTTTGCCATTCACAAGATTCAGAGATATAATAAATTCTAGTTCCATCACGTAGAATATGAATGAATCCCAGTGAAGATAAATGGGCAAAGATTGAGCAGTTAGTCACAAAGTATAAGGACTAGATGTTGGAGGTCTCTTGACTCTTACAGTGTGATGAGGGCTAATTTAATGTGATTAACCTTATTTCAGGCACCCATTGATCCACATAAGTTGAGCTTACAAAGCTGTGTGTGTGTGCGTGTGTATATCTGTAACTTGATGAGTTTTAAAGCCAGAGAATGGGAATTGTTGAAGGTGAGTTGTGTTTCTTTGTTGTATTGGCTAGCCACTATGCCATTTTTGCTACTCAGACCCCTTGTTTAATGATAAATTTATTTGCTGGCAATATTACCATTATCGTTCTCTTGCCCTTAATATTCTTACTGAAACACATTTGCATCTTCCAGTTTGACAGGAATGTATCCTTGTTCTTCTGACTCTGGTATTGAGATTTTGTTAACTTTGGAATGGCAGACCTTATCATCTTATGAAAAAGCAGCCATTCTAGTTATAAGGTTTCTTGTTGCTTTACCAGTACTTGCATAATGTGCAACCTTTGGGGGAAGTCCTTTGAAATACAGACCCTGAAAGTTTTGGATTGCTTAATATGAGAGACCATATATTTTCTGTAGCCTAGACTCTGAAGCTGACCACCTATATTTGTAGGGTCTGGGAGCTCAGAATGCTCTTTACAGCTTTAAATGGTTGTTACGTAAGTGTGTCCATACTCTTTAGTTTTTGCCTCTTGGCTTACAAAACCCAAAATAGTCACTATCTGGCCTTTTACATCAAAAGTTCACTGGTCCCTGTTCTAAAGGAATACAGTAACTATTGACAGTATTTGATTGAATATCTGACGACTGGACTGTGAGGTCAGCTGGGTTACTTATATTAATTAAGATTCACTTCTGGCTTCTCAAATTAACCTTTATTCTCCCTAGAGTGGATCTCATTAGGATGTATAACCTTTAAAGGTTTTGTAGGAAGTAGTAGATGTTTTATAACCTGGAACATGAATCTTTTTTTTTTCTAGGCATTTTTTTTTAATTTTACTTTATAAAAAAATTACTGTATATTTGAGAAGCGTGTGTGTGTGTGTGTGTGTGTGTGCATGCATTATCTATGGCTGTGTAACAAATGATTCCCCAAATAGCAACTTAAACCTATTATTTCACACCTTTTTTTCAAGTTTTTTTTTGAGATATAATTGACATACAGCACTGCATAAGTTTAAGATGTACAGCATAATGATTTGACTTACATATATTGCGAAATGATTACCAAAGTTTAGTTAACATCTTTAACCGCATACATTTTTTTTAAAAAGTGAGGAGGAAGGTTTTTCCATTGTGGTGGGAACTTGTAGGATGTACTCTCTTAGTAACTTTTAGATACACCAGAGAGCAGTGCTACTGTATTCTTTATGTTGTACCTTACATCCCCAGTACTTATTTAATCTTACAGGTGGAAGTTCGTAGCTTTTGACCACCTTTATCAATTGTCATATCTTTTCTTAAGAGTTAGGGATGTAGGAATGGCTTATCTGGGTGGTTCTGGTTCAGGCAGGGTCCCTAATAAGAATGTATGTAGCAAGATGTTTGGTGGGGCTGCAGTCATCTGGAGGCTTGACTGGGGTTGTATTGGGGGGGGGTGCGGGTCCTGCTTCTCAAAATGCTTATTTACATGACTTTGTGGAAGACCTCAGTTCCTTGGCTGGCTGTTGGCAGGCATGGCAGGGGAGGTCTTGGTTGCTCACCATATGAACCTCTCCCTGAGTCTTTGTAAGATTCTTCATGACCATGACTGCCAGCTTTTCACAATGGTCCAAGAGAGAGCAAGGGAGAAAGCCATGATTTTTTTATATTCTAAACTCAGAAGTCAGTTAAGTCTAATTCTGTTTGTTAGCTATAGTCCATGGTGAAGAACAAGAGGCAGTTAACAGTAGAGTACTGTTTTACCTGGAAGGAAGGCTGTTTGGTGGGAAAGAGTAGGTTCTTATCTGGCAGGTTGAAATTTAATTTGGAGACCTCCAAGAGAGGCCACATTTCTGCTTTTGGAAGTTGCCTTTGCCCTCAACTGGGATTATCTCATTACACACACACACACACACACACACACACACACACACACACACACACACACACACATTCCGTATGGATGGCTTTGCTACATAGGCCTGTGGAACTCATCTTACCCAACCCCACCCCATTTTAGTCTGCCCTCATCACATCACTCAAGCATCTGACTGAGTTAAGGCCAAATTCTCTTCATATTCACATTTTCACAGTGGGCCCAGTGGATTCAGCTGTGAAGGAGACTGAATAAACCTTTGTATAAAGACTTATTCCCTCGTGTTGGAACATATTTCAAAATAATCTCTATTCTGAGAGAACTTTAAAGTGCAGATTTTTGAATTCAGGGCTAATGTTCAAGGTGTCATAGGAGAAAAGAAACAGATCTTAGTCCTGTAATGCTAGATGTTAGTAATTGTCTTCATCTTCAAGATAATATTTTACAGAGGCTCGGATTTGAAAAAAGAATAAGCAAACTGTTGATCACAAAATACTTAGTTAAGGAAGTTAAACACACAGCAAAAACTCAACTTAAGAGAGAAATAAGCAAGTTAAAAAAAATTTTTTTAATGTATGTTTATTTTTGAGAGAGACAGAGCACGAGGCGGGAGGGGCAGAGAGAGAGAGGGAGACAGAATCTGAAGCAGGCTCCAGGCTCTGAGCTGTCAGCATAGAGCCTGACACGGGGCTTGAACCCACAAGCCATGAGATCATGACCTGAGCCGACGTCAGACACTTAACCGGCTGAGCCACCCAGGCTCCCCAAGCAAGTTTAAAAATATAAACTCTGTGTTAAGCATCCAAATCAGGTCATGATCTTGTGGTTCATGAGTTCAAGTCCCGCATGAGGCCCTGTGCTGACAGCTCAGAGCCTGGAGCCTGGTTTGGATTCTGTATCTCCCTCTCTGTCTGGTTCTCCCCCACTCGCTCTCTTACTCTGTCTCAAAAATAAATAAACATTAAAAAAAAATTTTTTAAATATAAACTCTGTGTTAATTTCTCTGTAATAAATGGTGGTGACAGGGTTGGGAAAAGGGAGAGGGAAAGATGGAAGGATTAAATTGCACGCTAACGGAAACAATACAGGTGACTCTATCTTAACAAAAAAAGATAAGATGGCAAAAAAAAGGTAGGATGGCTTTTGTGTGGCCATTTTCAGTCATTTTAATTTAGCTAAGTTTTTGGATACTGTTAAAGGCATGATCTACCTTAAATGCTGAATTTGCAGTTCTCCTAGTTGATAAGAGTCAGTCAGCTTGAACAGTAACATTTGGAGATTTTGTGGCTTCCAGATGGAATCTTGGCCAGTCATCCCTATTATTCTTGTTTGTTTTTATATTTGTTGGACCAGCTATAACTGGGGGATCTATAAATTTGAAATTGCACACAGATATTTACTTGTTTGTGTACTTTTTTCTGAGTAGATTAATACTTATCATATTCACAAAAGCTTCCATAGAAGACCCCACCCAAAAACCCATGTTAAGTACTGAAGAATTTGAGATACATAGGTAGTATTCTTAATTTGTTTCCTTAGCACTTAGGACAGTGAATAAATTTATCTCCGGGACAGAAGTCTGGTATTTTTCTGGGAAAATTTATTACTGTAGATAACCCATAATATCCTCCACTAACCCATGCTCTTGCTTTTTTCTTTGGGCCCCAGAACAGCAGAATAAAATGCAGTTTTAAGGAGAATACTTGTCCTGGATCATTGTGAAAAATTTTTATTTTTTTAAGGTTTTTTTTTTTTTTATGGCAATTGATAGACACATGGTAACAGCCACTTCCTTGAAGTGGAGCTTTAAGTTATGTATTAATGAGAGCTAACTATTTTGGAATAGAAAGGGAGGGGTCCAATCTGACTTAAGAACTAGAATATTAGAGTATTTTTAAGTTCATGCAGTTTAATTTTTAAGCACCATACCTATTGCAGTGGTAACTTCCAGTTAAGTGATCCATAGGAGTAAATCAAATCATACCCTGTTTTGCCCATTCTGATACATCACCTTCCACATTTTAATCTTTTGAAATAGTAACACACATTGAAATTGTTGACATCTCAGTTGGTGTTAGAAAGTGGGAGTGTAAAAATTTCCCTTTGACATCTGGTTAGATTAAGAAACATGACATCGCTTGGGTTTAGGGCTTGGAATAGATGAGTAAGAGTTTTAGTTAGGCAATGACCCTTCTATTATAAACTGGGAAAAATGATTAGGAGTCTTGGTTAGGTCGTTGGTTGTTACTGTGTGGTAAATGACACTCGGATTCTTGAGAAAATTACTATTTATCTCTAAGCCTCTTTACTCATCTGTAAAAATAAAGGAAATTACTTACTATTATGAAAAAGTAATTAATAGGTCTTCCTTGATTTAGGATGGAGTTATGTTCCTAATGAACTCATTGTGAGTTGAAAATATAAGTCTACAGTGCATGTAATACCACCTAACCTGCAGGACATCACAGTTTGGCCTAGCCTACGTTAAACGTGCTCAGAGCATTTACGTTAGCCTTTAGTTGGGCACAATCATCTAACACAAAGCCTATTTTAATTTTTTTTTTTTCAACGTTTATTTATTTTTGGGACAGAGAGAGACAGAGCATGAACGGGCGAGGGGCAGAGAGAGAGGGAGACACAGAATCGGAAACAGGCTCCAGGCTCTGAGCCATCAGCCCAGAGCCCGACGCGGGGCTCGAACTCACGGACCGCAAGATCGTGACCTGGCTGAAGTCGGACGCTTAACCGACTGCGCCACCCAGGCGCCCCAACACAAAGCCTATTTTAAAATAAGAGCCTATTTTGTAATACAAGGCCTTTTTTGTGGGGATGTGCATATTTTATAATAACATCTCATGTAATCTGTTGAATACTCTACTGAAAGTGAATAATGGAATAGTTGTCAGCGTATCAGTTATTGACCCTTGTGATCGCTGGGCTGGCTGGGAGCTGCATGTGCAGATGCCCAGCCTCACAGGAGAGGCTCATACCATATACCACCAGCCTGGGAAAAGATCCACACTCCAAATTTGAAGGATGGCCTCCTCTGATTGTGCGTTGCTTTCACACCATCAAGTCATACCATTCTTTGAAACTAAGCACAAGAGAGGGTATTGAGCATACTCCAGCAACCTCTGTAGGTATTCTCTTACCTATTAACATTTTTGGAAGGCATTAATAATCCTGTAACTACAATAAGATTACCCCGGGAACTGTAATGTGTGAAATGTTTACACTCATTACCGCTTTGGCTTCTAACTCATACTTTTATCACAGACACTTAGCCCTTTTTAGAATTAACTTTTATTACTAGAAAAAAAAAGAAACGAATCACAACTTTCTTTAGGAAAACAGAATACCACCCCCACCCTGCTGTCAAAATATATATGTATATATATGTATGTGTGTGTGTGTGTGTGTGTGTGTGTGTATGTATGTATGTTAGTTGCTGTTTGAAGGGAACAGCTTTGATATTAACTGTAGATGTCATTCTTGTGAGATAGTACTTTCTACTTGTAGAATGAAGATGACTACTGGTTGGTTTGTTTTTTCAAGTTTTTCTTACTAGATTATAGGTTGGATGTGTGTGCATAGTGAGATAACTTGGCTGTGACTTATTACTAAGAACAGTTAAGTATAAGAGAAAGTTTTAAGTGTATTTTTTGTTTGATGGATTTAACATAGTAATAACTCGAGAACAAGTTTCGGGGCACCTGGGTGGCTCAGTCGGTTAAGCGACCGATTTCAGCTCAGGTCATGATCTCGTGGTTTGTAAGTTCGAGCCCTTGAGCTGTGCTGACACCTCAGAGCCTGGATCCCGTTTCAGATTCTATGTCTCCCTCTCTCTCTGCCCCTCCCCTGTTCACACACTGTCTCTCTTTCCTTCAAAGATAAATACACATTAAAAAAAATTTTTTTTTTTTTTAAAAAGAATAAGTTTCTTGAAAAGTTACTTGGGGAAGATGCCAGATTAGCGGTCAGAAGTTGAGAGCATTGTAATCTGCTTCTGAAAACATTGTATTCTCAATTCTAGCATGTTCTTTTACAAGTGCATTCTCGGCTTCCTGAGTGTGTGTGTGGATGGCTCCTTATTAACAGCGGGAACTAGACAGCTGCTGGGGTAGCAGAGATGGCACTGTCATGGACATACCGATGAAAACAGTAGCGTGGACTGTGGGGGGCCTGGGGCCACCTTTCATACTTTTCCAGGGACTCTCGCTGTAATAGCTTAAAATAATCAGGGTTAAATTATTTTCCATGAAATATTTAATAATAGGAATATAGAGTATAATTTTTAAAAGCTCTTTATCTTTAACCCTGGTTGGCACTGGGCGTACCTACCCCCAGTGGTACTCAGTAAATGTAGTGTGGCAATGAAGGCTTGTCTGTTTTTCTTGCTGGGGTATTTATGTAGCATCAGCCCTCTGAGGCATATGTTGTTATGACATATGGGGAGATATTCTTCCATTTTTACTAAAATCAAAGTTTTTAAAATTTGAACATGTGTGCAAAAGTGTATGTGAACATGAAAACCAAAATAGGTCTTCTCTACTTGTCTCCCCAAGTGTTTGTTTTCCTTGTCCAACATTTTCTCCTTAACTTTATGGGAGGAACATAGGACAGGTCTTTTCTCTTTAACAACTGGGGAAACTGAGGCTGAAGGCTGTGTTTCTTGGTTATTATTCTGCAAATTGATAAAGAACCAGAGCTAAAATTCCATTTTCTTAACATCTGTGACTCTTGACTGGACCAGTCGCATTCAGATTAAGAAGTACAAGAAGCAGATTATGTCCGTTAATACCGCTGTCCTGTGAAACCTTATTGTCTGATCTCAAGTCCATTATTCCAGTTTGCTGAACCTCTTCAGAATTTCATTCTGTCATCTAAAGTGGTAGCTATCCTTGCTGGTCTGGTCCCCTGTCTTCTGTGTGTCTGCGTCTAATTCACTGATTTACACAAACTTTTCTATATAGTACATAAACGCTTAATCATCTGGGTCAGTTGGCTAATTTTTAGGAGTTTGTTCATAGTTTCTTTAGGCTGTTTAAGTCAGAATCAGAAATGCTTTATTTTATTACTCTGTACCAGAATCAGACAAGTAATTGTCTTCACCTCATTCTTTTCTGAGTTCTTTACCTCCGTTAAAACATTAAGACGTTCTCTGGGCATGCAACCCAGCAGGGTTCTGGTTTATTTATTCTTAATAAACATAATTTAGACACAAAAGTAGAGACCACAGTCTCTCTACCCGTCACCCAGCTTCAACAGTTACCGTATTGGAAAGCCTCTTGATCTTTACAAATACTGTAAAATCTTACTGTTTCTGGTAAGGCATCAACTGCACTTGTATAAGAGTACATCCTAGGCAACACATTGGCTGAACATCATTATTTGGGGAATTACATGTTAAAACCACATTGAGATACTACTGTACGGCCACTAGAATTACTCAAATTAAAAAGACTGATAGTACCAAGCGTTGTTGAACATGTGGAACAGTGGAATACCCATACTTTGCTGGAGGAAATGTAACACGGCACAGTCCCGTTGAAAAATAGTTGGGCGATTTCTTAAAAAGTTAAATATACACTTACCATAAAGTGAAGTATATACTTGCCATAGGAATTTTAGCCAAGAGAAATGAAAACATGTTCACACAAAGACTTGTGCATGAATGTTAATAGCAGCCTTATTCATGATAGCTAAAAATTGGCAACGGCCCAACTGTCCATCATTAGGAGACTGGGTAAGCAAAATACAGCACCGTAGGTGAATCTCAGAAATACTATGTTCAGCAAAAATAACTACATACAAACAAAGATGCTATATAATTTCATTTATGTGAAACTCAAAGATTTAAACCATAGTGACAAAAAACAAATCAGTAGCCTCATGGAGCTGGCAGTAGGGGTTGTCTGGGAAGGTGGACACAAAGGAATCTGGATTGGGGGTGATGACTACTGCTGTATACATTTGTCAAAACTTAAACTGTAATGCTAAAACTGTGTGCATTTTATGTAAATTGTGCCTTCTTAAAATGTATCCTAGGCAAAAGTTGTTCTAGTTAGCAGGCCACAGCACCTAGTACTCTTACTACCTGCCTCCCTTGGTTTTCCTTTGATGGCAGGTAAGCATGCACCTGTAAAGCAAAGGGAAGTCCTTTTGGAGGTGCCGCTAGTTATTTCTTCCAAGGCCATGGACAGAGCCGCACAAAGTGGGCAGGGGTGGCTTCTGTTTCCCCCACCAGAGGCTATTTGCTGTTTGGTGCATGCACTCAGCTTTGGCTTTTGCGCTCTTTTCTATTCCTAGTCAGAATATTTCCAGGTTCTTTCAGAGTTTGAAGTCTGTCCCCCCCCCCCCCCACAGTCCCCCTCCCTGAATGTGTTTTAGAGAACACTTTCTACCTAACTGGAATCCATCATTGTTCTTTCTGGCATTTTTACCTCTGGCCGCAAATTGTTTGGTGATCAAGGATGTCTTTAGAATACAGCAGTTTTCTGTTAGAAGAGGCATTAAAATAGTACCTTTGGAGGAAATGTACTCATAATGATACCTAGAGCTCCCATTTGCTTAGGCATCACCTGTTTTTGTTAATAGTTGTGCTGTCTGGAATATAATGCTGATTGGGACAGGATGTAGTGATTTATCTATCACTTTACATGACTGGTAAGTTAGGGTGTTTTATTCCTTGCTAGCTGGGCTGTAACTGGTTTTGGGTACAGTGCTTAGGAATGTGAAATAGTCCTAGGAACAGTTGATCCTAAAACTTTGTAGAGTTTTAAGGCCTCAGAAAAGGACGAGGGATTGTAGAACTGAACCTGAAGAAAGAGCTCCTGATGGCCAAAGCTGAAGTGATTGGAGACACAAAATAAATAATGGTAATACTGGATATTAACCTGTAGGATAAAGTAAATATCCATGAATCCATACTGGGAGAGAAAAGACAGTTCTTACCTCCAGGAGAATCCCAGTTAGTAAATACAGAAAGAAAGAGGCACCCAGAAAGCCACCATTGGGCAAAACCAAAACAAAATAGTAATTTTTGCACAGTCCACATTTGGATGCTGACGTTAATAGGTGAAAGTTTGAGGAGAAACAACATATTTTTATATATAGTCTCAAGATACCTCTCAAGATGTTTATTTAAAAGACAATAACTTTTGAGAAACCTGACAGACACCTCCTTAGCCAAGTGGTTATGGTTAACATTACAAATAAGGTGTGAAAACAGACACACACACAGGAGGATACACATCTTGGCTCTGGTGTTGTGAAAATGGGCGAGAACTCATCAGACAAACCCCAATTGAAGGACATTGTTACATAATAATGACCAGTACTCTTCAAAGGTTTCAGGGTCATCAGAGACCTGGAGACTGAGGAGCTGATGAGAACTAACAATAGAATGCAATGCAGCCTAGACAGGATCCTGAAAGAGAAAAAGAACATTGGTGGGATGAGTGGTGAGAATAAAAGAAAGTGTCCATTTTAGTTAACAGTATTGTACCCCAGTGTTAATTTTCAGGTTTTGATAATTATGTTTATATAAGAAGTTAACATCAGGAGAGGCCACGTGAGGGGTATATGCTGAGTACCATTTTTGCAACTCTAAAATTAGTTAAAAACAAAACATTTGTGTTTTCAGACTTCTAAAACAAAGAATTTGAAAAATCTCTATTTTATCTTTGCCAGTTAGCAAATCCAATTTTCAGCAAACCTTCAAACAAAGTGCAGTTGTAGCAGTTTGGTTTAAGAACAAAAAAAAGCCCATTTCAAACAAAGACACGTAAGAGTCATTTTTGGAACCTGTAGGATCCTTACCCTGTTGGAAACTTACTACAAGGCATGCAGATTGGCTTACTTTCATGCCAAAGGCAGATACTTGATGTGGAGTGGAGTGCCAGCTTGAGAAGTTGTTCCAGAGTGGTGCAGGTACTTGCAGGTATGCACCACACCACCGTCTCTGTGTATCCGAATGTCCCTTCTTACAAGCCAGGGATTTAGATAAAGCTGTGTAATTGGAGAGCTTGCTGGTAGTATGAGGATCCCACTTGATGCCACAGTGCTTACTCTTGAAAATAGTGTGGTTCCTGTAAGGTTAAGTAAGCGGACTTACTAATTGTGCAATGCTTTGAGAAGTCATTTGTTAGTACCCATAGATCTTTTTACTTTGCTAAAGAAACGGAAAAGATGAAGAGCATTCCTTAGACTTGACTTCCTAAGAATTTTGTACCAATTCCTGGGCTCTAGATATTTAAAAATCCAGGCATCGTACAACAGAATGTCAGAGTCTGCTTTTTCCATACCTATATAGTTGTGGAGTGTAGGTTGGATATGTTGAAATAGTTGGGATATTTGAGGTCAGAGGAAAGGTGAAGGGGCACTATGTTATGTAGTGAAGGAACAGAAGAGAAACATTTCTTTTGCAAATGCACTTCGTTGATTAGCAGATTCAGAGATCTCGTTTTTTGTGTCCTCATTTGCTGCAGCTTTCAATATTGGCTGTTCTTTCTTGGAGTCGATCTCCGTCTCCCTCCCTCTCTCTCTGTCTCTTTGTCTCTGCCTCTGTGTCTCTTGTGGTATAGTCTTCTCTTGTGTTTTCACTGGCTTCAGTTCACTTCTTTTCTTCCTTCTCGAGGTTCACTGGGCAGGCAGTGTTGGTTAGTGGAAAGAGCATAAACTTGGATTAGACTCTACCGGCTCTAGCCTTCCCTTTACCGTTGGACCTTCAGGCTTTGGTCCCTTCAGTGACTTGGGAAAGTTGTGAGGATTGTGAGGTGATGCGTGCAGGACACGTGACACAGTGCCTCTTCAGAGGGTGCAGTGCATTCCCCATTCATTTTCTTGCTCCTTTCTTCCCCTCTTTTAAACTGGGAGTTGTTCTGCCTCTGGGGTAGGTATTGATATTCTTTGAGAACCTCCTGTGTCCTAGTGTTTTGCTGGGGAATGGCAGTGTGAAAGAGGAGTTGTACAAAGTCCCTCAGTTCTGAGTCCCAGAGAGACTGTTATGTACAGCATGATAATAATATAATCTTGTGTCACATGCTGATACAGCACTTGCTGTCTGCACCACATTGTACAGAGGACCTGGGTTCTTGCAGGCAACATTAACTGAGCTCTTGTCAGTTATTTGAAGCAAGCTTGGGAAGTAAAACAAAATGTAAAGTGTCAGTATGGCCTCAGATGTTTATAATCTAGTCAGGAGAGACAGAGTGATAATAATACAGAGTATTAAGTGGTAGAGGTAGGTCCAGGGGTGTTAGGGAACCCTGAAAATCTGGCTACAAATCGGTATTAGCCAGTAGAATTTGGAAAAGCAGCATTTGAGCTGGGTCTTAGGTACGTATGGGTTTTGCACATCAGTTATGGGGAAGGACATTTCAGAAGCTAAGGGATCAGTATGGTGAGCAAATACAGCAAGAGATAAAAGGTATCTTCTGAAAAAAATGGGCTCAAGTCCGTGTGGCTTAAGCTAGAGCTCAGGAGCAGGCTGTGGTGGAGGCGGAGTGAGCTGGAGAGGATCGTCAGAACCGAGTTGTGAGGAGCCCCTCACATCAAGTTCGGGAGTTCAGATTTACTTCTGTAAACCGTGGTCGGGGGTAGATGTTAAACAGAGAAATCGCCAATTACACTTTCTTTTTCAGACCCTTGGTCTCAGTAGCGTCATGTGGGATTAACTAGGGGCAAGACTGGACGTTGCAGGTAGGACATTGAGGAGGAAGGTGTTTAGGCCCTGAGCTAGAATGGAGGAAGACAGTGAAGATCCAGAAGTGGGGTTGTAGGGATGAGTAGTGGAGGTAAGCAGCCCCTGTTCTGAGGTCACAGTAGCATGTTAAGAATGAGGAAGGGGAGAGAGTATATCTTCCTGGGAAGGTGTTCTGACCATAGTAGTAACACATGATTTGACACTGAAAGCATTAGGCAGCGCCCATTCAGTTCACCACGCTTAATTGCTAGGAAAGTTGTTCTGAGAATTTTGCTTAAGGGAAGAAAAGTACTCAAGGGTGGGTAGGGGCTGTGCACAGAATTCACTTTCTTCATAGAGATGTTGGTTAATGTAGTGTCCTAAACACTTCTTCGGTCCCTCAGAATTAAAAGTATTCATTCTAGGAGGCGTGGCTGTCAACATTTTCCAACAAATGTGTTTTCCTTATCTGACATAGATTTTGATACTTGCATAACTGATTTCTTAGGCACTAAGATAAGGTGCATGCTCGGACCTGTTGGGGGTGTGATACGTGACTGCTGACAGTGTATCTCAAAATATTCTCGTCTTTATTGAAACTTCTATTCTTCTTCAAATAATTCTCATTATTTTCTGATTCTGAGAAATGTTTCATCCCTGTGTAACAAATAGGACCAATATTTAACTCAAAGATTTACCATACTGTTTAAGTTGCTCTCTGAATCCCGATCTCCAGCCTGTGCCACACTGTCCAGCAAAACAAAATCCTGTTCATGGAGTTGAAGGAGTTCTCAAACTCCAGTGCTCGTTTCTCTTGCTGAGAGCTACTGGTGGTTTCAGAGTTCTCGCCTTCATTCGCATCGAACTTTTCAACCGTTTGAAATGAGATAACCCTAAAATTTCCCTTCCCTTACTGGAAATAAAAACTGATTCACCTGAAATGCCTGAAATCTAGATGATCTTAATAGAGTTGAAATTGTGTAGAGACCGTCAAATAGTCTTTCCTCTGCCTTCTCTTTGGTGATTGGTCAGACCGGTCTCGTGGTTATTAATATACTGAAGTTGCTTTACATTTTACCTTGGGTTTTCCCCCCTTAGATTACGTGCTACACATTAAAACACTGTTACTTAGATCTCAGCGACTGGTATGTTCCCGACCAAATGTGTGATGCTTGGCTCTATATGAAATTACCAAAGACTTCTGTTTAATGTCAGTGTAAATGATATATCTTACAGGTAAATCCTTGTGTTGCTGTGAGGTATAGAACTTTATTTAGTAAAAGTATCGCAAAATGTTTGAGAAGAGTGATCATACGACTTCATTTGAAAAACCACTGTTAATATATTCAAAGTTCTTCAGATTGTTCTTCCTAAATCTCACTCTCTGGTAACCTCCAACAATTAGGATGATGAACACATTACAGATGTTTCTGGTGGATATCTTTCGATAACATTTTAACAGAAGCACTGTTGTATTCTGGGCTGCTTTCCCATCTTTGTAGATATTTTGCTTCTCTGTATGATAATCTTGTACATAACAGTGGTTTTCACCTGGGAGTGATTTTGCCTCCTAGAGAACATTTGGCAGTGTCTAGAGAAATTTCTGCCTGTCATGACTTGGGGATTGGGGTGCCCCTGGCATCTGGTAGGTGGGGGGGGGATGCTGCTAAATATTCCTCTGTGCTTAAGTACAGCCCCTATAGCAAAGAGTTAGGAGGTCCAAAAGATCAACAGTGCTGAGGCTGAAAAACCCTGCGGTGAACCTCTTTGCCAAGTGATGGCGGGCTTTAAGTTTTGATTCCCAGTGATGTAGGAAACCCATTATGACATGATAATTTGACCATGAACTAGCTCTAGCCATGTTTGTTAGAACGGTTACTGTCTAGTATGTACGTTTTGGTTTGGTTTTTTCAAGGATTAGATTTGAAGGAGTCCTAAACGATGACCTTAATGAAGCCCAATGCTTTAATTTTGCGGGTGAGGAAACCCAAGACCTGAAGGAGGCAATGGACTTGTTAGACCTCAGATTCCTTTGAGTTATCTAATTACCTTTTTTTTTTCCCCTTTGAAGATTTACTAATTCTTTTGTGTGCTTTGCAGGTGCCCAGTTTTGTGACATGAACTGTAATTTTGAAGTGTTTAAATGCATTTTAAATGGGATCTTTGACAACTATAAAGTAATTTGCAGAGTAGATTGGATTGCTGTTGTAAAGTGTTTCTTGGAGAGAGAAAACCTTGGTTCATCATTGGATTTATTTGCATCTGAAAATGTGGTTTGCTTAGAGATTTGTAGTTTCTGTGATTCCTTCTAAATTATTGACATGATTTATAAGGTAATTTCGTATGTCTTTCGCAGCAGGAGAGAGGGGTCATATCATAGTCACTAAACCAACAGTATAGTTTGTAGAATGTACCCCATGATATTTAATCCTTTTTAAAATAAGAGGCTAAATGAGTTACTAACAGCATAAACTGAAAACCTGCCTCTACCTTGAGAACAAATACTCTATGTAGTTGTCTTTATTAAATATTGAATACAGGTGTCTCAGCTAAAGGAACCGTAGAGATCACTTACCTCTAATCTCCTTTGCCAGTGAGGAAACTGAAGTTTAGAGAGGGTAGTACTCACAGTCACCGAGTTAGGTCCCAAAATAAGTACAGAAAGCAAGAAGGGGGAAAGCTTAGGCATCTCACCTGTTAAGTCTTATGATCCGGTTTGTGTGTCATGGAGCACCCCATAAAACACAGAGGACCCTCACCAGTGATCTCGGCCATTGGTATCTGTTATGTCATGTCTTACCAACTCCTTGGATAATGAGCATATATGCATGCACGTCCCAAGTGCACAGCACCCTGCCTCGGCATATGGTAGGCACCAGGAAAAACGTGTTCAGTGAATTTCAAAACAAAAGCCAGAATGCCAGACGTGAAACTGGGAAAGGAGACAGCACAAGGCATGCCATGTCTCTGTCCCTTTATTCAAATGAAGTTTGAGAGGTAGAGGATGCTGGCCCAGAAATTAGGGATTAGATGCCTGTTTGGGCTTTCCTCTAAAGGGGGCTGGTGAAGAGAAGAGTGTTGCTACCACACCTGTAGTCACGTGACCAATGGCTCCGGTGATAGGCTGCCTCCAGTATGAATAGTATTCCCTAAAACACTTACTCAGACCAAATCCTCAGCAAGCAAAAGACCTTTTCAGTCTGAACACTGAAGTCTTTTGCTGTAGAATAAAATTCATGTTGAAAATAATGAATGGAGGTATCAAAAAGAAATTCACTTAGGAACCCTTGCTGGGCTCAGTGACTTGAGCATCTGACTCTTGATTTTGGCTCAGGTCACAATCTCAGTTCTTGAGATTGAGCCCCATCAGGATCTGTGCTGACAGTGCAGAGCCTGCTTGCGATCCTCCCTCCCTCCCTCTCTCTCTCTCTCTCTCTCTCTCTCAAAATAAATAAACATTAAAAAAAGGAGAGATTCAGTTAGCTACCTTCAAAGAAGGTCCAGTTTAAAAACAGTTTAGGAAACATTTTTCCTTATATAAAGTCAACTAGTACATTCTTTGTCAGTGGGCTTGCTTTTGGAAAGATAGCTGTGGGAGATCTAAAGGGCATATTTATTATGGGACATTTACTTAAAATATTTGGATGACCACAATAAAATTGTTATTTTAGGCACCACAGGGGAGAGGAAATGGAAGGAAGCCAGATTTATAGTCTATGGTTGAAATACTTTTAAGCCCACTTCTTGAAAGTTGTTCTGATGTTTAGTAAGTTTAAAATTTTTCTTTATTTTCAAACTGTTTTTTTAACCTGCAGTTGGAGGTAATGTTGCTTTTCATGTTTCTTTTTTGAAGTTTTGCTAAGGAAGATTTTAAGCTTGAGTTATTTTAGAAGTTGCCATCTAAAGAAAGTCTCTTCTTTCTTTGCCTATAATGAAGCAGACTGGCACAGAAAAAAATAATTTGGCATGGTCCTAGGATAGCAGTTCTCAAGCTTTTTGGCCAGAGAATCTCTTGCATTGTTGATAAAATTATTATGGATCCCGAGGAGCTTTCGCATCATGTTGGTTGTATCTATAGATGTTTTCCATATCAGAAATGAAAACTGAGAAATGTTTAGAACACAAAACTATACAGTTGATCCTTGAATAACACGCAGGTGAGAGGCGCCAGTTCCTCGCCCCCCACACACCCCAGAAGTCAAATCTGCATATAACTTTTGACTCCCCCCAGAAAGCAATGACCTACTAATAGCCTGCTATTACCTTCTCTTTCTGTAACATAAACAGTTAACACATTTTATATTACATACTGTATTCCTACAATAAAGTAAGCTAGAGAAAAAACATTATTAAAATCATAAGGAAGAGAAAATACATTTACAGTACTGTATCAGGAGATCTCTGTATAAGTAGACCTGTGTGGTTTAAACTTGTATTGTTCAAGGGTCAGTTGTACAGACATACATTTCATTAGGTGTCAGAGCAGTGATGTTACATGTCATGTAATCTTTGGAAAGTGAATAGGTAAGTGATGTCTTAGAATTGTGGAAGTAAAAGTTACGGAAAATTATTACGGGAATAGTTTTGGCCTTCATAGGTAGATCCTCAAAAAGTTCTAGAGGACCCCCAGGAATCTCTGGATCATGCTTTGAGAACTATGGGGCTAAGATACTCATTGCTCACAGGTTTGCTTATGAAATACAGGTCTTGCTTTCAAGACTCTAAACCATTTGTTGCTCTTTTACCTACTTGAATATGTTTCTGAGTTCTAGAAAAAAAGTTCTGGTGCCTGTACTTAGTGGTGGTTATTTGTAAAGTCATGTGTTTCAGGGCATAAGCGACATTTGAATTTTCAAAACGGCAATTTTTAACCTGGAATAGAACATTGTTGATTCTGCTGCTTATGAATGATGCTTGCGTTCGTTCGTTCTGTTGGAGTCAGCTGTTCCTAACCAAGTTGTGTCTGGTGAGAGTTGGGTAATACTGTAGATATTGCACAGTTGAAGCCTGGTAGCTTCCCCTGAAGGCGTTCTCTTTTAAAAGGAATATTTACAGGGGCGCCTGGGTGGCTCAGTCGGTTGAGCGTCCGACTTCGGCTCAGGTCATGATCTCGCGGTCCGTGAGTTCGAGCCCCGCGTCGGGCTCTGTGCTGACAGTTCGGTGCCTGGAGCCTGTTTCAGATTCTGTGTCTCCCTCTCTCTCTGACCCTCCCCTGTTCATGCTCTGTCTCTCTCTGTCTCAAAAATAAATAAACATAAAAATAAAATAAAAGGAATATCTACAGCCAAAGTGCTCTCTGAAGTATGTAGATATATTGGTAGCCATGTTGATGAGGATGCTTAGTGCTGCTGTGTTGAAGCTAGACAGCATAATTAGCTTTGGGACACCAACTTTTGTGAAAGATATGTGTCTCTGGAATCCTTTTCCTAGGGCAGGGCTTACCAACTTGTCTCACTTGTAAACCTTTATATTTGCCTCCCAGTACCTGAGGAAGGGTGGTAGATACATCTGCAGCTGGAAAAGTAGTGTATATATATTACTTCTAAGGGGAATTATTTTGTTAAGTATTTATACATTCTGTGTGCATGTCCTATGACAAGCTAAGTGAACTTCACCTCGTTTAATCTTCACTTCAGCTCTATTAAATGAGATAGGGCCCCATTCCCTTTTGAGTTACTACTACTGCTGAGCTCTCCAGTAGCAGAGCCTATTAGATAAAGTTATCCTAACTCCAGAGTCCATGCTCTCCTTCTCAGCTGTGAAGACGGCAGAAGGAAAGACAGACAAAGGGGATGGTTTGTTTTCTAAAAAAAAATTTGATAGTTGGAGTCGGAATTGAGAGAAAGTTTGTTTTCTGGTACAGAGTAGAGTGGTTACCCTGTTTCAAGGATGTGTACTGTTGGGAAGGAGTAACCTAAAATGGTAGTAACTGAGACCCCCTGGGTCACTTAGTGCCTCATTCTAAAGGATGAGCCAGAGGATTTGAGAGATTTCATGAAGTCAGATATTTACATGAGAGAGGAAAGAATGGTGTGGGAGAAAAAGAACAGCAAGAAGAGATACTATTTGCAAGGCAGGGAGAAGTTAATAATGCCATACCATGTGTATGATCCTAGCAAAGTAAAGTGATAGTTGACTTTGAAAAGTATCCATATTAGGGATTACCTTGGGGGCTCAGTTGGATGAGCGTCTGACTTCAGCTCAGGTCATGATCACACGGTTTGTGTGTTGGAACCCTGCATCGGGCTCTCTGCTGTCACACAGAGCCTGCCTGGGATCCTCTGGCACCTCCCCCCTGCCCGTCAAAAATAAATAAACATTTTTTTAGAAAAAGATACTTTAAAATTATCCTTATTATGATGGTTGGCTTCAGTGTAGGTCACAAGGTCACATAGGTTTCTTTTCACCCTGGTGCAGCATGGCTGGAGGTTGCGTCAGGAGCAGCTCAGGGGACAGCTAGGGGTACTCATCTTTCAGAGGAGAGCCAGCTAGGTCTAAGGAGTGTTCACATGGGCCTGAACAAGCCAGCGGAAAGGGTACCTTGGTCATTGGGACTAACACCTGGTACAACAAAGTCTTGTATGTCCTGCATCAGAGAGGAATTAGGTTGGAGCTGGTTTCATCTTCCCATGGCTGAACATAATGAATATTTGCACAGTGGTCTGTTAAGATAACCCGTCCTTTAAAATAGTGGCAAACATTGGGGCACCTGGGTGGCTCAGTCGGTTGAGCATCCGACTTCGGCTGAGGCCATGATCTCACAGTTCGTGAGTTTGAGCCCCATGTCGGGCTCTGTGCTGACAGCTCAGAGCCTGGAGCCTGCTTCACATTCTGTGTCCCCGCCCCATCCCTGCCTGTGCTCTGTCTCTGTCTTTCAAAAAATGAATAAACATTAAAAAAAATAAAATAAAATAAAATAGTGGCAAACAAAGCACGTACCTAGGAATTCCCTGGGGTTTTACTTTTAAACCAGATTATCTGCTGTGTTTCTTCATCCGTTATTCTTCATTGGGCCAATTGATCACATTGGTGATTCTTAATAATAATACTGTCCTATAACACTTGAACAAATATGAAAAAGTACAGAGGTTTTTAAGAGATTAAAACCCTTCATTTAAAAAAAGTCTTAGCCTCACATGGTGTAGCTGAAAGATCACCACATGAATAGTCTGGAGATTCCATTTCTCTGGTCTAGTTGTTAATCCTCTCATTTTTAAAAACTGAGAATCTTAGTCTCTAACTTACCTTTTAGAACTGTTAAAGATACAAAGTGAGGCAACAGTTGTTAAAAAAAATATATATATAAGTACACGCAGAGGGGGAAGAGCCCTAAAGGTAGCCTGTTAACTTGAAATCTGTTCTATACATTCGGTGTAATCCGAAAAGGAATAATAAATGGAATATTAACTTTACTCACCAACACGTTATTATCTACACTACTCATACTATTTGCATTCTGCCTGCCCCAACTAAACATCTACGCAGAAAAAGCAAGCCCATATGAATGCGGATTTGACCCACACTAGGGTCTGTCTGCCCGCCTGCCCTTCTCCATAAAGTTTTTCCTAGTAGCTGTTACATTTCTACTGACCTAGAAATCGCACTCCTGCTACCCTTACCCTGAGCCTCTCAAAGAGACAACTTATCAACCGTACTCACCGTGACACTACTATTAATTTCATTTCTGAGCCGCAAGTCTAGCCTATGAACAAATCCAGAAAGGGCTAGAATGAACTGAATATGATAATTAGTTTAAACTAAAACAAATGATTTCGACTCATTAGGCTTGTGATCCTTGGTGTCAAAGCTGGAATTCTAACTTGTGTTCTGTTTGCAGCATTTCTACTTTGGGTTATCTTTGGTATTAAAAAAAAAAAAAAGATACAATGGCTCAAGAGCTGGTAGGTAAAATGAATAGAAAACAGGTTGTTCTTGGGGCGCCTGGGTGGCTCAGTCGGTTGAGTGGCCAGCTTCAGCTCAGGTCATGATCTCACGGTCTGTGAGTTCGAGCCCCGCATCGGGCTCTGTGCTGACAGCCTAGAGCCTGTTTCAGATTCTGTGTCTCCCTCTCTCTGACCCTCCCCCGTTCATGCTCTGTCTCTCTCTCTGTCTCAAAAATAAATAAACGTTAAAAAAAAAATTTTTTTTTTTAATTTTTTTTTTTTTTCAACGTTTATTTATTTTTGGGACAGAGAGAGACAGAGCATGAACGGGGGAGGGGCAGAGAGAGAGGGAGACACAGAATCGGAAGCAGGCTCCAGGCGCTGAGCCATCAGCCCAGAGCCTGACGCGGGGCTCGAACTCACGGACCGCGAGATCGTGACCTGGCTGAAGTCGGACGCTTAACCGACTGCGCCACCCAGGCGCCCCTTTTTTTTTTTTTTTTTTTTTTTTTTTAAAGACAACAGGTTGTTCTTGTAGGGCCTCTTTTCTGTACTAGGCATCAAAGCCAGGGGCCATTAGTGTGTAGTGGCCAGTGTTGTTGACCCAACATGTATATTGCCTTTGCCATAAATACAGACTGCGCTGTGTTCCCAGCTGCTGTGTGTTGTTTTTTTTTGGGGGGGGGCATCATCAATACAAAAATTCAATCACTATGGGTGGTATAGAATCTGTCCTAGCTGGTGTAACAATATGTGTAGGATGACCTTTTGCATGTAAGGACAGGAAAATTGGTCATGTCAAGTTTCCTTTTATATTGCCATGTGGTCCGGGTGCCTGGGTGGCTCAGTTGGTTGAGTGTCTGACTTCGGCTCAGGTCATGATCTTGCGGTTTGTGAGTTCGAGCCCCGCGTCGGGCTCTGTGCTGACAGCTTGGAGCCTGGAGCCTGCTTCAGATTCTGTGTCTCCTCCTCTCTCTGCCTCTCCCCTGCTCATGCTGTCTCTCTCTCTGTCTCAATAATAAACGTTAAAAAAAAAAAAATTGTATTGCCATGTGGTCTCTCATGAAGAATCTTGGGTCCTGATAGAAGTGAGCTAAATGGAAAAGCATTCTCACAGCTGTTAAATCCTAGAAGTTAATAGTTCTTCACCTAGCAGATCACCAAAGCAAGGAAAAGGTTGGGGAGATGTAAATGGCCAGAGAACTCAAGGACTGTATAAGCTCAGTGAAGACGATTTGGCAAGTTTGTAAAGCACCATTTTTTTTTTTGTTGTTTTTTGTTTTGTTTTTTGTTTTGTTTTTTTTTGTTTTTTTAATGGATGAGTTGATTGTCTGATTCCAGAGCCTTTAGGGTATTTTAATTGAAAAGTGAAACACCAGATGGAATTCTCTAAGTTGGCAAAATGCACAAATGATAATTTAGGGAAAGCTGAACATAATCAAGGGAAAGATACAATTTGTTAGAGATTCTTCTTGCTCTTTGTTGCCTGAACCACAAGACGGTGGTTTGTGTTGTTGCTTGTTAGGTAGCTTAGATATAGAGAAGTTTATGAGAAATGAGCGGTAAAATCTCAGGTTCCCCTTGGGGCGCCTGGGTGGCGCAGTCAGTTAAGCGTCCGACTTCAGCCAGGTCACGATCTCGCGGTCCGTGAGTTCGAGCCCCGCGTCAGGCTCTGGGCTGATGGCTCAGAGCCTGGAGCCTGTTTCCGATTCTGTGTCTCCCTCTCTGTCTGCCCCTCCCCCGTTCATGCTCTCTCTCTGTCCCAAAAATAAATAAACGTTGAAAAAAAAAAATTAAAAAAAAAAATCTCAGGTTCCCCTGAGTATACAGGCAAACAAGGAAAAGGGTATATGGTAGAAACACCTCTTAAAAATATGGTTTGTCTTTAAAAAAAAGAAAGAGAAAAAGGTCTGTCTGTGCTTACCCCAGTGACATGAGTACACATACCAGAAACAATTCAGAAAGATTGTTTTGTGCTCTTACTGTGTTCATTTACTCACGTATGTTCAAACTCTGAAAATTTTCCTTGTCTAAAATTAAGGCTGTCCCTAGATGAAGATTTGCTTCACTTTTCATGGAATGGACTTTTCTGAAATATTAGCTGGGTTCTTGTTTTTTGTTTTTAAGAGAGTGCGAGCCCCAGAAAGAGGGAGAGAGAATCTTAAGCAGGCACCACACTCAGCCAGATAATGAAATAAAGAGTCAGATGCTTAACTCACTGAGCCACCCAGACACCCCTGAAATATTAAGCTGTTTTAAAAGCAAATAAGTAGACATGTTTTCCTGATGATGTCTTTTACTGAAATTTCACAGCAGATTTTCATTTGTAAATGTTACTGAGACAGCAACCATAAACCCATAGGGTAATTTTTTTTTTGGTTATAAAAAAGTCTTGAGGAAGATACAGAAAACTTGTTCAGTGTCAGCTTTACTCTTTTTAAAGAAACTAGAACCCGTGTTTACTATATAACACTTCTCCAGTAGTGTTTTTGTTTTATGTTGTTGTTAGTTTATTGGCTTTAGTTCAAGGCTTAGACATCAAAAGCTTAAGCCATATGTTTTGATCTATGTTTCCCACTGTATTTTGAAGGCTATTAATAGTTTATTTTAGGTTTGATAGTTGGAAAACAGATAATTTTGAAGAACCCAGACTCTGCAGCTGCATACTGAAGGATTGACTTTCTGCAACATGTTGAAAGTTCTGCCCACTAAATGTGCTGTCTACACTGTGCATTGTATGACACTTAGAAGATGCAGTGAGCTATGTAAATCTGTGGGAAGTAATGATTTCTCACTGCTCAGCAGTATCACATAATCATGATAGGTGTTCCCTTGTTACTGGGAATGTTCCACAGGCAGTGGAAAGCATTCTTGGTAGTTTCCACTGCCCTTTTCTCTTCCCTTAGGGACAACCAAGTAGTCCTCTTGCCACAATGAGGATGACGAGGCTAATGAGGCTCCTGGCATTGTCAGTGAGTTGTGTAGCTCAACGGATTGACCTGAGGTTTTCATCCCTAGTACCTCAGGCCCAAGTCACACACACACACACACACACACACACACACACACACTCTCTCTCTCTCTCTCTCTCTCTCTCTCTCTCTCTCTCTCACACACACACACACACACACACACACACACACACACACACGTAGACAAGTCTGGGCTATTTAAGGCAGAGAGACTCTTTTGAGGTTACCTTCAAAATAGGAATCCACCAAGAGTCCAGATGGATTTGGGTTAAAAATCCCAGCTCAGCCACTTAATTGTTAGCCTTAGACAAGTTTATCTTTCTGGTCCTCAATCTTCTTAATTTGTAATTTGGAGACAGTCAGTTCTTCCTAGAGTTGTGCTAAATCTAGCTTCACGTTGTGCCTGTCTTGTGATGGCTGGGAAATGGATCTGCCTCTGCTACTCCAGGCACTTCGCCGTGTCTAGTCTAGAGAGGCTGGGGTGGCCTCACTGGAGTGAGGTGGGTGCAGCTCTTATGGAGATGGGGCGTCCCCATTGTCCCACATGCAGTCAGAGCATAAGCCTAGGAACCAGAGGGGACAGATGGCAGGAGCTGCCCGAGTAGTGCTGACGGGGTGGCACTTTTATTTGGCAGGTACACACTGGTGGGCCTTCTGGTCTTCTTAACCTTCCCCTTGCAAAAAAGTTGGCTTTCCTTTTTGAACCAGTAAGTATTGGTATGCACTTGATTGAGACCTGGCTGTCTCAGGAGAACATGTGACTCTTGGTCTTGGGGTTGTGAGTTTGAGCCCCATGTTGGGTGTAGAGATTACTTAAAAATCAAATCTTTTAAAAATTGGCTAGGTTTATTTCCTACATCCTCTGTACCCTGATCTTAGAAATTCTATGGGACTTGTTGGAGAGAGAGAGTTTGAAAAAGCTGCGATAGTAATTTTTTTTTTTTTTGGCAATAGTAATTTCAATAATAAATATTCCTCAGTTTTGGAGGGTTTTTTGTGAGGAGGGGGTCAGGTAACAACTGAGGAGTTAGGTTGTGACTTTGGAAATGGGTGACATAAAACACAGTAATACCTTCGAAACAACACAAATGTCTTTAGCAGACATCCCCTATTCCTTGCTTATTTGCTTATTATCAGATCACAAATAGCCTTGGGTCCTTGTCGTTTTCTGAGCTTGTGGCTTGGTTAACCATTGGCGGAGAGCGGTATTCACTCTTCTAGTCAGACATTCATTTTCTTAGGAGCAGGTACAAGCCATCACATGGCTGTGCATGTGTGCTGTGTATTAGGAATCACAGCTGATTTTTACCTTAGGTATATATAGATTTTTTCCTGTAGATAGTGAATCATGGTTTGCATGTGCTGAAGAATTTAGACCATGCATTTTGCTGAAGTCTTAGGGAATGCTTATCTGGCACAGAAACACACCGCAGGCACCTCACCTGTTGTCCACAGTCTGCCTGGAGCCTTGGCAAGCCGGCCTCGTTTCGGGGTACTCCGTCCTCTTCACGCGTGATGTCTGGCTGCCTCACAGCTTCTTATGGTCCCCCCACTCATGCCCTTAAGGGCCATTCGTGAGATACAAGTAGCTTTCTTTTTGATGGTAGCTACACTTGGGGTGAGTACAGCATATAGAGTTGTTGAATCACCTGAAACTAATGTAACCTGGTATGTCATCTGTACTCAAAAGAAGCAATTTCCTTTTCTCACCGCTCATCATTAGCTCTCGTTTCTGCTAATGTTAGTGCCTGCTACTCACTGAACCGGGCACTGCTTCTAAGGTCCCTGGTTTCTGAATCTCTTCTCTGACTTCTTATTCCTGAATTTTGCCCATAACCCCCATTTACTTAGCATCCCTTTCCTGCTTCAGAAGAATGTGTCCCCATTCCTTTCCCAGGACTTGTCTTGATTGTACTGTCTCTCCTTTACCCCATGAATTAACCTCTCTTGCCTGCCTCCGGTCTGTTTCAGCATACAGCATGATTTAAGTCTTCTTTTCCTATAGCAGTCTCAAACCCTGCTTACCCCTTTCCACAATGGCCAGGGCCGTGCTCACTTTTGCACCACAGTTCTCAGAAGGGTTCCTATTGGCCATCTCTGTAGTAGTGCGCTGACCTTCCGTTCATCTTCGCAGCCCTTGATCCCATGTGGCTTGTTCTCCTGGTGGTCGGCATTGACCTCCTTCTGGTTATCGAAGCTTGGGCCCTCTTGTTCATCCTCATTTTACTTTGTCTTTGCTATGTTCGTTTATTCTTTATTCATCCAGTAGATAACTTTATTGAGCACCTGTCACTGTGCTGAATGACATGGTGACAAGAATGATTAAGATGTGAGGTTGCCACTGAGGGGTGTACAGTTGACTGGCAATCACAGTACAGCGTTGTAAGTGACAGAACTTTGTAGACTGTTCTAGAATGAGACAGGCACCTCTAACTCGGATTGGATGGGCCTGGTGATTTGGCTGGCAGTTAACCTTTTATTCCTTCCCTGTGGAATGTTCTCTTAGACTGATGTCCGGGTGTCCTTTCATGTTCTTGCACGTCAGACTTCTCTGGAATAAAATGAATGTGCTGGCTTAATTGAAATTCTCTTTCAAGGTGTAGTTTTTTCATAGTTTTTATGGTTTATTCACAGTATTAACTCTGGCTGACTTATTTTGATACCAGAGTATTGTTTAGTGTGTGGCATTTTGTTTCACCTGAATTAAACTGGTAATCCCTTTAGACAGCTGATCTGTTTGGATCCCCAGTGAGTGCTTGGGAAATGTTTGTGGTGGTGATGATCTTCTTTGTAAGAAGAAAGATCGTGCTTGCTCTTTGAAGGAGTAGAATGTGTTAGCATGGCTGCTGCTGCCTTTCTCAGAACCTGTGGAAAAAGAAAGTTACTTCCATACGGGATCTTCTGGGGGCTTAGAGTTAAGTACCTTCCTCCCTTTCTCTAGAGGTACTTCACGTCTGCGTTTGCATCTCTTACCACTGACAATATTGTGGTCCAGGCTGAGGTGTACCTGTGACTGGGTTTTGTGGTGACCACCCATGACCAAGGCCTATGTTGCTAGAGACTGATAGGAAGTTTGCTCTGAGATTATACCTTTGTTGGTACGTTTTCTGGTAAAGCCACCCTACCACCGAACAAGTACTGAAACGCTCAGAGCAAACCCAGTGCCTTCCACGCTCAGGCTCACCTTGGGGAACTCGCAGGAGTGAGCTGACTGTCTCCTCCTTGTGCTGCTTTCCTCCTCATCTACGCCACACCAGCCCTCAGAAGCTCCAGGAATTAGGGGTTCAGCATGTCAGGTATCTAGCAACTGTTTTCCTGCCCAAAAATGGCAGAATTACTTAAGAAGGAAGCTTCCCCCCACCCACATTTGTTTCACTCCCCCCCCCCCCCCAGGCTTCCCAGTGATGAGCTAGACCTAGTGTGGCTGGTTATTTTTCCCCAGCCCTCTTCTCCATCCTGGGGACCGAGAGGGAGATGTAGGGTCTGAAGGTGATGGTTACATTGTGGCAGCTGGTCATTTCACCTTATTAACGACCCACCTGGAGGTGTTTGTTTCCTACCTTGTTCTTGGAGAAGTTACTATATTGCAAATGGCGATCTATTATATTATAAATGGAGATCTAGATGGGAAATGTTTGAAAATTAATATTGTATAGAAATAACGCATAGGCTCTTCTGTCTCCCTTTCCCATTTGGGTCTGAATGCTCCTGCATTGTGCAAAGTGTTTGGCAGCACTTAGATTTTGTAAACAATAGTGTTAAGAGCCGGTGTCAGTTGGAGATTGGCGCGGACATAATGGTTGATGGCACAATGAATGTATCACTTGTCTGAGGTTTTTTTATAGTGACTTTCAGTCTTTCACTCCCCTTGGGAGCTAGTATGAACCACAGTTACCTTTTATTGCTCTATATGTGTTGTCCATGCCAATCACAGAGCTGCAGGGGAGCAGACCGAGTTGGAATAATTAGATTGAGGAGTGAATGTCACACTTCTAATTTCATTCTCCTTTCAAGGGATTACCAGTGTCCATTTAATAAAATGAGATTAACCCTCTGCAGCAGGAGTATTTGAAAGCTGTCAGTCAGTATAATCTTGACAGCTCAAAAGAAGAAGTGCTCTCTGCACTCTTAGAAACAGTGTCATGTTTTATGGGCCGAAAGACTTTTTCTGCAAAGGGATGTGTCTGTGTGAGCACATGTGTGTGTGTCGTTAAAGGCAGACATGCAGGAGGTGGATCTGAAAGAGGAAGAGGGTTCTACCTATTGCGTAGGAGCAGTAACGGAGAAATAACAAGTAGTGTAGTTTGCACTTGCCAGACACCGGTCATAAAATACTTTGAGAGATTGTAAGACCAAAGCAAAAAAAAAGTGAGAGAAATAATACAAAGCAAATAGTGACGTGTCTTTCCTTAAACGTTTTAGAAAACCTCGGATCAATTCTCAGCTGGTGGCGCAGCAAGTGGCGCAGCAGTACGCCACCCCGCCGCCCCCGAAGAAGGAAAAGAAGGAGAAGGTGGAGAAGCAAGACAAAGAGAAACCTGAGAAAGATAAGGAAATCAGTCCTAGTGTTACCAAGAAAAATACCAACAAGAAAACAAAGTAAGTTCCCAGCCCACTCTGCACAGTTCTGTTATTTTGCCGGTGAACTCTAGCCCTGTTTTAAATGCCTCTTTTTGTTTCCGCCCCGCCCCCCAGACCAAAGTCCGATATTCTGAAAGATCCTCCTAGTGAAGCAAACAGTATACAGTCTGCAAATGCTACAACAAAGACCAGTGAAACGAATCACACCTCAAGGTATTTGAAGCTAGATTGAAACACAGCATTGCTGCTCTGATTTACTTTGTCCCGGTCCAGAACCCAGGGCAGGTTTTGTGCCTGTGAGCTTGCAAGCTAAGAAGGGGTGGGGGCAGGAGCTAGGTGTGGGCCTGTTCACTCGGAAAACACACGTGTAAATATGTGGGTTTCTTCTGTATCACTGTGCCGACAACAGGAGAAAGATCAACCGATGATAATTTTGCATTGGTCCAAAAGCTTGGTTTAACCGGTGGTGGTTTCTGTCGCTAAAAGTTAATCAGACTTTGCTGGAAGCTCTTGGTGTGTGTGGTGGCGATTTAGACCCCTTGCCACCCACGGTGGCGTGAGGTCCGTGTGTATATTGATGGAGAAGTTGCTTTGAATCCATAGCTTATATTTAATTGGCTGTTCCCCGGGGTGTTGCTTTCAGGCCCCGGCTGAAAAACGTGGACAGGAGCACCGCACAGCAGTTGGCAGTGACTGTGGGCAACGTCACCGTCATTATCACAGACTTTAAGGAAAAGACTCGCTCCTCCTCGACCTCCTCATCCACAGTGACCTCCAGTGCAGGGTCAGAACAGCAGAACCAGAGCAGCTCGGGGTCAGAGAGCACAGACAAGGGCTCCTCCCGTTCCTCCACGCCAAAGGGCGATATGTCAGCAGTAAATGATGAATCTTTCTGAAATTGCACATGGAATTGTGAAAACTATGAATCAGGGTATGAAATTCAAATCCTCCACCTGCCCATGCTGCTTGCACCCCCTGGAGAATCTTCTGTGGACATCGGCCTCTTAGTGAAGCTGCCAGGATGATTTCTGCTTGCCATGGGCATCTGGCCACCAAGGAATTTCGCACCCTGACGATTACTCTTGACACTTTTATGTATTCCATTGTTTTATATGATTTTCCTAACAATCATTTATAATTGGATGTGCTCCTGAATCTACTTTTTATAAAAAAAAAAAAAATCTGCTGTGCACAATTTTCCATGTACATGACAACTGGTTTTTTGTTTTTGTTTTGTTGGGGGGGCGGTGGGGGGCTGGGTGGGGGAGGGAACTTTTATTTATTGTGTTCACAGACTCCATCCTTTCAGCATATCCTTTTAAGTTTAGTTCTTTCTTCCAGTTATACTATGTACTATCAGTTTTGATATAACTATATATATATAAATATAAAATTATATATAAAGGGTTATTTGAAACCAATCCATGGCAACGCTGGTGCTTGATACACTGTGAAGTGAATACAACATTGAACAGTTACAGATCTGGGACAGTCCCTTCTAGGAAAGTGCTGAAATTAAATTAAAATCAGTCCTACATGAAGTATGTTCCAACCCACGTGGGAACTTGACTCTCATCTGTCTAAAGAGTACTGGACGATATAAAAATATATATTTTTTACACAATGTGATCTCAGATTTCAAGACTGCTCCAGATAGCCTGCATTTGCAATGGAATAACTGACAAATCACAAATGGTTTAGTTGGGAGGGCTTTGAAGACGATTCAAAAGTAACTAAACTAGCTCCAGAATGCCAAGTATTCGTGTAAGTTCCGGTTACATGTTAGCATTGCTGTTCTTACATAAGCACTCATGAAAATATGGTATTCTGTAACTCGAATTCCATCCATTTTCCAGACCTCCACTCATGTCTGAGGTAAATCTCTTAGTTTCAGGACTGAAACTGTCTAACCTATATTTTTGGTCCATACAAGAAGCAACTCCCTATTACCACTTTGCACGTGACATTGCAGTCATGGTTTTTGTAATTGAAGTTGGTTTGCCTTGTGTCCTCTCCTTTTCCTTACCCTGCCAATTTAGTTTATGAGAATTCTTCTTCCTTCTTAAAACCTACTCATTTGTTTTTGACTGAACCAACGTTCTCAAACGCACATCCAGTCCCGACATGGAGTATTTACAGTGTTTAGAGACATTTCTTGATTCCCTGCTGTGGGAACGTGGTGAATGGTTTAAGCATTAGCAGCCAGAATTGCAGGGAAAGTTCAGACTTCCTGCGAGCGTGTGATCTTTGTCTTTTTCAACATTTCTGTTCCCTCATTTTTCACTGTCTTGCAAAAACAAAACAAAAAACAAAGACCACTAACATGATTCCACCCCCTCCTTGTTTTTCAAATGTGTTGTTTTGCTTGGTTTGGATTTCGGGTCTCTTGCGTTTGACTCTTACGTTCATATCCACGCGGTCTGTAGGCTTCAGAGTCATTTCAAACATGGGAACTTGGTGTCACCTTCCTTTATTTGATCATACTGAAGGACTCACGGGAGGGCAGATTTGTGATGAAGTGCCACGTTGTGGGGTGAAAAACCTGGTTTGCTTAAGAACAGAAGTACCTGTCTATGGAGGCAACGAGTAAAGAAACAATTAACAGCTTGATTTGAGTAGCCAAGAGGAAAGGTTCCTTTCACATTTACATTAAAACTATTCGGTAGTCACTGGTGTGCCGTAATTTAAATTCCGTCCTCAAAGGTGTAGGCTGTAAAGCAGTGCTATTTGTTGCTGTGCTCCTATTCTCAAATGCATGGACAATTGTTCCCCTCTTTTTAAAATGATGCTTGTATCTGGGATGCAAGCTATGTTCTCTTTTTAAATACATTTTTAAAGTATTTATTAATGAACCAAAGGAAATCAGATGCTTTCTGTAAGCATCAGAATATATAATCCATAGTGATTTGACTATGAATTTTAAATCCACGTTTTAATATTAGTGGGATATTGCAAAGACATTCCTTCTAAAGTTTTAATATTCCTTTTATTAAGGGTCTCAGGGAGGGTAAATTAGTCAGCCATATTTATTTTCCAGAGATGTAAGGAATTGCTACGTTTTCTAATTACCTTTTTAAGAAAATTTAAATGCCACCAAACTCGTGGGTTGCACTGCTTTTTGAACCAATAAGTGTTGGTATGCACTTTGTTCAGAAACACTGTGTACTTTCTCAAAATTCGTTTCATGTAAAGTGATTGGACCCCTAGATTAGTGGAAAGAGCTGATGAACCAGCTACTCATAGGCTGCTAATTAATTCATCGCCAGTGTCTTGGTTTTTCAGTTTTGCCTCCGTGATAAAGAATAGAGGAAAGGATTGGGAGGGGTGAAGGCAGGGAGGGTTGCTTTCAAACAGGTGAGGTGAAATTGGCATTTTGCTAGAAACTGCAGCTAACACTGGGACTTCTCGACAGTCACATGCCGTTGGGCCAGTCCTCCAGCTGCTGTGGTGTATCCTGTTGAGGTAGTGAAGTGGTGGGGACTCTACACTTTTAATTTCCGAAATTGAAGACATCCCTCAGGCATGTATTCTGGAAATGGAATTCCTATAACTTCTGCATTTGCAGTTTGCCCTACAACTAGTAGGCAGCGCATAAAAACACTAGTGTAGTTTATAAAGATATATATTAAAAGAGGACCAGAAATACTTGGTATTCAGTGGCACAGTAAGCAGGTTATAAAAACAAAACAAACAAAAGCACAGTGTTACGCTTGCAAGTTTCCATTTGTTTTCATACCACACGCTCTATCACACTCGTGCGTGCGCACACACGACAGAGCTTCCCCAGCGTGCTCTGCTTGAGTCATGCAGTTTAAAAAAAAAAAAAGGGAAAGACATCTTGACACCCACAAAATATTCTGATCAAACCTTTCAGTTTCAATCTGGATCTTTAAAAACATTGGCAGAAGCTTCTGTGAGTTTAGTTCCACTAAGATGTCTCACCTGCCTTATCAAGACCATTCTCAGTCTACTTTTTTAAGCTACCGTATCTTAAATTATTGAAAATTTATTAATTGCTGAATATATAATAACCTTTGCTTGTATGTAACCGAAAATGGTTTAAGAGCCAACATTTAGAGTATGACAATGGAGCTGAACAGTTTTTAATGCGCAAGCAGTTCTGTTCTTGTGTATGACTTGTAACCTTAATTTACTGTGTAAAGATGGTTACATTATTTCCTTAGCTTTGTTTGTTGGAGACAAATAGAGAATGCTTGTTAAGTATGTCAAAACATAATCTTATCTTGTGAATTTTTGTTAATGTATTATACGAGCTATATTTTTCATTTGCCCAGAAAGACAGCTTGTATAACGCTTTTGGAAGTTTCTGCTCTGTAACGTCTTTAGAGCTGACAGTCTGTTAGGTTTGTTTTTTTCTTCATGCTAAAGTGTCAGTTGGTGGTTTTGTGAACTGGTCAGAAATTCACAGGTCTTAAATGTTTTGGGGAAATTTATATTGGACACTGCTCTTTGTCTAGCAAATAAAAGATGTTAATATATTCCTGTTACTGGCATGTGCACGACTATGTTATTAGAAGCCACTTTATCATTTTCCTGCTTTAAATAGAAATGTCTATTTATGAATTCTGCTTGTAGTTTTTTCACAAATAAAATAGTAAAATTTACACTGAAATCTTTATTTCCTTGTGTATAGATTTTAGCCTTAGGAAAATGGTTCCATTTTGTACTTGGATTTTTAGCTCGCGGGTTATTTCCAATGGGAACAGGAGGCCAAGAGCGCAAGTTGGTTTAGGTGTGCATATCTCAAAGCTGCAACAGCAAACCTAACTGAACAAAAAGAACGTCCAGATTTGGGAAGAAAACCATCTTAATGTGTCTAAGCTCATCCTTTGAGATCGGTTATAGCGATTTAAAAAGAGATGGTGGCTGACAACGGTCAGTTCGGTGGCTCGCCGCAAACTGTCAGAAGACAACCCATTTCTGGCCAACTGCAGTTAGGTAAATTGTGACTCTGATGTAAACGAAGTGCAGTGTCAGACCTGAAGGCCACACACACAAAGCTTGCCGCGTGCTAGGGAGACCACTGCTGAGTGGCCGCAGCGGTCGCTGTGCCCTTCCAGAGGATACGAAAACCACTTGAAACGCTTCAGGATGCACCCGATTACTCTTCTTTGTCCTGAGTTTGCACTTGGACTAGCACTGAAAGGAACACGGTGTAAAATGGTGCAGGACCCCCAACTGGAAAATGGGTTCGTCCTGACGAAAGGAAACTAAGAAAGCTGCGTTCTCCTTGGTCCTTAATTGCCGGTATGGAGTCGTCACCCGAGTCTGGCTCCTCAGAAGTCTCGGAAAGGATCTGGAAGGATGTAAGGGCAGGGATCAGATGGCGTCTCCTGTTTCCCAGCGGCTATTGTGGCTATAGACAGGCGATTGGTTGTACCCCCTACCTCTCTGCTTTCTTTGGTGTCTGAGGAGTCCTGCGTGAGGGTCCCCGCTGCTGGTGGCCCTGGCTCCACCCTTTGAGGAGGATGGCAGCTGCCTCGCATAGATAGAGACGTACAGCAAGAAGTTGGATCCTTTCTGGCCGTAAGGACAAGAGGGAAGGGAGACAATGGCTCCTTCCCTCTTGTCCTCGGCTAAACGCCGTGTCGACGCGTCCAGACCCCCACTGAGGAACACCGTGGCTGGGGTGTGACACCGACATGGTATAGATCCTGGCTGAATTCATCCTGGTCAAGGATAGGATGATCCCTGAAGCCGGAAGGCACCCAGGCTTATGCTCTGCTTTCACAATCCTGTGACGTGGCAACCGGCCAGCCTCTGCCTGGGGCAGCAAGGAGATGAGGGGTGTCAGGGAGGCCTTTGGTCTGTCTCGTCCCTGATCTCCGAGCGGTTCTGAAGAGCTACTCCGAAACCTTAACATCCCGGGAAGGAAAGGTTCAGAACCATCCTCTTGATCAAGGTCCTGCTTGTTAATTGTCAAAGAAGCCAAGGTCTGTTCTGGCCGCTCCTAATAGTGTTTGTCAGGAAGGTGCAGTCTTTTCCCTAGCAGTTGGGAGTTCTGTGAAGTGCAATAGACACGGACCACTGAATACTGCAGGGGAGGCTCTGATTTTTCTAGAAAAGGTCATAGGACATGTCTGGAAAGATAGAGGAAGGGGCTCAGGTCAGGGCAGACCCTGAAGCGAAAGTAGATATCCAGGTGTCATGTTCTGCCTGGGAAACCTGCCTTCTCTCCAGGCATTCATCACAAGGCTGCGACGGGGGCTCACTGTAGGGCACCTGGTGACTGGGTGTTTCTAGTCCCAATGACAGATCCAGTGCTTTGCCAGAACACAGCTAAGCGTGTTACCCGTGTTACAACACAGGTTAAGCGCGTGGATGCAGACTGAAATTGGCCCCCTCCTGCCGGTGCTTTTGACCTAGACCTGGCATTCAAGTGACCACACCCCCACCTGTTCCCCCATCTGGAGCTGTGCCAGACCTCACTAATCACTCACAGTACTCTCTTTTCAGCTGAATTCAGACTCCAAAGCCTCAACACAGCTCTACAGTCTTGTGACCCCGTGTTCCTGTGTGGTAAAACTCATTTTCCATTCCTTCCCTGGACCAAACCCATCCAAAGCAACTGGGGGACCCTACAAGGCTGACTTAGTCAACTCTTCCGTTGTGGAGCCCTCCCTGGGGCCATAGGGATTCTCAATGGAAGGCTGGCTGAGAGACTTGAAGGAGTCCGGAAAGAAGGAAACTAAATATCCAACACCAACTTTTCGAAAACCTCCGCTTTCCTGTTTAAAATGGGACCAGAGGAGGCGGCCAGTGCCAAGCATTGTAGCTTTAAATGCCAGACCCAAAGGCCTGCTGGCAGTGATGGGTGTAGCCATGTAGGCCAGACCAGGACCTGCCCAGGCTGTCGCACCGGTTCTGCCAACCCCAGGGACTCTCAAATAACAGGGCAAAACACCAAACGGATGTGATTCCTGGAAACAGCAAGGCTCATGCTGGGAGTCAGAGCTGTGGAAGGCTCCCACCTCTACCTGACTTTGTGGGTGACTGTGGGCAAGTCAGCCTTCCTAGGCTCATTTTCCTCATCTCAGAAACAAACACTACTCTGCCCAGGTCTCCGCTCCCCACCCCCCCAGGGTTGCTTCTATTTTGTCGTGGTTTTAATAAGTGGGACAACTTTATTTCCTGGACGTTCGCTATAATGCTTCACTGATGGCAACACTGGGAATGAGAAAGGTTTGGTTTGTGATTGTTTTATCTTGTTTTTATATTTTATGTTATATACCTGCCCCCCCCACCCCTCCCCCGGCCTTGGCCCAGAGCAATTGGGCAAAGGCCACATGTAAATCAAGTCCGGTGGTATTTTTGACAGCTGCTTGGTGTTTCTGTATCTACACACAGTGTTACAATGAATATGGCTTCTCTTCATTAAAAGTTTGATTTTTTTAAATGATGTTCGCTGTCCTGTTATTACCAAAAAAGAAGTTTAGAGCCAGTGGGAGAATTAGAGAGCCACAGGGTGCCTGGCATCACGACACAGTAGGAGATTACTAAGCATCGGTTGTGGATTACACACACATATGTTGTACCTGCGTGCATATGTGTCTATACGTGTGTATGTCGTAAGTGTGTACGCACATGTGTACTGATGGGGAGTGGGGCTTTTCATTCGTGCATAAATGTCACGAGCTCCTGGCACAGAGAAGTTTGAGCTACGATCCATTAGATCGGCCCCAAATATGCTCATGGAGAGTGAATTGTAGATGAGAACCATTTTTTCAGCCTGAGTAATTCAGCCATCACAGCAGCCCCAGAAGGAGGAGAGCTCCGTGCAGGGGAGCAAGGCAGATATATAAATTGTATTCATTGCCTCTTCACGTTTAAAGAAATTTGTACCCGTTTGGAGAAGTCTACAGTAGAGTTATCTCATTGGCTGGAATTATAACAGTCTGCCAGAGTGGAAAATGTGTGAAGGGGAGGTATTCCCAAGAGGCAAGACCCTCTAATAAATGGTACTGTAACGTTCCAAGTGACTCCTGTGTGCAGAGATCATCCTGACAATGCAAACAAATAGACTAATAAGAGGGAGAATTGCCAGCACCTCCATTCATCCCGAAGCCATCAGCAGCCACTGGTGGATGGAGGGGCCAGCTTGCCTGTGTGGCCGGCGAGACGTGGGGACCACTTCGGTGGCTGCTGAGCAGAGGCCGAGGGCCGACAACGCCTGGGCTTGCTACTCTTCCGTAGAAGCCCCGTGAATCCCTAGTGGGGATTTACCCTCGAAGAGCACTGTGTACACCAGGAACAGCGGGTGTGAGTGGCGGGTCCTGGGAACCACAGTTGCGTGGGACCCTTTTTTATGTTCCCAGCTCTGTGACAATCCCTCACTTCATCCTGACTCTGTAAATCCCTTCTGCGCAACATGGAGCGACATCACCGTAGCAAAATTTATTTACATAGCAAGAACACACTTTCTTGGTACTGTGTTTAGCGCCTAGTATTAACTCACTTAATCCGCACAGAAACATTATGGAATATAGTCAGGATGGGCACACGACAGCCCGTGGGCCACATCCTTCCCCACTGCCTGTATTTGTACAGCCCATGAGTTCAGAATGGATTTTACATTTTTAAGTGGTTGAAAGAAATTTTTAAAGAATGATATTTGTGATGCAAAATATATGAAATTCAGATTTCAGCATCTATAAATAAAGTTTTATTGGCACACAGCCACACCCGTTCGTTCACGTGCTGTCTGTGGCTGCTTTCCTGCTACAAAGGCAGAGTGGAATTGTTGCAGTGGAGACCGTGTGGGCCACAGAGCCTAAAATATTTATTATCTGGCCCCTCGGAGAAAAAAATGTACTGCTTCCTGGAATACACTGCCGTCTGTCACATTCTATGAGGTAAGCACTGACATAGCCCTCAGTGTCTAGAAGGGTTACTGGCAGTCTGTGCTGGATAAATGGTTGTGGAATGAAGAAATCGCTGCCTGCCTGTTTTACAAATGAGGCAACTGGAGCACGGAGATCTTAAGGAACTTGCCCAAGGCCACCCAGCTAGTAAGTGGAGGAATTGGGATTTGAATCAAGGCTAATTCAGAGTTTAGTCTTCAAGAGGCTGAATGGGCAGCTTCCTCCAAAGTATGTTCCTTGAACTCGAGTTAGGCCAGATGCCTGGCTGTGGCCAAATACATTTGGTTGAAGTCCTGTTTAATACAGAAGCCCTCTTGGAGTTTCACAGTGATCATTAGTATATCAAAGGCTCTGAGAAGTCCTGCTGGAAAGAAACCCATTTCACTTTCTTTAATATGGTGTTTTAAAAATGTATTCCACCAACTAACATAACTCTGGGGGGAGCGTTTGTGAAAAGACTGTAGTTAAGACCTACTGGGCCTCTCTGTGGCCGTTAGAAAATGATTGAGCCTCTCTGAACCTTGGCTTCTTTCTCTGGAGAACGGTAACACAAAGGTCTCGTGAGCTAGAGTTCCCGGCTCCTCCTAGATACCTACAAAATCTCAGTTCCCTGCTCCACAGGGTGACTCCGTATCCTGCACACCCGCCATTTCCTACCTTTGAGGCCACGTGCGGACCACAGTAGCTTTGCAAAGGGGTGGCTCGCGTCACCTCCCGGTGCCCATGAGTTACAAGGATAGGACCATTCAGAGCCATAACAGGGAGCCCCCACCGCAGGAGAGAGAAGCCGACGGGAGAGCGGGCTCCAGCCAGTGCGAGCCAGCAGCGTGGCCCAGGCCCTGGCCAGCCCGTGCGCTCCGCCTCGGAGGTTTCTCCTCCGACCCATTCTGAGCAGATCTAAAGGTGCGCCCTGGCTGTCAGCTGGACTCTGGATTCCGCTCTCATCTCAGTCACACTCCTGCTTGCGTGAGTCGTTCTTGACTCCCCCGACGCCGGAAGCCTTTGTTCCCGGCAGCAGGTGAGGCTTCCGCGGCCTCTTGACATGACCGTCCACTTCGGGAGTCTGAGAAAGTCCCCTCCGCCCGCATCCCAGACATCTGAAGATGCGGCTTAGTAGAGTCCGCTGCCGCGAAGGAGGGCTGTGGGGGCTCCCGGCCTGCGGGAGGCTGCCGCGCCAGGGGCCCCGGGGGCAAGCGGACAGGCCGCGAATGGGACCAGGGAGGGGGGCCGGGGTGGCGGAAGGGGTCGGGAGAACGGGGTGGGGATTGATCCGGGGATGGGGAAGGTGGGGGGACGGGAAAGGGGCCCGGGACAGGACTGGGGACGGAGAAGGGGAAGGGGGCAGGGAAAGGGTGGAGCCGGAGAGGCCAGTGGGCTCGCAGGAGCGGCCGGACCGCAGTGTCCTCGTCCGAAGCGTGGAGCGGCGAAGTCCTCCGGCCGCGTGTTTAAGAATGAAGCGCAAGAACTGGCGGACTCGCTGCCGGGTGGGCGCACCCCTCTTTCTGCCCGGAGGGCCCGCCACTTCCCGCCGCCGCCAGGGCCTGCAGCCTCGTTCGGGAGGGGAGGGGGAGGGGTGGAGGCACAGCGGGCAGAGCGCGGGTGGCGGGGCCCAGCAGTTAGTTGGCAGATAGGGCCTGAGGCCCTCCCACGCACGCTCCTGAGCGCCCCTAAAAGCATGCAACCAACCGTGTGAACTGCTCCGTGGACACCAGCACTGACCAAAGGACCTAGTTCCAAGACAGCAATCTAGCTGCAAGCCTCACCCCCTTCCCGGAGTCCTCCCCACAGGGAAGATTCTGGCTTCGCCTTCTAACCCTTCTAACGCTTGGAGAACAGCCTCTCCCATTTCAGGGCCACCGGTAGAGCTGGGGCGGGCATCCCAAGAGGCAGCAGGCCCTTTGTGGGGAGCCCAGTTGGGGGCCAGCCCTGTCTCCACCCTCTGTGTCTGAGGGCTTAACCTCTTGTTTCCTGAGTTTTGTATGCCTCTGCTTGGCTGTTTTCTCTTGTTTGTCAGATGTCAGCATATTTATTTACTTTCGCTCTGCCCACCCTGTCTTTGCCTGCAAGGAGCCCACCCTGAAAAGGAGTCTGACCCGACCTCCCGTTAAACAACCGTCACAGACCGAAGGCAAACACGACAGTCCTTACACCTTGACAACCGTTGCCCAGTGTTGCAACGGCCCGAAATGAGTCTGATTAGAAGGGCCAGGGCCGTATTTGAATATAAGAACAAGGGTATCTTCCAGTTATGCAGTAGACACTCTTTTTTTGTTGTTGTTTATTCATTTTTGAGAGAGAGAGACAGACTGTGAGTGGGGGAGGGCTAGAGAGTGAAGGAGACACAGAACCTGAAGCAGACTCCAGGGTCCCAGCTGTCAGCACAGAGCCCGACACGGGGCTCGAACCCACGAACCGTGAGATCATGACCTGAGCTGAAGTCAGACCCTTAACCGACTGAGCCAGCCAGGTGCCCTTATGCAGTAGAGACTCTTAATGTCCTTGAATGATGGGAGGGAGGCCAGCATGCTTTAATTTTGCCTGATTCTTCAGGCTGCTGGCTTAGAACTTTAAGGTGATGGCTGGAACTGTCAGTCATCATGGACCATGAGGTCATCTTAAGGATGGAAGCTACCTATTGAGGACAGGAAGAGCTGAAAGATAGAGCCTGGGTCCCTGATGACACCTTAGAGCTGTCATCCCCAGGCGCCCTGCCTAGCCCCTGACCCCTATTGGTGAGACATAAACTTCTCTTTTATTTAAACCACTATGTATTAGGGCTCTCCAGAGAAAAAGAAGGAGACGTGTATATATCTCCACTGCAGGCCAAGAAGGATCCAAACAACTTGGGCATGACTCTGACTTCTCTTCCTATAAGTGACTTTCTCCCTGAAGAAAAAAGCATCCCTTCCCCAACACAGGATATAGATGTATCATCTCCTCTAGGCTGGGTGCCACGGGGAGGGGCAGCAGATATTTTGAGCATTAACTAGTCTACCATACCATTTTACCAGACTATAAGAACATAAACAGAGATTGACCAGGAATTAGAAAGAACTAACTCCCAACTTCGCTTCCTCCATTCCAGTCCCTTCACCCTTCACCCTCCCATATCCAAGGAGAGACTCCGAGCAGAAAAACCTGGTTTCCCATTCTGGCTGTATTGTTAAAAGTGGGAGCGAACTGAAGCCAGGTGGAGGCACCTGGAACTTTGGGCGAGCCGGGCTGACAATTAATCCCGCTTCACGTTCCCAGTCACCTCTTTGTTCCAGTCCACCTCCTCCAAAGTGAAACCTGGGAAATGGTCCTCAAGTTGGGGAGTTCCGTGGTCTGAGGTTTTGGGTTGGGGAAGGGATGAGGTTTCAGTTACGCATTTAATTGCATCTGCTCTGGAAGGTCTTTGTGTGAGTCTGGTCCGTATCTGGAGCCCTTGATGGCAAGTCTCCTGTGTGATCCAAAGCCAGGATCCGTAAGAAGCGTGTGTGTCACCAAAGTCCACCATTAGCCTGTGTCTTTATGCCCTTAATCCTGCCTTTACATCAGGACAATTTAACGCACAGTTGGATGCTCCCTAGATACACCGTAATGCACATAGCCATAGTCTAAAGAATCTCCCGGATCAAGTCATGTTAGGTGTTATGGTTTGAATTGTGTTCCTCCCAAATTCATATGTTGAAGCTCCAACTCCCAAAGTGAACTGTTTGGAGATAGAGTCTTTAAAGACATATGTAAGGGGGGGCCCCCATGGGTGGCTCAGTCGGTTGGGCGTCCAACTTCAGCTCAGGTCATGATCTCGCGGTCCGTGAGTTTGAGCCCCGCGTCAGGCTCTGTGATGACAGCTCAGAGCCTGGGGCCTGCTTCTGATTCTGTGTCTCCCTCTCTCTGGCTCTCCCCTGCTCACACTCCGTCTCACTCTCTCTCTCAAAAATAAATAAACATTAAAAAAAAATTTAAAGACATATGTAAGGTTAAGTGAGGTGGTAAGGGTGGGTCCCTTAAGGGGACTGATGTCCTTATAAGAAGAGGTAGAGACACCGGAGACCTCACTCTCTCACCGCGCACAGGTCAAAGGCCATGCGAGGCCACAAGAAGGCAGCTGTCTGCAAAGACCATCCCTGCTGCAGGTGTCTAGATCTTAGACTTCTGGCCTCCGGAACTGTGAACAAATAAATATCTGTTTTTTAAGCCACCCAATCGGTGGTATTTAGTTATGCATCCCTAGAGGATTAGTCCATTAAGAGTAACAGCAGTCTAAACTTCCAGTCCTGCTTCCGTTCTCTTCCATTTCCTTTTTCTCAGAGGAAACTCTTTTTTATTCCTTATCACTATTTGGTATTTCTTTTCATACGTCACAGTCATGCCCAGTGGGTTCTTTCCTGTTTTCCATCTTGCGTGTTACCTCTTAACTTCTACTATGGGAGATGAGATTTTAGCTCTTTCCTTCTGCCCATTTTCAATCTACAAACATAGACTTCTCCCTGACCCCAGACCCACTGTCTGTATAGCATATTTGATTAGATCAGCATCAGCATTTATATTATTTTGACTATATACGTAAGTGTATATCACAGTGGAGTTTTATGGTAAAATTGTGATTACTTTGTCTTTCCTGCACATTTTTTTTTTCTGGAGTTAGTATTTTTTTGTCTGCTTATTTCTCTCTGCATTTATCACCAGTTCAAAACCAAACATGCATAGGCTTAGTCAGGGCCCTGGTCATACAGAGCATATCACTGAGAGGTTTCCACCCGAGGGCTCTACATGAAAGGGCTTTTGAGAGAGGTGTGGACTTGGGTGGAGAGGTACCCACAGACGTTAGCAACAGTGGGAAGCCATTACCAGTGCCAGGCAGGCCTGAAGGGCAAAGAGGGGAAAGAGGCTTACCGGAGCCTAGAGCATTTACAGCTCTGCAAGAGAAGCAGCTTTGCAGGATTTGTGGTTGGGGAGGGATAAAGTAGCCACTGCCAAAAAGGTGGCATCAAAGCAGGCCGGGAGGAGCATGAAATACACTTGACCCCCCTTGCTTCATCCCCTCTCATCTCCTGCCAATGCTACTCAATAGCCAGCCCGACAGGAAGCCAAGGGCGAGGGAGCTCAAAACTGGCAATCCACGGGGATAGCCTCCTGAAACTGCCAGTCAGAAAAGGGAGGAAATGCAGGGTGGAGGGGGAAGACGAGGCTAGCTGGCCTGTGGGCTCGATGCTTGCCAACAGATTCATTGGCTTTAGGTGCCCTCGTTTCAGCTTCTTGAAGACATCTCTTCTAGTGTCTCCCGACCTGTCCCCATCCAGGCCGAGCACAGTGGGACCTCTCTTGACTACCACCCTGGTATGTCCCTCTCTTCTCTGTTGTATCTCCTGTTTCCTGTCATCCCGGTTTTCCTCTTTGTTGTTTTACTTCCTCGTTTTGGTGGAGCTCATCCTCCAGTAGCTTCCTGAGAAAGGATGTGGGGGGGTGGGGGGGGGGCTCTATTCTTTGAGACCTTTCAAGACCAACGATGTCTGCATTCTTCCTTCATACCCACCTTGTACACTCCCCTGGAAGTCATTTTCCTTCCTCACATCTGGTGACACTGATGAGAAGCCTCAAGCCTTCTGGTTCCCGATCCTGCACATGGGACCTATTTTTTTCTCTCTGGACATTTAAAGAAGCTTTTCTGGGGGCTCCTGGCTGGCTCAGTGGGTAGAGCATGTGACTCTTGATCCCAAGGTTGTGAGTTTGAGCCCCATGTTGGATGCAACAGCCAACATAAAATCTAAAATAAAATAAAATAATAAAATAGCATAAAATAACATAACATAAAATAAAGAAGCTCTTTTGTGTCCCCAGTACACTGATACCTCATGACTATGCTCTTTGGGGTGGATCTATTTTCACAACTGTGCCGAATGCCCACTGGCTGCTTTCAATCCCCAAATTCAAATCGTTCAGTGTTGGGAAATTTCCTTAAACTAGTTCACTGATGACTTCATTTTCTCTACCTTTTCTTTCTGGAACTTCTGTTATCCAGATACTGTACCTCCTCTGATTTTCTTGTGATTTCTGTTTGTGTTCTTTTCATGCTTTCGGGTTTTTTTTTAGAAAAAAAACAACCTCGTGCTATGGGCTGAATTGTGTCCCCCAAAATACGCTGAACTCCTAACCCCCAGTGTCTGTGAGTGTGGCCTTATTTGGAAATAGGGTCTTTGCAGAGCTAATCAAGTTAAAGTGAAATCAATAGGGTAGGTCTTAATCCAGTATGACTGGCATCATTATTGCAGGGGCAATCTGGACACAGACACAGAGAGAACACCAGTCAAAATGAAGACAGAGATTGGAGTGATATTTCTACAAGCCGTGGGACACCAAAAATTGCCAGCAAACCCCCAGAATGGAGGAGAGAGGTAAGGAACAGATTCTCCTTGTAGAGTCCTCGGAGAGAACTAATCTCTGCCAGTAGCTTGATTTTTGACTTCTGGCCTCCAGAACTGTGAGATGGTAAATTTCTATTGCTTTAAGTACCCCAGTCTGTGGTACTTGGTTAGAGCCGCCCTAGGAAACGAATACACCTCATCTTTGCCTTCCATTTCTTCTATTAAGTTCTTCATTTCTTATATCATGTTGCCCATTTCCACGGGCCATTCTTTTGTTGTTCTGTACACTTCTGTTTTGTCATTTCAGCCTCTTATTTCATGCCTGCAATATATTTTCTCATTGGAGAAAATTAATGATGATTTAAAGCTTTCTTTTCTCAGACTAGTCTGCTGTTGTTAAGTTCCTTGTTTTATGTCCTGTTAAAGGCTCTTCTCAGGTGTCTCTAAATCCTATGGAGAGGCAAGCTAAGGCTAAAAACACCAAGCCAAGAATAGAACTTGTTAAAGGTAGAGGGCTGCGGGGGAACTCTTTTTTGGGGGAACCCTAAATGTAAATATCTTTAGTTTTTTTCCACTTTGTGTTCGTCAGACCCTTCCAAATTCCTGCCTGGAGGTAGAGACTGGGGAGCAGTCTGGGGCCTCAGCCTTCATCATGGACAGTCCCATATCCTCTGCATCACACTCTTCAGGAAATAAACCTTCTTTCTTAAGGGGAGTGGAGGAGGGCTGGATGCCCTGCATCCTGGAGTGAGGGGTGACCCAGGGAGCAGATATGGGAAGCCATCTGCTTTTCTTGCTGGCTTTTAACTGATTTTCCTTATTCGGTCCTCGCCACCCTTCACCTGCCCTTCTAGAATTACATGAGTAATGAGTTCCTGACTTTTGGAGGATTTGGTTGGTTTTGTTGGCTTTTGCATGTTGGCTTAGATTTGGCTTTCAGCAGGCACTGGCTACCTCCCCGTCTGCTTCCCAGCTTAAAGTATTTTCTTTTATTGTGTCCTCTTCATTCTCTCAGACCTGCGGTTTCTTGCAAAAAACAAAACAAAACAAAAGAACTTTTACTCCAGTTCAGATGGTGTCCAAGAGGGAACAAAATGGTATGTGTGTTCAATGCTCTGTCTTTATCTGAAAGCCTCAAGATCTCTTTTTAAAACTAATTTTCACCATTGTGATATAAAAACAATAAACTAGGAATAGAAGAGAACTTCCTCAAATTGATGAAAGACATCTATGAAAAACCCACATCAAACTACATGGTGAAAGACTACTTTCCCCCTTAGATCAGGAGCAAGACAAAGATGTCTGCTCTTACCAATTTTATTCAACATCGTACTGAGATTTCTAGCTAGGCTAATTAGGCAAGAAAATGAGACAAGAGGCATCCAGATTGGAAATACATAAGTAAAATTATCTTTATTTGCAATTGGCATGATCTTATATATAGAAAATCCTAAGGAATCCACAAAACGCTATTGCAGCGAAGTTCAGCAAGATTGCAGAATAAAAGATCAGTATTTAAAAACCAACTGTATTTCTATCTACCAACAAGGAACAATCTGAAAATAAAACTAAGAAAATTCCATTTTACAAGAGCATTAAAAAGAATAAAATACTTAAAAAGGATATGTTTAACAGAAGAAATGTAAAACCTATATGCTGAAAACTATAAAATATTGTTGAAAGAGACAAAAGAAGGCCTAAATAAATGGAAAGATATCCCATGTTCATGGATCAGAAATTTAATATTGTTAAGATGGCAATACTCCCCCATGATCTACAGACATAATGCAACCCCTATCAAAATCCCAGTTGGCTTCTTTCCAGAAATTGACAAGCTTATCCTAAAATTCACACAGAAATGTAAAAGACCCAGAATAGCTAAAACAATCTTTTTAAAAGCAACAAAATCAAAGCACTCACACTTCTTATATTAAAAACAATACAGGGCAAAAATAATCAGGATATTGTGATACTGGCATAAGGATAGATCTATAGATCAATGGAATAGAATTGAGAATTCAGAAATAAACCCTCACATTTACAATCAATTGATTTTTTTTTAAGTTTATTTATTTATTTTGAGAGAGAGAATGACAAGCAAGGTGCAGTGACAGTGCAGAGCCCCACATGGGGCTCAAACTTATGAACGTGTGAGATCAGGACCTGAGCTGAAATCAAGAGTTGGAAGCTTAACTGACTGAGCCACCCAGGTGCCCCTACAATCAATTGATTTTAGACAACTGTGACAAAACAATTGAACAGAGAAAGAATAGTCTTTTTGATAAATGCTGCTGGGATAACTGGGTGTCCACATGCAAAAGAACAAAGCTGGACACCTTACCTCACACCATATACATACACAATTAATTCAAAATGGATCAAAGACCTAATGTAAGAGCTAAAACTATAAAACCCTTAGAAGAAAACACAGGAGTAAATCTTCATAAACCTTGGATCAGGTAATGATTTCTTACATATGATGCCAAAAGCGAAAGCAACCAAAGAAACATGGATAAATTGGAGTCCATAAAAATTAAAACCTTTCATGCTTCGGAGGATACCATCAAAAAAGTGAAAAGAAAGGCACCTGGGTGGCTCAGTCAGTTGAACATCCGACTTCAGCTCAGGTCATGATCTCACGGTTCGTGGGTTCAAACCTCAGGTCTGCCTTTGCGCTTTCAGTGCTAAGCCTGCTTTAGATTCTCTGTCTTCCTCTGTCTCTGTCCTTCTCCTGCCTCTCTCTCTCACTCACTCTTGAAAATAAATAAATATTTTAAAAAATTTTTTAAAAAGTAAAGACACTCATAGAATGGGAGAAAATATTCACAACTGATATATTTGATAAGGGACTTTATAGAATATATAAAGATCTCTTACAAGTCAATTATAAAAAGAGAATGCAATTAACAATTGGGCAAAGGATCTGAATAGACATTTTCCCAATATATTCATACAAATAGCCAATAAGCATGTGAAACGACGCTTATATGATTAACCATCAGAGAAATGCAAATCAAAACCGTGTTGAGATACACTCCTTGGGATGGCCATAATAAAAAAGATGGAGAATCAAAAGTGTTGGTGAGAATGTAAAATTGTGTAGCGATTTTGGAAAATAGTCTGGAAGTTCTTCAAAAAGTTAAGCATGGAGTTACCCTACAGCAAGCCCAGCAAATCCTGGGTACATACCAAAGAAATGAAAACAGGAAAACATGTTCACAAATATTCTTAGCAGGATTTTTTATAATATCCAAAAAGTGAACGAAAACCCCCCACAAATATCCATCACCTGATGAATGGGTAAGTAAGACTCAATATATCCATAGAATTTCCAGTGTTAGCAATAAAAAGAAACAAAGTACTGATACATATTACAACATGGATGAACCTTGAAAATATTATTCTGAGTGAAAGGAGCCAGACACAAATTTCGTATATTTTATGATTCTACTGATATGAAACGTCTAAGAGTTAGCAAATTTATAGAGACATGGAAAGTGACTGTGAAAGACTACAGGGTTTCCTTTGGGGTGATGAAATGTTCTGAAGTTGATTTGGGCGATGCCTGCACAACTCTGTGAATATGCTAAAAATCATTGAATTGTAAATTTTACTGTTTGAATTGTGTAACATGTGAGTCATGTATCAATAAAATTATTGTTAAAAAGCACCAAATTTAGGGGCGCCCGGGTGGCTCAGTGAGTTAAGCATCTAACTCTTGAATTCAGCTTGGGTCATGATCTCACGGTTGTGAGATCGAGCCCCATGTCGGCTTCTGTGCTAAGCACGGAGCCTGCTTGGGATTCTCTCTCTCCCTCTGCCCTTCCCCACACACACTCTCTTATACTCTCTCTCTCTCTCTCTCAAAAAAAAAAAAAAAAAAAAAAAGAAAAAGAAAAAAAAAAAGAAAATAGGCACCAAATTTAGTGGTGACTGGTGGCTGTTGGTAGAGCATGTGACTCTTGATCTCAGGGTTGTGACTTCAAGCCCCACGTGGGAGGTAGAGATTACTTAAAAAATTAACAACAACACCCACTTTTAACTGTCTTGGCATCTGAATTTCTACTACGAACCTTTACGTTGATGTTGGAAGTAGACAGGCTATGCATTACAAATCAGCGCAGTGATACTACAGATTGGGATGGAGGTAGTGGGGGGTCATGGACATAGGTTCAGCCAGACATGAGGGGCCTTAGGCATGCCTGTTACTTATCAGCTATGCAGTCTTGGAGGAGTGACTTAACCTCTTCCAGCCTCAGTTTCATAGTCAGTGAAACGAGATTAATAATAGAACCTGAAGAAGGGATTTTATGCTTGTCGTCCAAGCCCTGGGAAATAGACTCTAGGAAACATTGAGATGCTTCTTGCCAATCTTCTACCCGGGCAGAATGTATTGGAGGGATACCTGAAGCAGGACTCCTTTGGTTGCAAAAGACAGACAGCAAAACACAGCAGGTAAGCAAACAAAGGGAATGAATTGCTTTGTGATGCTAAGAAATCCAGCGGTAGCTTCAGGCATGGCTAGATCCTGGGGCTTAAATGATGGCACCTTTCCCTCTTTCCCTTGCTCGCTCAATGGTAGTCTTTGAGCGTGAGGACTCTGGAGCTAGATTCCCTGGATTTGAATCTCACTTGTTTTGTGACCTTGGGCAAGTTACCTAACCTTCCTGTGCCTCGGTTTCCTAATCTGTATAGAATCAGGATGTGATAACAGAGTACTGACCTCAGAGGAAAGTTGTGGGGATTCAGGGAGGTAATATACGTAACATGTTTAGAATAGTGCTTGCCAGAGTCAATAATATATAAGTATTTAACTATTATTATTATTATTATCATTGGGATTTATTTTGTGGTTCAGCTGCAGCTGGGAACACTCCATCGGGCAAGAACGTTGGTTCCTAGAAGCTTAGTTGTATATTCTTGTAGGGCAGAATAAATTTTTTTTTTCTTTTAAAGAGGAGGACTATCTTTAAACACTAGCTCTGCGTCCTAGGGAATTTGGGTCACGTGCCCGTCCGCGACCCAAACGGAGGGATGCAGTCCTCTGATTGGCCCAGCCACGATGCCCAGGGTCCAGGCAGACAAAAACCAGTCTTGCCCACATCTACTGTAAGGAAGTTTTCCAAGCACGGCTGGAGAGAACAGAAGCCTTCCGGGAAGGCTGCAACGGGGCCATGGCAAGCTCTGGGCACAGCTAACGGTGGGGAACGGGCTCAGCCTGGGTGCTGGGGCCCTACTCTGTACCATGCCAGGAAAACAAGGCCTCTCAGGCTTGAGGCTGAGGAATGCCATGTGGTATGCATTACCTACCAAGTAATAGACCGTTTACCTTCTCCGGAGCTGGGAGCAAACAGACCTAATTGGTGTAGCCACTGGAATATTGGATGTCTCTCATTGTGGTCCCAGAACTCGAGACCCTCTTACTTTTGCAACCAGGACAACATGTTGAAAAGATGGTGGTCTTCAATCTAAATGGAAAAAGCAACAAAACCACATTTTAGACGGTTTTGGGTGGTTTGAAGTGGTTTCTGGTTAATCCCAGCTCCATCAGGCCATCTGAGAGATTTGCTGCATCTGGGGGCCGCTAGAATGAGGAAATGATTTCGCTAAGCCAGCCTGAGTCTGCATTCCCAAATATGGAGTTCAAGGACTCATCTTGGAGAAAATGAAACAGAAGCTTCCAACAAAGGGTTCTTAGAAGTCGGTTTGTAATTAACCTTTCTGTGTAACATGAGATTTCTGAATTAAATGGAGGGGAAAAAAATAGATTCATTTTTTTTTTTTTTTTTTTACAAATAACAGATACTGGTAAACAGCAGTTCCAATGTGCTTTACAGAACATTGATTACCATATGTTGGGGATATTAGTCGACAGGCATGTCTAAACTAATCCAATCTACCTCTTCTTTTTAATTTGGGTTTTCTGCTATACTTGACAAACAGGCTGGGCCTCGTGGGGTTCTGCTGGGAGGCAATGCCCAGCTTCTTAAGCCTGGGGCTCAGGCACCATGGGGAGGCCCTGGCTTCAGTACCTGCCCTCATTTAATCTGTGACTTCGAGGACTTGTCTTCAAACCATAATTGAATTCCCATTTGATCTGCTTGACCTCAGCTTCCCACAGAGCCAATTCCCAGTGGGCAGAGTGTGGCTGGGCCCGGGAAGCGGCAGGGGTTTCCACCTGTGCCCTCTCGTGCAGGACGTGGCCTCCGGATAAATCTCATTTGGCCCACCAGGGCTGAAAAATGGTTTTGAATGTGAATGCCTTCAGATGTGCATTCGTCTGCTATGGCTGCTGTAACCAGGTACCGCAGACCAGGAGTGGGGGGATGCTTAAACAGCAGAAATGTATGATTTCACAGCTTGGGGGCTGGGAGTCCAAGATCAAGGTACTGGCAGGGGTCCTTCTGAGTGAGGGCTGTGGGGGAAGGATCTGTGCCAGGCCCCCTGTCCTTGGCTATTTTCTCTCTGTGTGCCTTCACATGGTCTCCCCTCTGTGTGTGTTTGTCTCTGTGTCTAAATGTGCTCTTTTTATAAGGACACCAGACATATTGGACTACGGCCCATCCTAACAATCTCATCTTAATCTGCAAAGACCCTATCTCCTAATAAGATCACGTTCTGAGGTACTGGGGGTTAGCACTTGAACCTATGAATTTCGAGGGACTACAATTCAGCCTATAATAGATGCCATGGGGCTCCATTTTGCCACGGTCTCTTTTACTCTCTAGTGCCTTACGTTGGGTGCCTTTTACAAATTTTATTTCCTCCTGGCCTCTGTATGCTTTGGGATTGCGGCTCTGCTCCCCTTAGTTCTTTCATTCATCCATTCACTCATGTATTCAATCAACAAACATAATAGCACCTCGTTTGCAAGATTGCCGGGAAAATTAGATAACGTGTTTATATTTTTAGCCCAACATCTGGCATATAGAAGACATTCAATCGCGTTTATTCATCCATTCATTTACCAATATTTATCAAGCACCACTGAATGCCAGGAATAGGGCTGGGCTGTGCATGCAAAGCCAGGCAAGTGTCTCCGCCCCTGGAGTTTAAACTGAAGTAGAAGAGGCAGCCTTGCTCCAGGAGCCCCAGCTGAAGCGTGTGAACAACCGTGGTCCGTGCTCTGTTAAGCTGGGGGCAAGAGTCTGGTGAACACAGCGTTGGAGCAGAGAGGGGCAGGAAGGCACACGATGGGCTCCTGGGGATGGGCCATGCAGAGCTGCGGCCTCCAGAAGGCAGCGAGCTTCTTCCGAGTGTCTGGATGGGGCTATGGTAACTTCTCAGTGGAGGGAGACACGATCAGAGCAGCGGTGCAGGGATGAGGTTGGCGTGAGGTGAGAAGGGGTTCCAGGAGAGCCCCTGGGAAGCTGCAGCAGGTGCCCTGAGGTGTGTGTGTGGCGGGGGAGATTCCTGCTTGGCCTGGAGCGGGGGTGTAGGGACGGGCAGAAGTGGTTGGCTTCGGGAGATTAAGCGGAAACTTGACAGATCGGGGTGGGGGGAGACGGGTTGGTGGGAGGGTGCGGGGAGGTGCCCAGGATGCACTATCTTGCAGACCTGGCCAGGGGGGTGTGGCTCCCAGCTGAGAAAAGAAAGAGGCTCTGGTTTGTAAGGGCATGTTGAGTTTGAGGCAGAGGAATCTGGACCTGATAAAGCATGAAGAGTTACTGTCACTATTTATTCGTTCATTCCACAAATATTTATGGAACACTTGCGCACAGCGAGGGGAGTGTGGATGTCAGGGATACCCCAGTAAGTGATTCAAAGAGCCTTAGGCAATGGACATTCTAACGGGGAGATGGCAGCAGGCACCGGAGCGCACAGGTAAGATCACTGTGATAAGGAAATAAGGCCAGGTGAGGCGAAAGGGAGAACGGGGGGCCACCTAAGTTGGAGTGGACATGATAGGCCTCTCTGGAGAGGTGACAAGCGAGCTGCAGCCTGATTGGGAGAGTGAGCTGGATGCGAAAAGCCTTGGAAAAAAACGTCCCAGGTGGAGGACACAGCATGTGCAAAGGCCCGGAGGAGGGAGAGGAAGGTTCAGGATGAGGGAGTAAGCATCAGGGCCCAGGTCAGGCACAGACTCAGAGGCTAACACAAAGCATTTGCATTTTCCCCCCCACAAGCTGCAAAAAGCCATTCAAGAAAAGCAAGGGACTGCCACGTTTGAACAAACCAAAGTGGAATTCTGGGGACTCTGCCCATATATTCCCCTTTCTGCTTCCCTTGGTTTGAGCTGAGTTTTGGTCACTTGGATCCCAAGGGTCTTGGTAAACACATCTGGGAAGAAAAACTTTTCTGGGGGGCATGTGTTGAGATCCAAGGATCACAGAATGTTAGAGCTGGATGGGGCCTCAGGGATGAGCCAGGTGAGGAGTGTTCCCACTGCTCCCAGGGGGGACTCAGGCGGGCCAAGACCTAGGCCTCTCTCATCTGGAACAGCTGCTCCTGCACTGGATTGACCCAGGGCGTTTTACCTGTGCTTCCACCCATTGTGTCCTCGCCTCAAATTGGGAACCACTGAGCTGACCATAAGCTACTCTTTAACAGATGGGTCGACTGAAGCCCAGGGAGATTACTGAATGTCTGAGGCCATGCAGCTGGGAAGAGAAGACTGCCTGCCACCGAGACCCGGACTGGGAACTTGGCTGTGGGGTCAGAAGGTTCGAGCTTCAAGGATGCCCGCCCCAGCTATGGCCAGCGATGGGCTCCAAGGGGCTGCCGCTTGGGATCCGTCTCTCCCAGGAGAGGGATGCAGCCATGGCCAGATTCACAGACTGGGATGGGAACTACAGAATGCGGAGAAGGAGGACCCTGACACTGAGCTTCTTTCTGGGCCTCCATACAAGATGGAGGGGACTCTTGCTGACCCAGCATCGCCTGGGCTGGCAGCACCCAGGACCAGAGCTGACTTCACGTCCTGGATCTGTCCCCGCTGGAAGTGGGATGTGGGCACATGCCCTGAAATCTCTGAGTCTTAGCTGCTCATCTGCAGTAAAGTGGATAGCAGCTTGGCGGGGATGTGGTGGGTGCCAAGAAGGTTCGGCACGTCAAGCGTGTAACACAGCGCCTAGCACCTGGTGAGTACCCGATTGGCTATTGCTTCGCTGCTGTCGTTTAGTTAAAGCGTCGTTATTTCACTCTGAGGTTCACACTGCAGGGCCGGGAACAGGAGTCTAAGAGAGGCAGAGCCCGAAGAAGGCTGGACCAGGGGCCCGTCAGTCAGTTGGGATTAAAGTCCCAGCTCACAGTAAATTCCCCTGGGGGAATGAAGGGTGCCAGTTCCACGTCTTTCCGATTAATGGAATTGTGACTTTTCTTCCAGCCAGGGTTCTTTATCATAGGTTCACGTGGTAGCAAATGCTGCTGCTGTGCCAATGTCTTTGTTTTATTTTTACTTGTGAGATGAACATTCAAAATAAATACATTGGCTACGTGATTTCAAGTAACTGAAACCAAACCCAACAGAAGAGAAAAACCTGCCTTGTCAATTTCCGGATTCCTTCCTGCCCCCCCCCCCCCTTCCAGGGTCAGGTTTCCCTGGAGCTTCTTTGCTATAGGATACAGACATGCTTAGTGCATGGTGTTCCCAAGGCTCAGAGAAACAGACCAGACATTTAGATACATCTTTACTCCTCTAATAATTTGAAAAATAAGTAAATATACAAGCACCTGGGTGCCTCAGTTAGTTAAGTGTTCGACTCTTGCTGGCTCAGGTCATGTCTGACACTGCTGAGCCTGCTTGGGTTTCTCTCTCTCTCACTCTCTTTCTGCCCCTCCCCTGCTCATGATGGGTCTCTCTCAAAATAAGTAAATAAACTTAAAAAGAAATTTAAACAAAGTAAATACAAAGCTAACATTTTCACTGTACCAGGCACTATAACTGTGATACTCTTAATGAGTTTCCCCAAAGCCAAGGATTAGTATTACTCCTTTTTGCAGGTGAGGAAACTAAGGCTCAGAGAGGGCAAGTGATTAACACAGCTCATAAAGGTCCTGAGAGACCCCAGATAGAGGGTAAGGCAGATTGCAGGACTCTAGAAAACATGCTGAAACTCCTTTTGGCCTGTGGAGACTTTCTTGGGTAGGAGTTGAAATATGGGTGCTGTGTTAAACTATGGTGGCTGTGCCTTTCTGGGTCCCCAGGGGATGGTGGCAGAATACCCACTGACCATGGCCCTGAGTACCTTCCTCAAAGACTGTTTACTTCAGAGAATAGTGGTCTCCCTCAACATAAAACCTCCTAAACTTTCCAAGTGTTGATAGTCAGATTTTGCTGTTATAATGCCACGTAACAAGCAACTTGCCCCGAATCTTAGGAACTTAACAAAAACCTCCATTTATGTGTCTTCCTCTTGGGTTCATGGGTCATCTGGGATAGCTCTGGTTTAGGCTGGGACGACGATCGGGTATTCCATGTACATCTGCATTCTACAGTCTGTAGTCACCCAGAGGACGTTTCTGTGGCAAATGGCAGAAGCTGAGGAGACTGAACTCAGCACAGCAGACGCATGTAAAATTTCTGTCCCCGCACACTCACTTACACCCTGTTGGCCAAAGGCAGTCGAATGACCAAGGACACTCTCAGTTCAGGGAGAGGTACAATCCACTTCCTCTACAATCCAATCTACCACACAAAGGCAACTCATCCCAGGGCCATCTTGCCTTGCTGTGGTGGGAGAAGGCTGGGCCTCTACTTTCCATGAGGATGAGGTTGGAGATTTTCCAAAGGAAATTTACCGAAGACTGAAGGGAGAGAAACAAGCCACAGTGCACGCCAGTTGTGTCTGCTTGCCAAGAGTCTCTTGTGCTGGTAAATGATTCCTATTTCCCTTTGGTGAATCACCTCCTCCCATTTTCATTCTATGTGATTTTGGGGAGAGAGGTTGCTGTCCTCACCTACCCCCTTCAAGGGTGGACACCTGAACCCTTTCTGGCCAATGGGAATGCTGCATCCCCTCGACTGAATGATTGGTTCCAGGCTGGTCATGGCATCCAACCTGGCTCAATGACAATGATAGCCAGGATTTGTGCTACAACTATTAGAGCCGGAGGTCCGGTTTCCATTGAGTTTGTAAAGCAGAGTAGAAACCCGGAGTCTCAGAGGTGGCCATCTTTGTACCTCTCATACTGTAAAGTAAAGGTGATCCTGAGGAAAACAAAGCCCGAGGGTGAGACAGAGTTGTGAGAGCACTGCTTGAGCATCTAGATCCAGCTGTGCCTGAAAGCCCTGAACTCTACAATAAATTGTTTTGGGGGATAGAAGTGGGGTTAAGTTTGATTTCGTTATTTGTCCCTTGCAGTCAAAAACACCTTACTAATTCAGAAATAGAGCTAAAGACATTCAAGGGAGGTGGCCAAGATCAGCCCTGGGTTCAAATCCTGGCCTTGCCACTTAGAGCTGTGTGACCTTGCTGTACCTCCATCTCATTTGTGACATCGATGAGTGTTGTGCTGGTAAACCGTATAAAACAGGTCGTCTGGGCTTGCCAAATTGTAGCTACGCAATGCATGATGTTTATTACAACAAGAGGATTCAGAAGCAGGCTTCCTGTCCTCCCTGGGCGAGTATCCAGCGTCACGGTTTGTTTGCCCACAGATCCCACAAGTCACACGACACCCCTTCCTGTCGCCCGTGGGAGGATGGGGTTGGCACAGCCTCTGAGCTCTGGCAGGCCGTACCTTCTTTCCCCCAGAGCCTCTCTCTCGTTTGCCCTCGCAGCCGGCCTCTGGGCCTGGTGGACTCAGCCCCTGGGAAATGAACGGTGCTAACCCCTGCCCCCAGGGCCAGGCCCCCCTCTCACAGAAGCACAGGCTCTTGGCCACAGAGGACTAGGAGGCCCAGGAACTGGACGCCTTCTGCTTTGGTTGAGGTGGTGGGGGGAGGGGGGGAGACCAAGGCTCTCGGAGCATAGAGCCAGGAAGTGGCACACCCAGAATTCAAACCCTGGTCTCTGCCTCCACCCTGCTCCCCACCCTCCTCTACTTCCCTGTGAGGGAAGAGCGGGGCTTTGTCAGCACTTCCCCACCTGGGGGTCACAGACAGTTTTAGGGGACATGTCACTACAGGTTGTAAATTTTTTAACAGCTTTGTATTTACTTGGGCAAGTATCCCCCAGCCCATTCCACAGGAGAACGCCAGGCCCAGCAGGGTGGGGATTCACGTCTGCGGCATCCCTGCTGCGTTTCCAGGGCCTTGAGTGTCGTCCGGTGTGGAGTCAGTGCTTCACAAATGTTTTGTGGACCGGATAAATGAATAGAGGGGTGGATGAAATAAGTTGCAAATGGTGCTGGTTCTCCCTACACACAGATGACGGTCTGGAGATGCACCTGAGCAGGGGAAAGTTAGGTCCCCGTGAAGACGAATGGTCGGGGAGGAGGAGCAGAGTGGTGTGTGGAAGGGAAAACAGGTGGAGCCGACAGGTGTCTGGATTCAGGGGACTTGGCCCTGATGTCCCTTCCTGCAGAAAATTCTGTGGTTCTCTGAAGCATGTCCTCTAAGGGCTGAAACAAGAAGTGAGCCTTCCCTTCGCAGGTGTATTCCTTTCCTGGGGCTGTGCTAACAAATTGGCCACACACTGGGCAGCTGATAGCTCCAGAAGCGTGTTCTCTCACAGTTCTGGGGCTTAGGCATCTGAAACCCAGGGGGTGGCAAGGCCACACTGCTTCCCAGGGCTCTAGGAAAGGGTCCTTCCTTGCCAGTTTCAGCTTCCTGTGGCTCCAGGCGTCCTGGGGTGCCTCTGTGTCCACGTTGGCCTTCTCCTGTGTCTGCATCTTCTTTTCTGTCTCTTGAAAGGACCCTTGTGATTTGATTTGGAACCTACCCCAGGAGGCCAGGATGATCCCATCTTGAGATCCTTATTTACATCTGTCTTTACAGACGCAGATACAGTCCCAATACAGTCACATTCACAAGTGCCAGGCATTAGGATTTGGACATATCTTTTTTTTTTTAATTTTTTTTTTCAACGTTTATTTATTTTTGGGACAGAGAGAGACAGAGCATGAACGGGGGAGGGGCAGAGAGAGAGGGAGACACAGAATCGGAAACAGGCTCCAGGCTCCGAGCCATCAGCCCAGAGCCCGACGCGGGGCTCGAACTCCCGGACCGCGAGATCGTGACCTGGCTGAAGTCGGACGCTTAACCGACTGCGCCACCCAGGCGCCCCTGGACATATCTTTTTAATGGCCGCCACTCAACCCCATTACACCTGGGATCTGGATCCTGTTCGGCCCCCAACCCAGTCCTGCAGCGTCACCTTCTCTGGGGAAACAAGAAAGCCTCTCAGCAGACGGGAATCCTGGGGGGCATTTGGTGGAGACTGAGTGAGGAGCAGCTCATTTCTACCTGAGGACGGGGACACTCCCAGGCAGCCCCTCAAGGGGGTCTCTCTTCTCTGGCCAGCCACTTGGGAAGGAGGGAGGAGGTTTGGGCGGGAGGATTTGGTCCCTGGGGAGTTGTCTGAGGGCGGGGCCTGGCTGTCCACTTCCTGGGACTTGTCTAGTTCCTCGGCACGCTTTTATGAGTCTTGTCTTCTGAGTGCTCGTGGGAAGGAGGAGGGATAAAGGCATCTGAGAATGCGGTTTGGAGTCTCGCAAGCCTGGATGCTGCCGTGCAGTGCTAACAGTCATTCATATGTCCATAGATATAGTCACTGATCATCTCCTAGGTACCAGGCAGGAGATAAAGCACTGATCAACACAGTGACAGTCCCTGCCCCCATGAGGCTTGCAGCCTAGGGCAACAGAGAGATTAAAAGTGAACACACAGGGGGGCCTGGTCGGCTTGGTTGCTGGAGCATGCATGTGTTCTCGGGGTCATGAGTTTGAGTCTCACGTTGGGTGTAGAGACTGTAAATGAATAAACTTTAAAAAAGTGACCGTAGGGGCGCCTGGGTGGCGCAGTCGGTTAAGCGTCCGACTTCAGCCAGGTCACGATCTCGCGGTCCGTGAGTTCGAGCCCCGCGTCAGGCTCTGGGCTGATGGCTCGGAGCCTGGAGCCTGTTTCCGATTCTGTGTCTCCCTCTCTCTCTGCCCCTCCCCCGTTCATGCTCTGTCTCTCTCTGTCCCAAAAATAAATAAAAACGTTGAAAAATGAAAAAAAAAAAAAGTGACCGTATTGACAAAAAAACGACAAACTATCATCACTGCTAGAAAGGGGGATGCAGAATAACAGCAGGGAAGGCCTTTCTGAGGAAATGGTATTTGAGCTAAGTCTTAAAGCTGGGGGAAAAGCATTCTAGACAAGGGAAGAGCGTGTACAAGGGGCCTGAGGTCAGAAACAGCCCAGTACTTTAGGTAAATGGAAAAACGTCCTGGGTGTTGAACCTGTTAATTGGGGGGAGAGTGGGAGAGGTTAGCAGATACCAAATCCTGCTGACTTCTGGGCTATGGGAAGAAACTGGGATTTTATTCAAAAGATTTTAAGCAGGTTTGGGTCATGACTTGAGGTAGCTTTTTAAAGAATCCCTTTGGGGAACAGGCAGCGAATAGATTATAGGACAGGGGTTGTGTTGTTTCTCTGTAAAAGTCCAGATAGTAAATAGTTTTGGCCTTGAGGGTCATGTAGTTTCTGCTGTGACTAATCAGGACTGCTGCTATATAGCACAAAAACAGCGAGAAGCGATTTCGTAAGCAACCGGGGATAGCTGTGTTCCAATAAAACTTTATGAAAATAGGCAGCAGCTAGATTGGCCTCTAGGCCATGGTTTGCTGATTCCTGTTGTAGGGGAACAAAAGTGGAAATGAGAAGAGCACTGTGGCCCTGACCAGGTGACCCAACCTCTCTGAGCCTCAGTTTTCTCACGTGTAGAATGGACACACCTTATCTCTCTGAAACACTGTGAAATTGCTGAGCCTTAAATTTTTTTTAATGTTTTTTTTGAGAGAGAGAGAAAGAGAGAGCACGAGACTGAGTGGGGGAGGGGCAGAGAGAGAGAGAGAGAGAGAGAGAGAGACAATCTGAAGCAGGCTCCAGGCTCTGAGCTGTCAGTACAGAGTCCCACAGGGGGCTCAAACTCATGGACTGAGAGATCATGACCTGAGCCGAAGTTGGATGCTTAACTGACTGAGCCACCCAGGCGTCCCTGAAGTTGCTGAGTTTTAGTGGAGATAAAGTGCTGAGGGCAGAGCCCCAGCTCACAGTGGGTGCTGGACACAGGATGACATACACCAGTCGCGGTTCTATTGTTACATCAATCCAGGATGACTGTGTTTGTAAAGCAAAGGCTTTAAACCATGCAGTTAGTAGAGTTAACCAGCTCTCCTGGTCCTGGGTTACCTTAGTGGCTGATTGAAATGTTTGTGCGTGCAATTGAATGAACACTGCAATGACATTGATTAGGGCCTCCTCTTAAGTAAAGCGAACATTCCTTCTGCAGATCTGGCTCCGTTTCTTCAATGTGACATCAGTGCTGGCCCAAGAGACCCTCCTGTCATCCTCTTCCCACTTTGGGGAGACACCCCTGCAGCCCCAGCTGCCACCGCATTGCCCCTCTGGGCTGCTTGGGGGAGGGGCTAGTTAATCCTCATGGAAACCTTCCCATTGTAGACTTCAGTGTTTGGTAGCTGGTTAGGAAGTAAAGGGCAGAGAAGGGTAAAGTGTGTGTTTTTCTTGAAAAATCTTGGCTGGGAAAGGGAGAAGGTAGAGAAAAGTGGGAAGGGTCTGAGAGCACATCTGCCTTCACCTTCTAGCCAATGTTGAGGGTACAGTCCAGGCTGAGAGGCAGGAAGGCTAATGCAGGGCCTTTCCCACCATGTTGTTGGGGTCACTGCCATGGGCACTAATGTCTGAGATCAGGGACTTGAGGGGAGGGGTGGGGCCTCCTCCTGAGACTCTGCTGGGTGGAACCCTGTCATGAAACTCAGAGGGATGTTCAGAGTAGCAGGGAATGTGGCTAAGACCTCAGGGCAGGAAACTGGTGGTCCAGAGTTGAGAGAGAGAGAGAGAGGGAGGGAGGGGGGAGAGAGTAGTTCTTCATCAACAAAGATTTCATGAGCACCATTCGTCTGTCAACAAAGATTTCGTGAGCACCAACTATGTGCCAGGCGTTTGTCTGGCACCGACCGCACAGTGTGGAGTGAAGCAGACACACTCCCTGCTCTCACGGTGCCCTCATTCTGTTGTGAAATCTAATGCCCTGGGCCAGAAACTATTTTTACTCTTCTGGTTATTTTCTAGGGTGAGTCACACAGCAGCCCACAATTACCCCATCATCAACCAGGAGAAGGCAGAGGGCAGGGCCTGAAGGCCCGGTACCCAGATAAGTAAATTTCAGGAGGCTGACGGGCATTACTGATTCAAACCATTAATGTATGAGAGCCAGGCCCTCTTGGGTTCACATCTCTAGCTTTGTCACTTACTGGCTGTGCGACCTCGGGCAAGCCACTCTACCTCTCTGAACTGTAGCCATTTGTTAATTTTGTATGGTAGGTATTGAGGATACAGCAGTGAATGGGGTAGACAGGACCTCAGTTTTGTGCAGTTTAAATTCTTGTTGGAGACGGAAAATAAACAAGTATGTAAGTCCTTAATATACCGGTTGGTGATGAGTGGGATGGAGACAAAAGACAGCGGGGTTGGAGGAATGAAGAATACCAGGATATGGAGTAGGGGTTTCATTTGAGCAGACCCTTGAGGGAGGTAAAGGAATGATCCATATGGATATCTTGGGGGGGGGAGGGGGAGAAGCATTGCAAGCAATGAAAAAAGCAAGTGAAAAGGCCCTGGGGCAGGAGGCACTTGGCAGATGTGATTAATTCAAGGATCTTGAGACAGGAGATTATCCTGGTGAGTCCAGTATAACCATGAAGGTCTAATTAAGAAGGATGCAGGATACTGGAGAGACAGAAGGCACTGTGAAAACGGAAGCAAGAGGTTGGAGTGATAAGAGGGAGAGACCACAAACCAAGGCAACTGGGAAAGGCAAGGAACCTCTGTGTCTGCAGAAGACTTCAAAAGGGCTGCAGACCTCCCGACACTTTGATTTTCTACTTCAGACCCCCCAGGACTGCGAGAGAATACGTTTGTGTTTTTTAAGCCATTAAGTTTGTGGCAATCTCTAACACTGCACCAGAAAAAGAATACAAGAAGTAGCTCATTTCTTTTCGTGTGAAATGGGCCAGTGATAGCCCCTGCCTGAAGCCCTGTAGCATGAGGGGAGCGGGGAGCCCAGTGGCCCTGCCCCAGGCAGGAAAGGGGCTGAGGGACTGGCTGAGAACATGGCCAGAGCCCCAAGGATCACCCGCTAGTGTTCCTGGAAGTCAGGAATAAGGGTCTTCCTTCTGCTCCATCCCATCGCAAACATGGGCTCAGGGCATTTTTCCCTGCTGTGTACCCCTGGGATTCTAACTCCAGCCCCACTAGGATCTGGGGTGCCCACAGATGCCCACTCTCTCCAGCCTCCAGGCCTTTGCATGGGCTTCCCTCTGCCAGGAGCCCCCAGCTGGTGCAGTCTGGCCCTCTGCTTAGCCCTAGAAGTCTCTGACGCCTTCTATTCCTTCCTCCTTCCTTCGCCGCCCCTTTCTGCCTCCTCCCCACACCTTCACGTGGCCCTTAGCACACCCTTCATATTTAAATGCTTGTTTCATTCTTTGCTTTACCCACTAAGAGTAAGACAAATAGTTTCTATTTACTGAGCCCTGATTGTGTGCCAGCCAGGGCCGCTGTGAAGAGCTGTGGAGGCTGTGACTGATCACCTAGGATGTGAGCAGCGGGCCCCTGGAGCTGTGCCAGGTGGCTGCAACTATGCCGAGCGCATGTTAACTCTTCCCAGGGACCCTGTGTGGTAGGTCCCTGCGTCCATTTTTCAGTGAGGAAGCACTTGGTGAGGCCAAAGAGGGAAAACTCTCAGCTCCTCGAGCCGTACATTGTTAAAACATTTCTTGAGCATTTTGTCACATCCTCACCATGAACCTGTGAGGTTGGCGCTGTAGTCATCCCCATTTCACAGATGGGAAAATTGAGTCTCTGAGCAGGTAAGTTTGTGGCCCAAGGTCACAGATCCAGCAACTGGCTGAGCTGGGATTCGAACGCAGTCTTGCCTGAAGTCTTAAGCCTCACGAAGGAATGAGTGAGGAGGAAATGAGTTCAGAGGGGACCTTCTGTTCTTTGGCTGTGACCTTGGGGATGCTTCATTACCTGGTTTGTTTTATTCTGCAGATACGGGTAGCTCTGAAGGTCACATGAGTTCACATCCTCAGCAGCTCTTTGAGAACAGGATGACGGTATTACTGTGGGAGGGACTTTTCTGGGCTCATACCTGGGTTCTGAGTTTCCTGGGGAAATCCTGCCCCTCAGTCTGCCCTGCTCCAGAGGAAAGCCTGGTCTTTTCTCCTGGTCCTGGAGGGTCTGAAACCCTGGGTCTTCCTAGAAGAGGCCTCGGCCCCACCAGGGCTCACTCATGACAACTGGGTCCTTGGCTCTTCCCAGGGGAACCCCAGAGAATTTCCTCCTGTTTTCACCTCCCTGTCCCTGTGGGGCCAGGCCCCAGCAGCTGTGGCGTCAGGAGCAGCCGAAAACCCCAGAGAGTCTGTCAAATCCTTTGGGGGGGGGGCCGGGTGGCATTTCAGGGCGGCTGGGGACAGCCTTGCCAGGCCCAGGAAAGAGTGGTTGCCAGGCGGCATAGCCTCGCGGCTTCCCAGGTACATTTGCATGGAAGATCTTCGCTAATCCCAACACATCCCTGAGAGAGGAGTATTAATCATCATGAAAGTTCACATCTCTTAGTTGTTTACTAAGTGCCAGGCCCTGAGCTGAAGTCTTTATCTGGATTATGTTTTTTCCTCTCTTGAGAAGCTTAGAGTAAGAGCCATTATTGATATCATTCACATTTGTGGGTGAGGAAACCACACATTGAGCAGGTGGTAGAGACGTCTGTGAATCCAATCTGAGTTCTGCCAGACGCCTTCCCGGTAGAAATATGTTTAACAGATGAGGAAACTGAGGCTCAGAGAGCTGGAGTGCCTCACCCCCAAGTCCTCAGTTCTTCCCCTGAAAACCAGCTGCCCAGCACCTTTTGGGGGCAGTGAAGAGAGGACTGGAGTTCACCATTTTCCTGGGTTCTGCTGGGGAGGCCCCCGGAGGGCTGGGTTTTGGGAAATGCCCTGGGCCCTGAGGGCCGTGGGCCTCTGTTTCCTCAGCTATAAAATGGAGGAAGTAAGAGGAGGTGTGCCTGACAGATGCACGGCTCCTTCCTAAGGCTTCCCCAGCTCTGCGTTACAAGGCCTGAATTTTCCAGGGCAGAGTTTGGCCCCAGTCCAAGCCCCCTAAGCAGCCCGTCCACCCCCACCTGGCTTTCCTCCCTCCCCTCCCCCACATCAGGCTCCTGTTATAACTGGAGTCCTGTCGGTGAGTTACTGGCTCACTATTTTTATAGGTTCCCCCAGCTCCCTCCCCTCTCCCCACTCCCCTCACCCAAATAAAGGAGCTGTGAGACTAGGGCCAAAAACACAGCTCAGAGTATGTGTGCCAGTGACCCAGCCCCTGCAGGGGTGAGGCGGAGAACTTTCCATCTGGGCCCAGCCCTGGGCAGGGCCAATTCCCCTCTTCCCTCTGGCGGCTCCTGCCTCCGTCTTCCTGCCCCAGCTGCTCCACAGAAACTGCTCTGTCCCTCAGGCTGGGCTAGCTCCCTGTAGGGCCTCGGATGGTTCCGGGACAGGTAGGGACTGTGTTGACAGGCTGACCCAGCGGCAGTCAGCCGGGAAAGTCAGTCGGTCTGTCACGGTCTCACAGTCCGACTCTGACACGCAGCCAGGGCCACACAGCGAGGCAGGGCCACTCGCGACACGAGTCACAGCTGTGGTCAGCCAGTCATCTGGCGTGCCTCAACCAGTCAGCTAGTCAGGCATTCGGCCCCTGACTCACAGTTGGACTCAGTTACACTCCGTCACAGCTGTTCACACCAGGGGTCGCAGTCACAGCCAGCCAGCCAATCTCAGCCAGTCAATCCATTGTTCATTGTCTCACAGTCAGACTCTGCACAGTCACGGCTACCCAGTCAGACACGGCCACTCACAGTGTGAGTCGCGGCCATGGTCAGCAGGTCTCCCCGACCTGGTCAGTCTCAGCCTGTTAGCCAGCCAGTCAGTCAAGGCAGGGTCAGTCAGCCCACCTCAAACAGCCAACCATCCCCCTAGTAGTCATCTGTCACCCAACAGCTAATCAAAATCAGTCAGCCAGTCAGCATATTAAGGTATGTCACTTGGTAGGATGCTGTCCTACAGCCAGATGGTCATCGAGCGGCCTATGGCAGTCAAGACAGCCAGACAGTCGATGTTCATGGAGCAAGGGCAGGTGGTCGGGCCACCCAGCCAGACCAGTCACTTTCTGCCTGTTGGTCCGTCACTGGCAGCTACGGTGTGGCCTGGTCAGTCACAGCCACAAGGGAACAGCAGCCAGCCAGTCAGTTGATCAATGTCAGAGAGTGAGGTGTGCAATAAAGGCCATCAGTCAAGGCTCTGGGGTCACTGACAGGCATCCAGTCATCTAGTCAGTCTGAAGGAGATGGCCAGCTAACGTCATTCAGGCGAGATCATTACTCAGGGCTACTGGTCAGGAGGTCATTGTTAGTCAGCCAGTCACCCAGTCAGTTTGAATGAGGCAACCAACAAGTCAACTACCCACCAAGCTCATTGTTCTCAACCAGTCAGCTGATCAGACTTGTAGTCAGTGAGTCCGTCTGCTGGTCAGCCGGTCACCTTGACAGTCAGGGTCAATCCATCCACCCTGCTTCAGTCAGCCAGTCAGTCGTAGTTAGTCACAGGCTCCCACAGCCTGAGTCCTGGTCAATCCCAACGACAACCAGCCATCTACCACCAGCCAGTCATCTAACCTCATCAACTCCAAGACCCAGGCTGGCTTCTCACAGAACCAAATGAATCATTGGAGACTTCCGGAGAGAATCCCTAAATGGAACCAGAAACATGCCTTAACTCCCTGCAGCCATGTCCAGAATTAGTGGTCCCAAATCAGCCTCCTCCTCCTGTTTCGTCAGGAAGGATGGGTGTCAGGTGGGAAATAAGCTGACATGTGACTCCGATAAAACCCACTTGTCAACCAGAGAGGCCGCAGGCTGATGGCCAGGGAGCCAAGGGAGGAGACCTTGGCCACCTTTCTGCCCTCACCACCTCGATGCTCTGTGAAGCTTTCTTCAGAGCAGCGACCCCCATGCTCTTCCCAGTGGAAGGAGGCAGGGCACAGTGAGAGCAGGAGATGCCCCTGAAATCCCTGGGGTCCTCCTTTTCCTCCCTCCCCTCCCCCCTTCTCTCCTCCCCTTTGCTCCTCCTGCCCATCCTCCATCATTAACTTCTAGTTGCTCTGCTCAGATAAACGCCTAACCCTCCACCCCCCCATCTGCTCGGATTCTGCCCTTGACTCCCACAGTGCCACTCACCTTCCCTATGCACACACATGCACACACGTGAGCGCGCGCGCGCACACACACACACACACACACGCGCGCGCGCGCCTTGCTTCTTGGCTTGCCTCCTCACTGCAGAACATCCTGTTCCAAACAGCCTGGGAGAAAACACTGGGCCCCCTCTGTGCCCCGGCCCCTCCCCTCGGCTCTCTGGATTCCGCCTGCCCAGCGTGCGCGTGCCCCTGCTGGATCCCCATCCTGGCATGAGCATCAGGGACCTGGACGTGGGCGGGTTTTTCCTGCTGCAGCTCCTCCTCCGCCAGGCTCCGGGAGAGGAGTGACGAGGAAAAGCCTGGGAGGGAGGCATCTGGCTCACCGGCTGCCTGGGTCTTGGCCTGGGGCTTTCCCACAGCCAGGCAGGGTTCCCCAGGCGTTCTGTTACCTGGCAAACACAGGCTGGCCCCGCAGAGTCCGCCAGGATTTCTAAGCCTGAGGGGAGAACGTTCATCTCAGGGAGAACTGAGGCTGCTGGAATGGAGTGAGCTTTGGCAGAGAGGACCCTCTGGACCCCTTCTAGCACCTGAGCCCAACTGCTTATTAGCCTGGTGACCACACTGGGCATGTTAGGTGTTTAGACGCTAGGTGCCCTCCTCCTTAACATGGAGACGGGAGTGTATCCCACCTACTAGGGCTGGGTGAGGATGTAAGAAAGTACGGAGAGGGCTCTGGGCAGCTTTCCTGGGACCGCCCACCCGGGACTGAGTTCTTCCAAGTAGGCAAAATGATGGCCCAGGCCAAAGGGGTGCCTAGAGGCTTCTTCCCATGTCCCTTCTCTCCACCTGGTTCCGCTCACCCCTGCTCTATCATAGCTTCAAGTCACCGAGGGCTGCCGGTGTGCCCGGCACTGCTGTGTTTCACACTGCAACCCTACGATAACAGTCTGTGCTATTGCTATGCCCACTTTACAGAGAAACAAACTGAGGTTCTGGGAGGTGGCGTCATTTGCCTAAAGCCACAGGTAGTGGGGGCAAAATCAGAACCTGCCGACTCCTAAGGTCCAGGGGAAGACACATGGTGCCTCCCCTCCTACTGAAAGCCACGTATACCTCCTGCCCCTGCACCCCAACATCTGGTCTTTCCTTTTCTGAGACGACTTACACTTTAGCCCCCCTTTCTTCCTGCCTCTCCTATCTACTTGACTTCTTGCTCCATCTGTCCTCCCCTTCCCCTAATCCTTTCCCCCTTCTCCCCTTCTGCTTCTCCTTCCTGCCCTTCCCCCACTCTCCTTCCCTCTCCCCTTTTCCTCCCTCCTCCCTCTCTGTCCCCCCCACTTCCCCCTCTGTCCCCTCTTCTCTGGGTCTCTTTCTGCCTGTATAGAACTTTGATCTCCTTCCCATCATCACGTCCTTCCAGCCTCTTTCCCTGTCCCCCTCCTTCAGTCTGAATGTTTCCTTTTGTCTGTCTCTCCTTCTCTCCTATATTTTCTCTCTCCTTTGGTGAATCTGCAGCCGTGAATTCAGTTGTGCAAGAGCTGCCTCGTGTCTGTATGTTCTCCAAGATAACCTAAGCCTGACGCAAGCCCAGTCCGGAGGCTGGTGGGACTGGCTGGGCCGTCCCAGCCTCATGGAGACACCCCACGTCTTTCCCACAGGGTTTGCCCTCCGACGAGAGCTTGCAGGTCCCTCTGGCCTCTCCCCACACTTCAGTGCTTTGAAGTCTCCCAGAGCTGCTGCTCCTTCCAAGGCCTGCCGGGGCTGGCTGGCGTGAGTTCTGAGGAAGGGGCCAGCCTTCGTAGGGAGGTCCTCACATCCATTATCATCTGGCCGCCCACCCCCCACCCCCTGCCCCCAGCCACCTCCCTGGTGGTGCCCTGAACATCTTCAGACTCCATCCCCTTCCTAGGAAATCATTCCCCTTGATTCCCCCTGGAAACCCAGCCTAATCTAGATTTCACAGCAGCCCGGGGAGAGGCTGTCTCCAAGTCCAGCAATAACCCCAAAGGGCCTGGCTACCTCCTGGGGCCTGCTGTGAGCAAGCCACAAACAGCTCTGTCTCCTGATTCTTTCCCAGCAGCAAACACAAAACAAACGCACACAAACTAAGGTCTGAGTTAACACCCCCCCCACACACACACACCCCCCACCCCCGCACCTTCCTACTCTGTGCTCCCAAGTCCCCACTTGGCATACCCTTGACCTCTTTGGAGCAGTGCCCCTGCGTCCTGGGTGGGGGGCAGCACACCTGTGCCATGTGGGGGTTGGGGGAGTGCAGCAGACCCACTTGGGGAGAACCCAGTCAACCAGGCTGGCTCCTGTCAGGTCCACTACCCACTCTTCCCATGACAGCCTCTTCTTGGAGAATCTTAAGGTTTAAAGATACCTTAAGCTTCTTGGAAAGATTTCCAGGGCCTCTGGGGGAGTGGTTGGTTGGGTGCTGTGTTTTCTTTGCCCCAGGCATACCCCTGCACCCCCTCCTGACTCCCAGGCTCTGCTCTATCTCTGCTGTCCCCTGATAAGGTGTTTGTTGACAACGTCTGTTGATCTAGGACTGGTGAACAACTGAGTGGGTATTGGTGGAGGCAGGAGGCGCTGGGGAGCTGGTGGGGAGGTGGAGGCCCAGGGACACTTCAGAAACCCTAGTTTGGCTGAGGAATTTGAATCTGAAAGGATTGGAGGGGGAGACTTTGGGAGATACAGAGAAGACTTCTGGGGGGGGGTGGGGGTTGGTGGTGTAGGAGACAGTCTTCTGACATCCAAAGTGCCACAACCTGCGGGGCCTTGCTTTCGTAACAGGAATCTTAATAATGACTCCACCTGCCGCCTCCTTGGGGGTGGGAGGGGACATCTTCATCTAGAAAACTTCCCATTCGTAGTAAGGACCTGAAGATTCCACTCAGAGCCTCCTGAGATGGGGCCACCCTGTAGGGTAGGGGAGATTTCAGTAAGCCACCCTCCCCTCCGAGGGCCTCCCAAACGAGCCTCTACCCCGCACTCCCTACCCCCCACCCCCAGCAGCTCTATGGAGGCGTTTCTTTATTTGGACTCAGACTTGGCAGTGAGAATACTTTTTGAGGGGCCTGCAGGGTAGAAGTCAGCAGCAGAAGCCCTTAATTCCCAGACCTGAGGGGGCTTGCAAAGACAGTGCCTCTCCCGCTGAGCACAAACCCACCATTTTCCTCACTTCCAGGCTCCAAGGGGGAGGGCCGGGCCCAGTGTGAAATGCTCTTAGAGGAATCCTGCTGGGGTGACAAGAATCAGAAGAAAAAGGCAGATGGCTCCCCACTGCCCTTGGGATAACATCCAAATGGCCTGCCTGCTGGATTAACAAAGGCCATCCTCTTCCTGCCTCCGTGGCCAGCTTGTGCCCTTGCCACACACAGCCCATTCCTGCCAGTAGAGTGTCTTGTGTCTTTAGAGCAGGTCTCCTGTCACCCAAGCTGCCCCTCTACAGAGAACCCTCTTGCCTCCTTGGCTAACTCCTGTGCATCCCTCAGGGCGTAGATGCCACTTCCTTCAGGAAGCCTTCCCAGAATGCCTCAGGGGAGAGGCAGTAGAACACCATTCAGGGTTAGACATCCACTCACTAGCTCTATCATTTGCCTGCGGCTGCAGTAACAAAGTCCCACACGCTTGGTATCTCAAACCACTGGAATTTATTGTCGCCCAGTTCTGGAGGCTGGAAGTCTGAAGTCAAGGTGTCAGCACAGCTGACTCTGTCTGAGGGCTGTGAGAGAGACTCCTAGAGATGGTAGCCTCGAGTGTTCCTTGGCTTGGACATGGCCTTCTCTCTGGGCCTCCACATGGTATTTTCTTTGTGTGATCCCTTTGTGCCCATATTTCCTTTTTTTTTTTTTTATGTTTATTTATTTTGAGAGAGAGAGAGAGAGAGAGAGAGAGAGAAAGCACATTCAGTTGTGAGTGAGCAGGAGAGGGGCAGAGAGAGAGGGAGAGAGAGAATCCCAAGCAGGCTCTGTGCTGATAGCCTATCTGGGGCTCAGTCCCACCAACCGTGAGATCAGGACCCGAGCGGAAATCAAGAGTCGGATGTTTAACCAACTGAGCCATGCAAGTGCCCCCAAATTTACTTTTTTAAAAAATAAGAAGGACACCAGTCATATTTGCATAGGGCCTACCCTAATGACCTCCTCTTAATTTAATTGTATCTGTGAAACCCCTATCTCCAAATGAGATCGCATTTTGCAGTACTGGGGGTTAGACTTCAACTTATCTTTTTGGGGAGACACAGTTCAGCCCATAACATTTGCTTTGTGACCTTGACTGTGCTGCCAAGCATCCCTGAGCCCCGTTTTCCTCATCTATTAAGTGAGGATTGTGAAGGGGAGAATTGTCCCAGGAGGCTGGGACTTTGGTTCCAGGTTTAGTTCTACTGACCAGCGGTGATACTCAGGTGAGTCCTCTGACTTCTCTACATCTGTGATCTTCTGCTGTAATCAAATCACCCCCAAGCCGAGTGGCTGAAAACAACAACCATCATGTATTTTGCTCATAGCTGCAATTTGGGCAGGGCTCGGTGGGGAGAGCTTTTCTCAGTTCCTTGTGACAACGGCTGAAGCAGCTTGGCTGGGACTGGAGGGTGTACTTTGAGATGACTCAGTCACGTGGCTAGCAAGAGGGTGCTGGCTGTCGGCCTGGAGCTCAGCCAGGGTTGCAGATTGAATACTTTGTTTCTTCTCCGTGGGAGTCTATCCATGGGGCTGCTTGGGCTTCTGCACAGCATGGCGGCTGGATCCTAAGAGCAAGCGTCCCAAAAGAGCCAGGGACGGGTGCATTGTCTTTTCTGACCCAGCCTTGGAAGTCACAGCCTGCCCAGATTCTAGAGCAGGGGACAGAGACTCTATTTCTTGATGGGAGAAGTGTCAAATCACATTGTAAGAAGTGCATACAAAATAGGGATACTGTTTTGATCACATTTGAAAAATATGATCTGCCCTGCTTTTTGTTGCCCTACCCATCAAGTGTCACCTCTTAGGCAGACAATGAGCTGAGGCCTTTGTACAGAGTGTCTCATGTAACCCTCACAACAACCCCTTCCTTCTGCTGCTATTTCAGAAATGAGGAAATTGAGGTTCAGAGAGGTAACTTACCCAAAGCTACCTACCTAGATAGCCATAAAGTCAGGACCTCCCTGCCTCCAGAGCCTTCAGCAGCTCAGGTGGTCATCACCAGTCACTGCTGTCACAAAGCTCCCGCCTACCTCCCTCACTTCCCCCACGGGAGGTGACCTGTGTTCTTGGCCTTGTGACTTCTACCTTTTATGCCCCAGTCTTTTCTCATGAAAGAGGTGCCGGCTGGTGGAGGAGTGAGGCCAGTGTCATCCTCTGAACCAGCCTTACCCAGGGGACCTGGTGACTCAAAGAGGGTCTTGTGGACTGAGGACACTGTTTCCATGGGAAAAGCATCTGTGGTTCAGCCCACTGCCTCCCAGGTGCTTCTGAGAAAAGTTGGAAATGGCTTCCCACCAGCAATTACACCTGTCTGTTTAGGTACAGCGATGCGAGCCCAGTCCTGACTCTGGTAGTCCTAAAGCATCGGTTCATAATCACAGTACAAAGAACTTCCTTCACCACCACCCTGTTTTGGCCATGAGGAGTCTGGGGCTCAGAGAGGTGAACTGACTTGCCTGAGGTCACAGAGCATGAAAGGGAGGGGAGAGAATCCTTTTGGCCTAAGCTTCTCCACTTGTAGTTGAGTCTGTGAGCAGTTGCTGGATGAAATGACGAGGGGCGCTTGGCCGGCCAGGGGAGCCTGGTGGGCCGTGGGGAGAATGGGCAGTTGTGTAGTGGGGCGGTTAGGTCAAGGTTCAGTAGACTCAAGGTTCCCACAGCCCTGGTTGGGATCCTGGCTTTGCTGGTTACTTGTGGTGTCCCCTTGGAGAAACACTTGACCTCCCTGAGGGTTCAGTTCCCTGTCTGAAAAAGGAGGCTACAAATAGCCACTTTGCTGGGTCATCGTGGATGCAAAAGGAGAGAATGCCGTGGAGCTCTTTGCATGGGGCGTGGCACATGGGACACTCTCGGGAAATTTTTCTGGTTTTATTTGTATCCATTGCCTCCCAGACACCTGAGGTGGGGCTGGTGTCAGAGACGGGGCTCACGGAGGTGTTCCACAGATTTAACTGAATGACAATTCCCATTTTCTAGAGGCTTAAGGGAACTTTGTTGTTCATAGTTTATTTATTTATTTTGAGAGAGAGAGTGAGTATGAGTGGGGGAGGAGCAGAGAGAGAGGGATAGAGAGAGAATTCCAAGCAGGCTCCTCACTGTCAGCAAGGATCCTAATGTGGGCCTCGAACTCACGAACCATGAGATCGTGACCTGAGCCGAAGTCGGCCACTTAACTGACTGAGCCACCCAGGTGCCCCTTAAGGGAATTTTTTTTTTTTTTTAAATTTTTTTTTTTTTCAACGTTTATTTATTTTTGGGACAGAGAGAGACAGAGCATGAACGGGGGAGGGGCAGAGAGAGAGGGAGACACAGAATCGGAAACAGGCTCCAGGCTCCGAGCCATCAGCCCAGAGCCTGACGCGGGGCTCGAACTCACGGACCGCGAGATCGTGACCCGGCTGAAGTCGGACGCTTAACCGACTGCGCCACCCAGGCGCCCCTTAAGGGAATTTTTAATGTTCATAAAATGGCAGAAGTTGTGTAGCATGAAGGAATGAGTGAAAGAATGTCTTCTGTGGCGAGGCCCGTTCCCTCAGAAGCCGACTCTGAAGGAAAGGTTTGAGGACACTCCAGGAAACACTGGCAGAGGTGTAGGGAAGTGAGATACAGAAGGGAAGGCAGCCAACAACACAGGATGAGGTAATGAGCAGGTTGTTGCCATGGGCAACTGGCCTCAGTGCCATTGGGTCCCCTGGGAGACAGCGTGGAACATACCTTAGAATTGTCCCACTTGAGGTGCAAGGCAGCAGGCATTTGATCCCTCCCTCCCCACTGTCGTCGCTGGGGGCTGCTCCTGGGGGACACGAACTGGATATTCTCTGTGTGGCCAAGCTTGCTCCTGAGACCAGTTGTTCCCATGGACAGTGGGTTCCCATCCAAGAAGCCTTTGGATGTCAGCAGAAGTGAGGGCCGAAGGGACATAAGTGAGGCAGCAATTGACTTGATTTGGGCTCCCTGATGCTAAGAAGTCTTTCCAAGGCAAAAATGATTCTCTGTACGGCCTGGTCCCCCTGGGGCCCTCCTCTCCTCCACTCTGAAGACCGTGTCTTTCCCAGAGAATGATGGATCTGTCTTGAGCAATCCTTCCCTGCGTGTGTGTATGGAGGCTGGGCGTGAGGCCATGTGACCCCACATCAGGCTCTGACTCCTTTGGAAGAAGGGGCCGCAGTGGAAACTAAGGTCACCCTTTTCTGTGAGATGAGGGGACACGCTGTCTGCTTAACATAGGATGGGGCCTGACCTTCACCCTGGACCTGTAGTTAGGCTTGGGTTCTAATCCTACCTTTGCCACCCTGTGGCTGTGACCTTGGACAAATTTACTTTCTTCTCCAAGCTCATTCTTCTGCATCTATAAATGGGGTCATTTTTTCATACCTACCTCACAGGGTGAGTGTAAGCATGACATTAGGTCTGGATACATTGGATAAATGATGGTGTGGAGTGTGTCCTAACTTCAGCCAGGAATCCGGGGCTTCTTGGGGTGTGTTCTGGGAGACTTTGAGCCTTTGAAGATCCTGGGAGTCACATACACCTTGTTGGGGCCCACTCAGCCATCTTGGTATTGGGGGCACAGCTGAGACCCCCTCAGGAGACGCCAGGCAGTGAACACTGATGGAGGGGGCTGTAGAGGAGAGGATGTGCCGGGCAGATGGTGCAGACAGCAGGCTCCTGAGACCACAGGACGCCTGCTTGGAAGCCTAATGCACGCAGGGAACGCTGGGCAGGGAACGAAAGGTCCTGGTGTGCATGCAGGGGGAGCAAGCCCGCAAAATGCTTTTTCTATTTACTCAACACTACTAACCAGCCTTGAGTGAGCTTTACTGCAGGCCCCGCACCATGCTGGGTGCTTGCCACAAAAAATCCTATTTCATCCTGGAGGCAGTGAAGCAAGAGAGCAACTATAATTGTCTTCACTTAACAGATGAGGAAACTGAGGCTCAGGAAGGAGAAGTGGATTCCCAGGAACACACGGCTAGTATGTGGCCGAGCTGGGACTGGAATGCACGTGTGGGTGACTCTGGAGTCTGAATCTTCACCACGAACACAATAAAAAGAAAGTCCTCCTTTATCCTGAATAGGAGGAAGAAAAATACACTGAGAAACTTGCTAGTGTGCAGATCAGAGAGGCCTGTGAAGGGGGCAGAAGAATTCTCTAGTAGGACCGGCAGTGTCATTTGCTAGCCCAGTGCAAAATGGAAATACAGGGCCCCTTGTTTAAGAGTGATTGAGAATTTCAAGATGGTAACAGCACTTATTAAACTGACCCCAGGGCCCTTCTAAGGGTGGGCCCTGTGTGACTACTCGGATGGCACACCCTTGACGTTGGCCCTGTTCCCCTGCTTCCAACAGCTAGTGGGTACAGACAGGGTTCCCTCTGGCAGGGTGGGTAAGGGGCAAGCCCCGGCGTCAGGTGGCCTGAGTTCCAATCCCGGATTCCCAGCTTCCTAACTGATGACCTCAAGCAACCTCTCCAAACCCTCTGAGCCTCAGTTTCCTCATCTGCAAAAGGGGATGCGGTTCTTCTTTTCTAGGAGCATTGTCAGGCAGAAATAAAACCATGCAAATAAAAAGCTGAGTGCCACGCCTGGCCCAGAGCGCGAACCGCCCATCCCATGTCCCAGGGTTATTCCCTCCCCCCACCTACCTCCGCAGGGCACAGGCCCTGTGGAAATGCCATGTCCCAGCCGTCATCACCTCTGTGCTGCTCAGCCTGGGCTGAAATCTTGGTGGCTGCAGCCTCCCTGCTCTGGCAGCCCTTCCTCCCCTCCCCCTCCCCCGGGCTTTTAATGAGTTTAGTATTTTCATCAAATCATTCTTCCTACAACCCAGGGCTGGGGGAGGCTAAAAATAGCTCCCCGAGTCACATGATGGCTCCAAATGCGGAGGCTCCCAGCAAAGGTACAAGTGCGACTCCTTGTTTCCTAGGAAATGAGAGTCATTGTGAGGCCTGACGCCAGGCCGCTGCCAACGCAGCCGGGGCGGCTCGCAAAGGCACATTGTTTCCTGTGACATCCCTGCGTGCGACAGGCAGAGGGTAGGGGCACGGGGGAGGCAGAGCCCCCAGAACTGGCTGGATCCTGGCCTGCTGCCCTCAGATCTGAGCCAGAAGCTGTCCCTGGCCTTCAGGAGTAAGAACTCCCCGAGGCAAGAGCTGCCTCACGCCTGGACCCGGCCGCAGGGAATTGCTTGGTCGGCAGGACAGCTGGGTTTTCTGTTACCTGCATTCCCTGCCCCTCATTCCCCTTGTCAACAGCTTGCAACTAAAGGTATTTTATTGTCTGGGGGGCTCAGTCTGAACGGCACGTGACTCTTGATCTCGGGGTCGTAAGTTCGAGCCCCACGCTGGGTGTAGGGATCACTAAAAAAATATATACATATATATAAAAACTTTTTTATTTTATTTTATTTATTTTTTATTAAAAAAATTCTTTTTTAATGTGTATTTTTGAGAGAGAGAGAGAGAGAGAGAGAGAGAGAGAGAGAGAGAGAGAGTGCAAGTAGGGAAGGGTCAGAGAGAGAGGGAGACACAGAATCTGAAGCAGGCTCCAGGCTCTGAGCTGTCAGCACAGAGCCCGATGTGGGGCTCGAACTCACACACCATGAGATCATGACCTGAGCCGAAGTTGGACGCTCAACCAACTGAGCCACCTAGGCGCCCCTCTAAACTTTTTTTAAAAAGGTATGTAATTGTTTGGTAAGGAAAGCAAATCCATTGAAAAACACCCCTCCAGGGAAGCCTTGCCAGGCTCTTCCATCCATTCCCTCCCTGCCACCACTATGAGATAATCCCTAGCCCTCTAGATCAGTCTCAAATGCATCAACAGTCACCCGAAGGGCTGGCGAACACACTGGAGGTTGGGCCTCAACCCTGAAGTTTCTCATCCAGTAGGCCTGGTGTCTGGCCCAAGAATCTGCATTTCTAGTGCCCACATGCTGTTGATGCTGTGCTCCAGGGAGCTAACTTGGAGAACCCTGTCCTAGATGCTGTGGTCTGTGTCTTTCCCAGCCCTTCCTGCCCTTCCTTTTCCTCCCTCAGCAACCTTAAATCACATTTAGTCCCAACTGCCCTGGCCAAGACTTTCTGACCTCTGGTCCTCCTCGGCTTTGGGTCTTGCTGCCTGCAGTGCCCTCCCTCCCCTTTCTCACTGGCTAACTGCTACCCGTGCTGTAAGTAGTAGGAGCAACCACTTATTGGTCATTAACCATTTATGCCTCCCTCTTCACGATTTTGTGGTAAGCACTGGTACTCTACCAGCTCACTGTTATGATCTCACCATTCTACGGTGAGAAACTGACGACCCCAAGTCACAGAGCCAGAAGACGGAGCTAGGATTCCGGATGGCCTGAGTTTCAAGCCCACAGTTGACTCGCAGCTCATATGACTCCCTCAGGAAGCTTCCTCTAAATCTTCCAGACTAGATCCCGCACACCTTCTTGGAGACTCCGTATGTGTGTGGCTTCATCAGTATGGTAACAGCCTTGCAGAACAGTTCTCTTTTGATGGGTCTGTCTTCTTGCTGGGACTGTCTGTTGCTTAACAGTATGGGCTTTGTCCTCATCATCCCGGTATCCCAAATGATTGGTACTGGGGGTGGATGGGATTTATGGGCCCTGGCATTAGTAAGTGCTCAATAAATGCTCCCTTGTTTGCTGACTGGCTGAATAATGGTTGCTAAAATGTATGTTGAATAAGTGAATACACGGTTGCTGCGTCATCCGTGTTGAGTGTGTAAACGGTAGGTGCCCATTGCTGAATAAATGAGATAGTAAGTTCTTTGTGTATGCTGGTTGAATGGGTACATGAGTGCATGAATAGTTGTTGCTAATAGATGTTTGGTGGATAAGCTAATGAGTACATGAATGGTTAGTAGATGCTAAGTGTCTGTTGCCTGGCTGGATGAGTAGATGGGTTGGCTGACACACGGATGGAATGGGTTGGGTTGGAGGTGATCGGATATTGGAATGGGTGAATGGGTAGATTGGTATACAGATGGATGGGTGGGTGACTAATGAAAGGATGGGGGTGATGAGTGCATGGCTAGGTTGGTATATGGACGGATAAAGAGATGGAAAAATGGGGGAGTAGGTTGGTGGGTGGATGGACAGATAAGCAGGTTTGTGGTTGGATGGATGGGAGGCAAGGCCCTGATTTTGGTGTTGTTAGCACGGGACACTCTCTGTAATTCCACTCCTGCCAGAGAGATGACAAAGAGCGAGTTATTCTCGGGAATCCAGGGCACTTGAGGTCTGCAGCCAACAGGGCAGCCTGGCGGTCCTCTGGGCCATGCCTTGGAAAGGCAGATGGCTGATGCATCCCGAGCATTGCAAGGGGGCTGTGCAACTGTTTTAAATGTCAGGATGTCTCCCAGCTGTGAGATGGGGGCTTGACGTTTGTCATGTTCCTGAAGCACTTGTTTTAATGACTAATTATTTTCCCTCTTCTGACATGGCTCCTTGGGAGGGGAGCGGGAAGCGTGGCTGGAAGCCACAGACCTGTGCACCATAATTGAATTCACTAATAAGCCAGCATGAATTAACCCCTACCCGCCAGGGGGGGAGCAGAACGTGGAAGGCCCAAGTCCCAGGCTCAGCCAGGTGCTGCTTGGCTGGAAGCCCCTTCTGGGCTGGCTGGTACCTGCAAAGGATCCACAGCATCTAAGCCAAAACCCCGGTAGATGTCTGAAGATCCGGGAAAAGGCAGGTCGTTGGCTTGAAAGTGATTTGAGTTTGATCTAAATGAAATGACCTATCAGGTGTTTAAAAACACAGTGCTCAGTATATATGGGACGTTGCATAAAATGCTTCACCTGAATTTTTCATCCTTTGAAGCAGACTGTTCTTATCATAATCTTCCCCATTTTCCAGATGAGGAGACTGAGGGACAGGGGTTTTATAGTGGTTTTTAAATGTGCCTGCAAATTCTTCCTTCCCATCAAGAGGTAGAGTCTAATTCCCTTCCCCTCCAATACAGACTGGGATTAGCGTCTCAATTCTGAGGAATAGAATAGAATAGAGATGACCCAGTAACTTCTGAGTGTAGATCACAATGCTGGTGCAGCTTCCTCCTGGCTCTGTCTCTTTTAAGACACGCACTTTGGAGCCCCGCACCCCCATTAAAGAATTTGGGGAGCCTTGAAGCCACCACGCTGGAGAGGCTTCAGACAGCCCCAAAAAGCTCCAGCCATTCTGGTCTCGGGAGCTTGAGCCTCCAGAGCCCTGGCACATGGCTCTGGCCCTGCCTGACCCTGGCTGCACCAGCGACCCTTGGAGAGGGGAAGGGAGGATGGTGAGGGGGTAGGGAGGTGGGGGGAGAGGGAGAACAGCCCAGCTGATCCCATCCACCCCCAGAGCATGCGTGATAATGAAAGGACAGATGTGAAGTTCAGGGTGGTTTGTTACGCAGCCATGATGGGAGCCATGGGGAAATCAACTCCCCTGTATCATGTAACTAGAGAGTGGCGGAACCAGGACGCGAGCCACACGCACAGGCCGGCTTAGGAGCCCCACGCTTAAGCAGTGAGGGGCTCCAGCCCCGCCTTTGCAGTCTTTATTTAACCCACCCAGTGCATGGACTGGCGGGGCGCTGGTCCCAACCTTGTAGGTTTGCAGGAGGATTACATTAAACAATTCTAGAAAAGCACTGGGTTCAGTGGTTAGAACATAATAAATTCACCATCTTGGTTAATGGCAACTGTGTCCTTGTAGATACTTAGCCATAAATCTCGCTCTTATCTTCAAATGGCTCTTGCTCTCCCATCCCCACACTAGCACGTCTGCAGATCCATTTGGTGCTACTTTCTTTGGGTCCAGAAAACCACTGCTTCTGTCTCCCTTCCTCCATTCTTCCTACGCCGTGCCAGCCCACCATCTCCTGCCTGCCTCCCTGGGGCAGCCTGGCAACTGGTCTCCCTACGTTAGGCCTGGCCCCTTGGGCTTCTGCTCCACACCGCAGCCAGAAAGATCCCGAGAACACCTGTCTGTTCCATTTCTCACATTGCCTCAGACGTTCTGAGAACAGCCCATTTCTTTCAGCTCAGAAAACGAAGTCCTTCCAATGGTCCGCGAGGTTCTCCATGACCTCCCCATCAAACACCTCCTGGATTCATCCATAACACTCACCAGGCCCGATTTACTCATTCCAGCCACGCGAGCTGCTTGCTGTTCCTAGACCCTGGCACATCCTGCCTCGAGGTTTTGCATCTGCTGTTCCCTCTGCCTGAGTTGCTTTGCCCGCTGTTAGCCACACGGCTCACTTCTTCACCTGTTTTAGGTCATCGCTGAAATGCCGCCTTCTTATTGAGGCCTCTACTCACTGCCTCTTTAAAATGACACCCCCCCCCCCGTCGCTACCCTCCTTCCCCTTTTAATTTCTCTTCATGACACCTACCACCATCTTACACATGAGTATCTTTCCTCACTCATTTTTTTTACTACGTCCTCTTCTGCTAGAATGGAAGCACATGAGGACAGATTTTTGTCTGTTTTGGTCACTGCTCCTGGGAGAGTGCCTGGCACATAGTGGGTCGTTCAATGCCTACTTGCTGAATGAACAGGTGAATGAATGAATGAATGAATGGCTGTTGGCTGATATCAGGGAGGCCAGGAAGGAAGCTACTGAGCTACCGCAGGTAAGAACAGACTGTGCAGTGGAGGTTGAGGGGCAACGTACTTACGAGAGAGAAGGGCTGTAGAGTGTAACAATGGTTCCTGGTGTTCTGGCCTGTGCAGGGAGCTCCCGTCCCTGGAGACTTGGTGGGGGGCATGCCAGGGGAGGCAGGCGAGATGGCATATTTATATGGGATGAGGTGGAGGTGTTGGTGGATGTTCACGTGAGGTCTAGGCTAGGGATGGAAGTGAGGACAGGAGGGGTGATGGAAAATCCAGCATGGAAGAATACTGGGAACCCCCAGAGAACAGTGAGAGTAGGGCCCTTGGGGGGCAGATGGCGGGTACAGAGTCCCTTACTCTAATGCCTATGGGAGTCAGGTGGGAGCTTTAGGGGAGCAATGAGGCCTGAGGCAAATGTAAGTGCCTGTATCACTTCTGGAAGAAGATGCAGCCTCCCTCAGCTTCCATTGGCTTATTGCCATGTGGAAAGATAGGTCTGGGCTTGTAAGAGCTTCTGGTTGTTGAAGGAAGCCAAAAATTTGGGTTTTTATGTGACATTTCTTGGATTTTTGAGACCATTTACTCAAACTTTGCTCTAAGGGCTGTATGGACCAAATAATCCACATCTGTGAGCTGGATTCAGCCCATGGGCAATCAGTTGACCGCCTCTGGGGTAAGAGAGTGAGGGAAAGTCTGGGGGCAGGACCCTGGGAGAGTGGAGTTGTAGGGGTTGCTGTCTGGCCAAAGGCACAGAAGGCAGCCGTTCTAAGCAGGTGATGTGCTGGAGTGTGGAACATCATAGAGAGGACCAGGGGCTTGAGACTGGGAACTTGAGCTTTGGGGGATCACGTAAGTGAGGGTTTTAACAGAGCAGGGTCGTGCAGTGAGACTGGCAGAAGCCAGACTTTGGTGGGTATGGGATCCATTTTTCTTGTTCCAAAGGTGTTCACCTTCCTCACATGCAACAGTGAAGGGGAGACAGATGGAAATTTCTTTGATTCAGACCAGGGCTGCCCTTTGCAGCCAGTGGGGCCAGGACAAACCAGCCAGTGTGAGACCAGTTCCCCCAGTTCCCTTGGAGGGAGACTGAACTGTACCCTCCTGGGGTGTTACGAACCAGAGACATTTTGAAATTGCTGATGATGTCCAGGAAGCATCAGTGAGGTTCACCACTCCTAGGGGCAACTCCCATACCAAACGCACAGCCTGGGGGGGAACCCCTCAGTCACTGCACCTGCAAGAGGCTGCGAAAGCCTGAAGCCACATCGCCCCGCAGAACTTCCCATGTCCTTGCCAGCGTTCTCCATCTGGGCCGCTCAATATGGTAACCGCCGGCCACATGGGGCTACTGCCCACGTGATGTGTGTTTAGTGGGACTGAGCAGCTGGATCTTTTATTTAATTTAAAACAATTTAAATTTAAGTAGCCTTATGGGACTAGTGGCCACCATACTGGACAGGGCAGGTCTAGAGGTTTGGAAGAAGCTGTCGTGATTATAGAGACAATACTCCTCCCCCCTTTCTCATCTCTCTCCAAAAGTGGGGAAACGCTGTGGCGCCTGGGTGGCTCAGTTGGTTAGGTGTCCGACTCTGGATTTTGGCTCAGGTCACGATCTCAGAGGTTCATGAGTTCGAGCCCTGCCTTGGGTTCCACACTGGCAGTGGGGAGTCTGCTTGGGATTCTCTCTCTCTGCCCCTTCCCAGCTCTCTCTCTCTCTCTCTCTCAAAGTCAATCAATAAAGTTTAAAAAAAAGATGGGAGGGGGAATGCCAATGGGGAATGGGGTTTCCTGGTGGGCAGCCTCACTCACATGGGTGTGGCTTCCTTCTCTCCAAGGCTGGATAGCCAGTGTAAGCTCAGCTTACCTCCTCAGGGCCTGTATAACGAACTTGGCTCTTTTCCACCCCTTTTGGGCATCTTTGAAACTCTGGTCTTATCAGGACTAGCAGACAGCAGGACATGAGGCCAGGGCTCAGCAGGCTGGAGTAGCCCACGTGGGTCGTGGGCCTGCACTTCATGCTTCATTTACTATCCAAGGCCTTTGCCTGCCTGGGCACTAAGCCCAGCTCATAATAAAAGGGCCACTCTTAGTTTCCTTCCCTGATGGCTCATGTGAGTTTGTCTCCCAAAGGGAGTTTGTGGGACAGGAGTGTGTATGGCAGAGGGGAAAGAGGATAACTCCGGTTTGGCAGGATTCAAACATTCCTGAGTTCCTAGAACATTTGCATCTAATAAGGTCTCAAGCCCCTAACAAAGTTATTTTAAAATTTTTCTTCTGCTCTTCTAGTTTTAAAAAAAATCATATATAATATATAACCATAATTCCCTGCATAAAAGGTTAAAATAATTCAGAAGTTCTTCCCCATAGGTAAAATTGACTATGGCCTTCCTCCCAGTCTTCCTTCTGCACGCGTGCGCACACACACACACACACACACACACACACACACACACACACACACATCAGTGGGATGTTCTTTCCCCCAAGAAGAATCATCCTGTGCATGATCACTTGTTCTGTGATGTGGGAAACCTTTCTAGATCTGTTAACAGAGATAGGCCTCATTCCTTGTTCAGGGCCTCGTATTATCCTGCTGTGTACGTGTGGTTTAGTTCATCACTCCCTCGTTGATGGTTATTTGGGCTTCTCTCGTAGGTTCCAATAGTACTAACTGTGTTACAGTGGACATTCTGATATATACCCCGCCACCTCCACCATGTAGGAGTGTGGCACACACGTGACCGAGAGTGGGGTAGATGGGCCAATAGCTCAGTGAGTGTTCCCTCCTCCCCTCCTCCAGACTTCGTGGGGGGAGCCAGCCTCCGCCCTCTGTCAGGAGTGACCGGGACTCGCTTTGCCTGACAAGATGGGGGTGGGAGTGATGACGGCCAGTTCTGAGCTTGGGCCTTAAGACACCTCGAATGTTTCCACTTGTCCCCTTGGTGCTTATGCTGTGAGAATCACATTCCCTGGGGGAGCTTCTGGCCCCAGGAGGGCGGGAGACTCGGCCTGGCGCTCGGCCCAGCCATGCCCAGCCAGGCTCAGCCCTACCCCGGCTGCACTGCCGGCAAGTTGGCCAGAGAATAGATGCTTGTTGCTTTGCACAGCTGAAATTTCAAGGTTGTTACGTAGTAAAAGCTGCCTGACACAGGGGTGAAAACTGGGAGAGCTTTTAGTATCTATCAAAATGTTTAATGCAATGCCCTTTGACCCAGTGTTCTCCTTCCAGGTGTCTGGCCTACGGAAACATTCTGTATCAAGACACAAGAGCAATGATATTTCGAGCAACTCCTGCTTTGTAAGGGAGGGTGTCCCTGTCCCAGGTGATGGATGGGGCTGTCTAGGCGTTGAGCTGTGAAGTCACTTAGCAGCTCTCTCAGGGTGCCCGGGAGGGGGGGCCTGGAAACCACTGGTGTGGGACCTCCCCTCTACTCAGAGAGACAGCTCCAGGGGTCACCGGCCCCCTCGGCTGCACGTGTGTGGGCACCACCTGGCCCGTCTGCAGCCACAGATCACTGCCTTGAGAGCCTTCCAGTTTTATCATCTTTGGAGCCTTTTCCTGGCGGGACCTGAGCCCCTCCCCCCACTCCGCTGCCACCGCCCCCACACAAACAGTTCCAATCCATAGAGGGCTGGGGAGTGGGGGGCAAGACTGGCTGGAAAAACTCATCAGATAGAATGCCCTGGAAAAGAAGAATTTCCCCTTGGATTGAAGTTGACTGTTTTCCATTCACCCTCCAGACAGCCAATCTCTTTTCACCAAAGAGCTGCATTTTTCAGACTCTTTTTTTCCTGGTCCTCCAGTGGCCTCTTGGATGGGATGGCGGGAAAGCTTCCCTGGCTAGGGAGATGCTTGGGGCTGCAGCAAAGGGGCTCGCCTCCTGGGGTTCCTGTCCCCTTCCTCAGCCGCTGGCAAAAGGCCGAGGGGAGGAAAATTGACTCCTCCACAAGGGCCTGTGGACACCTCCGCAGAGAAATTCGTCTTTTGTTGGGGGAAGCCCAGATGGAATCTCGGAGCTGGGAAATAGATCTGTTTGCTCGCTGTCCCCACTCGCCTCTCGGTTCATCTGTCACTGTTAGCTCAGTGCTGATAATTCTGTCGAGCTGGAGCGCTCGCCTGGCTTGGCAGTGAATTGAGTTGAGAAGGAGTTTTTCCCTAGCAGAAATGTACTGTGTCCATGGTTATTTGTGGGGGATGCTGTTGTAGGAGGGGGACGGCTTCATATAGGGAGTCGGGGCCATCAGAGTCTCTGTGCTGAGCCAAGATGATAGGTATTAGCCTGCAGTGCCTGTCCACTCATAGGGGAGAGATGAGCCAAGAAAACTGTCTCATCAACCCTCCCTGGATGTCCATTAGCCCATCCAGAGGGAGCTGCTGACTCTTTCCAGACAAGGTGATGGAGGAGGCCCCGTTTCTTTTTCAACGGCTGCGTAGTACTCCGCCGTATACATGTGGGGTGGCAGTGGTGATGGTGGAGTAGGTAGGGTGGGCACAAGGCTGACTGTCCACAGGCTGGTGAGTGACTTAGGAGGTGCTGGGCACAAAGCCCTGCTCGACTAGTCCAACCGCATTCATTTGAGGGTCAGGCGTGGGGAAGGGGAAGTGTCTCATTTCATCCAAGGAGGTAGGTACTATTATCCCCATTTTACAGATGAGCAAACTGAGGCGCAGAGAAGTTAAGGATCTCTTGATCAAGATCACACAGCTACTAAGTGGCAGAGATGGGATGCAAACCCAGGCCAACCCAAAGGCCACCACCCCTGTAACTACCTCCCTGCAGAGGTCTGGGTACTTGGAAGTTTGCTGAACTCCTGCTATCGATAGGGAAGAACCCTGGACCAGCCAGAACCCTGGGCCTCAGCATCGGCTCTTATTCTGCTGTAGTCAGAGACCCCAGGCCTGGGGGGAATTGACCCGTCCTGGTGGTGGGCCACAGGTGGGGGTGCAACTGTTGCCCGCCGAGTTCTCACTGGCCCCAACCTCCTGTAAGCAGCCTGGAGGGCCAGGCTGGGGTGGTCCTTCTGCCCGGCAGCTCCTGGCAGACGGGCTGCGTGGGGCTCTGGCACAAGGCTCTCCTGCATCCAGCGCTCCCAGGCTGGGCCAACACTAATATTTACTTTTGCAGGCAAAGCTGTGGCTCAGGGCCGGTTCCCGTCCCCGTGGTTCTCCTGGGCCTGGGGGATGGATTTGCAGAGTGGGGTGTTGGGACACAGTTTGTGTGGGCTGAGAGGGAGCTACAGGAGATGGCAGGCAGGGAATTAGGTCCAAGGCCTCAGATAAAATGACTATAATGATAGCAATAGCAGTTATTTATAAAGGACTTACCATGGACCAGATGCTGGGATAAGCCTCTCCCATGCATTTTTGTTTAGCTCTCCCCCCGGTGCTCCCAGGCAGGTGGATCATAGTTTTCCAGGCTAGAAACCAGAGGTAGGGGAAGGTAAGGGGTTTGTCCTAGCTCACACACCTACTAAGTGGTGGACCTGGGTGGCCAGCTGAGCAAACGAGCCTTGGGAATTCTAAAATCAAACACCTCCGTGGTGGTTTAATGCCATGAGTGAAGCCTGGTAAGTTGAAGGCAGTAGGGAGTGGCAGGGACGGGGGTGCCCAGGCGGGGACACCCTATCTAATGCTCAGCTCTCGCTATTTGCTGCCACCAGGACAGGTGGACCCAGTGGGCCCGGCTTGTTTGATTTTCAAGAGAAAAATCTTGGCATGTTTGTTTCTACAATCAGGGGGAAAATACATATTTATGTATCTACAGGTTTTTATTTGAAGTCTTCCAGTTTTTAAATGTTGGCAGTACATGTCTTTAAAACAACAACAACAACAACAACAACAACAACAACAACAACAACAGCAAACCACAACGGCAGCCAAGTCAAGCACAGCATTGGGTGGTAACTCCTTGCTGCAAAGCCCTGCACATTCACCCTGCTCCCTCCACACAGAAGGCAAGAGGGAGACTTCGGCTCAAAGGCCGCCAGTCTGGGCCATCACCCCCGAGCCACTTTTGGGGTGAATGCCTGGGGGCAGTGCCACCTTTGGATCCAGACCATCAGGACACCTCAGTCGGCCATGCTCTCCCGGCCAAGGGGGTGTGCCTGCCCAGGGCTACAGCCCCACTTCTCCAGCAGCCTCTGGGGACCCCCACATTCCCTGCCCTGAAGGCCTTGAGTTCACTTTCAGGACCAGTGTGTCAGTTTCCCGTGCTGTGAAAGACACCGTATAAACTTTGTGGTGGGAAGCAACAATCATCCGTTACCTGTCGCGGTTCGTAGGCTGGCTGGGTCAGGGCTGTGGCGCTCTCTCGGCTCTCCTGACGCCCAGTCCGATGGTGGCTGGGAGTGTCACCCACACATCTGCAGTCCATCTGACTGTTGGCTGAGGCTCCGGCGGGGGCTACTACACGGAACACCTGCATGTAGCCTCTCCATGGGGCCTGGGCATCCTTCCCGTGAGGCGACTTGTTCTCAGAGTGAGTGTCCCATGAGGGAGAAGCAAAAGGAAGCTGAATTGTCTTGATGACCCAGCCTCGGAGTTACTACCACCACACTTTACTGGTAGAAGCAGAAACAAAAGTCTGCCTGGGTGGAGAAGAGGAGCTCTCTCTCCCCCTTGGTGGCAGGTGGGCAAAGTTACATGTTAAGAAGGGCCTGTGGAGTGAGAGCCACTCCAGTGTCCCTGGCCACTTTGGAGAATATTTTCTACAACAGCCTGCATGTTTCTCGTCCCCGAGGTCTTCCTGAGGACGGAGCTGCAGGGAGGGAGGCAGAGGGGGCATGGCAGGGTCCGGCAGCAGCGATGGACGGGGGTGCAGGCTGGCTGTGCACACGCCAGCACGTGAGGCCCTCTGACCCTGGCAGTGGTACGGGCAGGCTGCATGAGGGTAGGGCAGGCCCTTTGAATTTGCTTTGAGGAGTCCCCGCCGGGAGCCACATGTGGACAAGGCAGAGGTCAGCCCCGAGGGGGCCCACGTGACGGCCACCACCGAGCAGGAAGGGCCATGGGGAAGAGAAGAGAGACAGAGATAAATGACTCGCTGCGTATCCACCAGCCTCCTGGTGGACACATCCTGACCGAGTGTGCAAAGGACGGTCAGCCCTTGCCGGATGCTATGAAAGATACTGCAGGAACTTGTCTCGGGGGACGAGACAAATACACACGACCCAGCGTCAAACAACGAAAGTTGCCGGGGAAATTTGGGTCAAACGGAAGCCCTTTATAGGAGGGAGAGGTCAGGACACTGGTTCCCATCCTGCCTGCCGATCAGAACTGCCTGGGGGAGCCAGAAGAAATACCGATGCCTGGTCCCCACTCAGCTCGGTGCTGACGCAGTACATCCCTTTGCGGCCTCTGTGTGGGGATTTAGAAAATCTCTCCAGTGATTCTAATAGGCAGCCAAGTTGGAGACCCACCGAGCCAAAGGAGACATAGCTGGAGGGAGAGGCTCCCAGGTCTTATACAGGGAATGGCTTGAATACACAGAGAGGCCAAGAGAAGGCCTGCCAGGTGGGCAGAACAGCTGGAACACAAGCGAGGGGGTGGGAATGTGCATCGCAGCAGTAGGAAGGAGTATAACATAAGGTTGGATGCTCTCAGACACGAGTATTGGTAATAGAAATAGTCAGTGTCATCATGCATGTAAATCTCATAGGATGGAGCCCTGCCTGGAACTAGGGCTTTCCAAAGCAGTATTATAGCTGTTCTTTGTCTGTCTGCCTCTCCCTGGAGACTGTAAGCTCTCTGAGGGCAGAGGCTGTGCCTGGCCTCCACTGGAACTCTGTGCCCAGCATGATGCTTGGTGTGACATAGTACGGGGTGGGTCTTAGGGCAAAGATGGGAAATTCTAGACCTAATCTGGGGAGAACCAGACTTAAGTGTGGTAGAGACTGCTAGATGCTCACCCAATACCTCTCCCCTCCTTGTTGCAGCAGAATCCCTGTGTTGATGGGAGGGTCATGTTTCCGTCTGAAGGGTCACAGTCTCCAGACCCTTGCAGCCAGGTAGCCATGTAGTGTCACCAACCGGGCTGTCTCAGGTTGGGTTCCCAGAAGCACACGCTGTGAAGCAAAGGCCTAAGAGCCAGTTTTTCTGGAAGGTGATTCCAGGAAGGACTCGTATGGAAGTGGGGAAATGAGACAAAGAAGAGAAGAAGACAAATGCAGAGTATATAAGGGATGAGGTTATTGCTGGGGACAACTGAGGCCCCATCCCACTGGGAACCTCTGCAAGTTGCTCTAGGACAGACCCCGGTTTTCCCACCCAAAGGCAAGAAAGCTTGGGTATTTGTTCACCAAGGGCTGCCCAGCTTTGGTTGAGGCTACCCCTAGGTACCATGAACTCTGGCACTTCTAGCCTCGTCTGTGTGTGGATCTGACCAAGCTCCTGGGGCCACAGGAATGTGTTTGTAAAAGGAGATTCTTTGGTGACTGGGTGATGACTGTCACGGGGATGTGGAAGGGGCAGGCGCAGTGACTGTTATGAAAGTGTCAGATCTTGCAGCGGACTTCCAGAATAGCCTCGCTAAAGAAAGCCTGACTCAGCAGATAGGAGACCTTTTGTTCGTGACCTCCCACTTTCCTCTTGTTTTGAGTATAGATTTAATGGCTGGAGCCATCTCATGTCCATGTGGCAAAGGCCAACAGGGCCATCCAAGACCTCTCTCTGTTCTGACATCTTTTAGTTTAAACAATTTCCTACTGGACATTGTCATATAAGAAAAACCTCTCTTTATAGTTTAGAGCAGCCACTGATATTTGGGCTTCATGTTACTTGCAGCCTAACTCACTCTTATTCAATAAATCCTGAATGTTGCAGAATGCATGAGTTGAAATCTGGGAAGAGGCTGGGGGTGGGGTCAAGAGCACCTTTTGCTTACCGAGATATCCAGCAGGATTAACTATATTCCCGGATGGTAAGCTCCTTGGGGCTGGGTGATGATTGTTTTTACTTATTATTTCATCCTCAGCCTGTTAAGGGGAGGCCTGCAATAATTGTTTCCTGAATACATAAATGGCCAGTGATCCTGGGGGAGGGGAGGGAGCTGCGGATACTCTGGACACAGTTTGAGTTTGTGTTTATGGAATGTCTTTTCACATACAGGATTATATTTCTCTTCTGCTAGAGAGAGAGGGGTGAGGGAGGGGAGAGAAGAAAAAGCAAATGAGCTAGGATTCAAGTGTTAAAAATTGCGTAGTTTAAATTTTTTTTTTCAACGTTTATTTATTTTTGGGACAGAGAGAGACGGAGCATGAACGGGGGAGGGTCAGAGAGAGAGGGAGACACAGAATCGGAAACAGGCTCCAGGCTCTGAGCCATCAGCCCAGAGCCTGACGCGGGGCTCGAACTCCCGGACCGCGAGATCGTGACCTGGCTGAAGTCGGACGCTTAACCGACTGCGCCACCCAGGCGCCCCCAAAATTGCGTAGTTTAAACTTCCTCTCTCTGAACCGTAGTTTCCTTGTTTGTAAAATGGGGATAATGACCACGGCAAACTGAAGTTTGTTGTAAGGATGAAATGAGAGAATGTTTGACCAGTGATTAGCAGAGTTCCTGGTGAGGACCTGGAAGGTTCTCAGTAAAGGATACTGCATTATTATCGCTGTCTTTGTACCTGGAACAGGTACAAAGGACAAGGTCCTTATCCCCAGATAGCCAATGATCTGATGGGAGGGACTCACTGTATGATGGGGAAGGATGAATATGATTATTCCTATTTTATGACTAAGGACATAGACTCTGAGGGGTTATAAAATGCATCCAGGATCAGTGGATGGCTTTGTGGTGGGATCTCGGCCAGCACCGCACAGGAACTCCGGAGGAATGCTAGAAGCCTTAACTTCGGGGGACACCAAAAACCATAAAATACCTAGGAATAAATCTAACCAAAGAGGTTGAAAATCTACACACTGAAAACTGTAGAACGCTTATGAAATAAATTGAAGAAGACACAAAAAAAAAAAAATGGAAAAAGATTCCATGCTCCTGGATAGGAAGAACAAATATTGTTAAAATGTCAATACTACCCAAAGTGTTCTACATATTCAATGCAATACCTACCAAAATAACACCAGCATTCTTCACAGAGCTGGAACAAACAATCCTAAAATTTGTATGGGACCAGAAAAGACCCCGAATAGCCAAAGCAATCCTGAAAAAGAAAACCAAAGCAGGAGGCATCACAATCCCAGACTTCAAGCTGTATTACAAGGCTGTAATCATCAAGACAGTATGGTACTGGCACAAGAACAGACACTCAGATCAATGTAACAGAAGAGAGAACCCAGAAATGGACCCACAAACGTATGGCCAACTAATCTTTGACAAAGCAGGAAAGAATATCCAATGGGATAAAGACAGTGGTGCTGGGAAAACAGCGACATGCAGAAAAATGAACCTGAACCCTTTCTTACACCATACACAAAAATAAACTCACAATGGATGAAAGATAAGAAGCCATCAAAATCCTCAAGGAGAAAGCAGGCAAAAACGTCTTTGATCTAGGCCACAGCAACTTCTTACTCAACACGTTTCTGGAGGCAAGGGAAACAAAAGCAAAAATGAACTGTTGGGACCTCATCAAAATAAAAATCTTCTGCACAGCCAAGGAAACAATCAGCAAAACTAAAAGGCAACCGACAGAATGGGAGAAGATATTTGCAAACAACATATCAGATAAAGGGTTAGTATCCAAAATCTATAAAGAACTTCTCAAACTCAACACCCAAAAAACAAATAATCCAGTGAAGAAATGGGCAGAAGACATGAAAAGATATTTTTCCAAAGAAGACATCCAGATGGCCAAAAGACACATGAAAAAATGCTCAACATCACTCATCATCAGGGGAATACAAATCAAAACCACAATGACATACCACCTTACACCTGTCAGAATGGCTAACATTAACAACTCAGGCAACAACAGATGTTGGTGAGGATGGGAAGAAAGAGGATCTCTTTTGCATTGTTGGTGGGACTGCAAGCTGGTGCAGCCACTCTGGAAAACAGTATGGAGGTTCCTCAAAAAACTAAAAATAGAACTATCCTACAACCCAGCAATTGGAATACTAGGTTTTTATCCAAGAGATACAGGTATGCTGTTTTGAAGGGGCACATGCACCCCAATGTTTATAGCAGCACTATCCACAGTAACCAAGGTATGGAAAGAGCCCAAATGTCCATTGATGGATGAATGGATAAAGAAGATGTGGTGTGTGTATATATATATATATATATATATATATATATATATATATGGTATATATATATATACACACCACATCTACTTAATACACACACACACACACACACAATGGAGTATTACTCAGCAATCGAAAATAATGAAATCTTGCCATTTGCAACTACGTGGATGGAACTAGAGGGTATTATGCTAAGAGAAATTAGTCAAAGAAAGACAAATATATGACTTCACTCATATGAGGACTCAGGTGAACATAAATGAAGGGAAGCAAAAATAATGTAAAAACGGGGGGGGGGAGAAAACATAAGAGACTCTTAAATATGGAGAATAAATAGTGGGTTGCTGGAAGGGTTGTGGGAGGGGGGATGGGCTAAATGGGTAAGGGGCATTAAGGAATCTACTCCTGAAATCCTTGTTGCACTATATGTTAACTAACTTGGAGGTCAATTACAAAATAAATAAATTTTAAAAAAAGAACCTTGGGAGAAATTCTGTGATTTGGTCTTGTACCCAGAACCAGCGTTTGACAAGGGTCCCTGTGGGCTCTGTGATGGCGGCTCCAAGCTCCACCTCACCTCACCCAGTTCCTTCCGAAAACTCCTCCAAAGGCCCTTTCCTGCTCTGAACTTGAAAATGCCTTTACTAGAAAGAGCTGAATTGGCATGGAATGACTAAAAGAGGTGCCATTTAGCAGAGCGATGAGTGGAAATGTCTTCCAAATTAGGATGAAGTGTGTTACTTTCCAGAGTTGTCCCTAAGCAAACTTCTTCCAGGACTGTCTCAGTGCTGCTGACCACAGTTATTCCCACCAAGACTGGAGACCATGGTGAACACTGTGGCTGGTCAGACTCTCTGAAGGGGAAAAAGAGTGCTCCTCATCACCTGGCTGGGAGACTTCCCTAAGTGGGTGAGGATGTTTCCAAAGTACTTTTATGGTATTGATGGCATGGTTAAGATTCACTGGGTGTAAATGATGCATCTATTCAAAAGAAGCTCAGGTTCAAAGCACACCTAACCTCCTTGTCAGCAGGATCCTTGTTGAGCATTAGAACTCCTACCAATTCTCAAGTTCTCCATCACAGGCTCTCATGACTTGCACCCTGCTCTCACAGACACAGTGACTTTCCTGAAGGTGGAGGCCTTAGATGGTCACCCTCAGAGGGGTGGACAGGAGCACAAGAGTGAGAAGTCTTGCTTAGTCTCAGATTTGAGACCCTGGTAATCAACCCAGGCAATGATGGGCTTGGGGTTCCTCCCAGCACCCCTCTTTGATAGCTGGATGTCTTAGGGCACAAAGGGAGGATTACCCCCTCCTCCAGCATCTTGTCACCAAAAAGATGGTTCTGCTATGGTGACACATACCCACAGGCATATCTCTACTTCTTGTGAAACATAAACAAAAATCATCATCGTAAGTCTTGACATAACCGTGTGAGAGCAGGTGGTGGGACGTGCCATGTTCTTTGCTCCTGGTGTTTCCACCTCGGTCCCTCCTCCATTCTGCCAGCTGTGAGCTCTGTACTCCTAGCCTCAGGGAGAGGATGACTCAGCAGAAACTCTGAGAGAAATGAGTGTCAGCTTTTGGCTTTCGAGTTTCAAAAGCTTAGGCCCCTTAGGCATGAGAGAGACTGACGGCATAAATAATACATGTGGGAGAAGAGTGGGAGAAGAGTTCGGGGGGAAAAGGGAAGCTTCTGGACCTGGAGGGTCCAGAAGGGAGGATTTCTGGGCTGGGGGAAGGGAGAGAGGTGGAGGGGTTGTAATAAAGGAGAAGGGACTCAGCTTCTAGACCCCGCCCAGTCCCCCATGAAGGAAGCACTTGGGTCATCAGCTGGGGATGCCCAGTGAGGCTCCACCAGCCCCTCGATAAACTGCAGTCTCTTCTTGTGGTCACCTGACACCATAGACAGAGGAGCTACAGAGGTGGTTCTTCCTGTGAATGGCTACTGAGGTCTATTTTGGGGTAGTCAGTGCACTGGCCCAGAGGGGCACCTCCAACAGTGTCCTAAGACCTTGGGTTCTGGCACCTTCTATCATCCCAGGTGGATGCTACCATTTCAATATAAACTGTAGGGGTGGGTTGGGGGCTGGACACCCGTTGGGGATAATAGTGATGGAAGAGACAGAGCACCCTCATTACTACCCATCAAGAGGCACCTGTTGAGGCAGGACAGGGTGAACACTCGGATAAGAAGGGCTGTGGGTTTACGCACATCTCGTAGGATCAGCTGTAACTGCATCATTTCTGTCCCTCCTTGGAGAGCTTAACTGGGTACAAATGTGAGAGAGAAGCCCCCTCTTCCTTCCTCCCTTGCACAAGCTCCGGGGACTTGGTCTGTTTCCTCAGCTCTGCTAACTGGCCCCTGGGGACGCTCCTCCTCAACCAGGCGGCCCCAGGGGCGGAGTCTCCCAACTGCCCCCTGCCTCGCCCTGGCCCCCATCCCCCACACACGTCCACAGGCCTTTTCATTTAAAGAGTTCATTGCTGCAGGAAACAGATGGGAGTAACAAAAATAATAAACAGTGAGAATTTCAAAGGTTCCGGAAACTTCGAGTCATGGTCTCAGGACTGCAGTTAAAGACTTCCTTCTGAGATGATTCCTGAAAGCGATTGCAGCCACTGTTTATTTGAGCTTCTGGGATGGCCAGGCAGGTAGTGGCAGTGTTGAGAATTGTCAGCAACGGGCCCGGACTGTAATCCTCACAGCGGTCCTGTGGAGGGAGGGTGTTGTTACCGCCGGTTTACAGATGTGAAAATTGAGTTCGGAGAGCAGGACTGGGCCTCATGATTTATGGGGGCCCAGTGCAAAATGAAAATACAGTGCCCTTGTTCAGAAAGGATTAAGAATTTCAAGATGGGAGTAGCAGCGTGGGGCACGCTCAGGGCCCTTCTGAGCATGGGCCTGTGTGACTACACAGGACCCAGACCCTGTCAGAGGGAGGAGTCAGCTTGTCCAGTGACACCCAATGGGTGAGAGGTAAACCCAGGTTTCCGTATAAGGTCTAGGGCAGCCTTAAACCGAATTTGGCTGCCTTGTGTTTACCTGCAGGTGCCCCGACTCTCTCCTTCCCACTGACCACAGCTGATGATATCTTGGCTGTGACGCTTATTTCTATGACTTACAAAGAATAGCGAAAAGCAGAGCATGACTTCAAGACACCAACACTACACAAATCCTGATGTTGTTTCAAGAAGCCCTTTGGCTTTTGCTACATGGAAGCCGAAAGACGAGTGGGCATTGCCCTATCCTTAGCCTTCTCCATTCAATTAACTTGACATGTAAACATTTTTGAGACAGATGATTCTCATTTTCAGTGCAGTTTGAAAGTCCCTAGGGGCAGGAAGAATACTCAGGCCTCCCTCACTTCAGAAGTGGTGTCTTCACTCCAATTTATGTGGACTTTATTTTAAGGGATGGCAGAGGGCTCAGCCCATACGGAGCCTCTCCAGAGGGAGCTGGATAATATAGGGTTTTCCATACACGTTGGATGCAGTAGCCTAAAACATGTTTATGTGAGTATTTTTGTGTGTTTTATTCTATTATCATAGTTGTTCTCAGTGGAGAGTGCCACTTTACCCCCCCAGGGGAACTTTGGCAGTGTCTGGGGACATTTTTGTTGTCTTGGCTGGGTATGGAGAGCTGCTCAATGTCCTGCAATGCGCGGGGCAGTCCTCTTATGGCAAAGAATGATCCAGTCCCAAATGTCCATAGTGTTGAGAAGCCCTGACCAGATATCAAAAGTCATTTTGGTTTTTTCAAGTAATGAAATAGACCTTTAGCACTGGAACCCCACTTAGGAAAATCTACGCTTAGGAAATGAAGTTTTGTTTTTTTTTTTTAATAAAGTTTATTTATTTATTTTGAGAGAGAGAGTGCAAGCTGAGGAGGGGCAGAGAGAGGGAGACAGAGAATCCCGAGGAGACGCCACACTCATAGCGCAGAGCCTGAGGAAGGGCTCAAACCCATGAACTGAGGGATCTTGACCTGAGCGGACACCAAGAGGTCGATGCCTCACTGACAGAACCACGCAGGCACCCCCAGGAAAAGAAGTTTGGAGAGACGGCAACTGAATTTGCGACCGCTGTATAAGAACTAACTGGGCTTCAAATCAGAGGTCACTTGAACTTCAGATAAGTGTCCAAATGACCCCGAGAAGTTTGACCTGTTACCCTCATTTGGTTGATGGATGGAGAAACTGAGCCTCGGAGAAGAGAAGTAATTAGGGAAGGGCTTCCTGGAGGGGGGATCATACAAAGATGCCTTTGCAGAGCCAGGCACAACCGGGGGATTTCTTTAGCCTTAAGAGACCCACTTTTGCCTCTTAGCACTGCACCTGCTCTGGTTATCCCAGCTGGTTGGACACCCACTTCTCCGCCTCTGGCTCAAATATCCCCTTCCCTGCATTTGCTCACATTGGCTCCTGGTTTCCTTGCCTTACATCCACCCCATACTGGACTTCCAGGGAACTACTCTCCTAGGATCTTGGGATACACTGGCCCCAGTCTCAGAGCCTAGGAATGGGGCAGGGAAACCCCAGTCCACAGTGATTGATTTGGGAGAGTCTCGTGACCCAATCAGAGCCAGTGAGAAGCTATGAGAGGCTTGCTGTCTTACCGCTACCCCAGGTGAACTAAGGGGCTGCCACATAAAATACAGGAGGTGCAGTTAATTTTGAATTTCAGACAAGCAATGAATAAAAAAAAAAACTGTGAAGTTTGTCTCACTAAATATTTGGGACACACTTACAGTGAAAAGAATTAGTGGGGCACACTTATGCTATAAAAGCATTTATTGTTTATCTTAAATTCAAACCAAACTGACATCCTGTGTTTCTATTTGCTAAATTTGGCAATCCATCAGAGGAAGTTAAAGAGGACAGATGGCTCCTGGTGACATCATCTGAGTCCTGAATCAACTGTACCTGAAGCCAAACTACCCAGGCACTTATAGCTGAATGACTGTTAAGGAATTTTCTGGACCTTCTCAAAACCTTGGCCTTAGGAACCTTGGAAAGAGAGCCTCCTAAGGGTGTCCTAGACTTCCTCCTGTCATCCACAGTGCTCACTGTCCAGGACAATAGAGGCTTGTTGAATCACAAGGCTCTGGGCCTCAGTCCCTGGTAATAACTACCTTTATTGTTTTGAGCATCCACAGTGTGCCGGACGCTGTACTGGAGCCTTAACCTCAGTAACTTCCCACCCTTCAGATGTATTTGAGGTCGGTAATGTCACACCCATTTCACAGACGAGAAAACAGAGGTCTAGAAAGTCGACATCCTTTAGAGCACAGGCTGGAAACTTGAGAAATGGAGAATGTGGAGCAGGCCCTCATGCCCCCAGCGCAGTGCCCCTTCCTTTCCAGGTTGCCATCTCCCAGCCCCCACGTCCTGCCTGCCAGTCGCCCCCTTGGACAGCCCCAGGGTCATTCACGACCCTGCCTTCCTCTCTTGGCCCCAGAGGACCCCCTTTAGCTGCCCACCTCCTGCTTGAAACAAGCCACTGAACATGTGGAAGCCCTAGGAGGCCTTTTCTTTGACGACCTTTGCTTCAAGGGCTCATGGAAATTCTTGCCCCGACTGCTGTTGAAGCAAGCAGCCCAGGTACACAGGCCTCAGGAGGCCAGACGGCTGGCAACATCTGCTTCCAATTACCCTGGGGAGGGACTTCACTGCCAGCCCCCGGTAACAGGAGCCCCTGGCCTCTGATTTATGGCCCATTTGGAATGAAGCCTCGGGAGCAATTACTTGCTGGATGGAGCCAGGCGAGGGGCCGAGAGCTTTGCAAAGCAAAAAGCAGATCTGACTGGCTCTGCTCCCTCCCCAGGCAGATAAGAATCATCTAGTGAGTACTATCTTATTTATTTAAATTACCAAACTTTTATGGACCTGCCTACGTGCCAGGCACTATTCTGAGAGCTTCATGAATATTCACTCCATTAAGCCTCCTCTGAGGGAGATGCTATTATCATCCCATTTTACGGGTGAGAAACTGAGGCCCCCAGAGGCGTCATAACTTGCTGCACTCACACAGCCAGGGCCATGCGCCCGGCTGGGATTTGAATCCAGGCACCAGGATCCGTGGAGAACATCAGGCTGCCTTGTGAATGAATCCTCTTTCAAGCACGAATACAGGGCCACCAGACTGGCCGCTCAGAAACCCCAGGGGCTTCGATCCACAGAGCGAAAGCCAGAGTGCTTCATCTGTGAGGGCCAACTTGACCTGCCTGCCTTTTCTCTTCTTGCTCAGCCTGCTGCAGCCGCCCGCCCCTTCTTGCTTCTTCTGTTTGTCGGCTTGTTTCTTTTCTTTTTAACAGCTTTATTGAGATATAATTAACATACCATAAAGCTCACCCACTGAAAGTGTGCAGTTCAGTGGTTGTTATCTGTTTTCACAGAGTTGTGCAATTATCACCACAGTCTAATTGTAGAATATTTTTATCATCCCCCAGAGAAACTGCATCCCCATTACCAGCCCCTCTCACCGCACCCCCCCCCCCCGGGCCCCGCCCCCGCACTTCTCGCCAGCCCTAGGCAGCCACGGATCCACATTCTGTCTGCACAGGTTTGTCTACTCTGGGTATTTCATATACATGGAATACTACCATCCGTGTCTGGCTGGCTTCTGGCGCACAATTCCAGATTCATCTAGCTTGTATCATCGGTACCTCGTTCCTTTTTTGTGGCCAAATAATATTCTGACGGATGGCTATAGCCCCTTTCCTGCGTCTATTCATCAGTTGGCCAACGCGGGGTTGCTCCCACTTTTTGGCTTATGAATAACGCCGCTGCGAATATACGTGTAGTCTGTGCGGACCATTCTGGTTTCCCGACATGCTGAGCATGCTCTCCCTGCAGAGCCTTCGTCCTTGGTGTTCCCTCTCCTCCAGATCTTCCTGGGACTTGTCCCCCTCACTGCACATCTCTGCTCACATATAACCTCATGTGATCCTCCCTGACCACCCTCCCCGCGCATGATCCCCTCTTCCCCGTATTTTACCTTGTCCCGACCAGAAATCACTTTTATTCTTACCTGAATACCTGATTTCTCTCTGCCTGCTCTCCTTGCATGGAAGCTCCCTGGCCAAGGGTCTTTCTTGTTCCCTGCTGGACCCGCAGTGATGGGCACACCGGCAGTGCTCAGACAGTGTGCGTGTCGCTGATGACAGGAAGCACCCGTGACACTTTCCGTGCCAGCACCGGCCAGGGGGACTCTGGTAACTGGGGCTGCTCTGATCACTGCTACACTGGGAGCATCCCCACTTGGCCTAACTTCTTCACAAGGAAGCAGGGGAGACAGAGGAGTAAACCAGTAACCCACCAGGGTGCTGTGTGGAAGAATGGTAGGGCCTTTCAGAGTGGGTGCTCAGGCTGGAAACATATGGAGATGTTACTCCTTAGGAGCTCTGTGATGTGAGCAGTTCATTTTCTTTTTCTGTGCCTCAGTTTCCCCAACTGTCAAGGAGAACATTTCTTTACTGGCTGGTTGTGAGGGTTGTGTTAGTCAGCATTCTCGAGACAAACGGAACCAGCTAAATAGATAAGAGTTAGGATAAGAACATGACTCAAGTGGTGGTGGAGGCTGAGGAGACCCAGGGGTCTGTGTCTGCCGGGGACCCAGGAGAAGGGGGGCTGTTCTGAGAACTGGAGGGCAGACGGTGTGAGTCCCCCGTTGAGGACTCAGATCTCAGCTCAAGGAGTCCCAAATGCCCCCTTCCTCCGTCTTTATGTTCCATTGTGGCCTTCAAGGGATTGGCAGAGGCAGCTTTACTAGGTCCTCTGGTTTTATTATTTTATTATTTTTTATTTTTAAATGTTTTTTTTTATTTTTGAGAGAGACAGAGCATGAGCAGGGGAGGGGCAGAGAGACAAAGGGAGACACAGAATCGGAAGCAGGCTCCAGGCCCCAAGCTTTCAGCACAGAGCCCGACGTGGGGCTCGAACTCACGAACCGTGAGATCATGACCTGAGCCAAAGTCGGACGCTCAACCGACTGAGCCACCCAGGCGCCCCTAGGTCCTCTGGTTTTACATGCAATCTCTTCTGGAAACACCCTCACAGACCTGCCCAGAAATAGTTTAATCTCCGCACCCCACATCCCAATCATACTGACCCAGAAAGTTTACTACCACAAAGCTAATGGGAAGTGATGTGAGTGAAATGCTCAGTGTATGTTGGCTACCTGTATGTGGAGAAATAAAACCATCAGGAGGGCAGAGGCAGTGAGGAGGATGCAGGAAGACAAGGTGGGAGGGAATCAGTGAGGGCTTTCTGGAAGAGGTGGCATGTAAGCTCGAGGAAGTAGGAGGTAGCCCAGTGCATACGACATCCCTCCTCCTGCCGAGGCAGACAGTTTCTAGGCAGACATCCCACCAGCTTGGCCTCCCTGCAGGCAAGTCTGACACCTGGGGGAAGATTCTCAGCAGAAGAGGTGACAGGACACGGTGGTTAAGCTCAGAGCTCAGGTCAGACCAGGTCACTGGGTGTTCAAATCCCCTGGCTTCCCAGCTGCCTACCTGGGTGTCCTACCTGGGTGTCCCTGGGCATCATGCTGAACCTCTCTGAGCCTCCACATCCTCACCCATAAATAGGGATTGTGGTCATGGCACAGGAGTGTCGTGAGAATATTCAGCCAGGGAATGCACGGAGGCACGTAGCACATGGTCAGTGTCAGGGTGAGCCTTGGCCAAATCCCTCTTGAGCCTCAGTTCTGTTGCTTCCACTTCTCTTCAGAGCAACAGTAAAGCAGGCAACTGGTCTTGAACCCGGGCTTTCTACTTAAAGAGCTGGAGCAGAGACTAGGAGGATGGAGTCTAGTTCATTCAGCTCTGAGCCTGCTGTGTGGTCCTGGGAAAGTGAACCACCCCTGCTGAGCCTGGGGCGGGGGAAACTGCGGCGGGTGCAGGGGAAATGAGATAAAGGTGGTCCAGCCCTTGCTGTCTGCCGCCTCCCTGGGAATCCCTAGGAGCCTTCCCCAGCCCCTTCTCCACCCCCATCCCTCTCCCAGGGCTTAATTGGGCAGCTGCAGTCACTTGGCATTTAACCTTCTCCCCATCTGCCCTCCAGGGAAAGAATTAACGCTAATCCCCGAGCTGCTTCCCCCGCCGCCAGGGAAGTGTGTGAGTGCAGAGAGCAGGGAACCAGCTCCGGCGGGCCTCCAGAGTAGCCCAGCGACCTGCCCCTCCTGTTCCGACCAGTGGGGGGCCAGACCCCCAAGCCAGTGAGTCACCCTCCTTCCACCCCATCTAGCCTGGCACTGCCCGCTGGAAATCCGACGGAGCCACCTGAGGCATTTTCAATTTTTGAGCAGCCACGTTCAAAAAGAAAAAGAAATAGATGAAGTTTTAATAACACACTCTACTTAACCCAATATATCCCCCAAATATGATCTTTTCAACGTAAAACCAATACGCACAGTTATTGGCCAGATACTTTACATTCTTCTGAGCATACTAAACCTTCCAAATGCAGAGTGCGTTTTACACTTTTACAGCGCTTTTCAATTTGGATACTAAATTTTCATGGGAATACTTGATCTGGGTTTAGATTTTATAAAACGTATAGTTGGAAATGTACATTCACCTCCTCAGGTTGCTCCAGACCGACAGAAAAGTTTTCCAGTAACGACTGAGTATCTCTTTTTCCATTTAAATGTAAATTAATTAAAATGATAAAACATGAACAATTCAGCTCCTCGGTCACAGTAATCACCCTGCGAGGGCTCCCTGTGGCTGCTGGTTGCGGTACTGGGGGGGCAGGGCTCTGGTCTCTGAGGCGAGTTCCTTCAGCCCTTCCTCAGCTGGCCTCCCTGGAAGGTGTGGGGGGTGCGGGTAGCACGTGAAGAGGTGGGAACTCTGCCTCCACTTTGCTGTGTGACCTTGAGTAAGTCTCTGGGCCTCTCCAGGCCTTTCTTTCCCCAGCTATCAAAACTTCCCATTCCAAGAAACCAAGGGCTTGCAACTCACCACGGTCTGTTCTAGGCTCTGGAAGTGTGCAGTCACTGCTGGGAAGAGAAACAAAGCAGGAAGAAGGGAGGAGGGCTGTTACTTTAGATCAAGGGGACAGAGGCCACTCGGTCTTCCGGGCTGACCAGTCACTCCCTAACATCCCTTGCAGCTTGATCAAGGGCCTATCCCGTGCTTGGCTTATGCAGGGGCGTGGGAGGCCCTAAAACAGAGGGTGGGGAGCAGGCGGCTGTGGGGCGGGTCCCGGCTCACATTTGCCCCGCAGCAAGAAGGGGTTGGGCACCTGAGCTGGCAAGCACAGCCTGCCAGGCAGGTGTGTCCCCCAGACTGGGAGCCAGTGAATCACAGCTGCTGGGCTGAGCCCGACCTGCGCCAAGGACCACGGTCTGGAGGAACATCTGGACCCCAGCCCGTCTTGAGCATTTAGCTCCTTTCCTTCTGTCATCTTTCCCCCTTTATTGTCTGTCTCAGCGTCATTCGCTTCTTTCTCTCTCTCCTCCCACGCCCCTTACTTCCCCTCCATCCACCCACCCCGTATTTACGGAGGGCTTATTCTGTGACAGACACTGTGGTAAGCTCTGGGGACGCTGCGCTAAGACGCTCTGGTCCTCAAGGAAAAACTGAGGTGTCACCGTAAACAAAACTACGGTATCAGCTTAGGAAAGAGATGTGCGCTCTTCGAGGAGAACACCAAGGTGCACTGGAGGAATTTGATCCTCTTTTACCTGGAAAGATACTTAGAATTAAAAGCCAAACAACTGGGGAACTATTTGCATCTTCTGGGATGCCTAAGGAGCCCACATCCATGCACACAGCACGCTGTTCAAGGCCACTCCCTTCACGGCTGAGCCTGCTCTATTTTCTTTCTTCTTTTTCTTTTTGTTGGCTCATCTTCTATTCCACACAAAATAATAGTACGGAATGAGGAGATGAGGGCACTAACTTCCTGACTCAGTGATTACAACATGAGGTCAGTCAAGAATAAAAATGTCATGGAATCAATTCATGCATCCGTCCATCGACAATTTATTAAGCATCTACCGCCTTTTCCGGTTGAAGCTCCAGCAGGGAACAAGACAGAATTCCTGATCTCAGGGATTTTGTGTCCAGTGTGGGTAACAGGCAGGACATTAAAAAAAAAAGGCTCTTTGGGGGCACCTCAGTGGTTCAGTAGAGCCTGCTTCGGATACTCTGTCCCTCTCTCTCTCTGCCCTTCCCCTGCTCTCATGCTCTCTCTCTCTCAAAAGTAAATAAACACTTAAAAAAAAAGGCCCTTTGAGGTGACTAGTGTGAACAGGCAGGATAGTTGCTGGGGAGACTCGTGGAGGTCACCACAGTGTAAACCACTGAGGGTGGGAAAGGACATTGCTAAATGTGACAGCTAAGGAGAGCCTTGAAGCATGAGGAATGGTGAGCTAGGAAAAAAGGGAGGAGAAATTGTTCCAGGCAGAGGGCACTGCTTGGAAAAGTTTAGACCTTGATACACACACACATACACAGTGTGGACACAAAGTAGGTCCATTTTGTAGAAGTCTGGATCAGGGAATCCCAAAAGATCGGGCTGAAGAGGTAAACGGGTCAGATTACAAAGGATGCAGTAAACTATGCCAAGGGGATTGGACATTTTTCGAAGATCAATAGGAAGCCTTTGAAGAATTAGAAGCCTGAGAGTAAGGTTCAAGTGTGTGTTTTAGAAAGATTACATTGGCTACAACCTGAATAATGGAGGGAGAAGCTGCAGCCAGAGAGACCAGTTAAGGGGCTGTTGCCAAAATCCAGGGGGTACTGATAGTGGCTTAAAATAGGCAAACGGCAGTGGGGATGGAGAGACATGATGGAGGTCAAGGTCAAGATCAAGGTGAAGTCCACAGAAACTGCTTATGAGGGGAAGGAGGGATCAAGGATGACCCCAACTTTGTGGCTTCAGCAATTGCAGGGGCTGATGGGGCTCTTAGGCAATGGGAATGCTGGATGGGAACAGCTTGGGAGGAAGAAGTTTGGATGTTCAGCTTCAGGTTGGATGATAAGTTTGGGATCCTTGTGAATCACACCGTGGAGGTATTCACGAGGCAGGTGAATCGGCTGCAGATCTGGAAATGGGAGGTAGAGGGTGACTGACAAGACTGAAGCTGGGAGAAGCTGCAGAAATTCAGGGAGACTATATCATATATAGCTTTCCCCAAGAAGGAACCAAATACACTAGGTTGGTTGGTTGGATCAACTCCTGGGTTCTTGGGCCTGCCCCTCACCGGCTGGGTGAATTTTTCCCAGCCACATCTCCTCTCTGGGCCTCAGTTTCCCCCATCTATGAAACGCTGGAGCTTGGAGAAAATCATTGACCACCTTCTGTCCCACAGGAAGCACCCTCAGAGTTCCTAGGAAGTCCTTCAGTGGTCGAGGCATCAGCTGAGGTGGCACTGGGCGGCTGTGGCTTGGGACGGCCACCTCAGCTTCAAGCACAGTAGTTCCATCACATTTTGGCAATTTGACCTTCTAACTGTTTTGACTTGGAGAAAGGGCTCCATGACCCAAAAAAAGTTGACGAGAGGATGACCTCTCATGTGCCATCTGGCAGAGGGTAGAGCCACACCCAGCGGGGAGTTTCTCTGATGCCAGAAAGAATGACGTCTCCACGAGTTGGAGGAAGTTCACAGCAACCACCGACCTTACAGCACCTTTTGGTGCGTGCTCCCGATTCAGGGGACACTCATGATCACTGTGTTCACGGGGTCCCAGTGGACTCATGTGGAGAGTTAGCATCACTAGCCCAAGTAGTCCAGGGATGACAAATGAGATTCAGTTCTGGTGACACTTGCAATTGATGGGAAGGTTGCCTGGAGCTGCACCGAGGAGGATTCTGAGGCCACATCTCAGTGAGGATAAAGTGCTGTGATTGATTGACAATGTCTGCCCTGGGCAGCAGATAAGTGGTAGCGGTATGTGGGCCGTGTATCTGCTAGCTTTGATCTAATCTTTGTTCTTAACAAGGACATGAACTTTTCATCCCCGTCATAGTCCCTGGCCGCTCTATTGTGCTTTCTCTTCTTTCTCCTCCTCTCACCGTGGAGCACTTCAAAGGTTCATCCTGGCCCACTTCCCAGTGGACCAGTCACTTCAGGAAATAAATGGGCTGCTCTCTGGAGGAAGCCAGATCACTCAATGAGTTCCCATTTCTCCAGAATTAGATGGTTAGTCATGCTGACCAGGGGCAGTAGGTAGGCTCGCGGCCAGGGAAGCACAATGCCTCTCTGCTGAAACCCAGGGTGTGGGCCTGGTTTCTGGAGACATTCAAGGCCATGTTCAGGAGGCTCTTGACGCACCCCTCGAGCCTGCTTGCTGTATTGTAACGGGGACCTGCCAGCAGGAATAGTGAGGGTGGAGGCGGGAGAAATAACGGGGGACTCGACTTCATCCCGGGACGTTTCAGATCTGCCTGTTATCTTTCATGTTTTAAAAAAGTAATTTCCATTACTTAAGTAAACTGCGTTTGCTGCAGAAAAGCTGAACCCATGGCTAAGCAAAAAGAAAGAAAAATGACCTACCTTCCCAATACCTAGAAAAAAGCATTATTTCAACAAGTTGGTGTGTGTCTTTCTAGATCTTAGCAGCTCTAGCACCAGTCCATCAGAGGGGACAGTGGCTATAGCCCTGGGGTGGGTGGGGGCCCCTTGCTGTTTCCGACAGTAACCCTCCAGCTGCTGGATCGTGGCGTGGGGCCAGGGCACAGGTGTGATGGCACACATGGGGTTCGGGAGGTAACTTCCATCACCCATACTTATATTTTTAACGACCTGAGCTGGTCCTTTATGGACGATTGTCAGTGTCCACCCCCTTTCTCTGAGGGTGTCACTGGATGCATTGGCTGGATATGGGCCTGGGCTTAGGAATAAAGTTGGTGGGTAGAGTTAGGAGGCCTTACTTCCCAGCCAACATTTCTATCTGCAATTTGGAACTTTGCTGCTTCTGGAAGGCAAATGGGCCACAACTCTTTATCTTCTTTAACTAGCAGCCCTCTCCCTGTGCTCTCTTCCCCCACCCCAGCCAGGGACCAAGGACTTTCCTGGAAGTAAAGACTCTAGGATTCTGGCCTTCACCTTGGGTTTCAAAGGTGAACACAACCTCACCTTTCTGGTTTGGCTGACTTCAGTCAAGGTCAGACAGAAAGGACCACAGAATTTTAGAGCAGACACTTATAAGGGAAAGGTCAGCCTGGATAGGAGCCAGGACTTGGCACCCGTACCCGGGGAGAGTGGGAAGCAAGGGATCATTCTGGGTATGGTTTGAGGCTGAGACTAGAATCCTGATGACGCCACCCTGGCTGAGTGGGCGCCCTTCTCTTTAAAGGTTCTAATGCTTTGAGGCTCAGGTAGCATTGCTGTAGGGCTTTCTCAACGGCAGGAGCCTTTGTACTCCAATCTGAAGGGATAGGGAGGCCTCCCAGATGAGGGACCCAGGCAGCAATGACAGATCTCACACACGATCAGATCAGGGAGGGACACAGAAAGGCAGAACCCCCAGCAGCCGCAGGGTCCGGTCTCCCAGACTGGCGCTCTCCTCTACCAGCTAGCAGAGAGGCTCAGGACTTAGTTCACAACTAGTTTAACTTAGTGGTTCGGAGCACAGATTCAAGAAAGACTACTTGGGCCTCCATCCCATCTTGAGCACTTATTAGCTGTGTGACTTTGGGCAAGTAATGTAACCTCTCTGTGCCTCAGTTTTCTCATCTATAAAGTAGGGGATACATAGTACCTATGTTAGTGTCGTTATGAGAATTAAATGAATTAACATAGGTAAGATTATATATAACTGTTACAAGTAATTGCTGTCACACACAAAATGGCATTTGAGAAGGAGAAATGCTAGAAGTTCTTGTTCGTTTGGAAGGTGTGTCCTTGACCTATTGTGCTTTAGGGAAGTGGTTCTCAGACTTCCTTCTGCATCAGAATCACCTGGAAGCTGTGTTAAAACAGTGCTGGGCTCCACCCCAGGTAGGTAGGTCTGGACCTGGGCTGAGAATCTGCATTTCTCACCAGCTCCCGGGCGGGGGGTATGCTGGAACTCCACACAACATGCGTGGAACAGCACTGGTTTTGAACTCTTAGAGCACACTTCCTTTGTTCTCCCAGGTGTGAAAGCTGGCTCATGCAGGTTACATGCCTCTTTGTAGTGAAGTGGGACCTTACCTGACATTTTGTAACCAGACCGTAAACTTCGCAGGAGCTGGAGTCCTGACTTGTGTCCCCTGTGTACATATAGTGTCGGATGCACAGGAGGTGGATATCTGTTGGAGGAAGGAAAGAAACGTGCTTTTTGCACTCAGCAATATTCTTGTGTACATTTTTCCTGTTAATAAATACTCTTCCACAACATTGTTTGGTTTGTTGCATAGTTTTCCCTTGTATGGATGTAAGGCAGAGAACAACTTGAGCTGGCTGGAACAAAAAGGGGCAATGTATTTGGAGAGGCAGAGTGCCTGAGGAACTGGAACAACGGACCGTGGGAAGTCATCGACCTACGGAATGACCCTTCCCGATGTCTCTCCTCAGCGATGTCACCTCACTGGGACAGCTTTGTTTCCTTTCTTTGGCTTTTGCTGCACCTCTGTCCACATGACACCCAACATGGCTGCCTACATAGCCCAGTTCCGTCGTTACAGATCCTGCCTTATGACTAGTCAGTCTGTAAGCCCTTCACTCCCTCTCTTAGTAACCCCAGCTGGGGCTCTCATTGGCCTTCCGGGGTCAGGTGCTTACTCCTCATTCAATCACGGAGAAGGGCCACGTTGTTCCAATATGGAGGCCAGGTGCTCCTGTGGTGGGGGTACAGTCAAGTGGGTCATGAAGATCCCCGAGTGACCTACTGGAATTGCCTTCTATTCATCTCTCCATGTCTGTACTTAAACCTGATTTCAATTTCAATGTGGTGACCAGGATTGGTTTCTGTGGACGTTTCTGGGCTCAGAGCAGGGATTTGACGGACTTAACCCCATCTCCCATCCATTAGCGATAATGGCCCATGGCAGTGTTGTAGGTTTGTCTGATGTCTTTGAACGTTTAATCCGCACAACGTGATTTCGAGGGAGGCAGGAGGCCTCACCCAATGATGCCTGTTTATCACCAGCAAGTCTGTTCATGATCCGAAATGCAGCTGAAAAAATAAATATAATTAAAAAGATAACTCAGGCCAGCGTTGCCGGAGACTGTTTTACATGGGTGCATAATGAATGCTAAGCTCAGTGCTGCAACGCCAAAAAGCAAAATAAATTCTTGGAGTTGGTCTGTTTCCTGCCGACAATACATTTGCTTGTTCCAAACAAATATATTTGTCAATACAACACAATTAGGAAGGCTGAGCCAATCAGACCATCAAATACCCAGAGAAGCAGAACGTGGCTTCCATACGCCCTGCTAGATGAAGCCAAGGTCTGAGCATATTATGACCAAATCAATTATAGCCCAGGCAAGCCTTGCATTCCCCGCCAGGACAAGCTTTGTCATCTCTCCTGGTTACTGAGAGAGTTCAACTTCTTTTTTCTTCTTTCTCAATGTTACTCATAACCCTTGAGGCAGGCCTTCCCCCACCGCCAACCCCCAATCTTTGAGGTTAATTTGCTTTCTTTTTTTTTGCTAACAGCTAGAAACAATTGCTGACATATACAGTTTTTAGAATGAGAGCCCGCCGAAATGGGACTAATAATTAGTTTTGATGATAATAGCTACCATTTCTTCCATAGATGCCAAGCTTTTGACACTCGTGGTTTTTCCTTGCAACAACCCTGGGATAGGCATTACTAGTTCCATTTTATATATGAGGAAACTGAGGCTCCCAGAGGCCAAATGGCTCATCAAAGGCCCCATTGCTGGTGAGTGGCTGAGCTGAGATTCAAACTCTAGTCTCTGATGGCAGAGCTTGTATTAGGACTATAGATGTTCAGAGACACAGAACTCAACTCAGCTTGGCTTTATACAATGGCCTTTGTGACTTGATAGCCCAGAGGTGAGCTTCAGGCAAGACTTAATCCACCCCAATGACGCCCCCAAGGACCAAGTTTCTCTCTGCTCTGCCGGCCTTCATCGTTAGGCTCCACGTTGCTGGGTTTGCAGCCCACTACTTTGGCCTCTCCCCTAGCGGAAGGAAATGGCTGCTACATTCTTTAAACCCTCAAGCCACAGCAGCCTGGGGAAGAAAGAACTTTCCTTGTGGGGCCTCCTAGGGAAAAGAAATGAACTTCTACTCTCAAAATCTTGTATCCCATTTGCTTGGCTTGAGTTAGGAGCCCACCCCAAGTACCTGGCAGAGGGATACTACGTGCTGATTGCCTTAGGCTGGAACGGGGGTAGTGTCAGTATCACACAAGCCTCGTGGCTGAGCAGGGGAGGGGCTGCGATCTTACGGCAAAGCTGGGTGCCGTCCTCCCAATAGAGGGAATGACCTCAGTAGTTAACCACATGGCCTGAAGCACAGGCACTGACCAATGAGAACTGATCCACTTAACCCTTTGCTGCTCAAAGTGGCCTCTGACAGCCACGTTGGCATAATTTGGGAGCCTGTTGGAAAGGCAGAGTCTTGGGACCTACCCCTGATAGAGTGAATCAGAATGTGCATTAATAAGATCTTTAAACCTTCAATAAGGTTTAGCAAACTTGAGCAATACTGATTTACCAGGAAGGACAGACAGGGTTGTGTCAAATATGTGGGGTTCTGATGCCCACTGGATGGCTTACTGGCTGGGTGAGATTGGGCACGGCGGAATACACCATCCTCACAAAACCGTTGAGAGGGGTAAAGGAAGAAAGAATTTTTGGAGAGTGCCTGGCATGTGGTGAGTCCTTAATAAACACAGCTCCTTTCTACCCATCTCAAATGTTTATAAATGAGCAAACTGACCCAGAGAGCTGTCTGCTTGCCCAGGACACAGAAACGGTCCTCAGGTACCCTGAGCCCTAGCCTGGGGCTTTGCTTTCCTCAGTACACCAGAGACTCAGCCCTGGCTACACAGTGGAATCAGCTGGAGAGCTGAAAATATCTCAGGGTTCCCGGAGGGCTTAGTTGGTTAAGCGTCTGACCTCGTCTCAGGTCAAGATCTCATGGTCCATGAGTTCAAGCCTCACATCAGGCTCTGTGCGGACAGTTCTGAGCCTGGAGCCTGCTTCGGGTTCTGTGTCTCCCTCGCTCTCTGCCCCTCCCCTGCTCACAGTCTCTCTTTCAAGAATAAATAAACATTAAAAAAAAAAATCTCGATACCCAGGTGTAACACCAAATCAACCTAGAATCTCTCAGGGGAGACCCAGGCATCAGTAATTTTTAATTCTTTAAAAAAAAATTTTTTTTTCTTGAAAGAGAGAGACTGAGCATGAGCGGGGAGGGGCAGAGAGAGAGGGAGACACAGAATCTGAAACAGGCTCCAGGCTCTGAGCTGTCAGCACAGCCGGCGCGGGGCTCAAACTCATGAGATCATGACCTGAGCTGAAGTCGGACGCTTAACCCACTGAGCCACCCAGGCACCCCAGTAATTTTTAATTCCTACAGGCAGTTTTTATGGGCAGCCAAGGTAGAGAACCAGTGCCTTCCACCTTCTTGCCTCCTAAACTAATTTGGCTATAAGAAGGCTGTGCTTTGAACCCTTCTGGGTGGCTGGCCACAAACCCACTGCTGGGTGAGCGTTCTTGCTTCCCAACACTGAGCATGTGCTCTGCCTTGGCTTTATGGGGGGACGTGGAAGAATTTGATTCCGGCTTGTACTCCTCAGACGTTCAGCGAAGGTTCAGCCTTTGAACCAGGGAGTCAATGGGCTTGAACCCGTGGCCTTGGTGCTAGGGATTCAGTGGAGTGGGTGGGGAGCAAGGACCATTTCTGCACCTGAGTGAAAAGGAATAGGCCAGAAATTCTAAAATTTTATATGTTCTGGATCCCTTAGCATCTGCCGAAGCTCCTGGACGACTCTCAGAAAAAGGTTTTTCTTTTACAGAAAAGGGCTACGGAAAGCAATTGTTTTGAGATACAATTAGCAAAATAGTAAGAAGAGAAAAGATGACACTTTGGAATATATGTGCTTCTTTATTGACATCAAATAACATCTAGCAGCGAGTTTACGAACTGCCAGAAGTTTGAGGTAGTGAGGAACATACATAATATTTTACCGTATCTGCAACAACTGTCCTGGGAGAAAAAAAGATTTCGTGATTTCTACTGGTGACCAAGTCGCAGGCACTGCTAATCTTAGCACGGGTTCTTGGTTACAGTGCTGACTTTTGGTCAGAGCTTAGTGAAAATAATGATCTGTTTTTGTTTTTGTTTTCCCCCGTGTCCACTGACCCCCTGGATTCCATCCACAGACTCCCGTTAAGGACCCTGGGAACAAAGCAGGACTGAGAGCAAGTCACTGGCTGCCACAGTGCTGTCGAAGGTAGGTGCCTCGCCCATTACCAAGCTTTGCACCTCCTTCAGAACCTCCAGGCTGTTCTGCAGTCTTCTGGACGCTGAGACCCCGGCCACAGGGGTGTATGTCCTGGAGTTAGAGTGTGTAAGACCTCCAGGGTGAGGCATGCCAAGCTTCTCATCCCTGTTCTCTTCCACGGGTTCTGTAACTCATGTGTGCTGCATTATGTCTGCTTAATCTATGAAATGGTGGTCCTCATACTCACTTCAAGGGTTTCTGTGATACCAGATGAAAAACACACAGTAGCAGTGACCCTACTAGTTAGGTGTGCTGGCTGTGTGTCCTTAGACAGGCCCCCGGCCTCTCTGGGCCTTGGTTTCTGCATCTGCAAAATAGGCTGCTACAAGTGCCTGCCTTACTGTGAGGATGCCACCATGTATGGCAGCAAGGGAGCATTTAAAGACCTTGACCCTTCTGGCCATTGGAGCCGGGCCTGGCACAGCCACAGCCCGCCAGACACAGTGGCTGTTGAGCGGAGGGCCTCATACATCCTGTGGGATGCCAAGCACAGCGGCTTCGGAGCCTGCTGCTTCAGACAGGCTCCTTGGCTTGTGTCCTTGGCTGGACCACACAGGCAGCTGCCAGTTGCAGGGACAGCCTTGGAGGCTGGTGACCTCAACTCCTCAGGCGCCCCAGCCTGTCCCTGAGGTGGGGAGGAATTTGATGGGAGCCTGGTGGGGAGGTGGGGAGCCACTGCAGACGGGCCCTGCTGCTAGCTCTCCCAGCTGCTGGCCCTGACACCATTGGGCTGGGTTCCTCGGGGTCCCGGCGGCGTCTCCCTGTGGCTCGTTCCTGACTCAGCTGGGCCTTAGGCACACCTGGAGGCCGGGGCAAGCCAGACCTCAGCCAGCGCAGCCTGGGGCCTGGTTTTCTTAGGAAAGAACTCAGCTGCAGGCCTCGGCCTTTCACGTTGTTCCTTTCTGTCTGGAGTCTCTTACGCTCTGTTTCTATTTCTGTGAATCATCCGGTGCTGTGCTGCCATTTCGTCCCCATTTGGTCTCTCTGCCGGCCTGTCTCCACCTCTCTACACTTCCGTGTTTTTTCACCTGCCCGGCTCCTGTCTTCCCTCCCTCCCTCTCTTTCTTTCTCTCCCCACGTCTGGCTCTCTGCCTCTTTCTGTCCTTCTCTTTGTTTCTCTCTGTCTCTCCCTCTGTCCCGCTATCCGTCTCTCTGTCTCTGTTCCTTTCTCTCCATTTTCTGTCCCCCGGGCTGGCATCTCCAGCATCTCATACACCCCACAGCCCTCGGGCACGCCCATGCTGACAGCACTCGTGTGACACAGCGACCTGTGTGACTCTAGAGGGTAAATGCAGCCTGAAGCTTCCATTCCCCCAGTGCCGGAGGCAGAGCGCCGGGGGGGAGAAAGTGGCGCAGAACTTGGGGCGTGCCCAGGACGTGTGAAATGTGCCAAGGTCTTGGTGGTTCGAAGTGGAGGACAAGACCGTGTCTGCACTACCTTCAAATCATCAGTGACCGGCATTGCTGCACAGGTGCGGGGCAGTAACTGTGTATTCACACGAGTCCGTGATAGAATGAGAGCGCGTACTTACGATTATCTTCTGTCAAGTACCGTTCACTCCTGGCACGTTTTCGGCTATTGGTACATCTTTATAGTTTTAGATGCTGAGATCCAGAGGTCATTTGTGCTTTCTTTTTTTTAAGTTTATTTATTTATTGTGAGAGAGACAGGGAGAGGGTGAGCAGGGGAGGGGCAGAGAGAGAGGGGGAGAGAATCCCAAGCAGGCTCCACAGGGTCAGCGCAGAGCCTGATGTGGGACTTGAACCCACGAACTGCGAGATCGTAACCTGAGCCGAAGTCAGACATTTAACCGACTGAGCCACCCGGGCACCCCCACGGGTAATTCTTGAAATAGTTCATTCTTATTTGCTTCTTTAATTCTAATTCTCCTACCCTCATCCTGCAACCTCACATTCCAGAATATTCCAGAATGCGCCCTGCTCTTTTTAGCTGCAGGGTCTTTGTCCTGTTGGTTCCTCCTGCTTACGCCTATTCCTTCTCCCCATTTCCTCTCGAATGTCCCATTCTCCGGGAAGCTTCCCTGACTGCCAGGTTGGGTTAGGTTTTCTGCTTCCGTTCTTGCCCAGGAAGCCATGCGCACACCTACTTCATCCTCCTCTGTTCACCTGCCCCTCCCCCCCGCTGGACTGTAAGCTGCTCGAGAGAAGGGAGCAGGGATTTGCTTACCAGGTGCTGGGCCTGGCGGCAGGCCGGGCCGGTCCCGCGTGCCCACCAAACGCATCCCCGACACATGAGCACGTGAGGGGCTGCTGGGGGTGCCCAGTGGCACCGCTGTGCTCCTCAGCCCTATCTCTAGTTTTTAGCTGTTAGAAGACACTCCTGTCCAAGAATGAGAAGACCACACGGGGCGCAGGCAGAGGCCAGCCTGGGGAAGCCACTCCCAGGAACGCCAAGCCGGCTGTTGCCTGCACAATAGTTACCTGGCCTTCAACTTCCACTTTTGACATGTTGGTTCTCAGCCAGCCTGAGCCCCAGGCAGAGAAATAACTACCTGTTCAGACCAGTGGTTCCACCGCCCGCCCCCCCTTGCCACCCCCTGCAATATTTTTTCAACAGGAGGAGGCGAAATGAATTAATTATGAGCCATGTGTGCTCACAGGCATGCATTCTGTCACTCGAGCTCCTGTTCTTAAAGTGTGCAATCCCAGTTGCAAAGGGACCTCTCCCTAGCCCTGCGCTCCAGAGGGTTTTCATAACAGCGCCTTTGTGGGCTCCCTTGAATGTCTGCCATGCCAGGGAGGCTGCACATTCCTCCGGCGGCCTCGCAGGGCTTTGAGGAAATCTGCTGGCGGAGGTCCCACTTTGCAGGAGGTGGGAGGGCATGTGGGAAACGCTGCTCTTAATCTGCCCATCTCCCCCTCCAGCCCCAGCAGCCCAGGGAGGGGGGCTGAGATAAAGCCACATGCAGCAGGCAGGAGATTAAAACTGCTGTTTTGACCGCTGCCCTCAGAGCCTCCTGTAACTCGGGCGGTAGCCAGCTGGGCGGGGCGGTGGGGTGCAGGGGCCGCGGGACAAGGGCCAGCGCCACCCGCCCAGCAGCCCATCACATCCCTGCCGGGAAGTGCGCGTGGGCAGCTGTGGCGAGGGGTAAAAGACACACATGATCCTCGGCTGTGGGCTGGAAATGTGAGCTTCGTACAGCGGCTCGTGTGTTGAGGGTTCGCGTCGAGGAGTATTAAAGGTTACTGCGAGGAGAACGCGGCCACTGACGTTCGCTGTGCCCTTGCTGTGTCCTCGTTACTCCCCTACGTATTTTTCGCGTGTTGCTCGAATTCACCCTCACGGCACATCTGTGCTCTGGGTGCTGTTCTGATTCTCACTTTTCAGAGGAGGAAACTGAGCCTCCTGGGAGCGGGGGGCTCCCGAATATGCAAAAGGACTCTGGAGAGTCAGCAGTGGAGGTGGGATTTCAGCCTGTGTAATCTGACTTGAGCGCATACACCTTTGCTCCTGTGCCTTCAAGGTGGCAGACAGAGGCGACAGACGGACTCTGCTGTTTAGAGGGAAGCACAGGAGCATCTTCAGCCTTAACCTGCTCTCACCGTCCAGCTCTGTACCTCCCTAGCTGGGTCGCCCCGAGTGGGTCCCTTCACCCCTCAGAGCCTCTACGTTCTCATCTGTGACGTGGAGACCATCCGCCCTGCCCTGCAGGCTGCTGCTGTCGGGATTAGAGGATATAACACGTATAAGGGATCTGTCATGGGCTGAACTGTGCGCCTTCCAAAAGATACGTTGAAGCCCTCACCCTCCGGTCGCCCAGATCCTCAGATCGTGATCTTGTGTGGAAGTCGGGTTGTCACAGGTGGAAGCATTTGGAGTAGAGGGGCCCTTAATCCACTGTGACCGGTGTCCTTATTAAAGGGATCCATTTGGACACAGGCAGACGCACAGCACAGGCACAGGGAAGCCGGCCACGCAAAGACAGATGTGGCATCGTGCTGCCACAGGCCAAGGGGTGCCGAGGACTGTCGACAGCTTCCAGGGCTGGGAGAGGCAAAGAAGGGCTCTTCCCTGGGTCCTGCGGAGCGAGCCGGGTTCAGCTGACACCTTGATTTCAGATTTCTAGCTTCTGGAATTGTGAGAGAATCTTTTTCCATTGTTTTTAAGCCCCCCGGTTTTTGGTACTTTGTTACAACGGTGACAGAAAGGAATCGAGTGCCTCATCATAGCCGATGCTGTCAGTGCCCGTCTGCCTTCTTCAGGCTACCCTGGAGACTGCCTGCGGCCCGGTGTGTGCAGTGCGGCTCAGACCTGCCAGCAGGCTTTCTCTGAACGCAGAAGCAAGCCCAGCTGGGCACCGAGCAGGCTGTGAGCACCCAAGAACGAGCATCCCCGGAAGCAGCCTGCAGCCAGTGAGGGGTGGGAGTTGATGGATAAACACCCGGTTTCCTCGCCCCTGGATAGGACAGTTCTGAGGCACATGTCACCCTGTCTCAGAGGTGTCTAGTGGGAGTGAGGCCAGGTTCCCGGAGTGGTAATCCAGTTATTAATGCACACTTTATCGGCCTCCTCCCATTCGCCTCCCTTCCTTACTCTCTTCCTGGTACTTCCTGGGATCAGCTCCTACGTGGACTACTTGTATCCAAAGTCTCGTCTCAAGTCGGCTTTTGGGGGGACCCAAGAGAATGACAGGCATGGAATGGTACTCAAAGGCCAGCTGCTTTTGCTTCCGGATCATGGGTGGAAGGTGGGATGTTGGGCTGAAGCTGAACGGACCGGTGGGATGATGGGATGAAGCTGAATGGACCGGTAGCTAGTCCTCTACCACGTGAGGAGCTTCAAAGACTGATCCAGTGTCTCAGGGTGTAGATGACACGGATGACGATGGAGGAAATAGTGTTAATCGGAATTCATGGACACAGGCCTGGGAAAGGAAGGCCGTCAGATAGGACTGCCCCCAGAAAATAGTAGTGAAGCTTAGGCTGTTGCTCCCCAAGGGCCACTTGGGCAGGGAGCGAGTCTAGGTTGGGAGCCTGGACTCCTGGAGGGTGGCAGAGGGGAGGGCCGAGAGGCTGAGAGGCTGGTTTGCGAACACCACGATCCCCAAAGGGACTCCTCTTTAAGTCCCTGAAATCCATGCACATGACAGAATTTCTTGTGAAATGAGTGGAGGGCCAGGACCCGAATACAATCCAAACTGAGCCTGCATGGTAGGCTCCGGAGTCAGAAGTGAGGTGAGAAAATGCCAGGATTGTGGAGAGGGTCCTGGAGCCACACAGCTTGGGATGTGGGGGCTAAGCCAAGTTCACCCAGACCACGAGAGACAGAGTAGCACGGAGCAGACTTGGTCGCTTGTGGCTTCACATCACCCAAGAATCCTCTCCCTACATCTCAGATAATTCCCCCCCTTTCAGTCCTGCTTTAAGGATTGGATGCACATTGCTAGATTCTCTTGCCTTCTGGAACGTAACCTGCAAAGTTCTGCAAATTCGACACAGCCACGGGAGCCTCCTATTCAGAACTGAGTGCCGTGAGAAAGTAGCTGCACAACGGGAAGCTGATCTTTAGGCGAGATGGTGGCCCAGGAATTCTGCCTTCCAGGAGAAGAGGTGTGGAGCTCCTGGCTCTGGTTCTGTGTGTCTGAGGAGCCTCCAGCAATGACGGGAGAGCCGTGTTTTCTCAGGGGAGGTCCCCACGGTGTGTGGCCAGGGTCCCCACTGCAGCGCTTCAGAGAGGCCTTCCTCAGCCCTCCCAGGGATTATGCGAGCCCTCTGGTTTCCTTGAATGAATTCTGTCCTGCAAACCCACGTGGATTCTGTTATTGCCTCTAACAATCCCATCCGATATGGGCCCGAGTGCCTTCTTAGTTTCAGCAATAATAGCTGCCCTTTTCTGGGGGCTTAGTAAGAAGCTGACTGTGCCCAGTGCACCTGACATGCGTTATTTCAGTGAGTCACCCCAACAGTCACATGGGATGAACCGGGGGGAAGCAGGTCTTTACAGACCCAGACTTCATGTTTTCCCCCTTTTCTTGGAATGTCAGACCTCCGACAACATTCCTCATGGGCCATGCTGAGTGGTGACCGCCTACCTTATTTTGTGTACACGAGCCCAGATAAAAACTACCTTCTTCTCTTGCTCTCCTTTCCATGGCCCTAATGACGGACACCTACTGCTACAAGCAAAAGAAGCCTGCATCCTGAGCTGCGTGCTTCAATTACAGGAAGGAGCAAGGTTGGAAGTCGGGAGGGGGTCGTTCCTGTAGAATCTTCTTGTTTCCTACATTTAGCCGAGTAGAAATGATATAAAATTAAGTCCTGCTCTCCAGTGTGGCTCTCCTGTACCCACTACACCAGAAATAGGCCATAATCAATACTCCGGTGGTCTCCTTAGAGTGAACTCAGAAATAATTGTTTTTGAACTCTTTCTGAAGCCCACAGTACCGCACACACGTTGAAGGTGATGTCAGCTTTTAGATACACCGGCAGTTTAACAACAGCAGGCAGAGAATAAACAAAAAGAAGTAATAGCTACCGTATGTCACGAGCTCACTACCTGCCAGTGCTACACTCCAGCTCTCTTTCATTTACGATCAACTGGGTACTATTATTAATAGCTTCAATTTACAGGTGGGGCAACTGAGGCCTACAGAGGGGGTGCGGTGTGCCTAGGGCCGTGGGGTTGGGAAACGGCAGAGCCCAGAGTGGGATTCTGGAGCCTGGCTCTTCTCTTCACTGTCGTTCTGGAACACCTCCCACGAAATACCACCTTAAATCCTCCGATTGATTTTAAGTCACGTCTTGATTTTCGAAATGTTACAAAATGAAGAAGCATGTGTCTTAGAGGTGAGGAAATATGGAAGTGCTCAGCTCATGGGGGATCCCTGGGAAGGTCTCCATAACTCACCACTGCCTCCCCCGCCACCTTCCCAGGAGAAAGGACGCGAAGATGGGATGTCTCAGGGGCTGATGGCTCAGCACAGCCTGATCCGTCTCTGCCTCCATTTCCCTCTGAGGCTACCCTGGTGATGAATGCCAGTATTATGAGTCTTGGCTGGACCGGACCCTGCCATTCAGTGCAGAACTTTTCATTGGGCGACACCATCCCCGGTTCTGTGCTGCGTCTAAAACCCCGGAAAGGCTCGTCAAGGGGCTGAATCACGCTCCCCTTCTCTTTTAATTATTCAGGAACTGACACGCTGACTGGGAATACATCACTCAGAGTACATGGCTGGTAAGATTAAATATTAGAGGAAACTCTTTTAATTAATTTTTAATGTGTTCTTTAGAACAATTCTTCATATCTAATCACACACTGAAACAGAGTACTTAAAAGAGAAGTTAACGTTCAGGATTTCAGGGGCTTGTAAGTTCTGGACAGCCCCTCTATTTTGGTTATCTCTGAGCTACACATCAAGATGTACAACAGGTGACATTCACGGCATGGAAGTAGGGTGACCACATGTCCTGGTTTTATTGGACAGTCTCAGCTTCTGCCTGTTGGCTCAGTGTACTTATTAATAGCGCCCCCTTTTACTTCCTAGAATGTTCCAGTTTGGATGCTAAATTATACGACCATCCCATATAAAGGTCACCACCCTCCCTTCCACAGCCAGTGACAGACATCACTAGTTGATCACAGCATTCTTTCTGTGCTGATTTCACATGCCTCGTCCAAGGCATTCTCAATCAATCTTCCCAACAGCCACTATAGGTGATTACAGTTGGCATTAAGATGAACCCTATTTTTTTTTGTTTGTTTGTTTTGCTGCAAGAGCAGTTTATATCAAATCCTTATATCTTAATTTCATCTTTATCTTTAAACCACTTTTCCATTCAGGCCCTTACTTTTGTGACTTAACTGTTTTTCAGTGGGAGCACTATGGTCATTTTATGTGAGGCAATTCATTGTGGATGACTCAATGGATGTCTCAAGCCTTATAGGATATTTAATACACTTAGTATCCTTGACCCCATAGGCATTAAATTGTAGTAGTACAGTGTCTTCCACTCCCTAAGCCTGGTAATTGTGACAAACAAAATTATGTCTCTCCTCCCCCACATTTCCACAACAGCCTCGGGGAGGTACTACTGCCCTGAGCTGGAAATAAACGCAAGTATTAAGAACTATACCTTCCAAAAAATGTTGCTCTGGTTGTCTATTGCTGTGCGCTAACCCCCTTTGGTGGGTTGATACAACAATTACTTTTTTAAACACTTGCTCACAGTTTTGCACTTTCGGCAGGACTTGATGGTGCAGACTAATTGGTTCTTCCAAGAGGGTTCACTCAGAGAGCAGACAGATCGGTGCAGGCTGTCAGCTGTAGGCCCAGCCGGGGCTCCAGCTACAGGTCGGTCTTCTCTCCTGTGGCCTCTCTACATGGCTGCTTGGGCTTCCTCACGGCATGGGGGTTAGGCTTCAAAAGGGAGGAAGTAGATGCTGCTGGTCCTCTTAAAGATGAGGCCTGTACCTGGCATGTAGGCCCTTCTTCCATATTGCATTGGTTAAAGCAGTCACAGGCCCAGCCCAGAATCAGGGGGTGAAGGAAACAGACCCCACTTCTCACTGGGGGACGACAAAGAATTTTATTCTATTCTATTATTTTTTTTACTTTACTTATTTTGAGAGTGAGTGAGAAGAGACGGAGAGAGGGAAAGAGAGTGAGGCAGGGAGGGGAAGGGAGAGAGAGAGGGAGAGAGAGAGAGAATCCCAAGCCGGCTCTGCACTGCCAGCACAGGGCCTGATGTGGGGCTTGAACTCATGAATCGCGAGACCATGAGCTGAGCTGAAATCAAGAGTCGGACGCTTAACAGACTGAGTCACCCAGGCGCCCCTAAGTGACAAAGAATTTCAATCCAGTCCATGTTCCTTCACATGATCTCATCTTGAGAATCATGACAGTCTTGAGAAGTTTGATGGGCAGATCCCACGAGCTTTCTCACTTTACACGTGGTCAAACAGTCTCAGAGGGCTGATGCGGCTGGCCCGTCGCAGATGGCTACTTACTAAGCTGTGGGCTTGGAGTAGAAGGAGGGGTCATGGCAAGCCCTGAGGTATTCCTGGGCTTTCCTTGGAAGCCGTGTGGTGAGAACCAAAGCAGACAGAGTCAGAGAGGGTCCCTTGGATGAGGACTCATTTCCTGGTAGCTGCACCCTGACGTGGCCCTTTGCTGTGTTAGACACGTTAATTGTGCCAGGTTTCTGCGTGGCCCCTGAGCCTCTGTCATTTCCTCAGTCATCAAATATTAATTGAGCATCGCCAGGGATGAGACACTGTACTTGACCTGCGGGATGGCAAGGCTAATGAAAGGGCAGTGGCCCTGGTGGCCCCACAGAGGAGACAACCGACCTCACTGCATACCCGAGGGACAGTTGCAGCTGTGAGGGGAGAGGACGGGGTGCTGTGGGTGTGCACAAGAGGGTGGCTGACTGCAGGGCGTCCGAGAAGCTGTTTCCGAGGAAGTGACACTTCAGCTAAGATCTGAAGCCCAGGGAGCAAATGAGGAGGCAAAGAGAGAGGTGCAGGAAGGATGGCCCAGGTAGCACCACACCATATGCCATGATGGGGGGGTCTGTAAGCAACCAGAGGAAGCCAGGTGGTGGCGTCTCAGAGAGAGGGCTGTGGGGGAAGGAAGGGACTGGAGGGGGCAGGACCTGATGGGCCCAAGAAAAGGCTCCTCTGCTTGTTATTCTTGTGTGTTATTCTGAGAACAATGGGGAAACATCTTGTTTTGGAGAGATTGTTCCAGCTGTTTCTTGGAGAATGGATTAGGAGGCGGAAGTGTATCTGGGGAGAGCAGGCCCTCAGGCCCTGCTGAGAAAAGCAGCTGCTTCCCCGGTAAGACATGCCCGTCCCAGTGACCAAGCTGGTACTTTGGGCTGCTCTCCACCTCCTCCTTGGCCCACCACTCGAGTCGCAGTGATCGAGACAGAGGCTCTGCCCCGTCATGTTAGCAGGGGCTCCCCATTCCCGGCCCGGTGCCCTTGTCCGCTTGGACCAAGGTGCAGGGCAGGGACGGGGGCGAAGTGAGTGAGAGGTCTGGGAGAGACACTGAATGAGGCCTTTGTTTTTGGCTGCCTGGTGCAACCCTAAGCCTTGAGTGCCTGCTTACGTTTTGCACCCTAGATACCTCCCTTGCCTCTGTGTAGTCCTGGTTTTTCTCCAGACTCACATGGTGGCGGAAAGAAGAGGAGAAGGGGGAAGGGGAGGAGGGCCCCTTCCTTGTAAGGCCATGGCCAGTGGTTGGACGTAACACCTCTCTGTACTCCCCGTTGGCCAGATCGGAGTTGCTGCCGCACATAGCCTGCCAGGGTCCCTGCACGTGTCATTCGGATCCTGGGCGGCCACGCGCCCCGCTAACATTTTGCAGCACTGTTAACTGCAGAAGGGAAACTAGAGAGCCCTGATGCGTATGGCGGATCAGAGAGGTTTTACTGTGTGGCTCTTAGGGGAGGGAGGTGAGCTTCAAGGCTGCACAGGCTGGATTCAAATCCCAGTTCTGCAAGCCCCTGGCTGAGTGGCCTTGGGCAAGATATTTAAGGTGTAAGCCTCCCCTCCTCGCCTGTGGAATGAGGTTTCTGATAGGACTTACTGCGCAGAGTACTAGGAGAAGTTGGTTCCGGTTATTGCGTGTTGGTCAGATTCCAAAGCATAGGCTGAGAAAGAGCCAGGAGGTCATTTCATCAGTGACCTCACCACACAAGTGAGAGCGCTGGGCACTGAGAGAGACAGGGCTTGCCAAGATTACACATGAATGGAGGTTGGGGGCCTGGACCCCAGCTCCCGGGGAGCCCCACTTCCCTGAAAGCACATTCTCCAACAGTCCTGGCGTGGAGCAGTTCTGACAAACTCCTCCTGAGGGACAAGATGCTCTGGCAGGTGGCAGTCCTGTGGGAGATGCGTGGGCTTCCTACCCCGCTTACAGGTGGGTGGGAACAGATTGGGGAGGAGCGGGAAGGGCCACTTGGAGACTTCTGGTATCTGGCTGAATTCACAAGTAGCTCTCCCTCCTCCTACACGCCCCCCTCCGCTCCTCTCTTTCTTAACCGCTTCCTCTCCTCCTCCTGTGTGTTCTCCTGCCCTCCCCCTCTTTCTGCTTCCTCTCCCCTCTCCAGGATTCTCTCATTCCCGCTGCACTCCCCTGCCCCATTTGCCCTTTGTCCCTCCCCATGCCATGGTTGACATCTGAGGAATGGCTCACCATGGAAAGTCCCCAGTTTATGCCTTAGGCAAAAAGAGTCCCATGACTCCTGCACTGCGGCTCTCTCCTAGCCTGTTCAGAGGCAAGTCAAGTGGTGAATGCTCCTACCTCCCCTTCCAGCATCCTAGAATGGACCCCTTCCCCCTTCTTCAGGCAGCCTTGCCCTCCTTTTCCCTGGCACCCTGCCCCTTCCCTCCCATCTCGTTTCCCCTGGCCACCCTTTACCCCTCTCCCAGAGCCTCGCTGGCAAGAAGTTCCTGTAGGGAAACTCGGGGTGTTAAAGGACTGGGGACTTTCATACAGAGCAGTCTCAGGCTCTGTCCTGGACCTGCTTCGTGTTCTTTGTGTGAGGGGATATTGCAAATTCTCCTTGGATTTTGCTCTGCAGACAGTCCCTGGGGGAGTGAACCTGGTTTCAATGGGAAGATCTCCTTCCCTCCTTCCTTTCCTTTCTTTTCCTACCACTACTTGCAACCAGCCCCCCATTCGTTTCTTACTTCTTTCCAGTAGAGCTGCTTGCCTGCCTTCAGTTTTCTTGTTTCCCTTCCTTTTAAAAATAATAAAATACTAGCAAACACTGGGCTGTCTGCTCTGTGCTAAGCACCTTGAATGTATGTTAATACATCTAACCCTCTTAGGATCCTGGAGGGTGGGTACTATTAACATGCCCATTTTATGGATGAAGAAACTGAGGCCCAGGAAACTCAGATCCCTTGACAAGAGTCACACAGCAAGTACCTGACAGCTGGGATTTGAGCCCAGGCCAGCTATTTTGCCTCCCTACCCTGCCCCAGCATTGCTGCCTTCCATCCAGGATCCAGGAGCAGGGCACACACTTCTCCCTTCCTCCTCCTCATTGCCCCTCCCTTTGGTGTCTCCCTGTGGCACCTTCACACACTGATGATTTCTGGCCCCACCTCCTTGCTGCCCCTGCCTGACTGCATGCTCTTTTTGGCCCAGGACAGGGGCCAGCTGCCTGTGCATCACCTCTCAGTGCTTTGGGCAGAGCAAGCGACCCATCTGTAGAAGGAGAAGAGAGCCAAGGGAACCCAGCTCTCACCAAGGCCTTGAGTGATAGAGATTTCTGGTCAGGGTCAATCCCACTGTGCTCTGTGGAAGGATAAAGAGGGGAATAAAAAACTGGAGAAAGACGGGACAGCACAGCACTTAGGGCAGCCCCGCTGTGGCTATTAAGCATTTGAAATGTGGCTCGTCCGCACTGAGGTGCAACTGGGAAATACACACTGATTTCAAAGTCTTGGTGGGAAAAAGGATGTAAAATAATACTAAGTCATTAATAACTTTTTGCATTGATTGTATGTTGAAGAACATTTTGGATATGTTGGGTTACATAAAATATATTAAAATGAATGCCAGCTGTTTCTTTCTACCTTTTATTTATGGCTACTAGAAAATTAAATATAACATGTGTGGCTTGCATTTATGGCTTCTTATATTTCTATGGCATAGCATGGGCCTAGGATGTTTTGGGCTTCAAGAAACAAACAGCTTGACCCAGTGCTTTAAATAATAAGAAATTAATTATTTCACAAAAGCAGAAGTCTAGAGGTAGCGTGGTGTTGAATTGGTTAATTTAGCAGCAAGACTCTAATTCTTCCCATCTTTCTGTTGATTTCCTCTTCCCCGTGGTCACAAAGTGGCTGCCATAGCTCCAGGAAGCTTATGTAAACATGATAACAGCCTGTGGAAGAGAGACAAGGGCTCATCCTGTGTATTTCTTTGCATTAATCTGACACCCATCAGCAGACTTGCCTTGTCAAATCTCATTGTCCTAAATGGAGACAATGGTTAAGCTGGTGCTGGGCAAGGGGATGGAACCACCAATGTATGGCCTAGAGAAATCATCTGCTGGGGCTCCAGATCTGTGTCGGTGAGCATTTGCCTTTTAAGAGGAAGGGAAAAACCTGAACATGGCAACTGTGAACCACAGAAAGGAGGGGCCTGAGTTGGGATAGCCATCAACAATATCTTCTCCACCTGAGATATTTTCAGGCACTTGGGAGAAGTATTTCATTGCCTCTGCCAGGCTGAATGTCTCTTTTTAAAGGCAGCAATGGATGCTCTTACTTTATATGGTGTTGATATAGATGACCCTAGGGCACTGGTAGCATAGGACATACATATTTGGTCTTTGTCCCTGGTCCCTGGCACCCAGGCTCCTAAAATCTTTGGAATGTCCAGGGTGATGAGTATCCTTTGTATGCTGATGAGATAATAGGTGGTTAGGAACCCCTAAATAGCTGCAGGTTAGGGACTGGTCTCCAGAAAGACCAAGGCATGAGGAGGGGATTGGAACTTTCAGCCATACCCCCAGCCTCCAGGGGAGGAGACAGGCTATAGGTTGTGTTCAGTCATCAACAATTTAATCAGCCTTGCCTACATCATGGAACTTCCCTAAAACCCCCTAAATGAGAGTGTTTGAAGAGCTCCCCCACTGGTGAACACATCAAGATGACAGGACCATGGCACCTGGAGAGAGCGTGGAAGGTCTATGCACACTCCACACCCACATACCGGGCCCTGGGCACCTGTTCCATCCGGCTGTTCCTGAGTTGTATCCTTTTTGATGAGCCAGTATTAGCAAGTAAAGTACTTTCCTGAGCTCTTACCATCGTTCTAGTGAATTATCCAACCGAGGAGGGCGTCACGGGAACTTCTTGAATTTACGGCTGGTCAGTGAGAAACGCCCATGATAACCTGGGCCTTGTGAACGGCATCTCGGGCAGGGGGCAGTCTTGTGGGACCCCGCTCCTTACTTATGGGATCTGACACTAACTCCAGGTACTTTGTGTCAGAGTTGAATTGAATTGTGGGACAGCCAGCTGGCACTGGAGAATTGGAGAAGTGGTGTTGAAAAGGACACCGTGCCTTTGGTGACAGAAGGTTGTGAGTAAAAACAGCACAGAGCACTTCTGTTATCTCTGTTTGTCCAGCATCTTTTCCTTTTCGAAAAGGAAGAAGTCCTTATTCCTGCTGGCAGGGCTCTCAGTGACAGAGTCTTGGAGATGGGGAACTGACCCTGAGCTGCCAGGAATAGTACAAGTTGGCCAAAAGAGCATGCTGATTTCCTAAAGGGGCTGGCCAGGGTCTCGGGGGAGGCTCTAAGTGGCCTGGCTGGAGTTGACGTGGAGAGCCTAGGGTCTAACGTGTCCCACGTCTGCATCACAGGAAACTGCAATTTAAGGATAATCCAGAAACCTGTCTGGTGTCTATTATAGGTGCCAGGATATATTAACTTCTCAATAAATGGCGTGACTGCTGAATATCTTTTTTTTATACTATTTTTTTAATGTTTGTTTATTTATTTTGAGAGAGCAAGAGAGAGAATCCCAAGCAGGCGCCACACTTTCAGTGCAGAACCTGATGCAGGGCTTGAACCCATGAACCATGAGATCACGACCTGAGTTGAAACCAGGAGTCGGATGCTTAACGGACGGAGCCACCCACGTGTCCCCTGAATGTCTTTTTATTGCCCATCTTGGCAGGAGCTGGAGGCTTGGACTAGAAACTTCACCTGATGATCTCCCACCCTCCCTGACACCCCCTTGTATCCTTACAAGTCACAATTTTCTAAGAGCTAATCAACCCAAAATAAAAATAGAGCCTGGATTTTGAGACAGTTGACAGATGTTTTCTTCTCTGTGCTTGTGAAACATATGAGCTCTCATTTTTTGTGTTTCTGCTCAGGACCAGCTAGTTCCGGGGACAAAGGCAGACTTGAGCTCTGGGAGGCAGGTGTGTGTGAGGCTCACACACTTGGTCTCTGGAACCTGATGACCTGGGTTCATATCCCAATTTTGCCACTTGCTGGCCGGGGGGCCCTGGGCAGGTTGCTTAACCTCCTTGTGCCTTAGTTTCTTCTTCTGTAAAATGGGGCTGATGATAAAGGTGCTATCTCACAAAGAGATGGCAAGGACCAAATGAATTAATAAATACCCCGGGCTGAGAACGTTGCCTGGCCCTCAGTAGGCTCTGTGGGTTAGATCCGTGACCTGAGATACACTACATGACCTTTGCCATGTGTTCTGAGTTTCTGGACTCAGGGACTATGACAAGGGTTCCGTGAGGTCTTGTGTGAAAAGCCACTGGTGCGTCGTAGGTGCTGGGACGAAGGTGGGAGAGTTGAGACCTCACCGATGTGACAACGCCAGGGTCCAGGGCAGCAACCCTACCTCCTTGCACTCCTACTTGAGTAAAGCAGCCGGGTCCCTCATCCCACTCACTTCCTGTTCCTCTCAGACAATGAGTCGCTTGCTTCCAGGGTTTTGGCTCAGTGTTCACGTGACAGTGTTCCATTAAAAATCTCTTTGCATCGCTGCCACGCAGTGAGAGACGATTGTGCTAGGTTTGGGGAGGGGGGCAGGCACTGATTTTTGAAAGGAAAAGGAAACAAAGTGCTTTTATTCCCCGTCGAAGGAAAAAAAATACTTGCAACTTCTCTGATGTCAAATCATTTCCTCACTTTCTCCCTCAGCAATTTGCCAGAGACCCTGGCAATGAACCTCTCTCCCCAGCTAATTGTTCTCCTCTTTGACTTGGATTTGAACCGTGGCTCCAAGGAAGCGCATTGATCTGTGAGGCTTTGTGCTTTTCTGTCTTAGAGCATCTGCTTTGGGTGAAGAGAGCAGAGTCTTCGTTCAGTCCCCCTTGGAGACTCAGAGGTGGGGAAGGAAATTCCCTCTGGACTGGCCCTTTGGGGGAAGTGGGAGGAGTCCTCTCCCCTGGAGACTTTGTGGCTCTCACCTTTGCCCAGCTTGACTCTCGGCAGGGGAGAGATGGGCCCCCGTTTCTGTTTCCATGGAACCAGGCGAAGGGAGATGTGAATTGCAGCCTGCTCGGGCTATGTTCCCTTGGCCAAACTGCTTTCCCTCTCTGGTTTCCACATCTGTAAGAAAAAGTTATGAAAAAGCACCCAAAACTTGGAGAGAAGGCAGAAGGATGACTGTGTGTTCTTTGAATGCCATATCAGAGCCCTGGCTGACAGGCCGGCCCTTGGGTTATCCGATTCTTCAGGGCACAGGCCAAATGTGGCTGCCGCCTCTTTTTGTAAATAAAGTTCTATCGGAACACAGCCACGCCCAATCGTTTGCCTTTTGTCTCTGCTGCTCCCACTTTACAAGAAAGAGTCTAGTGGTTGCAACAGAGACCAGATGGCCCCGCAAAACTGAAAATTATTTACTGTCTGTCCCTTTATAGAGGTTTACTGACCCCTGCTCTAGGGGAATGTTGTGTTCTTTGATTTACTATTTACTACTGATTTGGGCCCAGACCCTGGAAAGTGTGATGCTAATTTGTGGAAGATTGATAACTTGCAAATGATTTTGGTCCAGTAGTCCTGAAAGTGATTTCTATCCAGTATAAAGGACACCCCCAAAGTATACGATTTTATTGACCTGTAGGATATTCATCATTTCTGTGTCTGACTTGGCAGTGTTATTCTAGCATTCTTTCTGTCCTTTGCTGCATTGACTTTGGTATCTCCCATAAGCCTTTGAACTGGCTTTCCCATCCTTCTGGCTCCCCTATTAATAAAGTAATAAGTAATTTTTAGACAGTTAAAGAAATCCCCACCATGTGCTTATTTTCTATTTGTGTAAGAGGCAGTTTCTTAACTTTTTGAAAATTGTTCTCTGACACACACAAGTGAGTCCTCACTGGGCCAGATTGGTAGTTAACAAACATGTTAAGGGGAACCTCGGGTGTCTTTGGAAGTCCCTTAGGTGGACACTAACAAGATAAAGGAGAGAGAAGTCAGAGTCCCTTGCCTATTTACCCACCAGAGAAGCTCCATTTATAAACCTGCTTTCTATTTTGAGATCTCAAATGTTAAGATTCCTTAAGAAAAAGAAAAAACATTTTGTCACAAAATATTAAATATTGCAATTGCTTGATCAGGTGATGGGTAAGTTTTCAAGCTCCTGAGAACTGCTACGTGTGGAGCAGACAGGGCTTGGTAGCTGCTGGGGGCTGTGCATTCCTGGGCTGGGTCGGTGACAGGCTCCTGGTCTGCCTGTGGCCGGTTGGAATGTGGTGTATTTATGCTCCTTCAGAGGGGAGAGAGGCCTCCAGAGAGCTGGCTTGAATACCAACAATTCCCCCAGGTCTTAACAAGGAAAAAAAAAGTGTGCTTTTCCTTCCTAATTGTGTTTCTTAAGCAAACCTATCTGGAGTTGCGCAAAGCATGGTTTGTGACACCCGGTTATTGACAATTTCTCATGAGAACATTCTGGAAACTGGCAGAACATCATGCCCACCAGAGAAGTGTGGGGCTCACCAAGTACTGGGAGGCTGTCTAGGACCCTGTGGGCCTGCTAGTGGCAAAGTGGTGGGAGAGGGGAGGAAACCCAGAGCACTCATGTGTGTGTGTGTGTGTGTGTGTGTGTGTGTGTGTGTGTGTGTTTCCCCTTTTATTTTGGGGCTCAGTTATTTTCATTGCAGCTTTAGGAGAGGACTGGGGATTCCTGAGAGCCAGGCCTGGATGGGTTAAATTAGAATAGCTCTAATTGGGATAGCTCTAACAAGCCATGATTCTTGGTATTAGCTTAGATGAACCTGTCATATGGGTCTGTTCATTCTTGCTGGATTTTTTTTTTTAATTGAGATACAATTTACATAACAGAAAATTAACGATTTTAAGATGCATTGCTATGGCATTTAGTGCATCCACGGTGTTGTGAAACCATCACTCTGTCTAGTTCCAGAACATTCCCATCACCCTAAAAGTAAATATCCATGAAGCAGTCATGCCCCGTTCCCCACACCCCTAGCCCCTGATGCATAATCTGCTTCCCCACCTGCAGATTTATCTACCTGGGTGTTCCCCAGTCTGGAATCCTACAGTATGCGACCTTTTCAGTCCGGCTGACTTCAGAGAACAATGTTTTGGAGGTTCGTCCACGTCACTACCTCATTCCTTTTTGTGACTAATATTGCATTGCATGGCTAGACCCCATTGTATCCAGTCATCTGCAGATGGGCATTTACTTTGTTTCCACCTGTTGGCCATTGTGAAGAGTGCCTCTGTGGTCCCCCCAGTCCCTCAGCAGCCTGAGTGCTCACACAGAGACAACCCCCATGGCAGAGTCTCCCCCAGGTATTTCTGGGTGTCCCTGGCGGTGTTTCACATGACCGGTGTTCTGTTCCAGGTGCCTGGTGACAGCCTCTGTTGCCAGTGCCCTCTGCAGCCGGACAGCCACCATCTGAAGCCCTGAGCCCCAGCCCAGCAAGATCATCCTATGATGTGCTGTACTCAAGGTGTGCGTGGGGGGCAGGACCTGGTGACCACTGCTTTCATTATAAGATGGGGATCTTACTGTCTCATGAGGGCATTTCCTTCCTCCCTTTCAGCCCGCAGATCTTTTTTCCTGAGCTCGTCACTTTCCTCAGCAAGGAATCTTCTGGTCTTGGAGAGATATACGCAGGGCAATAACTCATTCTGGTTAACCTAGGACTCTCCTGGTCGTCACATTGAAAGTTCATCTTCCTGGGATATCCCTTGATCCCAGGCAAATGGGGACAGTTGGTCACCCAGATTTCAGCCTGGTTGGGGAGAGCCTCCTCATTCAATGTGTTGAGTTTTACTAATCCCCTTGTTTTGAATCTGATGGCTGAGTTTGGCCCTCCATGTTCCCCTAAGCTCCAAATTGAGAGCCTATTTGCCCAAAGCCGGCTGGAGGCTAAGCCTCTTTTCTTCTACTGGGCTGGTCAGTCGCCTTGCTGCTTGGGTTAGGGAAGAAACCTGGAGATCTAAACTCTCTTTTTAGAGACTTTTTTTTTTAACCGCCTCCTCTTGTGTTCAGCCCCATCTAGCCCCATGCTTTCAGGGCTCCCTAGTGCCTCCGATTCTTGATGTTTTCTGGGGTTCCGGGGACACAAGTCACCTTGCGTCATGTTGTTTTCCCCTAGGTTTGCAAGGCTTTAGCGTTCTTGGCTCTGATGCATTTGTTAACCCTCATCTACCCGCTTTTCAGCACCACCGCCCCCACCCATTAACAAAATTTTGTTTGGACATCCCTTGCTGTTCTTTCCCTCTGCTCCCTATTCTTTGCCGGACTTATTTATGACTTAAATTTTTTTTCCTTAATTTTTTTCTTTACTCTCATGTCAGTGATTTTCAGAAAGGAGCAGAATAAAACATGTGGGTTTTTTTTTTTTCTGACATTCTTAACAGGAAGTCTCATTTCCTCAATATGTGAGGCCAGCTTAGGTTTCCATCTTGGCTCAGCCTCTCAGCTAAGTGGCCTTGGACAAGTACATTGACCTCTCTGAGCTCCATTTCCTTTAAAGCCTGGGTCTCCTTCAGAATAAGAAGAGTGGAGCGGGGAAATAATAGCAAACCAGAGAATGCGTGAGCAGCGCTGAGGGGGACCGGGTGTAGGTGGCCAGCAGGAGGATGTCTGAAGAAGCATGCTCCTACCCCATGGCTCCCAAGGTCTTAGACACGTGTCCTCAGCCTCTTGTCTCCTCTCCCCACCTCTGCCCCCTAGGAGCTCACAGCCCAGTGAGCAGTGTGAAGGAAACATACTCATTGCGCCCCCATGTTTCAAATTCATTTTTTTCTAGGACTTCAGAGCAAAACCTTCTTCCTTCTGCCAAGGAGGTCACCAGCCCAGCCTTTCCTCTGGAGTCCTGGATTGGGCTCAGCCTGGACAGCTGTCCTCAGCTTTCCAGACTCACTTCTGCCCCAGACACATGTCTTTGACCCTCATGGCCAAACTCAAAGCAATATTCCCCCAGCAAGCCTTTCCCCTCACCCCACCTCCACCTCCACACACACACACACACACACACACACACACACACACTTACAACGTAGTGGACATACGATTAAATGTTTATGTTCTTGAGTTGTTCCCTTCCTCTCCCCACCCCAACTCCACTGCAGGTTTGACTCTCAGTTCTACCACTTACCAGCTGTGCTTCCCCAGGCAAGTGACTGCACTGCTCTGAACCTCAGTTTCCTCATGAGGCCAATGCATCGCAGACAGGATTGCTGACAATCACACAGAGGATTGCTTATTCCCAAGAGGAAATGATGGGGCCTAAGTAAAGAGCACACAGAGGACTGCTTGTATGTGTAAACACTAGGTCAGAGTGTGTTATGATTTCTGGCTTCTGCCATATCTTGAGTTTGATTTGGCTTCACTGTCAGGCTGTGGAGGTGGGGACTTGTCTTCTTCCTCTTTCTACACTTTGCAGCCCAGCTTCAGTGCCCCAGGATGTAGCAAAGTGCTGCATGGAGAATCGCAAAGTCCTGTTTGCCTTCCATCATCGTCAGGGTAACCTTGGGCAGGTCACATCCTTTCTCTGAGTCATTGTTTTTGGAGGCAGCTGGGAGAGAAATTCCTGCTGAGGCACGCAGAAAAGAAAGTGAAAAAGAGACCGTGGCTTTTAATGTGTGTTTCTCCCTCTTCTAGCGAGTTCATTCCCCATCAGCTCAGCCAGAGAGCCTCATTATCACAGAGTCAGGTGAACCCTGGGGTCCCTAAATCTCTGGCTCTCAGTCTCAGCTTTATGTTAGAGTAAACTGGAGAGGTTTCAGAAGCATTAATGCCAGGGCCTGACCTTGGATTAAGGAAACTGGAATTTTGGAGGATGGGGTCCAATCACAGAGGTTTTTCAAAGCTCCTAGATGGTGCTGATGCTTTTGGACCATGGCCCACACTGAGTAGGGAGGCTCTACACAATCCTCCTGTTGCTTCCGGAAGCATCTATGAAGCACCTTTGTGCCAGGCAGAAGGTGCTATCTCCCTTTACAAAGCCCTTCCTTGGAGCTTTGGTTTGAGTTCCTCCACAGACGCCAAGGCCCCTCTCTTCCGAGGTCCCTTGCATTGCTGGACAGCAACTCTTAAGATAAGCAAATTCTTTTCATTGAGCCAAAGCTGGCATCCGTGACAGCCAATCCCTTCATCCTTGTTGAGCGTGGCTCAGCCCAGCCCAAGGAAGCCACCGTGCTTCTGAGCTGCCCCTCAGCTGAATGGCTCTGTCAGGGGTCAGACATCAGGGGCATTTGGAGAGCAGGACTCCAAAGGCAGCCTTGTGGATTTCAAATGGCCTTGGATGCAGAAGAGAGGGCTTCCTCCTGTCTTAACTAGGCATGAGTCTATTGTTTTCCTAATGTGCCTCTACTAGAATTTTCTGGGCAATAAGTTCCAAATATAATTCACTAAATCAGAATCTGCAGGGGAGGGTCCAAGGAAGTTGTTTATTTAATAGTTGTCCCAGGTGAGGGTTCTGATCAGGCAGCATGGGAAATACCTTATAAGTTGATTGGATTAGCTAGTTCTGGCGACAGAAACTTCCAGGGGACAGACTCTGAGATGGGAAAGGACTGGGCACTTGGGGGTGTGGTGGGGGGTGAGGAATTGGGGGTTGTGGGTGAGCAGACAGAGGCAGAGGGAATCCAGGCCTGGATGGGCTCCCAGCTGGGCCTGGGCCTCAGGCAGGTAGTCTCTCTGGGACCATGTTTGTCTCTGGCTGTTGTACCAGAATCCTTTGCTCCTTCTTTGCCCCAAGGAGTCCTTCCCTTTCATCCTCAGTTCTCAGGAAAATGAAGGAAACAGCAAAGACCATTTATGTTTCACTCATGCCTACAGAGTTCTGTTCTCCAGGAAAAGAGTTACAATTTTCAGGGTCAGTTCCCTGTTTTTATTTTTTGTTTTTTCTCAACCCTTGGAACAAAAACATTAGTCTTGATTAAACAATGCAGTTTTTTGTGTGTGTGTTTTGGGTTTTTTTTTTTTTTTGTTTTTTTGTTTGTTTGTTTGTTTGTTTTTTGTCATGGCTGCCATAACAAGCTACTACAGACTGGGCAGCTTAAACCTCAGAAACTTATTTCTCACAGTTGTGGAGGCTCCAAGTCTGTGGTGAGGGTATCTATCAGGTTGGTTTCTCCTGAGGCCTCCCTCTCACCACATCTTCATATGGCCTTTCCTTTGTGCTCAAACATCCCTCATGTCTCTCTGTGTGTCCTAATTTCCTCTTCCAATAGGATGCCAGCCATCTTGGAATAGGGCTACCTTAAGGGCCTCTCATTAATCATCCCCTTTAAGGCCTGACCTTGAAATATGTCACATTCTGAGGTACTGGGGGCTCAGATTCCAACATATGAATTAGCGGGGACACAGCTCAGGCCTTCTCAGTTCTCCTCAGGATCTTTAGGTGGGTGGCTGACCAACCACAGTATCCAAGGAAGCCTGGGGGTAGGCCCTGTTCAACAGGAGGGGTAGGAAGCAGAGAAACAAGGGTGAGAAAGCAGATTGGGGGTCTCACTGTGGTTACCCGACCCTTCTGCTATCCTGTTTTCAATTCCCAGAGACTTTTATTTTCTATAACTTCGTGAGAGTATCTCGTTCTCGCTTAAAGAGTTTGTCATCTTCTCTTTCTTTTGCTGTTTTTAACAACATTCTTCCACTCCTTGCACCCTCTCAGTCTGAATTTCCCCCCTTTCATTTGTTTTCGCTTCTGAGTGTCAAGGTAGAAGCACTCTTCAAATGTCCAGGGTATGCAACCTTCTGATTGGGAAACCTGAGAGGTAGACAGACATGTTTTTTTTTTTTTTTCTAAGGGCCCCAAATGTCAAATTCTCTAGGTCTTTGCTTTTGGCTCAGTCAGCTTCCCTGGAAAAGAAAACTGATTTATCTTCATGGGGTGTTCTGTGTGTGTTTGTGTGTGTGTTTGTGTGTGTGTGTGTTTATGTGTGTGTGTGTGTGTGTGTGTGTGTGTGTGTGTGTGTGTGTTGGGGATGGGGGCAGGATACTGATAAGCTAGACAGTGGGCATTCTGGAGCTGAGTTGGTAGAAGAGGACTGAGCATCACTCTTTGCTGGTGGACATTCACTGACTCCCTGCTTTCAGTACAGCTCCTCATTTCTACATGAGTGGGGTTTGGTGGCCCTCAAGCCACAGTGCCCAGCGTCGCCCGTCTCTCAAGATTTGCCTTCCTGTTGGCAGCTACAGAGCTCGATGCTTGCCTGGCAATGTGGGCCTGGAGAAGGGGGCTGGGGATCTAAGTTTGCACCCACTTTCAACCCACATTCCTGTTTCAACGCCACCCCCCATGCCTGCCTCCAGAGGTACCTGGTACTTCCCATTCTTGAAACTTCCAAGATTCTGCAGGGCATCATCTCTGCTTCGTGTTGGCTTCCTCTCGTGGGCACTTAGGACTGAGGAGAAGGCTGAGATCCACATCCATTGTCACTTGTCTGTCCTTTCTCTGTCTTCTGACACTGGGCTGATGTTCCCCGTTCGCTGGTGTTTCTTTTCTTCTTGTTTATAGCTTTGATCTTCCTTTATCCTACCTCTAGTGAGTTGTGGGGACTGAGCAAAGACCAACATCTGCAAGTCAACCTCCCCTCTAAGCCTTAGGTTCCTCATCCATAAAATCCAGCCAGTAATAGTTTCTACAGCAATGTCAGTGGGAATTAAGTAAAGTACTGCCAGTAGAATACTGAGTGTGGGGTCTGGCAACAATATCTAATAAATACTAGGAAAATAACAAAATAGAATTATTTACCTTATCCAAGGGCCTTTGCAAATCCCTGGAAACAATGAGCTAGTTAGAACTACACCAAAGAACATGAAGCTTAACACTGTCCGCCAGCCTTTGGTGCTTCCTTTTTCTTCCCATTCCTGAAAAAAGAAGCAAAACTCGCATTCACCCACAAAGAGGTCTACCAGTGAGATGCTCCTCCAACTTTGCTGTGTACTCCAATCCCCAGAGCTCTTATGACAATGCTGATTATGATTCTGATGCTCTGGGGGGTGGGGGTGGGGTGCCTGAGAATATGCACTGCTGTTGGTCCCACTGGTCCGAGGCCCACGCTTTGAGTAGCAAGACACTGAATGATAGAAATGGAACCAGTTGGCCAATGAGGAGCAGGTAAAGGGAGGACGTCCTCCTGGGGCTCCTTTGGGTGGTGACCTTTAAGTAGGGCTTTTCTCCTTCAGGATCAAAACCCAAGGGGAATAGCGTGGGTTCCTCTAAATGGCCACAAGATGTCATAATGTCATTATAGGAATTCTCCCAGAAAGGTTCAAGTCTGGGTGTCAAATTACATCCCTTAAAGCAGGAAATGGAAAGTGGCAGTTATCCAATCAGTGCTGCTCAGGGACCAGCCTCGGTTAACCTCTCCTCTGGGTCCAGGACAGATGTCAGGCAAAGAGCTGGAACCTTTGTCTTACCTACCTTCTTTCACTCTTGTTCTTAGCGACATAGGATAGTCACATGAGATCTGTCAGGAGAGGAAGCTGGTCTTCTTAGAAACACCTTGGGTAAAGGTATTTCCACAGGGTAGTTTCTAGAACCACAGTCAGGGATGTTTTGCTTATACAAAGATCTTCCTGGAACAAATCAGCTGGGTAGCTGCTTCATGCTACATCTCCATCAGAGGACTTCAAGGAGCCCATTAGCATGTCAAAGGCTGTGACAAGACCTGCAGGGACCCAGCCTGTTTAACAACAGTTACTCCTCTGCTTCTCATCCTCAAAGGAGTCAATCCTCTCCCTTCCAAGAATGCTATAAGGCACCTACGTAATTTTAGCAGCAACCCAGGGTTGCATATTTCATATAAAAATAGAGGTTGACTTAGTGCTTTTCAGGTGCTAGGTGGGGTAGCCGGGGGTCACCCGGCTAGAATCATTAGCTACCTCAGATGATCGTTTCAGAAGAACCATCTGGGAAACAAAATCATGATTATGGCCTCTTGTACTTTCTTCTTCATGTAAGAGTCGTCTGTGTTTATTTAATCTCCCCAACCATTAGATGGGACCACGTGACATTGCCAACAATTTCATGTGTTTTCATCTAGACCAGGGGTCGGCACACTGTGGCCTGTGGGCCAAATGGACCCCACCTCTGGTTTTGTGTATCAAAACACAAAATGTACTGGGATACAACCACCCTCATTCATTCGTGTGTTGTCTACGATTGCCTTCATGCTACCACGGCAGAGTTGTGAATTTGCCACATAGGCCTTCTGGCCTGTAAAGGCAGAGTATCTACTATCTGGCCTTTTGCAGAGAAATTTGCTGACCCCAGTAAAAGTGGTAACTCCTGGAAGGGAATGCATAGATGTGTCATTTTTGTAGTTTCCCTGCTCCCCACCCCCAACACTGCACCCCATAAATGGTAGGTGTTTAATAAATATTGGATATGGAAAAGAGCTGTGAGCCTCCTTTCTGGAGAAGGCTGATACCTGATCCTTCGTCTACTTCTCTGGACCTTTGGCTTCTGTATTGTGACTCACTCTCAGACATTTGGCAGGCAAACTCCCGCTGCTGCTGCCAAAGGCAGCTTTCTCTTTTTTGAGGAAAAAGAAATCCTTCAAAAAGTCTTGAGGGCCTGTGGCCATCAATCAGCTTGCTCTTAGAGCTGTGTGGATGAGGATGTATGAATGAAGCAAACATATGGATTGTATTTCCATTGAAATACACATAGGCTCCGAAATTAAGTGGGAAAGGGCTTTGCAGGGACACTCCATTGCTTGTTCATCTCCAAAACTGTATATATATATATATATATATATATATATATATATATATATGTGTGTGTGTGTGTGTGTGTGTGTGTATATATACATATATATGTGTATGTATATAAATCTAACTAAAAAAGAAAATGATTTCGCATCATACAACATACATGTTCATTGTCAGGAAAGTGAGAAGGGATAGATGAGCATAAAGAAGAAAATAACAACTGGTCTGGTGTCATTTTACAGTGATGTGATGGCCAAATGGTCCTTATGCTTAGATATCTGAGCAGAGTGCCAAGGGAAGGCAGAGTTGCAGCAAAAAACGGGAGGAAGCATCAACTTGCTTAGCATACAAGATACATTTGAAGGTTGAGGAGACATGACCCCATTCTCATGGAGGTGAGGAGCTAGAGGGTGGGAACCTAGTTTTGATAACATTTTCAGTCCCTCAGATGGGCAATCCAGATGATTCTGTCCTTAGCCCCAAACTTCTGTGTTATGCAGCTGTAGGGGAAGCCTGGAATCTGATGCTGACTACTGGGAAAACATCAATTGCTCCAACTTTTTGTGAGCCGATAGGGCCACACTGTAAAAATACTCAGGGTTTTTGGTAGCATCCTTGAAGGGACAAGGTTGTTGGCTGAATAGGGTCATTTATTGCCTCAACCAGCAAAAGTCTCACTTGCTCCAGAGTAAACACAGGAAATGGAAGATGGTAAGTCTAGCTTGACCTGGAGTAGTGCTCTTCATTGCAAGTTGTAGCTATGTTATTTTTTGGTACACCTGGGAGACCTCACTGTAGGTTTTTTTTTTACCCTCATGTAGTTTACCCTCATGTAGTTTCCAGTCTCCTTTTCCCTTGCCCTCTCCCTGTGTGGAGAATAGAAATTCCAGATAATTCCTCTCTTCGCCTCCCTTGCAGCTATGGAGATTGGCTACACAGATCCAACCTGTAAGTGAGAATATGCTGGGGTGGGGAAGGGGGCTTTGGGAAATCTTCCTCTTTCCTGCACAGAAATAACTGATGATGACTTTTTCCGATGGCCAATTTATTCCTGGCCTGGGCATGGATGAGTTGCCTGTAGCTGAAGCAGCCATCTTGTGTCCCAAGACAAAGCCCGCGAGAATAATAGAGGTTAGCCCAGAAATCATTAAAATCCATGTCGGCAGCTGCCTACCTCCAGCCTTTCTGTTATCTGAGAAAATAACCCCCCTCTCTGTTTAAGCCAGTGTGAACCCAGTTTTCTATTATTTGCAGCCAAATGGCCTTTTAGCAGATGTACCGCATGACCCGCTCAGCTGGGCGTTGAAACAGGCGCACGTCATGATGACAGTCTTTAAGCTTTGTTGTGGTAAAAATAAACCTGACACCCTGTTACAAATTTGGTGGCTGTGTCTGGGTCGCAGCAGGAAACCGATGACACACTCACACAGGTTAATTGAAGAGAGTTTAATAAGAGGACCGTTGACCAAGGTGTCTAGAGGGTTTAGGGAAACATCAAGAGCTTGGTCGGTGCTCCAGGGCTACCAGCCAGGAGCTGGTGCACCCCGGGGCTACAAGGACAAGGGAGTAAGGGATTCTACCTGCAGCTGGGGAGAGCTGCCAGATGGAAAAGCGTGCCAGAGGAGTGTAGCTGGGGCTAGAACGACATTGTTAACTTGTGGTGACCCAGCATGAGGATAAATTCCCCAACCTTTCCATCCTTCCACCCTCCAGTGTCTTGACAGCACTCATCGGAAGCCAGAGGGCAAAGGAGGCTGCGGATACATTCTCTATGGGGCAGCCTTCCCGACAGAGTGGAGTGGGAGAAGATGGTGAGTGGATCTGGAGGGGCAGATGGGAGGTCTCTGGCACAGGCAGCTCCCTAACGAAGGGTCTGAGACACTCCAGGGGGCCACGCCCCATGGGTGGAGAACCACTGCTCGGGTATCCAAAACTGTCCCTTCACATTTCAGGGCTCTTTGACCTATGTCTTCTTCTTAAGAAGTGGTCTCCAGCCTTTTGGGCAGTGGCCCACAGCTGGGCCTCCAGCTACCCCTGGCCTCCGAGCTTGGGAGGCCTTTTGTAAAAGCTGGGCGTTTCTGGAGCCCCTGTGGGGCTGGCTTAATGGGGAAAGTTAATTGGGCCCCGGGAGTCTCCATGGAGTGCTCTGGCATCAGATTGGTTTTTACGGTGCTGTCACTATTTAAATGTCTTCAGGGGCTGAGATCAACCACATTACACACAAGCCCGGAGAGGAAGGAGAATTCCTGACCCTGAATCAGGACCCCTGCCCAGTGCATCACCTTCATGTTTTCATTCCATCTGCCTGACACAACACACCTCAACTATACACAAGACCGAGGGAAGGCTTAAGAGGACAAGTGAGGGGCAGACTGAGGCTGGTTGCCGCCTTAGGGGGCAGCCACTGTAGCCTCCCTTTACCGGAGTGTTGGAGAGGTTCAGGGACTTGCCCCAGGCCATAGAACTCCTACTGGGCTCCTCCAGAAGGAAAACTCAGGTCTCCCGATGCCAAAGCCTTCTTAACCAGTGGGGCCCAGTGTCTTCTTAGCCAATGGGGCCGAGATCCAGTCTCCTCAGGAGACTCTAGACCCACCTGCAGCTCTCGGCGGGGGGGGGGGGGGGGGGGGGCGCCCTTTCGGGGTTTCCTGGCCTGAGCTGATGTCTCCTTGGCTCCCAAAGGATTCAGCACAAATTATAGTGATTGTAGGAGAGAATAGTCATTACAAGCACTTTGAATCAGGCACGCCCTGGTAGGTTCTCTGGAACTTTTAAGCCATAGTTTTCTCATCTGTAAAATGGGGCTATCACCCCTGTATGTTGGATTCCCCCAGAAATCAACCTTGGGGAAAGGATTCTAGCACAGGGAGTTTATTCGGATGGGTGATCCCAGGAACCACTAGTAGGGGACAAGGAAGGGAGATAGGGCAGGGAGGCAGGCACACCAAGTGTGTTATCAAGCAACTGACTACACTGGGTGACCAGACCTGAATCCCACTGGTGAGGAGGCCCAGAGACGGCGGAAGCTGGTGGTGGATGTTGGGCCTCGTTGTATGTGAGGGCGGGAGGTGGAGGGCACGACCAGGGGGTCTCCCACACCAAACCCATTGAGTTGTTGTGAGGAGGCAATAAAACCATGCCCGGCACCTAGTGCGTGCTCATTAAATGGCGGCCATTATTATTACTGTTACCATTCTTGCCGTCACTAGTGCTCTGAGTGCTACTGACTCATGGCACATTGAGCAGGCATTTAGTGCTTGTTACTTGTCTCCTGCCAACGCGTTTTGACATCAAAGTGTATTGTTTCAGCCAAGCGTTTTATTTCCCCTAGGGACCATCCGCTGGGCAGAAAGCTCTGAGCTCCTGGCCCATGGTATGAGAATTCTAGCCAGGTGTGTTTCCCAAGCACAGGAAAGAATTCTCCTTGTGGGAGGAAATTGGGCCTGGCCAGGTTCACGGGGCTGGGCTCTGTTCTCTCCAGCTCTTCCGAGGAAAGAAACAAGCACCAGCCCTCTCCCTTCCGTAGCCAGGCCGGCCTGTTTTCCCTCCAGCTGGCAGCCGCGGGTGCCAGTGCGCCCAGCCAGGACCTGTGTGCAGCTGTCTCCTCCTGGGCCGCCCGCCCTCCTGTTGTTGCCCTGAAGGCCTGCTTTGAAGCTACTAGAGGGTGGAGTTCTTCCTCCGATTGCCCTCCTTCCTTCCTTTGTGTTTTCGGTTGCTTCCTCTTCCTACCCTCCACCCCCAACCATTCTATTTCCTTCTCATCCTTTCTCCTCTGGGCTCCTTGGGGAGGGGTGGCGTTTCGATCTGGATTGTTACCACATCCACCCCTTAGAAGGCCTGGCCAGGTTTGGAGTGGGTTGAAGGGGGCTTTTCCCCTCCTTCCTCCTCTTGGGTCTGCTCCGTCTTGTGTTGGCTTTGATCTCCAACGGATGCCGACAAGTGGACAGGCCCACCCACTGATCCCATTCAGTGTGGCTCAAAAGAAATGTTCCATGTTCTTCAGGCTGCTGCCTTTGCTCTTGCAGAAGAGAGGGCGGCCGGATGGGAGCCGCTTGAGCCTTGCAGATTGTGAGCTGGCATTGCCAGCTGGCTGATTATTGACGGTTGATGTGTGGCTGTGCTGCCCGCGGAGGGTTGGAGGCAAGGCAGGGCGGTGAGGTGTTGTGGCAGCAGGTGATATCGGACAGATGCCCCCAAAATGCAGCGGGCTCGCTCAGGAGGGACTTTTAAGGGCTGCTGTCCAGAAGTCTCTCATGCGTTTACCATGCTGATGAGAAAATACACATGAGAAATGCGTTTAAATGCACATGAGAAAATAAACCGGCAGGACACCTGGGTTCAAATTCTCAATCTACTACGACTTGGCCTTGGGGCCTTGAATAAAACATCCAGTCCTGTGCCAGCCTGTTTTGATTTCCAAACTGGTTAAAATTATACCTGTCCCACTTAGTTTGGGAGCTCACGGTATCAGCTCTCGCTGCGTAAAAAGAACCACCCAAAGCTAGTGGTCCATAACGACGGTGGCTTAGAAGCTCACAATTCTGAGAATCAGCAGTTTGGGCTGGGTTCAGCTAGGCAGTTCTTCAGCTTGGGCTGGGTTACTCACGCACCAGGGGACAGCTGCCAGTGTAGGCTGGCCCAGCTGAGACAGTCTTTCTCCACGGATCTGTCATTCTCCACCAGGCTAGTCCCAGGGGTCTGTGGAATACAAGACAGAAAGCCAAAGTCTACAGCCTCTTGAAGCTTCGACTTAGGCCAGTTACATTGTCCCTGCTGCCGAATTCTTTTGGTCAAAGCAAGAGACAAGCCTCACCCCGATTCAAGGGGTGGGGGACCAGACTCCATCTCTTAACGGCAGAGGCTGCAAAGTCACATTGCAAAGGGGTGTGCATACAGGGAGGGAGATAGCTGGGGCCATTTTTGCATCTGAGCTCCTACAGGCACGGAATAATAGACTCAAAGTCACTTGGAAGTGCATAAAGTACCTCAGAGTGCAAGGAAACAGGCAAAAGGCAGAAAATCAGTTTAATCCCACCTCCCAGAGGGGCGCATTGCTGATAAATTTGTCTGCATAATCCTGTCATGTTCTAAGCTCATGTAATGGTGTTTTGGCTGCGTAAGAACAAGAATTTCAATGACCAAGTGCCCAGAATTAGATGAGAACTTTTGCGGGTTGTCTGTTTACGACCTCTGAGAAATCTTAAGCCTCCCGACTGGTCCACCTTTGGGTCTGACATCCACTGAGAAGACTAACGAATTTAGATAGCCGGACGGTGGTCTGGTTTCAGGGACCTCATCATAGGGGATAGTGTGTAGCATGGTAAACCAGATGTCTCACGGGGCAGAAACATCAAGGAGAGAAGGGGTTCTGGGTGCTGGGTACTGTGTAGCTAATACCAGCACCTGTCCCAGTTCATGGTGGCATTTCTGGAGTCAAGGGACCATAGTTGTCACCTGAAGAGGAGCATTCTGTAAACTAATGCTCGGAGGGCTTAAGCCACCTTGCGGTGTGACCTTTCCAAGTGAGTGTAGCCCACAGAACATCCCATTTATTTCTCCCAGGTGATGATGGGATTTGCTGGCCACCAGGAGCTGGGACCAGTAGAGGTTTGGGACTCTGGAGAATGGTGGTTTTTCAACTCCACCAGCACCAGCAGTGAGAGTGCATTTTCAATGCAGAGAAAACATCCAAGGCTGTAGAATCCCAGACTTCCTAGCCCCGTGGTGACTGTGTCTCCCGCATGGACACATGGAGCCCACACCGGCCTCCAGAAATGTCAGCCAGTTGTCATCCTCACCAACAACCTACTAGAGTGTCTGTCTCTCTCCTCTGCTTTTGCCAGCTCTGAACACTTCCATAAAAAACAAAAACAAATCCTGCATGGTTTAAGTGCCATGTCTTTATGCATACATCCATGGAAGCCGAAGTGTCCAGCAGCCATTCAGACTGGGAAACAATTTGGAAGACAAATGATAGCAGCCACATTGTGGGACACTGCCAGCCGACCGCCATCCTGCTTGAGAGGATCGTTCAGTCTGCACACGTTTTAGTGCTCACTTGGGAGAGTCCTTCACTCTTCCTCTCCAATTAGCCCACATGGGTATGCACACTCTTCACTCGCCCTGGCCTGCCCAACCCCAGGCTCCTTAATGACTCCACACAGCACTTGTATGAGCAGGAGGTACGCCTTGGCAGTCCAGTCCCCGCATGTGGACTGCCCAGATGGGTGGGACGTCCCTGCCCTCACCGGCTGCCAGGGTTTGCTTTGTTTTCGTTTATGTTGGCTCTGTTTCAGTGCAGCCCACAGATGTGGTCAAAGTGGAGAGGGCTAGGGGGCTGGAAGCAGGGGGGGGGGTGAATAAAGGAGTCAATCATTTCTGATATAATTCAATGTGACTAGAACTTTGCGGTGAGAAAAGCCAGGCTCCGTCTGGGCCCCTGCTGGCCTCTCTTCTGGGTCTTTCTCCGTCCCACCCAGACAGGGGGAGCTCGGGGCTCTTGGGAGCCATGCAGGACCTCACCTAAGGAGCCCTGCCAAGCCCGGTGACAGTCGCTCCAATTTCTAGGCCACAGCGGGGATGGCTCCGCTCATTTGCCTCCTCCCCTCTTGGGGCTCTGTGGGAAGGGCTCAGCTCTAATGAGAGGAGACAGTTGAGAGAAGGAGCCGGTTTGACAGAGAGCGGACCCCCTGTGGCTCTCTCAGACTTCTCACCTGTCAGGTGAAAAGGATCCCAATTAACCACCTCAGCGATGCAGAGCCCCGCAGCCTCACAGCCCATCCTGCCATCTGTCTCCCAAGGTGGTAGAAATGGGGGCAAGATGGTGGGGGGGGGCACTGCAGGGTGTGAGTAGGGGGAGCCATCCCTGGTCACCCCTCTCTGGGGTTTTCTGCCCTCTGGTCACATCGCCCTGAACGCGCAAAGCTTTGGGACCCTACTGGCTCTCACCGTTGCTTACCTCTGGCCTCAGCACGCTTAGAGGAGGGGCCATGAAAGAGTTAAGAGCTCCCCTCCCTCACTTATTCTACCTCTGCTGCCCTGCTTGGCTGGCTCCCATTCCTTCTGGGGGTTTCCTTCCTTCTCTGTCTTTTCCACAGGGAGGCACACAGGGCCCTGCCCCTGGCCGCATTTGCCAAATGTAAATAGTTGCTAAAGTTATTTAGTGTGTCCTCACATCTCCTTTATGTCACTGGTGTTCCCTAGGCAACCGCTGCGGGAATGCAGTCAACTTGTGGAGGATTTGTGCACACAGGAATATGAAATGGCTCTTGCTCATTTCTTGTTTGGGGGCATCTTGGAGTGGGCTTCTCCCCCTGGGAATTAGCATGTTCATTTGTTATTGGAAAAGTGGGCGGCAAGACAAGTCTGACCGGACTGCCCCTGGAAGTTGGAGACGTGGCAACTCCGGGTCCCTTTGCTGAATTCTCTGGATGGGCGTGAAAAGGGTGGCAGAAGGCAGTCCTCTAACTCGCCCATGTCCGTCCACCGAAACCCTGCCATGGGAGGGGCCGTGGTCATAGCGAAAGAGAGAGTGTGCTGTCTTTTCTTTCTAGAGACCGTAGGCACGTACAGATATGCAATCGCTAGGTTATTCACCTACAGCTAATATAATGCTGTATGTCTACTATGTCTCAACAGTGACACAAAGACTATTTGGACAAGCTAACTTTCTTTTTAATTACTGAAGTATGTGTGACATACAATGTGATATTAGTTTCAGGTGTACAACATATTGATTCGACAATTCTATCCATTACTCAGCGCTCACCATGCTAAGTGCAGTCCCCATCTGTCACCATGCAGTGTTATTACAACATTATTGACCATATTCCCTATGCTGTTACTTGTCATCTCTGTGACTTACTTATTGCACACCTGGAGGTTGGTACCTCTTAATCCTCTTTATCTTTTTCCTCCAGCCCCCAGCCCCTCCCCCTCAGGGAACCTCCAGTTTCTCCTCTGGATTTAAGAGTCTGGGGTCTTTTTGTTTGTTTGTTCATATGTGGTTGTTTTTATTTTATTTTAATGTTTATTTCTTTTTGAGAGACAGAGAGTCAGAGCGCAAGGAAGGGAAGGGCAGAGAGAGAGGGAGACAGAATCCGAAGCAGGCTCCAGGCTCTGAGCTGTCAGCCCAGAGCGCGACACGGGGCTTGAACCCACGGACCATGAGATCATGACCTGAGCCAGAGCTGGACCCTTAACCGACTGAGCCACTCAGGCATCCCCACATGTTTTGTTTTTAAGGCTGTTTTTTCTTACATGAGCAATAAATTTCTTACAAAAAATGAGAAAATATGGATAATTATAGAAAAGATGATCACCATGAACATTTTGGTTATATGCATATTTTTATATGAAAGCTTTCAAACAAAAGAGGCACGCTTGCAGTGTTTTCAAAGACCCAATGATATAAACCTCGTTCCATGTTGATCACATGCCTCTACTCTGTATCAAATATATACTCCTGCTTAATAACTTAGCCTCAAACCTCGTGGTTTAACACAGTGGTCCTCACATACTTTTGGTTTCAAGACATTTTTACACTTTTAAAATCATTAAATACCTCAAAGAACTTTCGCTTTTGCCAGCTATAGCTATCGATATTCACTATATTGGAAATGAAAACAAAATTTTTATTTATTAAAAAAATTTTTTTTGGCATTTATTTATTTTTGAGAGACAGAGAGAGACAAAGCATGAGCAGGGGAGGGCCAGCGAGAGAAGGAGACATAGAATCTAAGCAGGCTCCAGGCTCTGAGCTGTCGTCACAGAGCCCGATGCGGGGCTCAAACCCAAGAACAGTGAGATCATGACCTGAGGTGAAGTCGGACGCTTAACCGACTGAGCCACCCAGGCATGCCTGAAAACAAAATTTTTAAGGCAAGAATACGCAAGCACATATTCCACTAGCCATCACGGCAATGATGTCATTACATGCCATGTGACTTCTGAAAAACTCCATTGTACGCTCATGAGTCAGAGCAAAAAGGCAAGTATCGTCTTCACAGTATTACAAAATGAGGTTTGACCTTGTAGAGACTTTAATAGGGTCAGGGACCTTCTGTAGTCACCAGACGACACTTTGAGAATAGCTGGATTTAAAAAATTAGTATTTATGGGGCCTCCCGGGTGGCTCAGTCGGTTATGTGTCCGTCGTCGGCTCAGGTCATGATCTTAAGGCTTGTGAGTTCGAGCCTTGTGTTGGGCTCCGTGTTGAGAGCTCAGGGCCTGGAGCCTGCTTTGGATTCTGTGTTTCCCTCTCCCTCGGTCCCTCCCCTGCTCTTGCGCTGTCTCTGTCTCTCTCAAAAATAAACGTTAAAAAAGTTTTTATAAATAAATAAAAATAAAAATTAGTGTTTACTATTATTGCTTATAAGTCACCAGACCAGGTAGATGGTTTTCAGGTCTTGGCCGGGTGCACTGATGTGTCTGCGATCAGCTATGGCTGCCGGGGGTTCTGTGGAAGTTGGCCAGCCTCACACGTGTCAGAGGGTCAGCTGGTTGGAGGCTGGTCTAGGGATGGCATCTGTTGATACAACTGGGCTCCCCCCATGTGGCCTCTCATCCTCCAACAGCTGACTTGAGCTTGTGCACGTGGTGGTGGCAGGATTCTGAGACATGGAGAGAGAGTACTGAGTAGGAAGACACAGCTACCCGTCCCAAGTAAAGATTCGGATGGTGAGGACGGCAAAGATCACAGCAATGCCAACCACCAGAAGAGAACCCAGGCCTGGCCCCCTGCATCTGCTAGAGGTTCAGAGTCACAAGGGAGGACTCAACATACAAGGTGTTGGTTAGAACAATATACATATGTGTTTTAAAAAACATGGGGCACCTGGGTGGCTCAGTCGGTTAAGCGTCCGACTTCGGCTCAGGTCATGATCTCGTGGTCCGTGAGTTCGAGCCCCGCGTCGGGCTCTGTGCTGACAGCTCAGAGCCTGGAGCCTGTTTCGGATTCTGTGTCTCCCTCTCTCTGACCCTCCCCCGTTCATGCTCTGTCTCTCTCTGTCTCAAAAATAAATAAACGTTAAAAAAAATTAAAAAATAAAATAAAATAAAATAAAATAAATAAAAATAAAAAACATGTGGGTTTTGGGGAGCCTGGGTGGCTCAGTCGGTTAAGCATCTGACTCTTGGTTTTGGCTCAGGTCGTGATCTGATGGTTTGTGAGCTACTGGCAGTGCAGAGCCTCCTTGGAATTCTCTCTTTCTCTCTCTCTGCCCCTTCCCTGCTCGCATGGGCACTCTCTCTCTGTGTCTCTCAAATAAACAACAACAACAAAAAAATAAAAAACATATGTGTTTTAATTTGCATATAGAAGAGATGCACCAGATCAGTGTCTCTACTGTGTGTCAGTCTCCCATGGCCACAGGACCCTTCCGGTAGCCAATGCAGGGTGATGTACTACATACACCCCTCTTTCTTGTACCACAGGCAAAGACCCCATTCCTTACCCACAGGAGTGGGGGCACGGCAGATATACTGGTGTGCTGGCCAAGTCCCATAAGGGGCACATGCTTGGGCAGGTCACATGACGGCTGTTTTCCCAATAGAGAGGAGGGACTGAGGGAGAGGGAGAGAATGAGGGAGGGGGGCAAGCAAGAGGGCAGGAGAGCTTAAGGTCTCTAAAGACTTAAGCTCGGAATAGGCACGTTGTCTCCTTTCTCTGTATTCTGTCGACCAGAGTGAGTCACGTGGCCAGGAGGGTGCGAAAGAGACCCCATTCCTGGGATGGGAGTTGCTGCAGAGTCGTGTTGCAAAGGGCAAGCACAGAGAAAGGAGAATGATTGTGGGTATTTTTGCAATCTACCACATACTTCCTACTTGTTCAATGACTACATTATTTTCTATTGAATGGACATGCTATAATTTACTCTAGCCCCAACTGCTGGACATCGAGGTTGATCTTCATTTTCTCTTCCTACAAATGAGGCTGGAACAAGCATCTGCTACATTTGTCTGACTCTTTACTTAGGACAAGTTCCTGCAAGGGACATGGCAGCAATGTTAGAGCGTTGTTGAAGTTCTGGATACACCCCGTAAACCTCTCTGTTGAGAGAGCTCCCGCTGGTCCGTGCTGCCCCAGCAAGGAAGGAGGCGTCTGCCCGCCGAGACACTGGTTTCTGTGGGGGTTTCCGTGTACACATGGGCATGTGAGGTCACTTGTTAACCGTGGTCCTTCATCCCCAGTGCCGACGAGGCCTGAGGTCGTCAGTGGTTAACTGGGCTGACCACAGCTTGAAGCGGCTGAGGAGGGCTGAGGTGGCCTTCTGACAGACTGCTGAGTCTGGGTTTCTCTGAGTGCCCTCCCTTCTTTTCTAGCCCCCCACTGGCCCTGATTAGTTACACACGAGAGATGCACCTCTTCCCAGAGAAAAAGAATAGGTTGTCTTGTTTCATTTTCTTTTACACAGTCAAGGACAATGCAAGGGGCAGCTTGGTCAGGAACGGAGCCCTGAGCCCTCAGGGAAACAAGCTGTCCCAGGGTGCCAGGCGGGGAGGCTCTGGATAGGCACCAGCTGATTCTGGGCAAAACCCACAGATCTGAAGTTCTCTCCTGCAAGCCTTACGTCCTCTCCCTACACCACCACCCCATGGCCTCCTGTGTTCGTCAACCAGCAGTCGGAATGCTTAGTCTACGAGGTCCATGTGATCTTTCATGCAATTCTCACCAATACCCCACATGCCTCCTTGGCCTTATGTTTCTTCCAAGCCATGTTCCCTACAGTTCCCAGAGGAAACCCTGATAAATGGCTCCCACTTCTGGGCTTCTGCTCCTGCTGTTCCCTCGGTCCAAAATCTTGTCCCCACTCTCTGTCTGGCCCATCTCCCTCTAGCTAATTCACAAATGTTCTTCAAAATCCAGCCTAAGGGAATTCAAAGGGTTTACCTTTGAGGCTGGGTTGAGGCGCTCAGACCCTGAACAGACACTTCTACTGACAGCAGTTCGGGCTGAGATATGGGAGTCTTGCTGTTTTCTAGCTGTTTTCTTGCTGTTTCTAGCTGTGTGACATTTAGAAAGTCAACTGACCTGTCTGAGCTCCATTTTTCCTTTTCACTTCTCGGTTGCTCTGATGGTCAAAGGAATTATTGGAAGGACATACTATCAGGGGCACCTGAGTGGCTCAGTAGGTTAAGTATCTGACTCTTGGTTTCAGCTCAGGTCATGATTTCACGATTCGTGGGTTCGAGCCCTGTATCAGGCCCTGCACTGACAGTTTAGAGCCTGCCTGGAATTCTCTCTTTCCCCTCTCTCTCTGCTCCTACCCAATGCTTGCTCTCTCTCTCTCTCTCAAAATAAACAAAATTTTTTTATAAGTATATACTATTTTAATTGCTAAACATGCAAAACAATATTAAGAAAAAAGTCCTACCGTGGTTCTCCTAAAACACAGATGATAAGAAAAGAGTTATGTGCAGATAGTTTATTTTGAAGAAGTGATTCTTGGGAAAGGGTGTGGGGACACTTGGGAGACCAACAGGCAAGCCAGGCAGGTCAATCCTGACTGCGGTGATGCTGTGGGCATGGGACCCTCTGAGAAGCAGTGTGGAGCACACAACAGCACCATCCCCCACCGAAGACACAAAAGAGGGGAGCATTTGTTCCTGACTTGGTTAGGGCTTCTCTTCAATGTTTGCACTTAAATGTCTGCCAGGGGCCACACGGCCAAGCAGGATCCTGGGGGCACCTGTCACACAGCAGAGAAGGTCTGCAGAAACCAAGAGATACCCAGTGCAGCTGAAGCAAGGCACCGCTTGTTGCCACAGCTCTGGACAGGACAAAGAGGTGGGTGGCCAGGGTCTGAGATGGCGCATAAAAGGTGGTCCCCGTAAGCAAGCTGCACCTGTCATAGCCGAGACTGCACCTCCAAGCACACTGACTGGCACAGAGCAGACATTAAACCAGTGGTAAGTGAGAAATGGAGGGGGCATCCCCATTTCCTGGCCCCCCAACTCTGGTCACGGTGACCGGAAGTTCTTTTTCCATGGTGCTTTTATGCCCTTCGGGAGCCCTGATGGAGACGGGTGCCCTGCTTCCGGCCAGAGGCTGGTTGGGCAGATCTCGGTGAAAGGGTTGGGTTGGATGGGGGTTTTCCAAAGATGTCCTCCAGGGACCTGGTGGGGTGGGGTGACCTGGGTGTGTCAAGAAACATTCCTCCTTCCTCTCCCATCTTCCTGTCTACCCGAAGGTCTGTTTCTTCTGAACCTAATTCCTGAGCGTCATCTGAAACAGCATTTGCCACAACTGTATTCCATGAATCCTAGCCCCAGCCCCACCTCACCTTCAACCAAAGCCCTTCCATGTTACTTCTTTGATATACTGAGATTGTCTCTGTATCGGCTGGGACTTGGAGGCAAGCAAATGAAACCAACCGCTTTAAGTAAAGAGAAAAGGAATCTATTGGAAGTGGATACAAATCAGAGACCTGTGTGCAAAGAAGTTTGGGCACCTGGGAGTTGAACCAAGTGAAGTAGGCATGTCTGTTGCAGGACTTATCAGAATCTTTAGTACACCAGTGCACATCTCCAGTATATAATTTGCAGTTTTCCAAATGTATTTCTTCAATGCCATGATGCACTGATTGTAAGGTGTATCAGCATTTTAATAACAGCATTTTCAGGAATCAGAACAAAAAAGGAAAACTGTCACATGGGGCGTGCGAATTGATTTTCGGAAGCATCGTCATTTCAACCTTGTTTGTTTTAACGCAGTCTGTACAGAGTACTAAGATGGACCAGGCATGTTTTTAAGAGCTTTTACCTAAATTGACTCAGTCCTACCTTTTGAGGTAGGTGTGGGGCTGGGAGGGGCTGAAGAATCCCAGAGGGAGTACTCCAGGGAGCGTGACTGACCTCAGGCCCCAGGGGTGCACTCTGAACACACCTCGCATGGCCTGGGGCAGAGGCCAGTGACTGAGCATGTCAGGGTCACCGAGGTAGACCCCATCCTGGGAGACCTGGGACTCATCTGACAGCTGACTTGAACTCAAGAACTCCTCAAAAATTTGCCCAAACTTTCTTGGAACTGCATGGCAGTCTAAGGCTTTTGTTTCTCCTCTTTTGTCGCAGGAACAGGTGTTCCCCAAGGCCTCACACAGTCCCCAGCCTCCTCCAGCTTCACCCCTGCACTCTCACACAGGTGTTTCTCCCAGGACACGTCCGACACATCTCGTCTCATGGTGGAGTCTGCCTCTTGCAGAATGTGAACTAACATGGTTGGATCTTTTATTTCATTGCCAATCTACAAATGGGAAAGCTGAGACCCGGGATGGTTGAGTAACTTGCCCAAGGTCACACAGCTAGGAAGGGCCAGAGCCGGTCATCAGACCCAGGCATGCCGGAATACATAGTCATAACCATTTCACTACACCACCTCTCATTTCATAGTAACGTGTGGGAAAGTAAGAAAATGTGCCGTCGGGTCTAGAAAAGGGGGCATTTGTTCTTGCAACTCATTTTTTTTTAAGTTTACATATTTTGGCAGAGACAGAGAGAGAGACAGAGAGTGCAAGTGGGGAAGGGGCAGAGAGGGGGAGAGAGAGAATCCCAAGCAGGCCCCGTGCTGTCAGCACAGAGCCCAATGCAGGGCTTGAACTCACGAATTGTGAGATCATGTCTGAGCCAAAATCCAGAGCCCAACGCTTAAGCGACTGAACCATCCAGCCGCCCCCGTGCAACTCATTTTCTGCAGAGCATCTTGTAGGACTGGGGACCAGTCAGGGAGGTGCGCTGTGGGAATATGGCAGAGGGCCTTTGTGACACACGTCTGTCATTATGACTTGAAGGTGTCGTGGTGAAGGTGTGCCTGCACGGACCCGCTGGCAGCCGAGGAAATAAAGAGCAGGGATGAGCAATGAGCCGGCTGCCTGGGGTGGAGCCCTCCCAGACCATCGTGTTGTTGCTGTTTTCTGTGACTTCCAGTAGCAGAGACCATGCCATGCACCTGATCTCTACCTGGCCCTGTGGTCTCCTTGCCTCTTTGATTCTGGCGGGCCTGCCACTGCGGGGGGTGGGGGGCTGGGGGGGGGTGGGCAGGAAGGGTGCTGCCCCAGGAGGTTGGGGGCCTGAGTTTTCCACTCTCACTTGGCAAGTCAGAGGACCCCTCCTGCCTTGCTCTCCTTATTTGTAACAAAGGGATGGGGTGAGATCAGGAGTTTCCAGCCAAGCTCTCCCGGGCTCTTGCGGCAGTTTTGAGAGAAGAAACCACCGACAGGTGCGGTGTGAGAGGGAGAAGCCCCTGTCCACTCTTCTACATCTCAGCAGACCATATCCACTTTTATTCCTTTTAAATATTGGGATTCTGCGTGTCTGTAAGCATTAGTGGTTGCAAGCTACAGAGACTGACTCTCCTAGCAGACAAGAAAGGAATTAAAAAAAATATTTTTTAACCTTTATTTATTTTTGAGAGAGAGAGAGACAGCGTGAGAGCAGGGGAGGAACAGAGAGAGAGGGAGACACAGAATCCGAAGCAGGCTCCAGGCTCCGAGCTGTCAGCACAGAGCCTGACGCAGGGTTCGAACTCACAGACTGTGAGATCATGACCTGAGCCCCAATCGGATGCTCAACCGACTGAGCCACCCAGATGCCCCCCCCCCCGGTTTTTTATTTTTAAAGTCCACTGGCCTCTCTCCTCTGGGTGGAGACGAGAGGTGAGACTCTTGCTTTGGAAATGACTGCTCATGGTCCTGAGGTCCGCAGCCCTGTGTTCTGATCCTGGATCCAGTAGATTGCTATTGCTACAATTTTATTTCCAGTAAGTAGTCTTTAATAATCAGTTCCACTTGCTGGTAGTTATCAGGTCCCAGGCACGGTGCGAAGAGCTTAGGGTACCTTCTCTCATTTTTCCCTATTTATTTCCCTACTCACCTTACAGATCTTAACTGTCCTTCCTTGGGGACGCTTTCCTCGACTTGGGCGCCTCTGCTTCCCAACCCCTCAATTACATGGTCTAATTATACCACAGACCCTCCCGTTGAGGCACTTACCTCAGTTGACATTTTTACTTTATTCGTGCCACTTTTTCATTCACGTGTGTCTCCTACAAGAGACCTCAGTGCCGTGTGCTCACTGCCATGTCCCACACCAAGCACAGTGCCTGACATTCAATAATATACTTACTGAATGAAAGAGGGACCGATTAGCCTATCAGAACCCTGCAGTGTGGGTTTACACTGAGGCCCAGAGAGGTTAAATGCTGGCTCCGGGTCACACAGCTAGTAATGGCAATGGTAGGATCAAGCACGGGTCCATCTGGTTCCAAGACCAGATCTTCACCATTGCCCCCCGATGCCTTCCAGTGTCCAAGTGCGGTCTTCTACTGCCCTGTCCTTCCTGTGAAAGGCAGAGAGGTCCTGCCCCTTTCTGTGGCCCTCTTGTTTAACTTCTGCCCCCTCACCTCAGGTCCTGGCATTCAATCTCGTGACCCCTCCAGCTGTGAATCTTGCCCTTTGCAAATGCCTTCCATACCGTTCAGCGGTCTCTTGGCTGCCGGCACTGGTCTCCATCTGCTGAGATGGCGTGGTGCCCGCTCACAAGATGGCACGCTATTTTTACCCGGCTTAGGTGCCAAGCCAGCCAGATGTTTTTTAGCAGTGCAGGGAAGCTGAGCATTGCTGGGGTGTGGAGGGAAGCTTCCAAATGTCAGCTCCTTGGGGGGGCTGCGGGACAAGCAGAGGAAAGGCTCTGCCTGGAAGTGGGCATCCCGAAGAGATTTCTAGGTGCTGGCACCTGTGTGGGGCTCAGGCAGCACACTGTGCACTGGCTGCTGGTTATGGGCACCTGCCGGGCTGTGATGGGTCTGCTCCAGGCAAGAAATGCCCTGGGTCATCCTTCCCCAGAGGGCTTGTGCTTCATCCCCCCTGCTGAGATCCAGGCAGTGATGCCTGGGGACCTATCCTTCTGGGGCTTCACTGAACGCTTGGAAAATTCTAGGTGTGGCTGGCTGCGTGAGGAACCCGCCAGATCAGGCTGAGTCCAGGCAGTCATTAGGATCAGCTTTCCCTCAGAACAGATGGAGCCAGAGGTATGGTGGTCTTAATCTCTACTCTCTCCTTCCTGTGACGGGTGACCTTCAGTTGAGGCACAGTCCCCCAGTAATAGCCAGTTAGAAACAGCAGGGTGTGTAGACTCACGCCGCTGTCCCTAGCTCCCTGTTCTGCAAACTTCTCCACTGCTCCCCTCTGTGACCTTGAGCAAATCACAACCTGAGCCTGTTATCTCATCTGTGAAACCTGCAAGCCCCCCCCCCCCCCCCGTCTAATTACAGTTCCTAATTGTAGAGAATCACAATTCGCTTGGCGCGAAGCAAGCTTTGCTGACCTTTTCCCATGACTGGCCATTCTTGGGCCTGCAGTGGGGGTGGTGAGCAAATTCTGTTCCTCCCTCACGCTGTGTGCAAGTCTCCGCCCGTTTGCTCCCCCTTGGGGAACATTGCGAAACGCTCAGACCACCTATAAGGGGTTGTCTTCGAGCCCAGGTTTCCAGACAAAAGGCCCATGAGGGGCTCGAGGTCATGTGGAGACAGAGGGCATGTTTGCAGCTGTGGCCGCTGAGCCAAGAAGAGCGGTCCTCGTGCCTCGTGGCCTGATTGAACCAGCTCATCTGGCGTCCTGTGCCTGGTCTGAGAGATGTCTACACTGGCAGGGCTGCCAGGCCAGGGCTTCCGGAATTGGAATGTGCCCCTGAGCCACCTGCTGGTCTTGTTAAAATGTCCATTCTGCTTCAGCCTGTCTGGCATCGATGGGTTGGGCAGATGATGGGCCCCCAAAATGTCCACGTCCTAATCCCCAGAACCTCTGACTGTGGTGGGTGATAGGCTGAGGAGGATAAAGGCTGCTAGTCAGCTGACCTGGAGATGGGAGATGATCCTGGCCCATCCAGGTGGTCCCAGTGGAGGTCTGACAGATGCAATGTGAGACGGAACCAGCTGCTTCTGCTGGCCTTGAAAAGGGAACTGGGGAGCTTTGAGGCAAGGAATGCAGGTGCCTTCTAGAAGCTGGAGCAAGCAAGAAAAAGGATCTTCCTCTAGAGCCTCCAGGGTGACATAGCCCTGCCAACATCTTGCTTCTAGCCCCAGGAGACCTGTTTCAGACTTCTGCCCTCAGCAACTGTGAGGTCATACTTCCGCGTTGTTTTGAGTTACTAAGTGTGTGGTCAGCTGTTACAGCAGCAATAGGAAACTGATACAGGTTGCATTTCTGACAAGCTCCCGGGTGATACTGAGGCTTGAGTCTGTCTGAGTATGGCACTTACACCTGAGTGACCTGGGTGACAGCTTGAAGGTGGGAGAGAGCTGTTTATTCAGGGGCTCCCATGGACGCTTCTCATTATCCTGTTTTATCTGTGTCTCCTTATTCCTCCCTAGGCAGAGATTATTTGAGGTCCCTGGGTTGTCTCTTGATATGATCCAAGTCAGGGGCTTTCCTGGTTTGTGGGCTCCAGCCCCCCTGAGAGAGCTCAGATTACTGTAAGGGCCCCTCTACTCTTGTGGGTGCTCTCTGTTACTCAAATAAGTGAGGCGTCATGCAAATTGCATTTCTCAAACGTATGCAGGTGCCATGAATAGGATCCCAGTGGACCGTGGTGGCTTAGAAAAGAGGCTTTGCCCTTCAGCTAAGATCTAAGCGCTATCAGGACCCAGGTGTCCCTATGTGATTCGGTCTCTCCCTCCTCCTCTGATTGCACCACACGCTTTTGTCCCCATCACGTGTTGAGTAAGCTCCAGCCCCACTGGCTGCTTTCTGCCCTTGAACACGGGTCTTTCCTTCTTGGCATCTGTGGGCTTCCTCTTCTTTCTCCCCGTTTGGGTCGATAAGTGCCTTCTCTGACCGCAGCGAGCAAGCACGGCTCACCTGGTACTCTCCCTTACTGCTTGGGTGCGTTTCATTTTAGTGTTTGTTCCAGTTTGTAGCTGCGTATTTATTTGAAGGGTTTGCGTGTTTATCACCTGTCTTTGCCTCTGGATTGAGTTCAGCAAGGGCGTGGCCCGGGGCATTTTGTGTCGGTCTGTGCCGGACGCACTGAGCACAGGTTACATGCTTAATCCGTATTAGACTAGGGAATGAAGGAATAAATGAGTGGGAGTACATCTGAGCCCTCGTGAGAACTCCAGACTGTGTCCACTTGCCTCAATGCTCCAAGTTTATCACTGTCTCCTAGAGCACCAGTCCCTGAATCCCTCTCGTAAAATAGAAGCCCCACGGCTGACCAGATTGGTCTGTGTTTACCTTCACGTATCTTTCTGCTTTTCATGTCTCCTCTCCATCTCCACGGTTTATCTCTGCCACAAGGAGAGAGAGCTTTGTCACCCTCCTCTCAGTGTGATTGGCTGTCTTCTAATGGGGAAAAAAAAAAAAAAAACGATGCATGCTCGGTGCCTGGACCTGCTTTCTTCCATTGTCATCTCAAGTGAGGAGGGCTTTTGTATGGCCTGAAGCTGAATACTTGTATTGACTTTTGTTTTATCCCCAGAGCTTGTGTGCTTCATGTGAGCCCTGGCAGCTGCCAGAAACAGTTTCTGGTCTTGAAGCTCACCTCGGTGAGAGCAGCATGGGCTGAGAACACGGGAGCTGACTTCAGGTGTAACGGGAGGGCTGCAGGCTAGACCGCAAAGGAACAGCTCCCCGCTGACAGAATGGTGAGACCAGGACACGTGTCCCCAAGCTGCCACGGAGCGGATGTTTCTGGAGAAATCCAGGGGAGACCTGACCCTGTCGTGAGGGGCTGATTAAAACACAGTGGGGTCTAGAGGCGGGCAGCGGGCAAGACGTAACCACGGGGAGCTGGGATAATGGCTGACTGGAGTTTGCTCTCTAGATTTTATTATAGACGTTTCCCACCATGAGTGCGAATGATTAGAAAACTCGAATCCTTAGAGATGACAAAACTGAAATTGCGGGAGGTTAAGTAACTCATCCGAGGTTATACATCCAGACTGTGAATTCAAGCCTTTCTGACTCCAAATCTTTTGTACTCCTACTGCTTCCTCTTGTGAACCTGAAAAATTCCTATTGTGTTCCACAGCTATTTGTTTGTATACATCAGTTCCTCAAGAGGGTTGCTTAGTTCTGGCTTGGGGAATCCGGGACCACTTCCTGGAGGGTGTTTAGTGTTTGGATGTGTGTGCAAAGGGCGGGGTGGTACACAACTCAGCATGGTCTTCTCAGCGTCCATCCTCCCTGTTTCTGGCATAATGCCTGACTTTTTGGCAGGGGGTGGGGAGACCCATTTGTCACCAATTCTCAACCCTACTTGTCTGTCTGGGTAGAGTCTAAGCTAGCTCCAAGAGGGGAATATCAGGCCTCAGCCTTAGCCAATCAGTGCATCCTATCCTTTTGGCCACAGTTCAGGGATGGTCACATATTCTATGCAGGTCCAATCAGAGAAGAGCTAAGGATTTTAGAGGGGGCTATCAGTAAAGGTTTTGGTTCTATCTAGCTGTATTTGAATGTGAGAGGAGGTGTGCTTGGTACTGTGGTAGCCATATTGTCTTGAAGGCTGAATTGGAAAATGCATGAAATTGCATTCTAACATCCTGGTTGGACTCTTGATCCAGCCATGCCTGAAGCTGCCATACCTTTAAACTTTTCCACTTATACGTACCAGTGAATTCCCTTTGTCTTTGCTTAAACCTATTTGAGTCTGTTTTTCTGTCACTTGCAATGGGGAGAACCATAGCTGATGAAGGCGAAGGTAAATCCACCACCCCCACTTTACAAGTTGGGGACAGCAGTAGCAAGAGAGACATATCATTAGCCTGAAAGTGTGGGCATGAGGAAGTCTCAGTATCCTTGCAAGTTCCAGCAAGTGGCTGGAAAAATGAATAGGATATAGTTTTCTTTGAACTCCCCTGTCCTGCCCCATAAGAGGATAAAGAATATGAAACTGCTTGCTCAGAGCATTTGTGTCCTGGAGTATTATTAATAGGTGTTTCATTGGGGGAAGGGGTTGTGTGGTCTAACAAACTTGAGAAACAGAGGAGCAAATAAAGAGATAACGAACGCACTACCAGATTGAAGCCTTTAAAATGCTAACATGTATTGTGAACTCTAAGGAGAGAGAAAGTGTGTGTGTGTGTGTGTGTGTGTGTGTGTGTGTGTATTTCCAGAACTTATTTTTCTTGGAGACTCTCATGGGACCAGTGTTGCAAAGAATACTCTTTTGAAAACATTGGCTTAGAGGACAGTTACTGTGCAGGCTGCAGAGAAGCCACGTTCCGGGATGAAAAACTTGGCAAAGGCAGGAGTGTTTGTCTAGATGTGGGCAGGACAGGGCTCTATGCAGGAAAGGGAGGTAGCTCTTGATTCATGGACCCCAGAAATACTGTCTGTCCTTAAATGGCCCTCTGGCCAGCCAGCAGCAGGACTGAAATTCCCGTGAGTATAAGCAAGATTTGGGCTTGGAGCAAATCTTGAAGCAATTCCGACTGAACTATAAACACAGAGCTGCTTGGTGACAGTATCCAGTCTGCTATTCATTCATTTATTTGTTTAACACCTATTTGCTGAGTACCTACTGTGTACCAGATACTGTTGTACATACTAGGGATGCATCAATCAGACAAATTCCTGCTCCTGCGGATCTTAAATTCTAGCAGATGAAAATAGACAGTCAAGTAGATATAGATATACATGTACATAGTATATTATGTGGTTAAGTGCTAAAATAAATAAAGCTGGCTCATGGGTACTCAGAATGCCAGGGAGGCGATGTTTGATAAGGCTGCTGGGATGGGCTTCATTGAGAAACACATTTGAATAGACACTCGAAGGAGGTGAGAGATGAGCTTTGAGGAATGTTCCAGGCATTGAGAACGCCAGCGTGAGGGACCCGTGTTGGGAGCATGCCTGGCCTGTTGGAAGCACAACACGGCATTCGCTGCAGCTGGACAGGCTGGGCAAGGGGGAGTGGAGGTAATGTTGAGGAGGGAACTGTAGGAAGACCAAGTCATGTAAAGCTTTGGATGACTTTGGCTTTCACCATGAGTGCAATAAACTGCCATTGTGGGGTGTGACCAGAGGTGGCGCATGATCTAGCTTACATTTGTAAAGGGGCGCTTTGGTGGCTTTGTTGAAACTCACATGCATGCAGCACTCCCAACAATAGCCAAATTATGGAAGGAGTCTAAATGTCCATCAACTGATGAGTGGATAAAGAAATTGTGGTTTATATACACCGTGGAGTACTACGTGGCAATGAGAAAGAATGAAATATGGCCTTTTGTAGCAACATGGATGGAACTGGAGAGTGTGATGCTAAGTGAAATAAGCCATACAGAGAAAGACAGATACCATATGGTTTCACTCTTATGTGGATCCTGAGAAACTTAACAGAAACCCATGGGGGAGGGGAAGGGAAAAAAGGTAGAGAGAGAGGGAGCCAAACCATAAGAGACTCTTAAAAACTGAGAATAAACTGAGGGTTGATGGGGGGGGGGAGGGATGGGAAGGAGGGGAGGGTGGGTGATGGGCATTGAGGAGGGCACCTGTTGGGATGAGCCCTGGGTGTTGTATGGAAACCAATTTGACAATAAATTTCATATTAAAAAAAAAAAAGAAACTCACATGCATGGGCCCAGGGTGAAAGTTGGCAATGGGGAGGGGGCTGCGCAGTTTGCCTGGGTCCCGTGGTGGCTCGAGCAGTGGCTTGGTCTGGAGCTGTAGGTGAGTGAAGGCAGGGAGCAGTAGCTGGTGCTGGATGCCTTCTGAGGGTGTAGCCAAAGGGGCGTCCTAATAGATGGGAGGTGGGGAGTGAGAAAGGGCAAGTTGAATCAAGGATAACTTTTGGTCCAAGCGACTGGAAGGATGAAGTTGTCCTCACCGGGGATGGTGAGTCTTGCATTATGTCTAGAAAAAAAACAGTGTTTAAAAATTGGGAGATTTCACGTGAAGAAAAAAAAAATCCACATTTCTAGGCACTCTTGAGAAATGGAAAGATCTGGTAAAATCAAGCCCACCTTCTACTTTGCATCCTTTGGGTAGAGCTGGTTGGCTGTGCCTCTCTTAGCTGGGAAAGCACATTTGAGTTTCCTCAGCTGGATCACACACCTGGCTCCTTAGGGACTTGAGTGGGAGAACCTAGGGGTGGGTAATAAGTAGCGAAAGAATCAGGGCACCCGGGTGGCCCAGGCGGCTGAACATCCGAATTTGGCTCAGGTCATGATCTCGCGGTTCGTGAGTCCAAGCCCCACATTGGGCTCATTGCTGCTGTCAGATCGAGCCTGTTTCAGATCCTCTGTCCCCCTAGCTCTCTGCCCCATCCCTCCCTCAGCTCGTGCTCTCTCAAAAACAAAACAAAACACCCCCCAAAATAAAAAATAAAAGCAAAATACACACACAGAAGAATCTGCAATCCTTCCAAGTTCCCAGATGATGCTGACGCTGCTGGTCTGGGGACCACACTTTGAGAAGCAGTGAAGGAGCACGTCCTCCCCTTAGCACCACTCCTCACATGACTGCAGACGAGGATCTCAGAGGACCTGGGAATGGACTCTGAGACTGAAACAGGTTGATAGGGTTGGGCACAGGAGGGGCTAATCAGCCAGGAGGTCCTTTGAGGACGCTTCAGGGTTTGTCAGAACTCCTGAAGGCACACTTGGCTTGCTTTCTTGCTCTTGGCAAATGCTGGCTCTTCTGGGTCGAGGTCACCAACCATCGTGGCGGGGAGGCTGAGGCCTGGAGGAGGACCAGGGAGGCCCTAGCAGGAGCCAGTGTCTCCAGAGGATGCAAGGGGCAGATGAATTCCCTGCAGCCCGCCCAAACTGTTGGCACTAGCTCTCTTTCGCTTAGGCTCCCGGCTCATTATGTAGCCCCGGAGCTCATGCTTCTGCAGCAAGAAGCAGAAATCAGATTTCCATCTGCTTCTCCAGCTTGGAGAGACCCCAGGGAGAGCCCCGTGGCCACCACAGCACCGGCCTCCAGGTTACCCCAAGCACATGAGGCTGGAGAAGGTTCTGGAGTGTCTTCAAGCGGTTCAAGGTAAAGTTTGGGAATCTAGCCTGTGCTGGAGGGGCAGCAATGTGAAAGCAGGATAAGTCACTTTGTCTTTTCTTCCTGACCAGGAAAATATTTCCCTGTACATCTGGTTTGCATTTTTCTTTAGGCTTCTGCCAGAAACAATTGGGAAAACAGAATGCAGCCCAGGATCGAAAGAATCTATCCATTCCTCTGGAATTCTCCATCTGTCCGGCTGGGCCCCATATTAACATTTGAGTAATTCCCTAATGTGAAGTCGCCAGGCTTTAAAAATAGTGCAGGCAGGCTTGCGTTTGCTAGTGGTTTCTCGCCTTCAAATGTTGGCCTCAAGCCCTCTGTCCCCCTTGAACATTCTCCACACCCCTGCCTATCATAATTCCCTTGCCTGTCCTAATTCAACCCATTCATTTATATGTACAGTGTTTGTCACCCCCCTTCTCTGTGCTGGACATTGGTGGGTCTTGGGGTCGGTGGTGAGCAAAATAGCTGTCACCATAATGAAACTCAGTCTGTGAAGAGGCAGGCCAATTAAAATCGGGTTATTAGTGATGGTTTCTATAAAGCAGTGCTTCTCTGCTATCTGTGAGCAAAGACCTATTATTTTTCATTTCCCATCAAACATGGTCCTACTGTGCATGATTTGTGTGTAGTTTGTATTGTGAGTTGGGTGATACTTCACCCTGTCTAATGAGATGGGTCCACCCATCCCCTGCTTGGATGCCCTATAATAAAAGTTTCTAAACCCTCAAATGCTGTATGTTGATATGGATGCATAACAACCTGTTGGTGGCCCATCACTGGTCCACACTTGGAATGGTATTCTATCAAGGACCAGTGAGGGGTTAGGAGAGGCAAAAAACAGATGCCTTATTTAGGCTGGGTGATTATTGAAGGACCCTTGAAGAAGTGAAACTGGAAAGATGAGTAGAGACAATCAACCTGGGTTGGGGGGCGGGGAGTGAAGGGACCAGTGTTTATGAGTAAGGAAGAGCAAGTATCAAAGCCCAGAGGAGGTAAAGAGTTGGCTTGTCAAGGGATAGCATGACTGTGTGTATGTGTGTGTGTGTGTGTGTGTGTGTGTGTGTACACACCAGGTATATTAAGAATGAGGGGCTAAACGAAAATGGAAGGCAGGGGTGCCTGGGTGGCTCAGTCAGTCGAGCAGTGGACTTTGGCTCAGGTCATGATCTCACAGTTCATGGGTTCAAGCCTGGTGTTGGGCTCAGTGCTGATAGCTCAGAACCTGGAGCCTGCTTCGGATTCGGTGTCTCCCTCTCTCTCTCTGCCCCTCCCCGACTCAGGTTCTGTCTCTCTCTGTCTCTCTCAAAAATAAATAAACATTAACAAAAATCGAAATGGAATGCAGAGCGATGGGAAGGGTGAGGATGAGTGAGTGATCTGCTCCCATATTCACTCTGAGGAAGTCCCTCTGGTTGTGACTGAGGCATCCTTTGTGGATCTTTGAGGGTTTTGTGGTGGGTGATGGGACTACTGGAAGAGGGGACAGGTGTTGGTTGCTATATAGCGGTCGTGTATGTACTAACTACTGCGCTAGGGCTGCTGTTACTCAAACGGGGGGCTTAAAACAAAAGCCATACATATTCTGTCATACTTCTGGAGGCTAGGCATCCACCATCAGCATGTCCCTAGGGCTGATCCTTATGAGACTGTGAGGGCCAGTCTGGTCCATGCCTCTCCTAGTTCCTGGTGCTTTGCTGGCCATCTTGGATGTTTCCTGGCTTCTGCTGCAACACCTGATCTCTGCCTTCATCTTCACATAGCGCTCATTCTCAGTGTGTGTCTGTGTCAAAATTCCCCCCTTGGTAGTCAGATGCCTGTGCTATCGGATTAGGACCCACCCTAATAACCCCCTGCTAACTTGAGCATCTACAGAGACCTTATTTCCAAATAAGTTCACCTTCACTGCGGGTTGGGACTTTGACATCCTTTTGGGAGCCACAGTTCAACCCAGATCAGGTTTGCATCACAGCGGTGACAGGGCCAGGGAGCAGGTACAACAGATCTGGGAGATAGTTGAAAGTTGGACTGGACAGAACTGGGTGAATGATGGATTGGATGTGTGGCGTGAGGGGGGAGAAAACTTTGGAGCCTCTCTTCTTAAATTCTGACCTGAGGTCGCTTGGGGGATCTGGTTAAAATGCAGGTGCTGATGTCGGAGGTCTGGGGCAGGACTTGAGGTGCTCTGCTCCTTACAAGCTCTCAGGTGATGCCAAGGCAATGAATGTGCTTGGGTCCGTGAATATCCCACGAGGCAAGAATGTAGAACTTCACTGTCCAGTACAGTGGTCACTCACCTTTCGTCACTTGTAAGCATTTGGACTGTGTCTCTTCCAAAGTGTCGTATGAGGGAGGTGTTAAGGGCACACCAGGTTTCAGACTTCATATGAAAAAAAAGGCTGTAAAACATCAGATTGATTTTATTATTGTTGAATTAATATTTTGAATTGTGGAGCAGTCAACTAAAGAACATGTTTAAGATTAATTCCCGTTGGTTCTTTTTTACCCTTGTCAGTGTGGCTACTAAAAAACCTAAAGGTACAGATGTGGCTTGCATTAGAGTCCACATTATGTGTTTGTTGGACAGCACTGGCTTAGGCTTAAATATTTCCCCCTTCCAGAAGCTTCTTGCCCACTCCAGCTGAAGGAGATATTTCCCACAGGCACTCTTTTTCAAAAACCACTTATATCACTTATCTTGACTTTGTTCTAGAAGTTACAGGAGTCTGTGTCTGTTCACCAATCAAATCCTCCAGTGCCTTGAGGACAGACACCGTCTGGCTGTCTCCGGCACACAAGCCTGCCGTTCCCTTGATAAGGCAGCGATTGTTGACCGAGCCAATTTTGGTGAGGCTGGTTTCTCTGTGGACCACCCTGCTGATTCTCAAAGGGGGTTTGGATGAGTGTTGATAAGCTTTGGCCCGGGTGGAACTTGATTCTCTGGACCCCAGTTCACGGGGCTGCCGGAACCTCTGTCAGCAGCTCCTCGGTGCGAAGAACACTGTTCTTGGGACAAAGGAAGCAAGGGGAGTTAGTGGCCTCTGAGGGAAGGATCTCCATGTGCCTTTATTCACCCTCGGGGCAAGCACTGGGCGGTGTTTCTTAGGTGGTGAGATTATTGCATTAAAAGGCAGGACGGGACGCCCGGCTGGCTCAGATGGTTAAGCGTCTGACCATTGATTTCCACTCAGGTCGTGGTCTCACGCTTGGGAGATCGGGCCCCATGTTGGGCTCCACCCTGAGTGTGGAGCCTGCTTGGGATTCTGTCTTTTCCTCTCTCTTTGCCCTTCTTCCTGCTCTGTCTCTCCCTTCTCTCAAAATAAATAAATAAACATTAGAAATAAGTAAACAAATGGCTGTCTCCCTTCTCTGTGGCCAGAGAGCTAGGGGACTGGAGTGGGGCCTCATGGGAGGAGGCCCACCGTCTCTCTCTCCCCTCAGTCCTATTTTCCTGCCTTCCTCCCACCTGGCAGCTTGACAGAGTAGTGGTGCAGGCCAGCTCAGTCCTGGGGACTGGGAAGTGCCCCCATGTTTGCATTCTCTCCCCCTCCCCCCCGTCCGCCACGCCCCCCTCTGTTTCTCTCTGTCTCTGTCTGTCTCTCTGTGCTGAAAGGTTGTATCAGGTGCTATTCTCCCCTCTTTCTCACTCACATCTTGGGGTGAGATATAAAACACGTTTGCCAGTGGAGAATGGTGTAGGCGGGCTCTCTAGAAGCTCACCCAGAAATGGAGTCTGGGGTACAAGATGTTTATTGGAGGTCAAGGCCTGGGAGAGGAAGGTGGAGGGAGCAGGACTGGCTGGAGGAAGAAGGTGAGCGGCAGGTAGGCCTGACAAGGGTTCTGAACCTTCTCAGGCTCTGCTGAGCCAGTAAGGGTGCTTTACATCAGGTGTCAGCGGTCCAGTGGCCGAAATGTCCTGGCCCGGGGCAAGTGCTTTGGAGGTGCTGCTGACCACACTGCCTCAAGTCCCTTCATTGAGAGGTGGTCTCTGGGTCTTCCACAGACCCTGAGGCCAGGATTTAGGTGCAAGGAATTGACTGGGCAGGTGATCCCAGGGGCACTAGGAGGGAGCAGGAAGTGAGACGGAGAAGGGAGGAAAGTTGGTCCATACAGGTGAGTTAATGAGTAGGTTCCTCCTGGGAGCCCCTGGGCTCAGTTCTCTGGCAACCACTGGGATCCCCGGGACACATTGCTGAGGGGCGGGCGAGGAAGCCGAGCTACAAGTCCCAACTTGCATTGCCAAATGGCTACTCCCGAGGCATTACTCCCTGCACCGGAGGAGCCCTGTGGCAGAGAGGGGAAGCCTTAGGGGTTCTGCCTCCAGGGGCCCTTTGGGTGGGGCACTGCTGCTGCCCTCAAGTTAATTGGGGTTGACCACTGAGGAACAAACACTTCCTTCTGCATGTGATACGGCCCCGTTGATCAGCGTTCTCTGCTTTGACGGGCAGAACCCTTTCGAGGGGTTCCCTTTGGGCGGTGCTTCCCTTGTAGTGGCAGCCAACAATTCTCTGTTGCCCGTGGTCCTTGGGAATAACCGATATTCTGAGCCTCGTGACACGGGAACTTGGCAGAGCCCGGAGGGCAGGCCTGGAGTCTCGTTAGCTCTGGAATCCCCAGCTCCTGGCACAAGGCACGTTCAGTCAGTGTTCGTGGCTATTAGCACTTCTAAAGAAGGGGCACAAAGGAGGGTGAAGGGGGCATATGGTAGGAGTGATGTGAGCTTGTCCTCAAGTGCCACCGGTTACTCAGGCTTCTTCCAGTTCCTTCGGCTAAGCCCCCGGTATATCTGAGTCCACAGCAAACCCGTGTCATTCTGCCCTTATAAAATAGTTTAGTCTCTGTCCACGGACGGCTTAGCATCGGTGTCAGACATCCTACTCTCTCACATAATCTTATCACCCTAGCACGTGAGCATTGTTGGCACCGTCATCCCCATTTTCAAGGTGGGGAAAACGAGGCCCAGAGAGGAAGATGAGCTTGCGCAAGAGTGGGCAGCTAGGGAGTGGCAGCGGTGGGGATTTAAGCCCAGGTCTATGGAGCATCAGAGCCAGGCCCCACCCCCAGGCTGTATTTGGAAAAGAGGCGGATAGGAGAAGAGGAAGGAGTTTGAGGTTGGGTTGGGGTAGGGGGAGAGGGCCAACAAAGGTGCTTCCATCAACAAGTTGAAGCTGCCACAAGTTAGTTCTGGTTTCCTGGTCAAGGTGTCCACTCCTCTAGTTCAGGAATCAGTAGCCGAGGCCAATGAGGGCCGTGCTGGCCACTGGGGGACACTAGTCCCCTGCAGGTCACCGGACCCGGTGTTGGTGAGAAGCATATTGATTGTAATCCTGTAGATTATATCCAGTGCTTCTGGCTTTTCGGTACTGTTGCTGACAAGACCCTTTTGACTCTGGGGAGAAGCTGGGGGGTCCTTGGTATCCTCAGAGTGCCCACCCTCTGTCCCACGTCCTCCTCAGTTCCTGCCCCTAGCCCTGCAGTCACCCCCACGGGGCACAGAACTCTTGCCACTTTTCCCAACTCCAGCCTGGAACTGGAGACTGTGGTTTGTCAGCCCCCCTCCCCCCAAAGCCTCCAGTGATGGAGCCAGCCTCATTAAAAGGAGGGGAACTAGGGTAAAGTGAAAGAAAGCCCTTCCCATAAATGTTTCATTTTTATGGGGCCATTAGCACACTAATCTTCTATGGGGCTCCGCCAGGCCCTCAGATGCCCGAGATACTCAGCCAGATCCCAGGAAATGGGCCAAGATGGAGGAATTAATAGCTCTTCCCCTCCCCTGGTTTCTGTAATTTGTGAGCGTGTGCGATTTGGGAACCGAGATCCCACTGGGAGAGTAAAGGAGACACAGTGACCCACAGACGGTGCTGTTGCACAGAGAGTTAAGGTGGCAGGAAGCCTTTGGGGAGAGAAGGTCCGGGGAGCAGGCCCAGGAGTCCAAGCTGGATTCCCAGTGGGAGGACCTGCTGGGTTTCACTCTCCTCCCAGCCCAGCTGCCAGGTCTGGCCGGTGCTCAAGACTCTGCTATGCCAGAGGGGCAGGGCCCGGGAAAAGGGGTGGAGGAGAAGGGAGCAAAACTGGGGCGGATGGGGTCTTTACTATGGCCAGAACTTTCCCGTTTAGAATTCACTTAGTCTCACAACAGTTGTCTGAAGTGTGAGCCGCAGTCGTGGTGGTGGTTGTAGAAGTAATTGTAGTCATAGAAATAGCTTTGCACTTGCAACAGGAATCATTAGGACGTCTTGAGTACTTACCACATTCCCGGCACTGTGCTGTTGGGCCTTACATGCATTATCTTTTGAATCTTCACAAGGACCCCAGGAGAGGATTCTCTGGGCTTTCTGAAGCCTCTGAACAGCCAACCAATGCGAGTACACTCTTCTTTCCGGTGATGGCCCCGATGGCAGAACATTTTAGACTGGAGGAAACTGAGGCGCTAAGAGGTTCTCTAACTTGTCCAATGTTCCATGGTAGAACCAGGACTTAAACTTGGAAGCCTGACTGCATGCAGAGTACTCGCCAGAACCACTCGGGTTGCTGCCTCTCCTGTCCAGCATGTGACGGGCAGCGACCTGCACAGGCCACACCGTCTGTTACAAATGCTGGGCCCAGCCTCGTATAGCAAAAGCAGCCTCAAGCAATGTGATGAGTGGGGCACCCGGGTGGTTCAGTTGGTTAAGCATCTGACTTCTTGGTTTTGGCTCAGGTCATGATTTCACAGATATGTGAGTTTGAGCCCCGCACTGGGGCTCTGTGCTTGCAGCGTGGAGCTTACTTGGGATTCTCCCCTCTTTCTCTCTGCCTCTCCACCCCACTCCTCTCAAAAATAAATAAATATTTTTTAAAATAAAATAAATGTGATGCATAACAGGTGAGGCTGTGTGGAGTAAAACTTCATCTACAAAAGCCTGTGGCAGGTGGGTATGGTTGCCAGATAAAATCTCAACCTGGTAACCTTAAGCGGGAGCCAGAGTTGACTATGAGCTGTAGTTTCCCAACTTCAAATCTAGCAGGCACCTAACTTTTGTACTTAGTAAGCATTTCCATAATTCCTGGAAAAATCTCAGTAAGGAAGGAGTTACTCGTTGCATCTGACAGGTATAGAAACCAAAGCTCAGAGGGATTAAGTGACTTACCAAACGTTATACAGAAGGCTAGTGCAGAGCTGGGTTTGGAATCTAGGTCTATTCGATGCCTTAGCCTCATTGTACCCAAAAGACCTAAGGCTCAGGGAAAAAAGCCAGTGCTCCTGGCAACCTCATGAAATTTAGGCCAAAGGGAAGAACTTCCTGTTTGCCTGCCCACTCCTCTCTGTCTGCAACCAGGCTGTTGTTTTGCTTGTATCTGATTTCACCTGGTTTAACGGGGGAAGAGAAGCAAAGGTTGAGGAACATGACAAGTAAGTTTGTTGGAATGCATACTTCTCGGTGACAGCTCTGAGCTTTTGGCCCAGCTGTGACTTCTTTCTGAGGGCAGAAAGAAACTGCTTTGCAAGTTTCCCTGGAGTGTGGGAGGGTTTCCCACGGGCGTGTTATATTGATAAACTAGATTCTTAAAAAAAAAAGAGAGAAATTGGTCAGCTGTTGCTTTCCTCTTTGCTTGAATAAATTGTATTGTGTGTGTAGGTGTGTGTGCGCGTGCATGTGTGTGAGTAGAGTCATGGGGGATGGGAGAATGGCCCAATCCCAAGACAGGGTTGATCTGTGATCAAAGAACATTTGTGAGTTGGAACCACTATTAGGTGTTGCTAATCCTGAGATCCGTTTCTTCAATGGGCCAATTTGCTGCCTGAGCTCTCTCTAATGGTAACAAAAATTTATTCATTTTCCTGAAACCCTACTGTGCATCAAACACCTTGGGTATGCTATTTGAATTCCTCCCAACAGTTCTGCCTTGTAAGGGATCAAATTTCTTCATCGGAGTGGATGAGGAAACAAAGAATTTGCCTGAAATCACAGAGCCACTGGAAACAGGAGATGTCGTATATTTTGAAATAAGGTTCAGAATAAATCCCCTTCTCTTGTCACTTGTCCAGGAAGATTACAAGTCAGAGTAATATTTAAATACTTAGCTGGCTTCCACTTCTAGCATAACAGTATTCGGGCCCCTGCTGACCTATCCCCAGTCAAACTCGTGAAAACTAAAAAAATTAAAAAGTTAAAAAAAAATTACACCTCCGCAAATGATTCTGAGGGCACATGGCAATTGAAGAAACATGAATTGAAGAAAATATAGTAATATTCAGTAAGAACAGGGAGCGTCTGTGATGTTTGAATCAAGACCTGCTCTCTCTCAGTGAAGCAGAATCCCATCTGAGATTGATACAGCCAAGAACAGAGGGCTTGGCCTCCCCCCCAACTCCTGGTCAGAAACCTATCTTCCTGGGAGGGACAAGGTGCCACTTTTTCCCATCCTGCCTCCCACTACCTGTTTCTGGGGCTCAGTTCTGCCCAGAGTGCGGCTGACTGATGGGAGCTCCTTACTTCTGCTGAGCCCCCATTCATAGAAAGGAAGTTCTGTCTTGGATATGGTGCCATGGGGGATACTGGTGAGCAGAGAGTTCTTAATCTGGCTCCTGAGGTGCTGTTTCATGCTGAGAATCCAGCTTGGGTGACTTGGGACTGCTGCCCCTCCCTCCACTGACTTCTAGCTCAGATGAAACCCACAGTTGTCCTTGTCCCCAGCACTAGAGCCTTGACTTAGAGATTATGTCTGGGGGATAAGCAGGACATAGAGTAAGGATCTCCAAATATCTCCCCAAAGGAACTGGCTTCATTTTCAATGAGATATGGACAAGTTCAGGCCAAAGAGGCCTTGCAAAAACAAAGGTGGTGTGGTGAAAGACAATTTGTAGATTGAGCGATGTGTTGGAGGTAGAGGTTAAGCTATAGGGAACTACTTTGCTGGAGAGAAAGAGGGAAGGAGATAGGAAGACCCCTCATGGCATCAGAAAAAAATGTGTAACATTGACCTCAGCAACTAACCCTGCAAAGCAAGTCAAATTTGATTGAATCACTCTTTAAGCAATTTATGCTCTAGAACATAATTGATAGCAAGAGAGAATCCAGTAGGTAAGTAGAGGCACTTAACAGCTGGGTGTGGTCAAGGAAAAAGAAAGTCAAAGAGTTTGGCAATGGGGCACCTGGGTGACTCAGTCACTTATGCGTCCGTCTCTTGATTTCAGCTCAGGTCATGATCTCATGGTTCATGAGTTCAAGCCCTGCATCGAGCTCCATGCTGTCAATATGGAACCTGCTTGGGATTTGCGCTCTCTCCCTCTCTCTCTGCCCCTACCCTGTGCGTGCACTCTTGCTCTCTCCCTAAAAATAAATAAACTTAAAAAAAAAAGAGTCTGCCAAACCATTGTCATCCAGGGGTGACTGGGCATACCAAGGCTGTGACTGCTAATCTACAGAGTGAGATAGACTTCACTAAGATAATGTAGTTAGTCACTAAACAAGTCAGCAAGCAAATAACAATAATAACCCTTAGAACAAGGTGGACTAGTCCCAAGTTGCTATAGTACATAATCTAAAAATGTCCAATTTTCAACAACAAAAAAAATCACAAAACATGCAGAGAAACAAGAAAGTATAGCCCTTATGCCAGGGGAAATAAACAGCAAAAACACTGCCTTTGAGGGTGACCAGATATCAGGTTTGACAAAAACTTTCAAGTAGCAATTATAAATATGTTCACAGAACTAGAGGAAACCATAAGTAAGTCAAGGAAGGTATGATGAAATATCATGTCAAATAGAGAACTGACAAAAAGAAAAAAATGCACATTCAGGATTTGAAAAGGGTGATAACTAAAATGACAATGTTACTAGAGGAGTTCATCAGTAGATTCGAACTGACAGAAGAAAGAGTGTATGCATTCGAGGATACATTAATAGAGATTTTGCAACCCAAGGATAGAAGAAAAAAAGGAATGAGGAAAATAAATGGAGCCTGAAGAAATGTGGGACACTATTAAACACACCAACACAGGTGTAATGGGAGTACAAAAAGGAGAAGAGAGAGAAAGAAGCAGAAAAAAATAAGGAAACAATGACAGAATTATCTGAATGTGAAGAAAACTTGATACGTTCAAGAGGCTCAACAAACTCATAGTACAATAAATCTAAAGAAATCCACAAACAGACACATCATAGTACAAATGCTAAAAGCCAAAACAGGAGAAAACCATGAAGGCGGCAAGAGAAAAATGATCACTTACATGGAATCCCAATAAGATTAACAGCTAACTTTTCATCTGAAGCAATGGAGGCCACAGGCAGTAAGATGACATATTTAAAGTACTCAAAGAAGATAAACTATGAACCAAGAACTCTTTATTCAGCAAAGCTATCTTTCAAAAATGAGGGCAAAGTAAAGACACTTCCAGATAAACAAGAACTGAGAGAATGTACGGCTAGCAAGCTCTCTTTACGGATACTAAAGGAAGTTGTTCAGATAAGAAGAAGATAATAACCTGAATCCATAAGAAAAAACAAAATACCAGTAAAGGTAATTAATTATAAAAGACAGTGTACATGCATTTATTTCCTTCTTAATTGATTTGAAAAGCAATTGCATAAGACACTATGTATATAATATATTGTTGGAACGATAACATGTAGGAATGTAACACATTTGCCAAATCTACAGGAACAAATGAAGAGAACCAGGGGGGAAAAGGCTAATATAACCAAAGCTATAAATATATGCTTATCCTCTGTTTTTCTTTTAGCTTCCTTAAAAGACATAAAATTATAAAAAACAATAATTGCAACAATGCATTGTTTTGGTTTTTAAAACGTATGGATATAATATGTATAAGGTAATAACCCAAGAAAGGGAAAAGGAGAATGGAGTGATAGATAAAGAACATCTCCGTATCTTACCAGAGTTAAGTTCTCAGAAACCTGAAGCTTGTTCTTCTGATAAATTAAGATGTATGTAGTTAGCTCTAGAGGAATCACCAAGGAAATAATTTTTTAAATATATTGAAAAAAATCACTGAAGAAGTTAAAATGCTTCTTTTATATATGAAGAAGACTGTTGGGAAAAATCTGCGTGTGTGAATGTTGCAGCAGGGCTTGTGATGGATCTGAAATCCATAAAGCAGGTCGTCAGGAAGGATAGGCTGGGAACTCTGGGGCAAAAGTTGGCAATATAGTCTGCAGGTAGGATTTCTTCTTCTTCTGGAAACCTCAGTTCTGTTCTGCAGGCCTTTCAACTGATTAGATGAGGCCCACCCGATTATGGGGTTCAATTTCCTTTACTTAAAATCGGCTGACTGTAGATGTTAATCACATCTACAAAGCACCTTCATATCAACACCCGGATTAATGTTGAATCAAATAACGGAAGACGATAGCCTAGCCAAGTTGATACATAAAATTGACCATCACACGTCCCGAATAAACTGCTCAAGCCTAAATTTTTGCCTTAGATTCAGGTTTTGGAGTATCCCAAACTAAGATCCCTGCTACATGACTCTCTTCCTTGACTCAGCACGGCATGCATTTCCCCACCCCAAGGGAGCAGAGCTCATTTTGAACACCAGCAATTCCCGTGATAGCCCATGTTCGCAAAGCCCTGTGGCGTGTTGGGTTTTCTCATCCAGAAAGTTCTGCGTTTGGAGATTGTGTCAGCTCTCTCTTGGATGGTGTTTGCTCATGCAAGGCCAAGTTTGACACATTATTTTGGCTGCCACAACCCCCTGTATCCATAAGCCAGTGTTTTCTGTCATCACCTTTGCTAAGCGTCCCAGGATCCAAATAAATACCGCATCCCCTGAGTAGTATTTAAAGCTGTCTTAAGAAGGTATTCATAGGAAGGTTCCTGATTTAAAATTTTTCCCCCATTTCCCCTGAGCCCAGCATTGAATATTTTCACTACAAAGCCTAACACAGGACAGAAAAATAGCAGATAAACATTGCCATATGTTTTTTAAACCATGGATGATTTTTTTTTGAGTCAACTGATACTACTCTAAAAAGCTTCAGATGGGGATCTCTTATCATTTATAGTTATTAAAAACAGAAGGAAGCAATTGGGTTGGGGAGGTTCCATCCTTTCCTTTAAAGACTTTTATAATTTCTGCTGGAAAAATGCAGCAGGAGCCTGGAGACTCTGAGAAGTGCATGCGGGGGGTGCAGAGGGGCCAGGAGCTAGCAAAACATCAGTTATCTCTATACTAACAAGAGCTAAGACTCATTATCGGCTTCCACATGCTTGACACCATGTAAATGGTTTGCACGCTGAATCTCATGTGGCTTTCAAACCCACCCTATGAGACGGGTGCCATTTTTGTCCCCTGTTTCAAGATGAGGAGATGGAGACCCAGACAAGCCACACAATTTGTGAACAGCCCCCATGGGTCTAAGTGGCAAAGTTGGACTGGAACCGCTTCCCCGTCCGATTATGGAGTGTGCACATGCAACCACTGTGCTGTGTTGTTGCTTCTGACCAGTTTCTAAGGCCCCTTGCGAAGATGACATGGGCCATTCCTAACATGCTGCTGGTCGTGGAGATGGTCTCGCTTGGATGTTTGTGTCTAATTGCTGGTGTTTAAAGTCATTGTTCCCAACGGCCAGGCTCTCCTGGAAGAGAGAAAGATTCGGAGGGAATGGTGAAAATGCGAATCTGTATTCCCACGGGGATTAAAAAAAAACACCTCTATTTCCCTATCACTTGCAACATGTCGTTAAAGGGAAATAACCTTTGTGACATGGAAACAATGTTGCTTAAGACATGCACTTGTCCTCCTACGTTTAGTTAAATGATTAATTTTCTTCGTATTAACTTAAAATGAGCCCATTTAAAACAGTACTTTTTTCCTTGAAAGCATTGCTCATTATGCTATCATTTTAAGTAATTAAATCAGAATAAATGGCTCTGTGAAGCTATTTTAATGTAACATCTAATTATATCTGACCCAGACTGTGAACTATAATCATTAAGTACATGAACTGTGTAATGTTCTGCACGTTCTTTAATAATTTATATGGCAGGATTCAGCTGCATGGAGCCGTAAGCAGGAACTGCATCTCCCGTGACACCTGTTATCTGCCCAGGATTGCAGAGGTGGCCTGTCAGGTGCTGTCCCCAGCTCATCGAACTTCCCTTTCCACGAATGCTCAACTCCCAGCGGAGGGAGATTGTGTCTATGTTTTGGGTGCACACTAACTATTTTGGCAAGAAACCCACAACAGTTTGATTAAACGGGTAGCATTTATATTCCTTTGGCAGTTGAAATGTTTTCCAAGCCTGACCAAAGGTGGCCCTCGCCAGGGAAGGCACCTCAGCGGAAGAGCTAGCTCAGAAGGGCCTCTCTGTGTTTCCATTTGCAACATGAAATCTTGAACTTGGACAGGGGAATGTGTTCTTGGCTTCAGTTCAAGAGAAGACCTCTCCAAAACCAGGGGGAGGGATGTTTCAACCAAATTTGGGAAGACACGTCAGTGTGACGGTTTTTGTTTCTCAATGTGTGAGTGAGGAAAATTTTTCTTTAATCCACTGCTGTTACTAAAATTAGTTTCAAGTTTGGATTCTTTGTTTTCTCCTTTTTCATCTGTCGTTCTTCTCCAGGTGTTGTAATATTTTTTTCCTCTTTTGAAATATGTGAGTATGTCATGCTTTGGGAAATAAAGATGTTTATTTCCACTGCCTCTTCTTAGGGGAGAGTGGAAAACAAAAGATGTGGGTTTCTCAAGTGCAAGTACAAACTCACAGTTCCTTCCCTGAAAATCTGAAATGGTTTTTGCAAATGGAAAGGTTTTTCATTACTCATCTGGTGTTAAAACCGTCCCTGACCTCTAGTCATTTTGCCTAAACCTGATCCGCCCTGACCAATGTTGTTGGGTAATCTGTATGGTTCATCCGGCTTCTGCGAATATTCACACACCCCACCATGGAAGTGTTTATGTGTTTGGTAATAGCCTGCTGCTGTAGACCCACTTGGGGTATCCCCTAGTACACTGCATGCCTGAAAAGTTCTGATTCCTTAAACACTTCTGGATTCCAGGGTTTTAGAGAAGGAGCTCTGAACTTGGAATAAAGATGGTATTATTAATAACTATCGTTTGTTAAATCTTACCAGTGTCCCAGGCCCTTTGCATGTGCTGTCCCTTTTATCTGAATGGTCACTCGTTTTATAGATGATTCTCATTTAGCAGATGTGGAAACTGAAATTCAGACAAGTGACTCACCCAAGAACCCATGGCTAGTGTATGCATCAAAGATAAGGGATTATTATAACCTTTAGTTTTTCTGACTCGATGCACAGAATTTAGGGATCATTCAGAGTGTCTAGCAGAGAGGAGACTGGTGAATCCCAACCATTTGTTATTTATACTTTACCTTGTATCGCACCCGGAGCATTACACACATGGCCTCATTCAGCGCTCGTAGCTAATGGTCGAGGAGCACATACTAGGCGCCAAGGGTGAACCAGAGGCGTTTTGCTCATTTTAGCCTCACAGCAACCCTGTATGATAGGAATTATGATCTCCCCTCTCCCACCCCATTTTACAGAGGGGACACTAAAGCTGAGAGAGGCTATTTAACTTGCTTGGAGGCTCCCACCGCCCTTAAGTGGCCAGGCTGAGACTGGAGGCTGTTCTTCGTGATCTCTAGGCCAACCAACCAACCAACCACCTTGCCAACTCACTCAGAGGCTTAGAAGTGTTAATATTCACCAAGATACAGGGAGAGAATGAAATCACAGCCTATGTAACACTCGGCAAACCAACACTTTTCAACTGCAGGCCCACAAATCTGAAAGTCTCCTAACTCCATTTATGAAGCCAGCATCCCAAGAGGGGCCTCGTTCCTTTCTGGGCTGATAAGTGAAGATGAGCCCCTGAGAATCTAGCCGTGTTGCCAGCAGGAGAGTCACGTGGGGAGGAACACCCTCGCCACAGACCATTCCTGGTCTTCTCCTTTGTCTCAAAAACCTCAGGTCAGTTTCATGAAGGTGGCTTCTGGGTTGCTGCCAGGCACCAGGTCCCGTCTGAGGGGACAGACCCAGATCTGTGAACAAATCAAAGTCTCCTCTCAACAAGCTTCAATTCTAGCAGCAGGAGGGACGGTTGTTATGAAAATAAAGTAAAATATAGAATGCGAAGTGATTGCTAACGGGCATGGGCTTCTTTCTGGGGTGGTGGAAGTATTCTGGGGTTAGACAATGGGGGCAGTTGCACAACTTTAGGAATATACAAAAACCTGAATTTCACACGTTAAGTGGGTGAATTTTATGGTATGTGATTTTTAGCTCAAAAGCAATATATTAAGAGGTAATATATTGAGAGATAAGACAAAAAATAAAGCAAAGTGAGGAGCCAGAAAGTGACGGAGAGGTTTGTAGAGGGCAGAATGCTGTGGTCACCTCTCTCTTCCTGTCTGTCTGTCTCGGGTTCACCCGAGACGGCTGTCATCCCCACTAGCAGCTCTCTACCTCCAGCATCTGCATCCCTGAGTCTGTGCCCAAAGGCCTTCTTTCCTATCACAGAATATGCAGGTGCAGTAGAGACAACTAAGCTGTAGGGGAGTGTAATGGGCTGAATTGTGCCCCACCCCACATCCCTAAATCCATATTTTGAAGTCCTAACTCCCACTACCTTAGAATATGACTGTGTTTGGAGATCGCGTCCTTAAAGAGGTAAGTTAAAATGGGCCCATTAGGATGGGCCCTAGTCCAATCCGATTGGCGTCCTTATAAGAAGAGGACGTCAGAACACACAGAGAGACACCCGGGGTGGGTGTGCTCCGAGGAAAGGCCATGTGGACATGCGGTGAGAAGGAGGCAGCCTGCAAGCCAAGGACAGTGACCTCAGGAGAAGCCAACCCTGCTCACACCTTCCTCGCGGACTCGCAGCCTCTACAACATTGGGAATAAATTCCTATTAAAGACTCTCAGTCTCTGGGATTTTTGCTACCGCAGACTGAGCTCACTACAACAGTAGCCAGACTCACAACTCTTGCTCATGGTGTCAGAGTGATGTAATGTGAGGAAGGCACAACCAGCCATTGCCGGCTTGAGACATGGAGAGGGGCCCCGAGGCAAGGCATGCAAGCACCCTCTATAGAAGCTGGAAAAGGCGAGGCAAGGGACTCTCCCCTAGAGCCTCAAGAAGCTCTGGAAGCACCCAGATTTTAGCCCAGGGAGGCCCATTTTAAATTGATGACTCCCTAGGGGCGCCTGGGTGGCGCAGTCGGTTAAGCGTCCGACTTCAGCCAGGTCACGATCTCGCGGTCCGTGAGTTCGAGCCCCGCATCGGGCTCTGGGCTGATGGCTCAGAGCCTGGAGCCTGTTTCCGATTCTGTGTCTCCCTCTCTCTCTGCCCCTCCCCCGTTCATGCTCTGTCTCTCTCTGTCCCAAAAATAAATAAACGTTGAAAAAAAAAATTTAAATTGATGACTCCCAGAAGTATAAGATAATAAATGAGTCGGTTTGTGGTTGGCTTAAAACAACATCAATCATTTTGTTCTCTCTCATGGTTGCTGTGGGGTCAGAGACTCAGAAAGGGTTGGGCTGGGTGCTTCTGGCCCGGGAGTCTTAGGCAGTTGCAAACAAATGATGGTTGGAGCCCCGTGACCAGGGTTGGCCAGGCATCTCTCTGTCTTTGAGTAGCCTCAGGGCCTCTCCACGTGGTCTAGTCTGGGCTTCCTTACAACACGGCGGCCTTGCGGCTATTGGATTGCTTACGTGGTGGCAGGAGGCCTCAAGAGTGGCTCTTCTAGAAAGAAAAGAAATTGAACTGCCTTTCATGACCTATGCTTGAAAATCACGTGGTGTCACTTGTGCACAAAATTCAAGGGGAAGGGATTCAGACACCATCTCTTAATAGTAAAGTAGTAAGATTCTCAAATGTGAGTCGTTTTAAGCCACCAAATTGTTGTAATTTGTTACAGCAGCAGTCAGAAGCTCCTACATTTAGTTTGTGTTACAGCAGCTCAGCTGTGCTGTGGATCATGCAAGCAGCCACGGCTGTATGTAATCCATACCCCGGCAATATGTAAATGAACGGTCTGGCAGTGTTCCAATAAAACTTTATAGACACAGATGGTGGGCTGAATTTGGCATGCTGCCCATGGTTTGCCACTACAGGCAATAGAAGACCTTTAGAAGAGATTACCCAAGAAAGAGATGGGTCTTTATTAATATGGATGTATAAGATATGGTTAAGGAGAAAAGAATTGTGCAGGAGACCATGTTTATTCTCATTTGTGTAGAAAACGTGTAGATAGACACAGATCCACACACACACACGTATGTGCATCTATGTGCATGTGCAATTTCTGGAAGGTTACACAAGAAGCATTTTCAGTGGCCTCTGTACCACCTGAGGAACTGTTATAAAATAAACACACCTGTGCACCCAGTGCTCCGTGGGAGAAACAACACCTGTCGGCGTGCTAGAAGCCCCTTCTGCTCCCAGATTAACAGCACCTGAGAGTATCCACTATCCCAAAGCACAACCGGAGAAAGTAGCTTTGCTGTTTTCCTGATTTACCTGAATGGAATCCTAGAGTATCTACTCTTGTGTGGTTTGTTTTTGCACACAAGTTTATGTCTGTGAGACTAAGTCTTAGGTCGTGTGTGTGCAGTCACAGATGGCCGTTCTTGCGTTCTGGTGTGTGAACATACACGGTTGATCTTTTTCATTTCTGATAGACGTGGAGGCAGTTCTTAGAGCGGGCCTTGGATGAGGACCCCTGCCTGCCATTTGTATCGTTAGCCCTGGTGTGATCCTTCTTCAAGAATTCTTTGCGTACTCCATGAGTCCAACGATGTTCTGTTTTCTCTTCTAAGAGTTTTACGTTTTCCCTTTCATGTTGAGGTCTGTCATCCTCTTGGAATTAAGGGAGGGCAAAGATACATGTTTCCCCCGCAGACATCGCCAGCGTCTCGCGACAAGACCATTCTTTCCTGACTACATTGCAGTGTCCCGGAGTCCACTTTTAAAATATTTCAGAATTAAGGTGTTTTATACTTGAAAGTGACAACAACAACAAATCTAGGTTATCTGACTGACAGATTGTCTAGGGACAGGGACACAAATGTCCTCTTTCTTAAACAAAAATGTGCATGCGGGGGTGTGCATGTTAGGTCTACGTGTGCATATGTCAGATGTGTGTGTGGTAAGTGTGTGTGTGTACAGTTGTGTGCACGTATCAGATGTGTGTGAATAGTAGGTGTGTGTGCGCTTAGGGGGCGTGTGTGTGTTAGTTATCTGGGTGTATGTACAGGTGTGATTCTGTATAGGTGTGTGTATTAAGTGTCTGTGGGTGTTAGGAGTGTGTATTAAGGGTGCACGTATATTTGCTGTGTGTGTGTGTGTGTGTGTGTGTGTGTGTAGTCAAGGGCTCCTGTGGGTGGCGCTTCTACTCGGGTTACCAGGAGAGGGTTTCAGCCCTGGGGGAAAAAATGTGATTGGAGTCCAAGGATCTAAGTGAGGCAAAGGGCAAGGGATGGGTTTTTCAGAACAAGAAGATGAGCTTAAGAGCCTGGCTGGCTGCACAAGAAAAGTTACGCTGAGGAGTCAAAGTTTGGGGTTCTCAAAACGGGGGCTCCTCTCAGAGGGATTTGAGATGGCCGCACTCATCACGAGCTAGAACGCCAGTGAGGGGTGTGGGGGGCCGGCGGGGCTGGTGAAGCCTACGGTTCCGGTTGACCAGTTCCCCCAGAGGGAGAGACAGATGATGGATTCTCTCCCCATTCAGTGAGCTAGGAGGTGGGTCATCAGCACAGGCTGCCCTCTTGTCACTAAGCTAGGAGCCTGCTTTTAGCTCCAAAAATATATTTTTTTTTAGTTTCAATGGGTGAATTTTCTCCACATCTACTTAAATGATACAAATTCTGCCACCCAGTTTTTCTAAATGTCTGTCTTCTGTGTAATTTTTATGTCATGCTATCGAGACTGCTGCTTGAGATACTTCAGCGGATAAATTATTCTCTACTCCACTTCTGCAAAAAATTACACTCTTTGATGTGAAAATTATATGCACTTAGAGATATGCTAATACGAAAATGATTTGAGAAGTGTAGAAGAAGGGGTAGCAGCTGACTCGGAGGCCACTATAGTCGTCTGCACCTGCAGCAGGCGATTCCTGAAGGCGAGCGAGATCTTGCCAGCTCTTCTCGGCCCAAAGTGGCTTTTAGTTTCAAAAGCCATTGATTTCGTGAAATCTGATGGGGGGATTTTTATGCAAAATATGACCGTTTTTAAATATTAAGCAGCTGGGAGTTACTAGTGGAGATTAGCATGGTATTAGGGAACCTTTCATTCATTCATTCGTGCACGAATTCAACGACTATTTATGGAACACCCGTGCTGGATGTTCAGCAGAGAATAAAACAGATGGTGTATCTGCCCTCTTGGAGTTGTCAGAATTTAGGACGGTGAAGGTCTGTGAGCAAAGAACCCTTGGAGGCGACTCTAGATGAGACCGTTGCTACTCAAGTTGTGGTCAGTGTAGCATCCTTGGCAAGGTGGTCAAAAACGGGAATCTCAGGCACCTGCTCCCCCAGGCTTAGTGAATGAGAATTTGCATTTTAATTAAGCTTCAGGTGATTTATAGTCACGTTCACCCTTGGCTACTCATTAGAATCATCTGGGGAGCTTAAAAAAAAGCTGAAGCCCAGCATGAACTCCAAGCCAGTCAGACCAGAACCTCTGCGGAGGGGGAACTTGGGCCTCTGTAGAAAACCAGGGATCCTGGTGTCCCCAGTCAGTTTCCTGGATTCCTGGGGCGGGATTCAGGAATCTAGTCATGACAAGCCACACAGACAAAAGGTAAGTGCTTTGTCAGAACCCCTGGAGAGAGGGGATTTGGAAGAGTTTTGGCACAGTGGAAGGAAAAGGGAGAGATGAAGCAGAGACTCAGGCTGGGGAGATGGGGGGCATCCTGAACCTCATAGCTTTCTTTCTTTTTTTTTAAACTGTTAATATTAACATTCAGACTTAGAAAAAAGTTGCAAGAACACTACTAAGAGCTAACTACCTTATACCTTTCAGTTCTCAACTGAAATGTTTACATTGTATCACAGTTATGTTCTGAGTGTGTGCTTGCCCTGACCACGTGTCCTCTCTCTCTCTCTCTCCCTCCCTCTCCCCACACAAATGCACACCACCTCCCACACCATTGAGCGTAAGTTGCAAACTTGATTCCCTTTTATTTTAGCGTGAATTTCTAAAAACAAAGACATTCTCGTATCACAGTACAATCACAGTACAATGATCAAAATCAGGCACTTAACACTGGTATAATACTCTTTTCTAGTCTACAGACCGTATTCAGATTTTATCACTTGTCTCAATACTGTTCTTCATAAGAAAAGAAACCCCAAATCATGTGCTGCATTGGGTTCTCATGCCTCTTTCTTGGGTCATGTTTAATGTGGAACGGTTCCTTGCCTTTTTTTGTGTTTTGTGACATCACATTTTTGAATCAGGCATTTTATCAAGCAGCCCTCATGTCTGATGTGTCCTCATAAATGGACCCAGGTCACATACCTGTGGCAGGAATACCACTGAGGCGGGGCTATGTATTTCTTGGTGCATCACCTCCAGACATCCTTGTCACTGCCTTGTCCCATTACTGGTAATGTTAACCTTAATCATTTAAAACCCTCTCTTCTAGATTTCTCCACTGCAAAGTGTCATTTTACCTTTTGTAGTCAACTGTATTGTGATAAGATACATTGGGATTGTGTAAATACTGTTACTCCTCAAACTTTTCCCCACTGACTTTAGCATTCATTGATGATTTTTTTTAAGTTTATTTGTTTATTTTTTTAATTTTTTTTCTATTTTTTTCTATTTGTTTATTTTAAGAGAGAGAGAGAGAGAGAGAAAGCACGAGTGAGAGAGGGGCAGAGAGAAAGGGAGAGAGAGAATCATAAGCAGGCTCCATGCTGTCAGCATAGAGCCCAAGGAGGATTGGGGCCGGAACCGTGAGATCATGACCTGAGCTGAGATCAAGAGTCAGACACTTAACCATCTGAGCCGCCCAGGTGCCCCTAGCATCCATTGATGATTCTCTCTGTCTTTTTTTTAATGTTTATTTATTTGAGAGAGTGAGAGCGTGAGTGGGGGAGGGGCAAAGAAAGAGGGAGACACAGAATCCGAAGCAGGCTCCAGGCTTGAAGCTAGCAGCACAGAGCCCAATATGGGGCTCGAACCCACGGAACTGTGAGATCATGACCTGAGCGAAGTCAGATGCTCAACAGACTGAGCCACCCAGGCGTGCCTCTATTGATGATTCTTGATGGAATCCATTATTATTATAATTTATGATAATTTCATCATTCCCTTGCCTTTAACTAGTTGGCTTTTTTCACAGTAAGGAAGAGAGCTTTCCTTTCTCCCTGTTTATTTATTTATTTACTAACCTAAGTTCATAGATTCTTAGTGTATTTCACATGTTATGCTTGTTAAGTATTTAATGTTCCAATTATCCCAGATTTGGCCAGTGGGAGCCCAGCCACCTGACTCCTGTGTTCTTTGGACATGTCCCTATGAGTCTCGGAGTACTTCCTTATACTCTGAGACAGTAAGGTATTCCAGGCTCCAATCTTTCTTGATTCCCATCGAAATCAGTTGAGGCCTACATCTTCTCAGAGGGTTATCACAGTTTAACACTGACCTGATCGAAGGGAAAGAAATGTCATGAGCAGCATTTGTAGGATGACCCCCTCTGGGGTTTCAGAACACACAAGAACGCCACACTCGACTTTGACCTGTAGATGGTTTCCTGAAACCGTGGGCAAACATGGAGTTTGGGGCGGAAGAGGATTAAATTCTGTTTAAAATAATACAATTGTCTACACCTAACCCTAACATGTTTAATTTTAAAATTTTTGTTTTATTTTTATTTTTTAAATAGAATTTATTGTCACATTGGCCTACACAAAAATTTGAATTTGAAACTCTAACATTAGCAAGTTTCATTTATTTCCAAAGTTTCCATAACATTTTGACTTAGTTCTCACAGAAACAGCAACTTGAATTATCATTTTAGGGTTTGAAATGTGCCCTCACGAGTAAGACTTTTAAGAAATAACATTGGTGTTAAAATGGGCTATTAAAAATAGACTTAGTGTTTATCTCCTGAGAGAGAGGGTTCTCTTGAATAGTCACTGTGTTTTTGTTTTTTGCTTTTTGGGGTTTTCTTGGGTTGTTTTTTTTTTTTTTAATTTTTTTTTTCAACGTTTATTTATTTTTGGGACAGAGAGAGACAGAGCATGAACGGGGGAGGGGCAGAGAGAGAGGGAGACACAGAATCGGAAACAGGCTCCAGGCTCTGAGCCATCAGCCCAGAGCCTGACGCGGGGCTCGAACTCACGGACCGCGAGATCGCGACCTGGCTGAAGTCGGACGCTTAACTGACTGCGCCACCCAGGCGCCCCTCTTGGGTTGTTTTGATTCCAGAACTTTCCCTAGAGCAGACATGGTCATCCAAAGGGGATTTTGGGCCCCCAGGAGACATTTGATACTATCTGGGGACATTTTTGGTTGTCACAACAGGAGGGGGAGAGGTTGCTAGTGGCAACAGGGTGGGGGAGGGGTTGCCAGTGGGCAGACACCAGGGATGCTGCTGAAATTCCTACAGTGCCCAGGACAGCCCCCAAACCAAGAATTGCCCTCCCCACATGTCAGGACTGTTGATGTGAAGAACCCTACTCCAGAGGAATGCACCCACCCTTTGCCCAGGTGCGCTTCATAGAGCACCGATCTCCAGAAGTGCACTCTCAATAAGGATCTGAAGTGTATTTGGAAAACGGGGCCTTCTGTGGCTCAATCTTGGGGACTCACAACACCCCAATATATGAAAGGCCCTGAGAAGATCAGAAGTTAAAAAATGAACACATGAAGAAGGGGCACCTGGGTGGCTCAGCCAGCTAGGCATCTGACTCTTGATCTCGGCGCAGGTCTGGATCTCGGGGTCGTGAGTTCATGCTCCATGCTGGGCCCTGTGCTGGGTGTGAACCCTACTTAAAAAAAGCCAAACCCCAAAAAACCCAGGAAGAAATTTTGTTATTTGAATCAGCTAAGTGTATTCCCAATGAGCTTGCCTCTCTGGAAGCCATTCTTGGCGGAATACGTTGTGAAACAGTGAACTGGTCTCTAATCTAGAAAAACGCACATGTCTGCTTTTTACTGAGTTTAATATACCTGGCTTGGGGCCTCAAATAGCAGGGGAAAATGAGGGCTGGGAAGCATCCCTACGTTCCCTATTTCCGGTAGATCTGGTTGTCATTGACTCAATTGCTGTCTGTCTGTGTCATGCAGATCTAGGGGAGAGGTATGGCAACAGGGAGATGCTCTTAAGAGCCATCGTGTTCTCTCCTCCCATTACCCACAGATTTTAATTACCACTTGTTACGTGCTAAACAGTGTCTCCCCTGTCCCCTGACCCACACCACACCCTGTGCCTGTTCCCTACCACCCAATGTACCTATATTTGGAAATAGGGTCTCTGAGGGGGTAATTAAGGTTAAATCAGGTCATAAGGGTGGGGACCTAATCCCATATGATTCGTATCCTTGTGAGAAGAGGAAGAGGCATCAGAGATCTCTCCCTTTCTTTCTGCACATGTGCACGGAGGAAAGGCCATGTGGGGACACAGTGAGAAGGTGGTCGCTTCCAGAGAACAGCACTGCCAACACTTGGATCTTCAACTCCCAGCCTCCAGAACCGTGAGGAAAGACATGTCTGTTTTGTGGCTCATGAAAACCAGCGTGTGGTTTTCCTTATGGTGGCCGGAGCTGAGTAAAACACCAATAAATAGAGAGGAAACTCTACATGCAAGTCCCCAAAGGAGTGTATTTTTTTTTTTTAGATATGTGATTGTTTTCAAATTTGCATTTCAACTTTGAGTATGTGTAATCAGGTTACAAGTAGAAACAAATATGATTAATTTTAACCTCCACATGACAGCCTACTGCTATTCTAGACCTGATTTGACACATAGAATAACGTGGTCAGGTTTACGTTTAGTTTTCCAAGTGTGGCAGAGGCTGCTGGTAGTCATCCATGATCCATTCTGCCCTTCTGTCTGAGAAACAAAAGTTACCCCTTTAAAGTTAGGGGGTGTATGTGACTGTGATACCTTTGGGATTTGCGGGGAAGACTGAAAAAAGTTGATATACTTGAAAGGTACACTCCTTTGTCTTTCCTTCCTTCGTGCACTGCTGGCCTGGGATACACATGCGGTGGCTGGGGCTCCAACAGCCATATTGGGCCATAACGTGACTCCAAGCACAGCAGCCACTCAGCATGAGTTTAGCAAAGCAGAAAGATAGGAGCATGCTTGATAACACCATGGAGCCACCACAGTAACACTAAATTATCTGAACCTGATCTCTCTTATTTGTATGTGAGAAAAAATTCCACTTGTTTCAGCTGTTATTTGGGGCATGTACATATTTTCAGTGTTTAATATACGTGGTTAATGATTTTCCAACTTTGCATTTAATATGTGTGTGTACATGCACAACACAGGCACCCCTTGAATTGGAAAATGTGTAGAGGGCAACGTTTCCCCTTTGGAAAAGCATGTGTTTTCCCCTGAAGATAATTTATTTTCGTTGAATACCTTCCCACAAGAGGTATTTTGCCGCTGGCAGAGGGAATGAGTTCTTTTGAAAATGGTACATGTTTTGTTCTGCTTACTTCATACACATTCCAAAATAAATGAGTACTCTAATAATTCACTGCATGCCAAATGATTTGTACCATATGCCCCTGTCAGGAATAAAGGGGTTCAGTGCCTTTCCTTATCCGAGTGTTGAATTGGGTATCTCACTTCCTGGCTTACTCCATCAGGCCACCATCTGACCAGGACAAATCAGGTCTATGGCCAGCTGGCCGTCTCCCGCTTCATCATAGTAGAACCTTGTGAACATCTGTACTCACAGAGAGGCATTTCCCCCTTTCCTGGAAGTTTTAAGTCAAGGGGACTCCAAAGCAAATTGGAGGGTTAGGAGAAGGAAGGCGACGTGTCTGCTACGTGAGAATTCTGTCCTGCGCTCACTCGGGACATAGCTCTGTGAATTCAAGGTTACGATCAGCATTAGCCATCTTTTATGAGCTCTCCTCTCTCCATCCCTTCTTTCTTCCCTCCTCCTTCTCACATGGAATAACACTAGTCAACATTTATTGTACATCTATTACACGATAGTATGTGTTCTATATCCTTTACTCGTTTTACCTGTAGGTACTATTATTAATATCCCCAATTTGTAAAGGGGCAAAGCAAGGTTTATTTTTTATTTCAAACAGTTTTTTAAATCTTTTATTTTTGAGAGAGAGAGAGAGAGACACAGAGTGCAAGTAGGGGAGGAACAGAGAGAGAAGGAGACACAGAATCTGAAGCAGGCTCCAGGCTCCGAGCTTTCAGCACAGAGCCCGATGAAGGGCTCAGACTCACAAACCATGAGATCGTGACCTGAACTGAAGTCAGATGCTTAACTGACTGAGCCACCCAGGAGTCCCAAGCCTTATTTTTCAAATGTTATGTAAAATAAGACCTCTGAAGACCTTACTTCCAAACAAAGTCATATTTCTAGTTCCTGGGTGGACATGAATTTGTAGGGGACACTATTCAACTCACTAGAGGGCTCCCATTTTTAAATGTCAGGCACGCAGGGCACCTGGGTGGCTCCGTCGGTTGAGCATCCAACTTTGGCTCAGGTCATGATCTCACAGTCCATGAGTTCGAGCCCTGCGACAGGCTCTGTGCTGACAGCTCAGAGCTGGAGCCTGCTTCGGATTCTGTGTCTCCCTCTCTCTCTGCCCCTCCCCCACTCGTGCTCTGTCTCTATCAAAAATAAATAAAAGGTAAAAAAAAAAAAATTAAACGTCAGGCACACTATCTTATACAAAAACCGTCCCCGCGCAATGTTTAGTTTTGATGACGTGTGTGTGTGCATGTGTGTATGTTCCCCCAGGGAGAAATTTCATGTAGAATGCTTAATGTTTCCTTAAGCACAAATTCTATCCTAGGAGACTAAGATGCATTCTCTTTAACAGGCACGAGGACAATCCCAGCCCATTTGGCTTTTACTGGGTGTCACTGCTCCATCTATCAGGATTGCCTGTGTCCAGAAAGCTGTTTTCATGCATTTTTATGGCTGCTGGAGACTCCATTAAAGGCACGTTCAATCAGCAACCTGACAGTGACAGGGCCCAGTTGCTCACCAATTCTCTCTCTTGAAATTTATGGAGATCATAAAAGACTCGCAGGAAATCCTCTGGCCTCGGCATTTGGGTTGCAAAGTGTCTCCTTTAGATGGCAAAGTGCCACTGAGACCATCGAGATACTTGGTTTTTGTATTTCCTCGGGTTAGGTTCCTAAAGCCACGCTTCCCACCCAGACCCGGGGCCTCATGCCACAAAACCCCACAGTTTGAGAACGAGGGAGCCTCATTAGAAGAAACAAAAATAGTGCTGCTTCACCTACTTTTCCCCTTTTCCGCCTTCCCAGGCACTGGGAACTCTTTCAGCAAGGTCCTAACTTTGCCACGATTCGGCATCACGGCGCACCCCCAATCTTGCCACGTGGGAATAACTTGAGTTGGGCCATTTGCAACCGCACAGCCTCAGGTACCACTCACCCCTGCCCCCTAAGCCGCGTGTTGGGCATCTGGGTCTGCCAGACCTGGGTCCGTGACAGGGAAGAGCACTTTGTCCTTGCTTTGGAGCCATCCTGCTTCACCTAATGTCTGTGCTGCGGACTGCACCTCCCCCACCAGCCTCTCTCCCCACCCACCCCCTCCACCCAGCAGCGGGCCTGACCCTCCTCGACAAATCAGACACTTTTCCGGCATTTCTGTGGAGCTATGAAAAAGCTCCCTTTCCAGGGGATTGTGCTGGGCCTTTTGCCTTCCTGCCGTATCTTTCCTCGAATCTTGTCTGTAGTCCAGAGGGCTGGTCCCTACAGGCTACATGTCTCAGGCACCCTCGCCACCCTTCCTTCTGCGTCGGGCCAATCGAAGACGCTGAGGGTAAAAGTAGGGAGAGGTGGGGCGCCTGGGTGGCGCAGTCGGTTAAGCATCCGACTTCAGCCAGGTCACGATCTCGTGGTCCGTGAGTTCGAGTCCCGCGTCAGGCTCTGGGCTGATGGCTCAGAGCCTGGAGCCTGTTTCCGATTCTGTGTCTCCCTCTCTCTCTGCCCCTCCCCCGTTCATGCTCTGTCTCTCTCTGTCCCCAAAAAAATAAATAAACATTGAAAAAAAAAATTTTTTTAAAAAGTAGGGAGAGGTCAGAGTAGGTATCCGTCTCTCTTCCGGTCCTGGGCCACGTGTCCAGTCACAGCTGCAGCTCCTCTGTGGCTCCAGTCCCCACCAGGCTGGTCCCCAGCTCCCGGCTCCGGTTATATCATCTTGTTCTCTTTGTCTCTCTGAAAGAAGGGAGGCAGGGGCTTCCTACTGTGGCTAGTCACAGATTAGTCAACATCCCTGGGTTGTCTTCTCATCAGCTCCATCACTGCTGTAACCAATTCCCTGCATTAAATTTTCTCCAATGCAGATACCCCAAATGGTTGGTTTTCACGAGTGACAGAAGAATAATTTGAAACTGCAGCAGGCCACTACACGGGAAGAGTTAGACTGAGAATGAAACTCACAGGGAGAAAGGCAGGGTTCAGAGGGAAAAAAATAGGAAGAAAGACTGAGTCCTAATGATGTTTGAGCTCCTGGATACAGCTATGCCTGAAGCCCCTTGGCTTTTCATTTATGTTAACCCATAACTTTTACTCTTTGCCCACTTTTTTTTTTTCTGGAGCCAGTTTTAGTTGGGTTTATGCCACTGTAGTTGAGGGTCCTGTCATAAAAATATGGAATGTAGAGAGATGCCCATTAAACATTTTTTGTTGTTTTATTTTGGTTTTGTTTTCAGCAAAGGACTGCTTTTCAAAGGTTATTCGGAGGCCGGAGGCAGCAAACACCTTCGAACAGATGTGGGTTGTTTTGGAAAAGTCTTCAAAGTATCTCTCGTTAGCCACATGTGAGGCTAATATTCACTCAGAATTCCCAAGGACTTGAATAAAGGAGTTACTTCATTATTCTGGGCTGTACTGGTTTTTAAAACACTCTTATTTGTAAAACTTTCTGTGTACATTATCGATATATACATATGATACAACAAATCAAATTGTATACTTTACATACTTAGTCCACGTTAATTATTCTTTAATATAGTTGGATAATGCAAAAAAAAAACACATATAAAAGGTAGACAGGAATACTATTCAGCAATGAAAAGGAATGACCTGCTGTCTTGCTGGATACATTCGATTTGACTCTGCAGATGAAGCTTAGACCCATTACCCTGAGTGAAAGAAGTCAGAGACAAAAGCAGACTTGGGGGTTACTCTATGTATATGCAACTCTAGATGACACAACTCTCATCTCTAATGACCAAAAGCAGATCAGTGGTTGCCTGAGGATAGGAGTAGGGAAATTATTTGGGATGAGACACAAAGGAACTTTTGGGGATACATAAATGTTCCATGTCTTAATTGTGGTCATGCTTACCCAGGTTACTCATTCAGATATACAACTAGAATAGGTAGATTTTATAGTCTATAAAGTACACCTCAATAAATTTGAGATTGTTAAAAAAATCAATGTGGCCTGTTAATAGTATTTTTCCTGAATGAAACACTATTATTAAATCCACAGTATGTGTTCCCCATGATTGGCACATTAGAATGGAGGGAATAGACCATGTACACAAAGCTGCTGTAGCCCGGAGGGTGAGTGTTGTGCTCATGGCTGGGTCAGAGAAGGCATGGGACCCTGAGGGTCCTTTCTGGGGGCTTCTTCCCTGGTAGTTTCATTCCAATTCAAAAGCCTCTTGAAAGCCAAACAGGGGCCTCTGACGATACCTTTAGGGTCCATGAATTTAAGGTGAAACTGGCAAAAGCCAGGCATGGATGGTGGTGGGTGGGTGTAAATCCACGTTCCCAGCAGGAGGATGGGGTGAGGACTGGGTGAGGACAGCTGGCCGAGACAACTGACCATGTTCATAGGATTATCTGCACCAGATGTCCTCACTGCCAGAAGTCTTGAATATTCTTTGATAGTCGAGTGGATGATAACACAGTGGACTTCGTGTCCATTCACTGGATGGGCTGGGAGTCATTACAAGAGTATTAAAAGAACGCTACCCAAATTTTCACCCCTGACCTGATCCAGTGAGGCATTTGGTGACAATATAATTTTGGCATGAGTCACTGAGCCTGATGTGACTATGGCAGGAAAGTTCAAATGTACCCTAAAGCATGCCCCAGCCCAGGCAAGGTTGTGTGGCAGTTACTGGTGTTGAGGGGAACAAGAAAGAGTCTAGAGAATGGGATTGAGGTGTCAAGGAGTGACCCCAGAGGGGAGACAGTAACAGAGGACTCTGAACACTGTCCCTTTGCACTTTGTCTGCCTCCCATCTCTCTACTCCTCCTCCTCCTTTACTTTGATACATATGGTGTTGGTTGCCTATGCCTGCGTGCCAAACTACCCCCAAATTTAGCAGCTTATGAACGATATATACATATTTATTTTGTCATAGTTTTTGTGGATGAGGGATCTGGGCATGGCTTAGCTGGATCTTCCAGCTCAGGGTCTCTTGCCTTAATAAAGCTGTTGGCTCAGGGTTTGTGGTCCTATCTGAAGGCTCGCCTGGGGCAGGGCCCGCCTCCAAGTCACTCAGTGGATTTTGGTAGGATCCCTGTGGGCTATGGGATTGAGGGCCTCAGGAGCTCATCAACTGTTGGCCAGAGGCTGCCCTCGATTTGTTGCCACGTGCCCAGCCAACAGGGCAGGCATGTCCAAAGAGCAACAGCATGCCAGACAGGAATGACAGCATTTTATAACCTCTCGGAAATGACATCCCATCATATTTGCTATGTTCCATTTGTTAGAAGCTGTCCTGGCTGCCTGGGTGGCTCAGTCATTAAGCATCTGACTTTGTCTTAGGTCATGATCTCACAGTTTATGAGTTCAAGTCTCACATTGGGTGAGCAGGAGCCCCACTTTGAGTGAACCCCACGTCTCTCTCTCCCTCTCTCTCTCTCTCTCTCGCGCTCTGCCCCTCACTCACTTGTGCCCTCTCTCTTTGAAAAAAAAAAGAAAAAAAAAAAAAAAGAAGAAGCAGTTCTAGGTCCACACTCAAAGGGCAGAGATCACACAGGGGCGTGTATAGCCAGAAGTCACTAGAAGTCACTAGAAGCCATTGTGGAAGGCTGCATGCATACCATGGGCAACAAACATTTATTGAGCCCCTACTCTGTATCAGATTCTGGATCAAACGATAATATTTGTCATCTAAAGATGAACAAGAGAGTTTCTGGCCTCACAAGTGTTCCATTATCAGTGAAGAACTGAACCAGTGAGCCAACAATTGAGATACAGGGTGGTAAGTTTACTGATAAAATTGTGCAGCAGAGATAACTCCAGCTTTGGAACCAGATTATACCCTGTGTCACTATGGGACATTGGCCAACAGATCTGTTGGTGAAGAGGCACTGCTCATAACACTGTTTCTTTATTGCCTAGATTCAAAATGGAAGGCAATGCTGAATTTCAGGAAAATGTTAATGGAAAGGAAGATAAAATTTTGATTCCCATGCCAAGTTCACAGACCATGAGCACCATCCACAGCAGTGTGGACTTTCTACTCCATCAGACAGGTGGCCTTTCTTACTTGACTCCTCTCTGGGCTGTCCTCAGTGACCTTTCCAGAGAAGGGAAGAGAGGCCAGAGGGTCAGATAGGTGTGGATTGACTCTCTTTGGTTCAATTGCTTTGTGGCTCTGGGGACTTAGGCGAGTCCCTACACCTCTCTGAGCTTTAGTTTCCTCATACTTATTCAATGTGGCTATGTAGACACAGGGTTTGGAGGCCTAGAATGCCTTGTGTCAAGACCCTAGTACATGGGGAATGGTGAGCTTTGATTTTTTTCATTATTATTCATCATCTGAATTCTTTGTATCCCATTTTCAAGAACAGATTAATTCATATCTCCTCTGTGTGAGCACCCCAGACCAATCCAGCTCAAATCTCCACTCTCTCCTTTAGAATCCCTCTTTATAAATCTAGATTGGCACTTGGATGCCAACTTGTGAGTGTAATTATACGTGTATTTTAATGTGCTGGCGAAAACAAAATAGTTGCCACCATTTTCTGAGAGCTTAAAAATACCAGGCATTTTATATACTTTACCCCATTTAAACTTATTTTAGTTATCTTTCTTTTTTATCCTTACAGTAACCTTATGAAGCAGGTACTAACGTTACCCCATTTTGCAGACAAGGAAACTGAGGCCCAGGTAGGTGAAGTGATTTGCCCAAGTTTTCAAAGCTAGTTGGTGGCCAAGTCAGGAAGGTGTCAGTCTGATGTTGCTGAGGATAGGAGCCATGAATCCTTTTCTCATTTATTTTTGTTTTATTGTTGTTATTTCTTGTCAGTATATAGCACAGTTCCTAATATACAGTAGGCCAATGGCCTGTGCCCAGTGGCTGGGGAGAGAAAATGGGGCAGTGTGACATGTGGAGAAAGTTCTAGAATGAGGAGAGGGCCCTGGTTATCATTCTTGATCTAAGACTATCTGTGGGTTTGTCCTGGGGGGGGGTGGGGTGTTGCTTTGTTACTTTGGGAAAAGGTCCACAGCCTCTGAAAATATGAGGTTAAGTGCCTGGGCTCTGGGGTTAGCAGCCTGGATTCCAGTCCCCAGCTCTTCCATCTTCTTGGGTGACTGTGGACAGCCCCAAGTTAAGCCTCAGTTGCTTGGTGTGTCCGATGGGTAGAACACTCTCCTTACTTCTAGAGATGCTGGGAGAATAAAATGAGATCATGCGCGTGTAGTGATAATGCACAACTGATGTGCCATAAAGTGGCCTGTTGTGAGGCGGTCTGTGTGCCTTGTGATGATTCTGAGGACTGTTATAATGGAGGCCGTGATGCTGCCCTGCCTGTTTCGTAGACAGCCAGATGTGAGAGACGTCAGCAGGGATGATTAGTGCACTTGGCAAAGGGGAGGGTGGAGGTGAGGCTCTGTGGCCTGGCTTCTTGGAGCTGGACGACACAGCCCCTGGGGCCTCTTCAAGCCAGTGGGTCGCCAGCTCTACGGCTGAGATTACTTCCTCTAAAACCACAAGAGTAGGCTGGAAAATAAGAGTTGCAGTCAATTAGCTTTTTGTTATGTCTACATGGTATTTGGCAGCCAGTTTGATTTTTTTTTTCTCCTGGATTTGACCACATAAGATAATTTACAGGAGGAAGGCATCTTATAGGCACAGGCTGTGAGGTCAGCAGAGCATAGCTGGAGAGGGACAAACTTCGGTATTGACCAATGTGGCTGCATCAGCACCAGCTAGAGGCTTGGGGGATGTGACTTACCAATGCTGAGCCTCAGTTTCCTCATCTGGAAAATGTGGCAGGCACATTGGTTCTTACTTTCCTGGCTTGAGAGATTGTGTATACAATTGGGTCATAACGAACTTTCAGTAAATTACGGCTATTAATATTATAGTTCACAATAGTAATAAATGACAGAGTTTCATCTTGGATATATATTGCCCATTCTGGAAAGAAATTCACCTCTCACATCGCCAGTGTCCTAAGCACAGTCCAACAGCAGGAACAGAAGATACTTTGGTGATGTAGCATATTCTGTTGTAAAAGATAGATTTTGGCTCTTCATCTGACCAGCCTTGTTATTAAAATTATAAGCTTGATGATGCAAACCACATGATTAATCTCTTCCTATGAAAAGGTTCAAATAATATAACCCGTGCATGAAGATGTTTGAAATGGTATCATTTTATCATCCAAATTAGCCTTGCATGAGTTCCTTGCAGAAACCCAAAGAAAAAAGATCCCTTTATTCATGCCAGAGAGGCCGGCAGGAACATTAGCAATGTGTCTAAATGTCGAACAAAGCTCCATTGTGAATGGGAAACAGTATGGACGATAAATAAACGTTATCCAAATCTCATAAAAACCATAAAGGTAACTGGCAGAAATACTGAACTGGCCATTCACTCATAAATAAATATACGGCCGTCTTAAACATCCTGGCACATCCTGTTTAGTTGATTCATGGCTATTCACCGAAGACAAGGATTCCTGCCTTGGAAGATTTAACACCCTGCACTATATGTCATTGTCTTGTTAACAGTTCTTGAGGTGGGATGAGCTCTGGTTAACTGGCCTTGCTGACACTGTGCTTAGTTAGAGAGTTGGCTAACGATGCCTGGAACTATTTGAAGATAAGCTCCCTCTCTGTGTGCTTCGCTCGCTCTCCTGAGAGAACCTCCTTGCCATAGGGTAGAAAATGTCCAGCAAAGCAATACCTAGAAAGTGCAGAAATCATGCTTTGGAAATAGCCCTTGAAACCTGGATTCCATGGCTAATTGCATTGTTTCATCCAGATTTTGTTAGCACTCATTCTTGTGGGCACTTGGCAGCTCAGTGATCCATCTTGGTTTCCTCCTTACAGTGTCCCTCTGACTGCCTGTTCACCCTCCATGGCTAGGCCCCTCCAGAGAACTAATGTTTATGGTTTGGTAAATAGGTTCCCATTTGCATGACATCTCTGATCGATTGGTGGTGTCTGCCAGAGAGCTATGTGGGGAAGGATTCTGCTGCCTTGACTGGGCTTAGTGGGGAAGAGCCACGTGATTGATTAATGATGTCTGCCACAGGTATAGAACTGGAGAGTAGTGGGGTGCGTGCCATCTATTTGCAATCCTGGCCGGTGAGGTCATCTGGCAATGCATTTCAGATACAACAGGGGATTGTGGCTTGATCTGCCAGTCAGTCGCTGTTTTTGTTTGTTTGTTTGTTTCCTGTTCCAGTAGTCCAATAGTGTAGGGTAGAGTTTGAGACGGTAGAGGGAGTTGCGGTTATATAAGGGCCCTTTTAAGCGTTAGATGGAGGTGCTGTCCCCTATTTTCCCCTATGGTACTACACAGCTTCAGCTACCAGGTCCACAGTGGCTCCTACTCTGAAATCTCAAGCTTGTCTTCCTACCTTGTTTCTACTGCAAATTTCATACAATGGCCAGTGAGGAGCAGTAAGACGGTGAGGTCAGTTTCAGGGATTTAAAGAGAGTAGTGACTTTCAAGGTCCCTAAAGGTGTAGTTCCAGATGTGGAAGAATGGTGGGGGCGTGGGTGGGAGGGGATGGAAGAGCCACTATGATGCCAGAGACTTTACTCATTCATTCATCTTCCCCTTTAAAGGATTCTGTGACATAGTTAGGTTGCATCAGTCTCCATTTTCCAGACATAGAAACCGGAGCTCAGAGAGGCTGAGTTACTTTTCTGCATTACGCAGCTGGTAGTATTTGCTGGAGCTGGGAGTCACGCCCAGGTCTGGGTGATCTCCAAATCTGGGCTCTCTCCTTTCTGAGTCACCCAGCGCTACTCCAACCTCCAGGATTCCAGACTCCAGGGAGTGGTGGCCGATAGCATCCAAAGCCCCAACACTAAAGAAATCAGTTGCAGGTGATTTCTTGCCCTACCCAACCTCTTCATCTGCCCTAGCCTGGCCCTGCATGGATACTGGTCCATCCCACCTCCCTCAGGAGTGTGCAGCTGTCTCCCTTGCTGCTTTCTGGGGGGCGGGGGGTGATTTCCAGGGTATGGCACCGTGTTATGCAAAAGGCACCATTTTAGAGCTCTAATAAATAGCTATTCCATTCAGTCAGCCAAATTGGGGAAGAATCACTCCAAGAATATCTGCTCCCTGCTGAGCTGATTTGAGTGCAACTATCTGGCTTCGTGGAAACCAGGCTGAGGGAAGGGAGGAGTTGCCGAGACAGTAGAGGATTCTCCTTCTAAAGAGGCCTCGGGGATTAAATTAGTCACTTCTGAGGTCTGCTGTCGGACGAGTGATGGAATTTCATCTCCTTGTCACTGGAGCTAGCAGAACATGATGTGCTAGATATCTTCCTGCTGTTCCCCTGCAGAGAGAAAGAGAGAATAGAAGATTCCTCCTTCATACCCTTAGGAGACTGGGGAGGGCAGGGGTAGCCCTCTGAGCCACTCTTTCCTTTCTTCTAGAGTTGTGGCACACAGTCTAACTGCTGTCAGTAAATCCTCCAACAAAGGCCCTAGGACTCCCCAGCTTGTTCTCCTTGGAGCAAGGAGAAGGACATAGCCTGCTCCCACCTCCTACTATTGTGTTAGCCAAGAAAGGCTCTTGACTCCAACAAATAACCCCAGTCTCAGTAGCTTTAATGTGCAAAAGTCTTACTTCTCTCCCAGCTCACAGTCCAGTGCTAGTCAGCATGGTGCTAGGAAGTGGGGCTCTGTTCCACTCACTCAGGGACCCAGCCTCTTTCCACTCTTGGTTCTTCCCCCCGCTTAGGATCCTTCTGTGAACTGTCTGGCTGATGATGGAAGAGAGCATGAAGAAACACACAGGAGGTCTAGCACGGGCCAGCCCTGGAAGGGATGTCTGTCACTGCCATCCACATTCCAGGGACCAGATGTCAGTCACATGATCCCATCTCTCTGCGGGGGATACTGGGAAGTGCAGTCTAGCTGTGCCTCAAGAAGAAAAGGAGATGAGATTTGGTAAAGTCATAACATTATTGTCTCAGTTTCCCTTGAAAAGGGCCAAATCCCTATGTCAAGAAAACCAACAGATCAATAACAAAGGGAATAGCACCAGTACCTATATATATATATATATATATATATACACATATATATATATGTATATAATATTTTATATATACATATATAGGTACATATTACATATACATATACATGTATACGTGTGTGTGTGTGTGTGTGTGTATTTTATAGGGATTTTACAACTCTAGAATCTAGGTCATTGCTTCCGAAAAAAGAGGTATGCATTCAGTGTCCTGAACGTATGTGATGGGTGCCTTGGAACACCTGTATGCACCAGGGGCAACACAGGGTGCCATGTAGGTGTAGCAATTTTACTTGGAGTTTAAGGGAATTGAAGTTGTTGAATTTTGGCTTTCGTTAAAGGTTTCAGCCCAAAGGGTACCCACGGGAAGCCAGGAGTTCTTAGCGTTCCCCAGGATAGTGGCCTTACATATGTTAAGTCTCCCCTTGTGGCCTCTGGGGATGTTCCTGCTCTTTTCTTACCTTTAGGGGAAGTCTGGGAAACTGTGAAACATTTGACTCCAGATGTGTTTTCACCATCCTTTCCTCAGTTCTCAGCCACAGGCATTCCAGACCCAAGGGGGAAAGTGAGCTGGGAATTTACCCAGATCTGATGATACCAGCAGTATGTTCTGAACCAACGATGAGTCAGACACACTGCCTAGGGCTTCCACGTGCTCTGGTTATCTGTTGCTGAATTGCAAACTGCTCTGAAACTTGGTGGCTAAAACAACCATTTCATCATCTTGTGATTTTTGTGGGCCAGAAATTCAGGCAGGGCTCAGCTGGGTGATTGTTATGCTCTACAAGACATCAGCTGAGGTCACTTGGTGGCATTGAACTGACAGGCTAGTCTGATGGTTTCATGATGGCTTTACTCCAACGTCCGGCACTTTGGCACAGACAACCGGAAGACTGGGCTCAGCCAGACGCCTCTCTGGTTTAGGTGGCAGGTCACAGCTCCAAGAGCAAGTGCTCTAAGAGGGGTGGGCAGAAGCTGCAAGGCTTCATATAATCTAGCCTCAGAAGTCCTGAAACATTACTTCTGCCACATTCTATTCGTCAGGAGGGTCACTAAAGTCCCCCAGATTCAAGGGATGGGAATTAGACTCACTCTCAAAGAGAAAGGTCCAAAGAATTTGTGGCCATCTTCCACCTGCCATCCTGTGGATTATCTCATTTAATCTATACAGCATTACCTTTATTTCCATTTTGCAGTTCAATAAACTTTATTTGGTCACTTATTCACAGTATCTAATAATCCACATACTATCTAGAGTTAGTACTTTCAAAAGCTTAATCTAAAGAGAAGGGTCCACTTATAAAAAGTTCCTTAATCTGCTAAGTAATTTAGAATTTAAGATGATGGTACTAGCATTTGTGATAGCCAACTTCTGGAATTTTCAGTGTGCCCCTTACCTTCTATCCTCATAGCAGTTCTGTATGTCAGTGTGGTAACGTGTTATTATTAAAAACATTGACCCTTCTTCCATGTGGGAGGGTTATGTTTCCCACCCTATGGCATCAGTCTTGGCCATGTGACAAGTTTGCGGCTCTCAAGCATGAACAGAAGTGATGGGAGCCACTTCCAAGCAGAAGCTTTCACAATCATCATGTCATTCTGCCAGGATCTCTTTCCCGCTCCCATGAGATCAGCAGAATCCAAAATATAGGCTGCTGTGTTGGCTACATCGTGAAGTGAAGACTATCGAACCAGGCCACAGCCAACCCACAATGGACACAGGACTCAAGCACGTGTTGTGGGAAGCCAATGAGATTTGGGGGTTGTTTGTTACTGTAGCATAACTTAACCTAAGCTGACGGGTACTATTAGGTTTCCCATTTTATAGACGTTGAAAGAAGTATGGAACACTTAAACAACTCACTCAGAGTCAAGGACTTAACCCTAGGCTGTTTGATTCTTGATCTTGGCTCCTATTCTTCTACGTAATGGTGAAAATAAAGACCCAGGCAAGAGACGCCATGTGCTTGTGTTACGTTTGGCCACTGTCTTAGTCGTTTCTGGCTGCTATAACTAAAATACTATAGACCAGGTGCCTTAGACAATAAACATTTATTCCTCACAGTTCAGGAGGCTGGAAGGTCTAAGATCAAAGTGTCTGCAAATGTGTTGTCTGGTGATGACCCACCTCCTGGCTTGTAGACAGCTTGCCCTTACATGGATAAGAGAGAGGGAAAGAGAGAGAGAGAGAGAGAGAGAGAAGCAAGCTCTCTCTTGTCTCTCCTTTAACAGCACTAATCCTATCATGAAGTCTCCACCCTCATGATCTAATTACTTCCCTGAGGCCCAACCTCCAAATGCCATCCCCTTAGGTATTCAGGCTTCAACATATGAATTTGGGGCTGGCAGAAACATGCAGTCCATAACAGCTACGTAATGCATAGACATCACTCTGCAGCTGGTGCACTAAAGGCGCCTCTGACTTTGGAGAGAGCTACTGAGATGTTGCATGGCCTGGGGATGCAGCTGAGTGGTTTATTTCATCACGAGAGGGCAAAACTGTATAAATATTTTTTGAGCATCCTATAGTATTTTACAGTATTTATGAGATAGACATCACTTGGGATGATTTAGCCTTTCCTAGCCTGACTGCTTCTCTTCTGTGTAACAAGAAAAAGGAGAAAGTAAAACAGAAGCATGGCTGGCTTGTGAATTATAAGGTGTCGAGGGGTTATCTGGAGATCCCTTCTTTCTCACGGCTGTGCAAAGAATCACCGCTTCTTTGTAGTTTCTGGCTTTACTGGGCCACAGTGGCATGAAACGAGGAGGGGAAGTCACACCACAGTTAGGATGAGGGACTTCATTTGGGTTTGGAGGAGTGTCCTAGCTTGTCACCTGTGTGTTGGGTTTCTGGAGCCCGGGCTGCTGTGGGCATCTCTTCTTTGTCTTGGAGTATGTCCCTTTGCCTCCTACTGATGTGTATTATGTAATTTAAAAACAATTTTGGCTACAAGTAACATATAGTGACTCCATGACATGGAAGACCCATGGTATTTCCATCTTTTTGCGTCATCATCCTGTCTTCTTAGGTTGGTTCCCCTCGAGGTCCCCTACTACAGTTCCACATGCAGAAAGTAATGTCTTCTACTGAAAAAGGAAACTTGCTCCTCATAGGTTGGCTTAGAGCGTTTCCCTAGCATGCAAATTGGCACCCAGGGAGGTTAAAGGCCAGTGGCCCCAGGAACAGTGACTGTTGGGGAGTGATGGGCAGGATTGGCCAGAAGGAGGAATCGGCCAGCATGCAGTTGCATCAGAGGCCTCAGCTGACCCCCACGGGGCACTCTGGAGCTGGCTGAATCTTAATGGGTTCCCAAGTTGAGGCAAGAGGCCAGCCCTCTGTGCCTCTGCATTGCCCTGTCACTGGATGTGGGCTCACCCTGAGGAGGGGGCATAACCTTGGACAAGGCCGTCCTGGAAGCTATGAGAATGAGTGCCTCTGTCCTGAAGAGGAATCTAGGTGTTATACCCAACATCTACTATGCATATGTCTTTTCATGAGCACAGACATGTTTCCTATATTCCCTCTTCTGTCCCCCTGGCCAGCATTGTGTTTCATATCCATTTCTAAACCATTTACTGGTAAAGATAATGGAGTTACCATGGTTGATTTTGACTGAAAATGGGTCACACTCTGGGGATAGCTTGGGTTTCTCTTGAAGGATACGGCTGTTCTGAACAAGGTGAATAAAATCCAGTTATGTTAGCAAGCAAGATGGAGGGTGGGATGGCCATTTGGTGGCAACAGAACCTGGTCCATGTAATTCTGACTATCTCTCTGATCTATTAATGGAGAACACAGTGAAGGGAATCCCAGATGAAAGGTGCATAGAGATGCCTGCCTCTCTCAGTGCTTACAGGCAAAGCATATAAGGAGATAAAGGGCTGCCTCCCATGGTAAGTGTCAAGCTGCAGTTGCAGGGGAAATACAGGAGGCAAGCTTGTTCTCTTCTCCATATAAGCTTTATTCAAAGTGGTTCTCCTGGAGGTTGGTTGCTGGCCCCATTGACCTGGTTCCCGTGGAATCCAGATGGCTCTTAGAACATCTTACATATCTCTGCTGTGTGCAGACATGTTTTGTTCCTCATTATGTTACTCTGCATCATAGTTTGAGGTACCCCTGGGACAGACTTTGAGACATAGAGTCAAGTATGAGCCATTTGTATGGGAAATGGAGGTAGGGATATGACACAGGAAAGGGAGGGCAGCAATGTTGCCAGGTAAAATACAGGATGCCAGTTAAATCTGCATTTCAGATAAACAATGAGTAATTTTTTAATAGAAGCATGTCCTATGCCATGTTTTTCAGATAAATAATTTTTTTGTATGCATCCCAAATAATGCCTGGGGCATTCATACTCTAAGAAAAAATATATCAGTTTTATCTGAAATTCAAATTTAACTGGGGTCTGGTGATTTTCATTTGTTAAATCTGATAACTCGAGCTGGCAGCCCACATTGGTTGCATGATCAAGTCAGCTGCTACCTGGGGTGACTAGAGTTTTATCCCACTGGGGACTCCGGGAGCCAGTGTAGAATGCATAGAATGCACATACCCAGGAAGCAAGGGAGCTGTGGTATTTGTACGCCCACTCTAGTAGTCTTTGGTTGGGAGCTAGGGGTGGGGTTGGGGTTCAGTGCTGGTCCTGGTTGGTGATCTCCTGGTGCTGCTGACTTCTATGAGCATAGAGCAGCATCTCTTGAGTGGTTTCCCAGAAAGCCCCGAGGCAAAGAGATGAAGGTTCTGACAGGGGGCAGTTGGCTGATGCCCAATGAAGTGGTAAGGCCCCACTGGTATGAGCAGGACACCTACAGGGACTTGGGGCCTCAGTTACAGAACAGATGGCCTGGTACTAGAAATCGGTGGAAGCATAGGCTTTGGAGTCAAAAGATCTGGGTTAGAATTTTAGTTTTATCACCGAACGTGTGACTTTGAACATACTACTTTTTGGCCCCTTATTGTCAGTAAATCGGGGCTAATGATACCTACTTCATAGGATTATGATGAGAATTAAAAGCAAAAAAGAAAAAAAAAAGCACATACAATGCCTGGCACCCAGTACGTGTACAAAACACATCTGGTCACGACGATGTTAAAATGTGTGGGCGCTGAGATCAGACAGACTTGAGCTTGAGTTCTAACGCTGTCATCTACCAGCTGGTGGCCTTGGATAAGCCACTTCACCTCTCTGTCTCAGTTTCCTTTTCTGGAACTAAATGATACCCACCTTCTGGGCTCCTGTGAGAGAGGAGAGGTCTGAGGTGTGGTAGGTGCCCAGTGCCTGGCACAGAGCAGGCGGTGAGATCCACATGGGTGTTTGTACTGTTCATTATTCCTTCCGGGAGGTGTGAGCAGGAGGTAAGTTCCCCACTAAATTATCCATGTCTGACCTGGGATTCAACTCTGCTCGGGTCTATTCCAAGACTTGATGAAATTCATAGATTGGATGTATTAAGGATAGGGCTGGGACTTCCAGGGTGGGGGGATCTGGGTAGTCATTAGGAGCTATACATCCTCACCCTTGAAGTCAGGCTCGACTACGCGACTTGCTTTGGCCAACAAAATTTGAGCGAGGTGGGTCACACCACCGGGAGGAAGCTTTAGGAGCCCACGCACACCCAGCATGTGCACTGCATGTGCAACACCTATGCTCCTCTCTGTGCTGGTCAGTGAAGGTTGAAGTAGTGGACGCAGAGACCCTAGGAAGGGCTTTCCGCCAACCCAGAATGGATGCACTGTGTGTGCAAGAAATGACGTCTTTGTATTCTATATTGGGTGTTGTGTTCGTACTATGATCTCGCCCAGAGTAGCCAAGTAATGTCAGCCAAATGACTGGAGCACCACCACACCCATTCATTCACACCTCGAGTATGCCTGCTTTCACACTACAAAGGCCTAGCTGAGTGGTCGTGTCAGAGGTCATCTGGTCCTCAAAACCTACTATATTTACTATGCAGCCCTTCACACAGAGAGTTTGCCAGCCCTACCCCAGTCCATCCTGAATGACATGGGGGTTCTTCATTTTCTACTGTGTCTCAGAGCGGGGTCTACGTGGGGCCAGAGATCCCACATGTATTTTTTTTTAAGTTTATGTTTTTATTTTGAGAGAAAGAGAGAGCAGGGGAAGGGCAGAGAGATGGGGGAGAGAGGATCCCAAGCAGGTTCCATGCTGTCAGCGAGCCCAGTGTGGGGCTCAGTCCCACAAACCTTGAAATCATGACCTGAGCTGCCATCAAGAGTCAGACATTTAGGGGCACCTGGGTGGCTCAGTGGGTCAAGCATCTGACTTTGGCTTGAGTCACGATCTCGTGGTTCATTAGTTCGATCCCTGCATCGGGCTCTGTGCTGACAGCTCAGAGCCTGGAGCCTGCTTCGGATTCTGTGTCTCCCTCTCTCTCTCTGCCCCTCTCCTGCTCATGCTCTGTCTCTGTCTCTCAAAAATAAATAAATGTAAAAAAAGAAAAACTTAAGGAAAAAAAAAGAGACATTTAACTGACTGAGCCACCCAGGGGCCCTGAGTTCCTACATTTTTAATTGGTTCCGAGGGATGTCACTGCTGCTGTTCCATGGGCCATCCTGTGAATAGCAGCCTCTAGAGCAGAGTTTCTTATCCTCAGCACTATTGATATTTTGGGTTGGATAATTCTGGGTTGTGGGGCTGTCCTGTGCACTGCAGGATGTTTAGCATCATCCCTGGCCTGCATTCATAGATGCCAATAGTTCCCCTCAAAATGTGACATCCAAAAATGTCTCCAGACATTGCCAAATGTCCCTTGGGGGACACATCACCCCTAGCTGGGAGCCACTGCTCTAGGGTGTCTAGGGTGTGTCCAACAGGCTTGCAATTATCTGGGGTCCTGATAACCAGCTCTTGGGCAACAGAGCTGGTATCTCTCTTGCCTGTTTGGTCCCAAGAATGATGGCAAATTGTAGAAGATGAGGACCATCTCAGGCAGGACAGGCCAGGTACTAGGGAAACGCAGAGGATGCCAGGCAGGAAAAGAGTGAAGTTAGACTTTCTGCTCTGCCTAGAAAATGTGGATTTTTAGAATGTTCTGCTGAAAAACCTGGATAAGACAAGCAGATAAATGTGACTGCTGAGAAATTTCAGAATTGAAAATAACAAGTGTAATTTGCGAGTTATTCACCGACGGCTAAGAGCCTTGTCAGATGTCTCTGCTTAATGGACAGAAGTTTGGTCACTCTGGCGCCTGCTGCCCCCCTTCTCCAAACTGCCCCTTCTCTTTCCCCACTGCACATGCACGGCGGGGCTGACTGTCATCTTCACCGGACCCTCCAGTTTCGGGGAGAGTCAGGGAGCAACACCACCCTTCCCCCCCTTGTAGCTCAGTCCCAGGGGAATGCCAACTTGCACCTGCGGGGAGAGCAAACCTCATACTGGATCTATCAGAGGTGGATGGCCACTGTGCACTTGCAGAAAGAAACAGCACGAGCGAGGGTGCTTGGAATTCAGAGAGTGAGAATTATCGACACGTCTCAATTTTTACCATTTGCATCTGACCACGAGAATTACTCCCTGACAATGTGTTTTAATATTTTCTGCAGGCCTGTGACATGTAATATGGTTGATTACTCTATTTGTTTTTCTGGCTCATCTAAAATTACTAAAGCCATACAATTTGAAACTTGAAGCAGCACAGAAGTGGGTGGACTTCTCAGGGAAGGTCTTGCCACTTCCGGGCAATTCTGCTCCACAGGATGAACCACAGTAACAGTTTGGGGATGATCCTGCTGGATCTTTCTATACATTTAGCCCACATGTTAGTGTTCACAAGTATTTGGGATGATCCTGCTTTATTGTCTTCATAAGGGCCTTCTATCAGGGACAGGATAGGGAGAGATGAATGCAACAGCTAAGGTGCAAAATTGAAGGAGAGACTCACCCTGAGGAATTTGCTGGTACAGGGTCAGCACTTGCATACCTGGGAGAATGAGTGCCTCCCTCAATTTTGCACCCCAGACATCTCACTTAAACAAAGACTTCTTCTCAGGGTCCTGTAAGTGTGCCTTAGGCTGGCTTCCTCTCTGCTTGTTACAGAGATCTTTCTGTTTCTGTTCAAGCAGCTCTGCCGCACCTTTTTTCATAGAACAGCTTAAATGGTAAGCAGTTAGGGGCTCCTGGGTGGCTCAGTTGGTTAAGCGTCCAACTTCGACTCAGGTCGTGATCTCTCAGTTTGTGGGTTCGAGCCCCGCATCGGGCTCTGTGCTGACAGCTCAGAGCCTGGAGCCTGTTTTGGATTCTGTGTCTCCCTCGCTCTCTGCTCCTCCCCCACTCTCTCTCTCTCTCAAAAATAAACATTAAAAAAAAAAAAAGAAGTGGTAAGAGCAGATATTAAAAAAAAAACATGGTAACTGGTTCCTCGATTTTACTGATTTTATTTCTACTTACTCAGCCAGTGTATCACAGGAGCAAAACTACTTGGATACAACTTTTGGAATCAGCTTGCCTCCATCATCTTCTAGAAACTTCTATGCTGGTGTTGCTGGGCTCCTGAACCCCTGTTCTGAGCTGCCCAGGTTAACGGGTGGGAGGAGAATGTTGAGAAGCTCAGAGAGACAAAGTAGATTTGTATCAGACAAGACTCAAAGCTACTTGGGAAAAAGGCAGTGAAGAGGGAAGAGAAAAGGGCAGAGAGAGTCTTTAGGAAGAGGCAGAAAAGGGGAATTTGGGAGGACAGCTGCCTCTGTAAGTGAACATTTAGGAAGGGAAATGTCTTCAGAGGAAATTTAGCATATGTGACATATGGTGATTCAGTCTTTATTACCCTTTCAAGTCTTCTTGGAAGAGCCATACATTATTCCTTTAAGTTTTCTGGAGGTGACTTTGTGTTGTTTGGGGTACATCATGGCCTAGAACCCAGCTCTACTTGGCCATAATTGCGTTACATGTATCTCTTTGGTCAAGTTGACGTGGGATCACTGGGGTCTGGGAAGGTTGCTTATTTTTCAAATAATCACCACTTCTACTAATAGGGAGCAATTAAGATACAGGTCATAGACCACTTTGGGAAGCTGTGAACCAACTCAGAACAGTGCAGGTGAATAGATACACACACAATTTTGCCAGCAGTATTCAGGGGATCCTTGAACCCCAGCGGCCCATGCTGGGACCCTCTGTCAAGCACACTGGGGACACTTCTGCCTAATGGTGCAGTCCCAGCCACCTGTAGATCCAATCATGTTGAAAATTTGCCAATTCAGTGAGCTTCACAGTCTCCAAGAGGACTTGGTGGAGACAGATATGAACTTGAAACCTGAGTATTTTAGTCTCTCCCACTTGACCAGAGGAATACTCAGCAGTTTGGCAGACATTTCTGACCCAGAAATCTTACAATGGGAGTTTGTCTCTGAAATCCCAGTGGAGACCATTAGTGGAACTATTGGCAGCCCCTTGCTCTGCTAGGTGTGCCAAGAGCTGTTCTGTTTTTAGAAGGCAGCCATCCAGGACTGGGAAGGGGCACGTTAGAATATTCTGAGCCCCATGGAGGGGTCCCCAGTGGAAGATGAAGAAAAATGAAGATGTAAATCCCTGGTGTCTGGGAGGAGCCTGAAAGACTGGAGGTTAGGATCGGTCTTGAAAAGACATAACAGGACATTGCAAATGGGGGTTGCTCTCATTGTTCCAGAATAGCCGCCAATGGCCCAGAGTTAGGGAGAAAAGGCATTAGCTATGCCCTGCTTTCTGGTATCTGTACTGCATGTGAATGGGGAGCCAGCACACTGTCCTCAATCCTCACTGAGCTTCCAGAATTGGCCCTAATCATCACTACTGCCTTTCTACTCTCCAACAGTTTATAAGAACAAGACGAGAGAGAAGAATTCTGTGGTTTTATAGGGACTCTTGTTCCTTTTCTCCCTCCTCCCCCACCCCCTTCCTTGTCCTCCTGTACTCCCCCAACGCCTACTCCTCCTTCTCTTTGCCTTCCCTCTTCTTCTTCTTCCTCGCCCCTTCTTTAAAATCTATGTCCTCCTTACTAGGGTCAGGAAGGGACATTTTCCCTTTCTAAGGCCAAGTGAGGGGGGTTGCAAGAAAATCATGGGTTGTCTTAGTTTGAGTTCCTCTAGATACAGGTCCTAAGACCAGAATATTATGCCACATAGTTTATTTGGGAGGGGATTCCAGGAAATACTGGTAGAGGAATGGGGAAATGAGTCAGGGAAGGGAAGGCAGCCTCCAAAAGGCTGTGTTACAGAGTGAGATGTCACTGTGAGCAATGAGAACCTAATTCTCATGGAGGTCTGTGAACATCAGTTGAATGTGCCCTCAGAGGTATTCCAAATAAGGGGCTGGGCTATTTATTCACCAGCTCTGGAAGGCCATTGATTAAGGGCTGGTCCTGGCAGGTGTTAATTCCGGGGCAATTTCAGCCTCCTGAACCCTAGGCAGGGTGGATCCCAGCAGTCAGTGAAAGCCTTGAGGCAAGGAGATTCAGGTGCTGGCTATTGGAAGTCAGGCTCTTGTATCCTAAAATAGTAACAGCTGAAGAGATGCACAGGGCACCACAACTTCTACTCTATTTGTGAATGTCAGAAGCGCACACAAGCAGCAGAGACTGGCCTCACGTTCCCCAGTTGCTTGTCTGCTGAGATCACCCTTGGTGTCACCACTGAAGAGGAGTGTGCCGAGAGAGTTGTTGCAAGAGCTCAGGAGTTGGGGGTGAACTTTAACAAGGAACCCTATGACTACTTCTGGACTGTAGATGGCCCTGTGACCAGGGCTTGAAGGGGCCGTGGTGTATTGCAGTTGGAGAAAGGTTAATTCCAGGACAAGGCTGTGGAAATTAACAAAGGGAAGCCTCACGAGAATTGGAATTGGGAGGTTGGGTGGGGGAGCTCTCACGCCCTGCCTCTCATTACTAATTGCAGACCCAATAGGAAGAAGGAACCTTGCAGGTGGCTACTACATAGTACTCCAGCAGGAGGAGGAAAGGCTTTCCTCCTCCCCCAGCAACAGCCCAGCCAATGAGAAGCCACTTTACTTCCAACCCCCAGTTTACTCCAGTGAACTTTTTGCTTACAACAGCCTTCTCAGCCTAGTCTCCTTCCTCTGTAAGAGAGCCTTACTCACCTTTGCTCCTTGGACTTGTCTATGGTTTTTGCCATAGCTGTGTTGTTCCGGATTGTAACTCTCAGCTATTCTCGAACAAACCTATCTTTTGCTGGTAAAATAACTGGCAGTTTTATTTTTAAGGTTAATAAGCCCTGTTCTCCACTGCAGCTGGAGAGTGCAGATGACGACCCAGCAGTTCCGGTAGCTCTGCACCAAGAAGCAGCGAGGTCCGAGTCTGGGAAGGAACTGTGCGTAGGGCTCACCCACGTGGCTCCTGGACCCCGTGATGGGATGTCTGACATGGACTAGTGCTTTCAGCTCCAGTTTCTGTTGGTGCCAACGGAGTCATGGCTTCTCCTCAGGAAGAAATCCTCCTCACTGCAAAGGGACCTGGAAAAGCTCACCTCAACCCCGTTGTGGTGTCCACTTGTTGCAACAGAGGCGGTGGGTATCACGGGAGCCCAGGGAACCAGTGATGCCACGGACACTCCAGCAGCACTGAACATGGGCACTCAGGTGAGGAGACCACTGCCTTTCTTCTTCCCTTTCTCAGGTCCCAAAAGTTCACAGCTAAGGGTGCAAGGAGGAGATCTTCTTTTTACCTTTTTTTTTTTGGGGGGGGGGTTATTGAGATATATTTAACATGTAACATTGCGTCAGTTTAAGGTGTATAACATAATGATATATGTGTGTGTTGTGAACTGATTAGCAGAATAAGTGTAATTAATGTCCATCACCGTACATAGTTAGAAAATGTTTTCTCCCTGGAGATGAGAACTTTTAAGATCACCTGGCTTAGCAATTTTCCTATACACAATTCAGTATTGATGGCTCTAGCGATCATGTTGTATATTACATCCTGAGGACCTACTTATCTTGTACCTGAAAGTTTGACCACCTTTAATCCCCACACCTCACTCCCCTCCTCTGGCAACCACAAATCTGATCTCTGTTTCAGTAAGCTTGGTTTTATAGATTCTACATGTAAATGAGATATGCGGCATTTGTCTTTTTCTGATTTGTTTCACTTAGCATAATGCCCTCGAGGTCCATCGTGTTGTCACAAATGGCAGGATTTCCTTATTTTTTTTTAAATGGATGAATAGTATTCCTTCGTGTAAATATATGCCATATTTTCTTTACCCATTCATTCCTCAATGGACACTTAGGTTGTATCCATGTCTTGGCTATTGTAAATGATGCTGCATTGAACTAGGGGGCACAGATTTCTTTTCAGGGCAATGATTTCGTTTCTTTTGGATGTGTACTGGAAGTGGCATTGCCGGATTGTATGGTAGTCTTACTTTAAATTTTTTTGAAGAACCTCCATAATGTTTTCCATAGTGGCTGCACCAGTTTATATCCCTGCTAACAGTTCACAGGGTTCCCTATTCTCCACATCCTTGTCAGCCAGCACTTGTCTCTTGTCCTTTTGCTGGCAGCCAACCTAACAGGTGTGAAGTGATTCCTCCGTGTGTTTTTTTTTATTTAATGTTTATTTATTTATTTGAGAGAGAGAGAGAGAGAGAGAGAGCGCGCGAGCAGGGGAGGGGCAGAGAAAGAGGGAGAGAGAATTTCCAAGCAGGCTCCACACTGTCAGCATGGTGCCCGATGCAGGACTTGAACTCACAAACCATGAGATCATGAGCTGAGCTGAAATCAAGTCAGATGCTGAAGGGACTGAGCCACCCAAGCGCTCCCCTCATTGTGTTTTTTTTTTTTTTAATTTTTTTTTTCAACGTTTATTTATTTTTGGGACAGAGAGAGACAGAGCATGAACGGGGGAGGGGCAGAGAGAGAGGGAGACACAGAATTGGAAACAGGCTCCAGGCTCCGAGCCATCAGCCCAGAGCCTGACGCGGGGCTCGAACTCCCGGACCGTGAGATCGTGACCTGGCTGAAGTCGGACGCTTAACCGACTGCGCCACCCAGGCGCCCCATCATTGTGTTTTTGATTTGCGTCTCCCTGATGATCAGTGATGTTGAGCACCTTTTGAATTCCCTATTGACCATGTAAATATCTTCTTTGGAAAAATGTCTATTCAAGTACTTTGCTTAATTTAGAATTGGATTATTTGTATTTCTGCTATTAAGTTGTATGAGTTCCTTATATTTTTTATTAATTCTTTATCAGATGTGTGGTTTGCAAATATTTTCTCCCATTCCATCGGTTGTCTTCATTTTGTTGATGGTGTCCTTTGCTGTGTGGAAACTTTTTAGTTTGATGTTGTTAATTTGTTTATTTTTGATTTCATTGTTTGTGCTTTGGGTGTTGTAGCCAAAAAATCATTGCCAAGACCCGTGTCAGGAAACTTTTTCCCTATGTTTTCTTGTAGGAGTTTTGTGGTTTCAGTTGTTACATTTAAATGTTTAACCCATTTTGAGTTAATTTTTGGGAGTGGTATAAGATAGGGGTCCTGTTTCAGTCTTTGACATGCTTATGTCCCAATTTTCCCAACAGCATTTATTGAAGAGACTGTCTTTTCTCTACTGAGTGTCCTTGGCTCCGTTGTCCGATATTAGTTGACTCTGTTTGTGAGGGTTTATTTGTGGGCTCTCTGTCCTGTTTTGTTAACCTTTGTGTCTGTTTTTATGCCAGTACCATACTGTATTGATTATTAGGGCTTTGTGATTGAGTTTGAAATCCGGGAGTGTGATGCCTCCAGCTTTGTTGTTCTCTGTCAGGATTGCTTTGGCTATTTGGGGTCTCTTGTGGTTCCATAAAAATTTCAGGACTTTTTTTTTTTCTATTTCTTTTAAAAATGCCATGGGAACCTTGATAGTGATTGCACTGACTCTATAGATGACTTTGGGTAGTGTGGATGTTTTAACATTAATTATTCCATTCCACGAACAGAGACACTGTTCCATTTATTTTTGAGTCATCTTCAATTTCTTTTACCAGTTTTGTCTAGTTTTCAGTGTGGAGATCTTTCTACTCTTTTGTTAAATTTATTCCTAAGTACCTTATTGCTTTTGATGCTATTGTAAATGGGATTGCAGTCTTCTTAAAGTATGTTAGTTTTCCTTCCTCACCCCTGTTCCATTTCCAGCTTTAAGCAAGTGAGAGCCACCATGCTGGCTTGCGCCAAATGTCTGCACTGTGTCTGAGACAGAAATGTTTTAAAATCGAGAATGAATCGAGTAGAACCATATAATGGAATGTTATATGGCAGTAAGACTGAACAAACTGTTACAACATGCCTAAGTCTCATAAACAAAATGTTCAGTGGGTGAACATGAGTATACGCATTATTAGATTCCATTCACATGAAATTCCAAAAGAAGCAAGACAAAAAGACTTCTGGTGTCAGAGGTCAAGGTAGTGGTTACCTTATAAGTGGCAGAGATCATAGGAAAAGGGCCCAAAGAGGTTTTGAAGATTTTGATGTTTTGTTTCTTGATCTGAAGAGAGTTTACACCAATGTGTTCATTTTATGCAGAGTCGTTGAGCTGTACATTTCTGATGTGTGTACTTCTCTGTATACCTTTTGTGCTTGAATATATTTACACAAATTTACACAAAAGTACTAAGTCTTATACCTCAGAATGAGCTCTTCTAGTAACTAAAAGCGGCTGAAAATTCCTGGGCTTGGCCGAAGATGTCACCAAGGGAGCCATTACCCAAAAGAAAGTGGGAATTCAGCCAAGTAGAAATGGATACAGCAGTATACAGACATGACACATGACCTTTTACTTCAACAAAAACTTTGAAGAATCAAAAACAAAGAAAGGAAATGGATAAGAAGTCCATTCTGATATCATACCCTTCAACAGCCTTCGATTTTTTCCACAGACTAGTTGCAAATGTTTGGCAACAGCTTTGCCAAGACTTCCCTGTGAGAAAAGATTCCAAATGAGTAGGACATTTTCCAATAAGTCCCCTGTCTCCAGGCTCTGGAGAGACTTGCGGCTGCTGGCCATGATGCTGCCCAACACGTATGAGAGACCCATTGGCTTCTTCAAGCTTCCTGCAGAGTGTTGTGATTAACCACGCTGTGGCTGCATTTAGATCAAATAAAAGCAACATGTGAAAAGAATAGCAGTGGGAGGTCATGTGCATATCATGAATGAACAAGTTACAAATGCAGTCTTTCCGTGGACCTGATGAAGAAGTGTCACACAGAATCGAGACGAAGGTAGAGTCTCCTGGTTTAAGGATTCACCCTGAGTTTGCCAGGATTGGAGAAGGGGCATGAGAATGGAAATACCCATGAAGCAGGTTATATCAGTCCCATTTATTACTGAAGATGCTGAGGTCCTAAGCAGTTTAGGAGAATTGATAAAGGTTCTCTGGTTAACTAGTGCTTGGGTCTGCCTGTATCCAAAGTCCTGCTGCTTTATAATTTTTATTTATTTATTTTTAAATAAAGTACAGGGGCACCTGGGTGGCTCAGGCTCAGGTCATGATCTCACAGTTTGTGGGTTCAAGCTCTGCATCAGGGTCTGTGCTGACAGTGCAGAGCCTGCTTGGGATTCTCTCTCTCTCCCTCTCTCTCTCTGCCCTTCCTGCGTGCACTGTCTCTTTGTCTCTCTCAAAATATATAAACCTTAAAAAAAAATCAAGTACAATTTACATACAGGAAATCACATGCATCTTAAGAGCAGTGGATGAATTATTACATGCATGTACACCCATGCAAACACCATCCATATCAAGATGCGGCACATTCCCATCATTCCAGAGTGTTTCTTTGTGCCTCTTCCCAGTTACTATCGCCTGCAAAGTAAAGGCTGTTCTGATTTCTATTACTGTAGATTAGTTTGGCCTATTCTTGAACTGCATGAATGGCATGATGTAATGTGTGCTGTTTTTTGTCTAGCTTCTTTCACTCCTAATGTTTCTGAGATTGACCCATGTGTGTACTGCTTGAATCAGTGGTTCTTTCATTTTTTATTGCTTAGTAGTATTTCATTGTATGAATATACTATACACTGCTGTTTCATTCTTTCTGATAGATACTTGGCTTGTTGCCAGTTTTTAAGGCCAATGCTTTTAACACAAATATTTCACTGCAGATGGTTCAAGGCAGCTGGGTTACTTGTCATAGCAGAGAGGACACTAACATGAAAAAGAACAGGGTTTCAGAGGTCGAGACAGTGAGCACTCAGGCTAAGAAGAAAATGGAAGCTGAACTGGTCCCTCTTACCCTTGGATTTCTGTGGGCTCCCTTTCTGGCTTCTTTCCTTCAGACCTCTGGTCAGATGTCACATCTGCAGAGGGACCACCCTGTTTAAAAGGGCACCTCCCACTAGGCTAGATGACAGCATAGGGGTCCAATCAACAAAATCTCAGACTGTGAGAAATTCGATAGGCAAATAACCTGGTCATTTCAACAAAAAAAAATCTGCAAAAAAAACCCCCAAAAAACAAAGATAGGAAATAGATGGGCAACCTAGAGACTGAAAGATGTATTTGCCTCGGTATCGAAATAAGGTTTGCACCATGCAAGCAAACAAAATACGTAAGACAATGAGGACGTGTGAGTCTTCATTGGCTATTAGAGCCTATTAGGAAATCCTTGTTAATGTCTTAAGTGTGATAATAGCGTCGGGGTTATGTTTTGTAAAAACTCTATTTTAGGTTTGAAATAAATGACACCCCTCCACTCTTACAGTCTGACTTTCTCATTCTGCTTAATGATACTTAGCAGCACTTAACCTCCCCCTGACATTATTCCTTTCTGATTTTTGAATAGAAGTTTCATAAAGGCAGGGACTTTGTCTTGTTCATAGCAATTTATACCAGCACCTCAAACAGCACCTGGCGTACTGAAGGTACTCCATACATATGTGTTGAATGAGTGCATGAAGTGTTTGAGCAGGGTCCCCCTGCAAATAAAAATGTCAAAGAATTGAGGAACAGAGGAGAATGATGAGGCTAAGGGACATGGTTTCTGCAATCAGAGCATCTTGCTGTGATAATGGCTGGTTGCAAAGTGGCAAGTTTGTTACCAGTACTGATGAAAATCTCACCTGTGCTTGACCAGAGGGGAGACAAAAATCACCCTCCCCAGAGGATCCTTGCAGTTGGGTTGTGGGCTGTTTTGTTTTGTTTTGTTTTGTTTTGTTTTGTTTTGTTTTGTTTTCAGCAGCTGGGATCCACAGGGCCAAACGGTGACAAGGGCGGGCCACAGCTTTTGAAGACATGTTCTGTTATTATTTCACGAAGTCATCTTGGGCATGCCTTCTCTGAGCCTGTTTTTTACTCTTGTTAAAAGGGTTGAATTGTACAGCCACCACACAGGGATTTTAAGAGAAGCAAACAAGGATATTCATGTGTGGTGGGCCCTAAGGACACCCATTGGATAAGCCTCATTCTTCCATTGCCCAGTAATTTGGAGTAAGTGTCCCTGGGACCACCTTTTGAGAAATGATACAGATCCAACTCACTTGATACACAGAGAGGAAGTTCTTTTTATTTTTTTTTTAATTTCTTTTAATGTTTGTTTATTTTTGAGAGAGACAGAGCATGAGCAGGGGAGTGGCAGAGAGAGAGGGAGACACAGAATCCAAAGCAGGCTCCAAGCTCTGAGCTGTCTGCACAGACCTGGATGCAGGGCTCGAACTCATAAGCCATGAGATCATGACCTGAGCCGAAGTTGGATGCTTAACCGACTAAGCCACCCAGGTGCCTCTACAGAGGGGAGGTTCTAATGTTTTCCTCAAAGAAACTGCTAATAGGAAGAATTGCCTTTGAAAATTCTTTGGGAAGGCGCCCGATTGGAGGGGACAGCCATATATCCATGAGTGGCACAGATTTTCTGTGTCCTAGATGAGCTCTTAATGAAGGAGGTAGACCCCAGGCTCGCCCTCTTAGGGGGGCCGTCACTGAGGAAAGCGCAGAGAAGCTAGGTCTGGCTGGGGAGCATGTAGTCATTGGCACGGGCAGGATCTGAACCCAGGGCACTCGGCCCCAGAGGCTGGGTTCCTAGCCACCCTGCTACGTAGCCTCTAGCAGAAGACTTCCAGCGTCCTCTCTGGACGCAGTAGTGCCTGGCACAAAGTGGATTTAGCCCACAGGCTGACCTGAGGATGGGGAGGGGAGAGGTGTGGACACCGTAGTGATTACCACTGAAATACAGGTGACGGGGAGGTTTGAGGCCTTGTCACTGGTCCCAAAGGGCAGGAGTAGCTCAGGTCAGCCTTGCTTAGAACTGGGCTCAGCCACCAGTTCTGGTCCCAGCTGCTTGCACGTCGGAGGGGTTCGCTGCTTGGAGTTTCTTGTTTGTTTCTTTTCTTTTCCTTCTTGGGTGTAGGTGTTAAGAGGTGAAACAGCTCTCACCAAAACCTTGGAATGAATAAAGGGTGTGGATTTATCTCGACCTGAAACTCAACAGGGGGCTGCCTGCCATGGGTCACAGGGACTCCCCCAGACGTGTCCGCATGTCCTTGGGGGGCTTGGGAAGAGGCTGCACGGGATTCCTGGTTCCCCTCCAGATGCTCTAACCACTTACCCTCCCCCCTCCTAGTAAATTTCCATGTCTTTCCAAACATTCTGTCTTTGTAAAGGCAGCAACACTCTCTGTTTCTGCTTTGGCTATTACCTCTGAGAAACCAGGAGCAAACTGCCAGATAGCTCCTGGTGGCTCTGAGCCTGGACTCCAGCCTAACCCTTAGATGAGTCATCTCCTCTAGGAAGGGCCCTCCCTCCCAAGACCCCAGAGCTGCTTCAGAAAGGGCCATAAAAGCTTGCATTGGCATTGAGCATGTCTTTTTACCCTTGCCCTGACCTTTCCACTCCTCATCTCGCTGTCCTCTGTCTACCCTTCACCTGGATTCCAGTTCATTCATTCATATAGTCTCCCTCAGACGCAGATGGTGCCCTGCCCGTGTCCGCCTCCCCTCAGGCCTGGGCACGCAGATCTGACGCAGTAGCTTCCTATTCCCACCATTGCCAGAAGGCTTTCTCTGGCTACCCCAGGAAGGTCAGCCCCAGTTCAGGACAGGCTAGAAATTGCAGGGCATAGATGCCCCCCAGGCCACTAATAGCCCTCTGCAGCTCTCAGCCAATGTGTGGTGGGGGTTAGTGGATAAATGCCCAGCTTCCTCGCCTTCTATTGGGGTAACCTTAAGGTGTGTTCTAAACCGTGTGCCCAGGTCCTGCACAGTAGTCCTAAGCAGGACATATCCTATGCAGCTCCCTCTCTTCCCTCTGTTACTTTTCTTCCCTCTTAGTTAACTTCCCAACCTAACTACATGCACAGGCATCCTTGTCAATGGCACCTCCCCCTTGGTCAGCATTTCAGATGTGACACACAGTGCAGTACCTGGTGCCTTCTTGGCCCTGACTTAGGCAGTGGAGGTATGACAGCAAACGGACGGGCCTGACTCCAGACATCATGGAGAGTATACTTGAACAGGTATGAGAGTCGCCGAAGCACTATTAACAGATATGCTAATTCATTAAAAAAATTTTTGAGTTCCTACCATATGGCAAGCCCTGGGCCAAGCCCTGGGGATGTGGGGATGGGCAAGTTAGATAAGGACCCTTCCTTTACTGGGGAGTACACGTCAGCATCACAATGGAATGAGAAAACATGTCCGTTGTAAGTGTTACGCTGTATGTAATGTAGCTACTTTAAATTGGGTGCTCAGGGAAGGTGGTGCTGAGGCCGCGGTGTGAATTACAAAAGGAGGCAGGTGGATAAAGATTAGGCAGAAGGAAGTCACAGGTCGAGGGGGGAAAACAAGCCAAAGCGAAATAGATGGGAAAGCATGTCCGAGTATTAACAATGAAGTGGTTCCCTATAAGTGAGGCAGCGACTAAGGGTAGTGCCCCTTACAGATTGGAGTCTTAACCAAGGGAGCCGAGCTGGCCTGGGAATTAGGGCAGCCTTCTCCGAGAAAGTAAGAGGGAAACATAAATCTGTACGATCAGAAGGAGAAATAGAGGATTGGGAAGAAAAAGATGCTTCTAAGCAGAGAGAGCATCATGTGCAAAGGGCCTGGAGATTCATGCTCCATTCAGCATGGTTGAGTAGGAAATCAAGGGCAGAGGGCTCAAGACGAGGCTGGAAGGGTCATGTGATTGTGTTGTGGTTGAACAAACATTCACTCTCCTGCCTGCCCCTTCAGGGATAAGCATACTTCTTCCCCCATTGACTTGGGGGTTAGTGTGGTAGCTTGCTTTAACCAATGGAATGTGAGCAACCATGACATGAGCAGAGACTTAAATGTGTTTGAGCAGTTGCATTGGCGTCTAGCATTCCCGGATGCACGAGACCATGAGGAGCTTATGTAGGAAGTCCTTCTGCCTACTCAGGCTGGTCCGTTGGGTTGGGAGGCCACTTCTCTGTAGTTGTCTTACAAAGGTGACATGATAAAGATGGATAGATGATTAATGGGAAGCTTAAAAGTTGCTTTTTTGGTAAGAGAGCAGGGCCGGGCTGCTGGGGTATGCTTTCATAGGGCATGAATCCTGAGCTCGTCCTCACTCGTCAGTCCCTGGGGATTCCCAGGTAAACAGTCCGTGTGCATGGCGTAAGGTGTTTGTCTGGTGGGAGGTCACGTCCAGACTCTCATTGCCACAGTGGACTCCTTGCAGGCAAAGACTTGAGCATGGGCATAAGTGAAGGCACGCCTCGTGGCAAACAAAGAGAAAAGCAGCCAAGCAGAGGCATACAAAACTCGGGAAATAAAATGTTACACCTTTTCGCACGATGGTAGAGGGCTGGCCTCCATCTTGGCTCCCCGCAAAGGGTCTGCTGCCTCTTGGGGTACATGCCCCAGCCGGATCAGTGGCCCTGCAGTGGGAGAGCCTGTTCAGGAATCTTTGGTGTGGGAGAGAGATTGGATAGCTTAGGAATAACCAGAAAGGAAAGTGTCTGGGGGAAGCTGTTTGAAACCAATGTCAACAAATCCAGACTTGGTCTGGATTGGAGGCTGCGTCAGAAAGGAGGAGAGAGTGTTAGGAGGCTTATGTGCTCATAAGCCAGGGCTCTTAGGAGGGCATTTCAGCAAACGTTACAGCTTTCCCTCATCAGCTCTTGGAAGAGCTAGATTTCCGTCATCATCTTAGAAAAATGCTTCTAGTCAACTAATATCAATTGAAATAGTAAAGCCATCTAGTTTTTGCCAAAGTCTTGCTTTCATTGCAGCCCTGAGCCTTGGGCCTAGAGTGGCTTCATGGAGCTTAGGGATCTTGTGAAGTCATACTGGGTCCTTTGTAGCCAGGACAGAGGCGGGAGAGGGAAAGGATGAAACTGGTGGGGTATATATACAACCTCTCCCCTCACTGGGGATGGAGAAGCTCTTTTTCTTGCCAACATGTACTTGCAAAGAAGTCCTCCCAAGGGGGGCGGTATAGAAGCCTGACTTCCATTTCAAGAAGGCTCTTCTGTCTCTTGTGCGGCCACTTAGGGCCAAAGAATGTTTTCACCTCCGAAGACTGGACCCCCGTTTTATGTCTCCAGGACAGCCCCCAACTCACCTTGCTAATCTTAGTATTGCACTGTTCTGTGTCTTGATTATAGAATTCGAGAGTATTGAGGTGCAGATGCTCTTTGGCTCAGGTGAGTTGCCTGGTCTCATGTACTCAGCTTGGCAGAGGTTCAGAGCATTAATCAGTTACTCCTTTTATTCATGTAACAAATATTTATTGACATTCTACGTGCCAGTCACTGGAGCTACAGAAGTTAGTGCACATTCTGGTGGGTGAGAACATTGCTGTTGAAATTTTTGATGGCTTGGCACATAGTAAGAATGATCATTTTATGTGACACATTCTGAGATGCTCTCATGCAAATACAGTCTCTTCTCTTTTTTTGGCTTTACCAAAAACCCTGTTCTGTTATCTTTGTTTGGTTCAGATCATGGTCCCCAAAGAGCATCTTCATATGCTAGAATCTATAAAGGGGGTCACCATGTAAATAGTTAGAAATTTGAAATAATCCGAATGTCCCTTTTAACAGAAACAGATTCTGAGACAAATACTTGAGTATATTTTTCTGAAGGGGGGTGTGGAGACAATACTGGAAGGGAATGGAGAAGTGATCTAGGGAAGAGCAGCAGCTAATGAAATATGGGTCACTAAGTCAAGTACCACTGTGGTGGGCAGCTGGAGCTTGTTTCCAATGGGAAAGTTCTGGGACCTAGTATAGAGCACACACCTCAGAGTTGCCCCACCCAGTGGTCAAGGCAGCTGGAGTATTTATATGCTAACCCCCTCACCTCCATTAATGGCAGAGAGCTGTTCCTGACAGGTGTTAATTCTCAGTACTTGCCCCCACTGCATTCTGCAGGACTGGAGTAAGACTTCCAGTCCAGAAATGCTTATGTCCACAGTGGCATTTGGCTGGAGCATACAGAAATGTTAGGGGCATAGATGGCTGGGACACTGGCAGAGATTGCTGGACCCATCAAGAAGGGGTTGGGAAAAAATTTTGTAACACATGATTTCAAGCAACAGATAACGTAGAACTATGTTCAGCAACACAGAAATGCTCAGGAACATATTGTCAAATGAACAAAAGCCGCTTACAGAACGTGAAGTAGAATTAGACCCTCATGTGACACATGTGCGGGAAGACAAGGCCAAATCTAGCCTGAGGCAAAGAGGTACTTGCAGATTTTATGGAGGCATCAAGAAAAATCAGTAATCAAGACAAATAATTTATCCATGCAATATTTTTAAAATATGAAAATTAATGCAAAATGTTATGATGAGCAAAATATCAACATTAAATTTTTTTAATGTTTATTTTTGGGAGAGAAAAAGAGAGAGAGAGCAGGGGAGAGACAGAGAGAGAGAGGGAGACACAGAATCTGAAGCAGGCTCCAGGCTCTGAGCTCTCAGCACAGAACCTGACATGGGGCTGGAACTCATGAACCACAAGATCATGACCTGAGCTGAAGTTGGACACTTAACTGACTGAGCCACCCAGCTGCCCCCAAATATCAACATTTTAAATAAAGTCAGGATCTGGCCCTGTATTTGCACAACTTGGCATCATTCATATTTCGTCTTCCCCTGCCCCTGTTGGATTCTGGCTTCTTAAAATTTGGATCACTTGAGGTGGAGAGAGAGAGGGGGAGGTGCCCTAGTACGCTCTCTTCCAGCCCTCCGACCTCTTGTAATGCCTCCCTTGGCCAGTCCCTGCCACCGCTGACTTTGGAGCCTGAGACACCCAACCCGCAGGGGGCAGTCTCTCCTCCTGTGTCCTCCCCTTCCCTGTTGTTGGCTCAGCCCTGGACATAGAGCAGGGAAGCTGATGGGCAAGGAATGTATATGAGATTCGAAGACCCAGGCCCAGTACAGTTCCCTCAGGAACAGGATGATTTGTAGGCCAAAGGAACTGGTTCCAGAGCAGGCCAACAAAAGCCCTAGCAGCTGAGGCTTTTGTCTTCCAGGCCTGGTCAGCAGTGGCCAGTTAGTTATTTCACAGTCCTCTGGGGCGACAACCTGGGGTCAGGCTGACCTGGCCAGGCTGAGAGCTGAGAGCACACAGCCAAACGTCAAGTAATCAGAGCCAGCTTGTTAAAACCAAGCCATCCTGACCCCTTGCTCCCAGACAGTCGGTCCAGTGCCAAGAGCTTTCTGATGCTTGCTCCTCGGGGAGTCTGCGTACTGCACGCATGTGCAGCCAGCCCCTTCCTAAGTGAGGACCTCAGTTAATCAGGGATCAAGGGCATGGTGTATGCATCTTCTCTCCTGTAGCTCACTGTGGTGCTGACCACTTCCCCTTGTGAGAGAATGGAGAACCATGAGTTCTGCCAGGTCTTTGCAAGGCAATGAACAGAAGGACCAGAGTAGCTTTGAGGAGTGTAAACTGAAGGACAGGATGAAATTCTCTGTCATTCGAACATTCCGTTGATCCTCAGTAGTGTTCTTTTGGGGGGAATGTTGGCCCACACCAGCGCGAACAAACTAATGTTTCCGTCTTGAGTGAGTCATTTGGCCAGAGCATCAACTTCATAGCCAACATTCAGACTGATGCACATGACCTTTAGTTTTCTTCCACAGAAAACTGAAGCATTATGACTTGTTTTCAGGTCCTTGGCAACTGGCGGTGGTGGGCTTTCTTTGTCTTGTTGTACACAGTGGCTTCCTTTCCCCTCTACCTGATGTATCTGTAATGAATGTGTGGGGGTGTCTTGAAGTCAGAAGAGTAGAGACAGGAGGTGGGGGGGTTGCAGTATTACCCAACCAGTATCAGTACCTTGTTGAAAACAGAAAAAAATCAGAGAAATGCTGTTTCCCAGGATAATTGAACGTTGATCCCGTGGTCCAGGGGGCCAGAGAGGAAGAATTTGATCTATGAGTTTTCATCACATTTCAGAGCCCAGCATGTTGGCAGCCGTGGCTCCGGAGCATGGGCTCTGAGTTCGAATCCTGACTATCTCACTTAGCTGTGCTGTATATCTTTGCACAGGTGACTTAACTTCTCTGAGACTCAGTTATTCATCCATAAAATGAAATATAATAGTACCTACCATATAGTGTCATGGCAACTGAATTCACCCATGCCTTTGATCACAGTATCTGACAAAGAGCAAGCATTTAATAAATGCTGTCTTTTATTATTACTACCAGAAAAGGGCCATCTGGAAGTTCCATATTAAACGCCTGCTTCATTTTCTCCAGTGAGCCCATAACTCTGGGTCTTACTAAAATGCTTGCAGTCAACATTTACAAGTTTGATATATGTATTGCGTGTCACAACCTAAGAAGGATGGAGGGAGAGCCCAAGATGAATAACTATTTATCTGGAATCCCAGCCTGCTTTGCCATTCTTCACCCTGCTCAGTTCATCTTCTTACACTTATCCTCTTCCACCCTCCGTGTAACACCAGGTCCACAGAGGAAAGCACCAAATACTGTCTTGCACACAGTAGGTATTAAATAATGGTATCCATTAGTCTTTGGTTGGGTCCGCCCTCCCCACCACCACCCCGATCCTGAGACAAAGCATTGAGTGTCAGTACTCTTTTCGGGAGTTGAGCCCAGGAAGCACTGGTAACAAGCTGAAATGAGGGAGGGAAGGGAAGTACGTAAACAAGCAGGTCACTGCTGTGGGTCAACTGCTCTGAGCGGCCGTGGGCAACCGCTCTAGGCTCTATCCCACTGGTAACTTGGGTGAGGCACTGTGCAACATGCCTCAGGGTTATCTCATCCTGGGAGGGAGGAAGCCGGGGATTTAGCCACCAACTCCCATCCATTGGCTGTGTTCTGCTTCCAGGGGTGTGCCCCTATGGCAGAGCCACAGGTGGCTGTGAGAAAGCCATCAGGAGTAGGGAAGCCAGTCCCAGAGAGACATGGGCAGGGCACTGGTAGCTTCAGCTACGCCATTGTAGCATTGCTGGTGTTTCATTTAACCCTTTGCATTTGACTCAGGATATGTACTGCATCCTAAGTAATTGTCATATCTGATGGGACGATTTCATGTCCTTGTAATTCCCCTGGGGGTGTGGGTCTTGGTCTTAGGGCAGTGTGATGTCTGCTACATGGACACAGCTACCTGCTAATAAATCTGCCTTAAATGGATTGTCTTTTCTTGGAGAGAGCTACAGAGGCCAAGATCCAGTGCTCACTTTCTGAGTTATCCGTAGAGTAAGCAGCATCTGGAGCCTCAGGTTTCCATTTGATAAGCCCTGAATGGAGCAGTGAATTTCCTTAAGAGTTCACCAAGAACCATAGCTTTTGGTTAAGGTGACCTGATAGGGCTGGGCTGACAACTAAAGAGTAAACCATTGAAGTGAAGTCTGTTGACATGGGGATGCCATGACTGTGGTCTCCAAGACTGTTTTTGGGGCTTTTCTACATTTCTTGGTTCTTGCAACGTAACAATAGCTATCATTCATTGAGCTATTTTTATATGCCAGGCTCTGAGCCAAGCACTTCTCACATTTATTATGTCAAGAGGCAAATAAAAATGTTAGTCCTATTTCACAGATGAGGAAATAGAGACAATAAGAAATTAAGTAACTTGCTCAAGGTTACAGAATCAATAAGGGACAGTAGATCTCAGACTTTACACCCATAGTGTTAGCCACTACACTATAGTTTATTAGTGTCCAGGTTTTCCCCATATTTTTTTATTTAAAAATTTTTTTATTAAAAATTTTTTTTCATTAAAGATTTAAAAAAATATTTATTTATTTTGGGGCACCTGGGTGGCTCACTTGGTTAAACATCCGACGTCGACTTTTTAAAAAATTTATTTTGAGAGAGACAGAGCGAGCGAGCATGAGCACGTAGTGGGCAGAGAAGGATACAGAGAATCCGAAGCAGGCTCCATGCTGTCAGCACAGAGCCTTATGTGGCCGCGCTTGAACCCACAAACTATAAGATGATAACCCAAGCAGAAACCAAGAGTTAAGAGTCTGACGCTTAACCAACTGAGTCTCCCAGGTGCCTCAGTTTTTCCCTTTTTAATCCTGAAATGCTATTCCCAGTAGTACAGTAGTAAACAGGTTACAAGAAGTAGAATTGAGCAGGTAAGGTGGAGGGAATGTAGGAAGTACAGAGACTAGCCCTGATTTATAGCATCTGCCAATTTCTGTGGTGTAAATACTCCTACCATGGTCACTTTCAAGTTCCCAAGGGTTTAAGAACCAATTTACGAAAGTTGGAAATACTTGACATTTGGCTTGCACAAGCCCCTTTGCACCAGCTCCAACACACCACTGTTGATACATTCCCAAAGGTCTTCATTACCAAGATTTCTAGAGACTATCGTCAAAATGGCTTCTTTCCTTAACAATTCCACTCCTAAATCTTGCCGCGGAGCTCTAAGATTACAAATAAGATACCAGTATTCATTCATTCGACAAATGGAATAAAGTGTTGAAGAGGCACGAGGGGTACAGAGGTGACGGAGAGTCCCAGTCTCCCTGAGGTTGAGTTCCCCAGAAGCAGAGCTCGAGGCAAGGATTTGAGTGACTAGGAAGTGTCACAGGAGGAAACCGATAGGGTGGTGGGGAAGTGGTGTGGTAGGAAGCCAGATCCTGTAGAGGGTGCGTTTGTCTCAGTTGTTGGGCGAGCTCTGGAAAGAAAGCAGGGTACACTCAGTGTCTTGATGGGGGAGGAAGAGGGCTGAAGTTTTTAAAACTTGCTACCCTCAACTGTTAGTCACTCGTTAAGGGCTGTCCCTAGAAGGACATAGATTTTTCAGGCGCTTCTCTCTCTGCATGGTACAGGCTAAAGCTGGCTCTAGCACCCCCACCCAAGAGGCACAGCTGCAGATTGGTGGGGGCCACAGCACATCTGGGGCTCGTGCGCCTGATAACGGTAGAGGGATCTAAGGGTTTAGATGTAGCGTTCTGAGAGTATCTGCTTTCCAGCCATTCATATAACCAGTGTTTACTGAGTAGCTACTGTATGCCAGGCACTGTCCTAGACTCAGAGGATAGAAGGATGAGTGCAAACAGCCAGTGTCCTGTTCTTCTGGAGTGCATGTTGTGAGGTAGAGGGAAGTCTGAATAATCCACACTGCCAAAAGATCATTACCAATTGGGATAAATGCCATAAGGAAGAGTTTGGGGTCATGGGAAAACATAGAAGAAGACAGACCCTGGATTGGTGAGGGGTGGGGTTGGGGAGGTACCCTTCCCGGTTTGACAGGGAAACCACTGGTTTTCACTCAGGATCTTGAAATAGTGTGCAGGACAGTAGTTCATCATTCCCTGTCTTTGAGCTTGTTCAGGTAGTGGAAAACCCTATGCAAAAACACAACAGGTCCACCACAACCACAGGTTACTTACAGTGCTTGATGATTCATGGTACCTAAATCAGCTACCCCAAATGATGTTATAATTATTCCTAACTAAAGCCCTATACATTACTCTAGTCATTTATAACTACTCAGTGTGCGTTTATTCATAGAAATATTGGGACATCTGTACTTTGGACCACTCTAAACCCTCCAGACTCTAGAATCAGAGTGCCTGCGTTCAAAACTTGCTGGATCACCTGATGAGCTGTGTATCCTTGAGCAAGTAGCTTACCCTCTCTGTATTGGTTTCTTCATATGTAGAATGGGAGAAATAGTACCTAACTCTCACAAGTTCTTTTGTGAAGAGTAAAAGGAAATGAGATGTATGCCAACTGCTTAGCACAGTCTCTGAGCACATTCTAAGCACTTAATAAAAGGTAAGTATTATTTATATTATCAGATACTAGCTTTGGTATGAAAAGATATCCTTGATGCTTTTCAAGTGACAAAATAATTTACACATAACATAGTTTGAGTAGATGTTGTCAGAAATCTTTATACCTTTAAAACTACAGGATCCCCAAAACCTGTTTTTAAACTGTGATTTTAAGATATTTATTAATTCATTAAAATAATAAAAACAAAACAATTACATGTTCACACATTGTCTTAGTTTGGCTGGTATAACAAAGTATTGTAGGAGCGCCTGGGTGGCTCAGTTGGGCAAGCATCTGACTTTACTTTGTCTCAGGTCATGATCTCGTGGTTCACGAGTTCAAGCCCCACGTCAGGCTCTGTGCTGACAGCTCAGAGCCTGGAGCCTGATTCAGATTCTGTGTGTCTCTCTCTCTGCCCCTCCCCTGCTCATGCTCTGTTTGTCTTTCTGTCTCTCAAAAATAAGTAAACATTAGCAATTAAACACACACACACACACACACACACACACACACACAAAACAAAGTATTGTAGAAGAGGCAGCCTATAGATAACAAATTTACTCTGATGGTTG